>NC_135532.1:128068661-129268661 GCF_045843805.1 Urocitellus parryii | reverse complement strand
CAGCCTCTCTGCTTAATGGTCTCCAGAGTTCAGATGTATTACATGGTGACTACCATTACCCTGAAGGACCATTCCCAGAGATCCAAACAGAAGCTACATGTTTCTTAGGATCTAGAAGTCATATAGAATCACTCCTCAGATATTTATTGACTAAGTCAGTCACAGGACAGCTGAGAATTCAGGAACAGGAGCAATACCTCCTCTGAACACAGCCTTGCTGAACCCAGTGTATTGCACCAATGTGTTCATTTGACGTGATATATTTTCCTAAAATTAAAGTATTAGCTATATCCCACAATTTTTGATATGTTTTATTTTAATTATCATTCAACTCAAAATATTGCATAATCTACACTGACATTTCTTTCTATGACTATTTAAAGTGTATGTTGGGTGTTTTTCAAATCTTTGAGGAAATTCTAATCATCTCGTTATTATGAAATACTAGATTAGTACCATGAACACAGATTATACTCTATGTGAGTTCGATTCTTCAAAATTTTCTAAAGCTTGACTATGTGAAATTAACACATGATCAATTTTGGCTAAAAAAAGTATATTTATTGGAAAAAAATGTATATTCTGCAATTGCCAGATGTGTTTCTTGTATGTAGACATGTGCAAATATATACAAATAAACAAAACATATACATACACACATATTTATATGTATATATTAAATGCCTATGAAAATGCATATGAAAATCCATTAATTACACTTTTAACTACATTAATTTCATTATTTTATGGATTATCTTTTATGTTTATTTTACAGTTAGTGAAAGAAGCATAGTAAAATCTTTCTGATTTTTACATTTGTCCTTTCATAAACACAATTTTTGTTTTGTCTAATTTGAAGTTTATTTTGAGGTGCATACAAATTTAGACCGCAACAGCATTCTAGTAGATAAAACCCTTTGTTATTATAAAATGTACCTCTTTAGATTTACCAATGTTTCTTTCATTAAAATTGACTTTTTGTGATGTTGGTATTGTTGTATAAGTTTTCTTTGGGTTAGTGTTTGCCTGAAATTTCATTTTTTTAAAGCTTACTTTGAACCATTTTCTATATTCATATATTTGAGAAATTTCCTCTCAACATTTTCTATAAATTTTATTTTAACATGTTAAAATGTTATTTTAAATATTCTATGTCTTTTATTAGACAAAGTAGAATTATAACATAGACTTTCAATGTAATTACTCACATGTTTGTATTAAATTTAACAGTTTGCTATTTTTTAACTTTCCCATATATTTTATGTTGCTTTTACCTCCATTATTTTTTGTCTTTAAATCTAATTTTTAGTGTTTATTTGCCCTCTGTTTAGATTGTCAGCCATATATTGCTTTATTATTTTTTCAGTAGTTACCCTGGATATTACAATCTCTATTACAAAAGTCTAATATAATTTGCATTTTAACTACTTCCAGATAATGCTAGAATCCACACTTCAACTCCCTTAATCTTGAACTTCTTATATTATTGTTATCATGTATTTTAATTTTATATATTTAGATAACATGGGCATTATTATTGCTATTTTGAATAACTGGTAGCCACTGTGGTTTATCTACATATGTATATTTTCTGGTACTTATTATTGCTTTCTGGATTTCTGTGTTTCCTTCTGGAACAATGATTCTTTTGTCTAAAAATTGTCTTAGTCTTTTCATATGTATCAGCTGGCAAAAATTCTTCTTCAGTTTTCTTTTTTGTCAAGAAATGATATTTTTTAAACTGAATTTTTAAATACAATTTTTATTTTAGAACATTTTTAGATTCTCAGAGAAATTGCAAACATAGTACAGAATTCCTCTGTACCCCATGTATCCCAGATTCTACTATTAGAAATATCTTACTTTATTATGGTCCATTCATTATAACTAATGAGTCACTATTGACATTTATTATTAAATAGTTCACACTGTATTCATATTTCCTTAGTTTTTACAGTTCCCTTTTTTTCCTGTCCCAGGATTCCCCTCTGGATGTGATATTACATATACTTCTCATATTTCTGTAGATTCCTCTTGGTATTAAGTTTCTCAGGCTTTCCTTGTTTATGATAACCTTGCATCTTAAGGAAGACTGTTCATCTTGTAGAATTACTCTCAACTTGAGTCTTTTTAATGACTTTTTCTTATTTTATACTTGCTTTTGGTGTTTCAAAGAGGAAGATCAGAGAGGTGAAGTGCTAATTTCATGTCAACATGACAACACTGTTAATGTTGACCTTGACCATGCCCCCGCCCCTGCTGATATAGTATTTGTCAGTTTCTCCACTTTATAGTAGTAAAATTATTCAATTTTTTGCCTTTTTAAATTGTAAGTTTTGGAAAAAGTCATGCATAGCTCATACCTCAGGAGTGGAGAATTAAGCTCTCCTTCTCCAGAGTGGGTATCTACATAAATAATTTGAAATTCTTCCATACACAAATTTGCCTGCATTTCATTTATTGCAAATTAAGTTTTGCAGAATATTTTAAAGGGGATGGAACTGTAGGTTGGCAGTTGGATTCCTTAAACACTAAAAGTCATTCCATTATCATTTAAATATCCTTTTGAAAATCATGCAACTGATTTTTGTCTACTTTTGAGATTTTCTATTTGTTTTTGTTCTTTATATAGTTGACTAATATATGCCTTGATATATTTTCTTCGTGGTTTTCCTCCATGGAGTTTGTAATGCCTCCTGATTTTGTAGTTTAGGTCTTTCAGTTTTAGAGAAATCGCTCCCACTATTACCTGCTCAAATATTGCTTTTTCCTTATTTCTCTGTTTTTGAGCTCTGTTATCTATGTATCATTTGTCTTGTGCTATTTTCTGTTTTAATATATTATGTACATATTTTTGTTCCTGGCTTCAGTCTAGATACAGTCTAGTGACCTGTCTTCCAGGTTATCAATTCTGTTATCAGCTGCTTATAATATCAATTAATCTCATTTATTTACTATACACTATCTTTTTCCTTTCCATTATTTGAAGTTTTTTTAATATATATATATTATCATTTCAGGTGAAATTTTCCAAGTTGTTATCAATTTTCTTGCACTCTTCTTTGCATTGTTTTATGACAATGGAATTGAACTTTGTAGACATTTCTTTCTTGCCATCTGGTCAATGTTGAGCCTTCTTAGTAGAGTGCATTGGAGGAAGGCGGCAGGAGGAAGTCTGCTCACGTTGGTGCCAATGCTTTATGTTTTTCAGACTTCTGTGTTGCACCTGAGATCAGGCTGCTGCTTTGTCAGTGAGAAGTATCTTTACCAGTAAGCAGTAACCCTGCTAGTGGTGAGTGGGGAGCTTAGTGGCGCATAACTTCCATCCAGTCTCACCAGTGCTCCAGCAAGCAGCTTCCAATGAATCTTTCCACCCACCACAATGGGCAGATTCCTGCCACACCTGTGAGAGCTTACTTTCATCCTGATTTGGGGATTCCATTCTTGGGTGTTCTTGAGTCCTACACACAGTGGCTACTATATATCTGCCATTCCTGTATTCTTCAATGTTCTCTTTACCACTCTTAGTATTTCATATCCAGCTTCTAATGAATAATTCTTTATGATTTTTTTCTCTGACCAACTCCCTTCTGTTATTTTAGTCACTTGCAGGACCTTGAATGATATGCCTATCCTCCAGTACCATGATCCCTCAAATTTTAGTTTTATGCTAGTTTTGAATTCATTTTTGACTTCCATGTTCATTTTGAACTCCTTTGTTTTCATACCAATGAGGCACAGACTTCTCAGCCTACTTGTTATGCCTATTTATAGAAATGTTATTTTCATATCTTTCAGCCTTTTCATTATGTCACTTATGAATCGATCCCTCCAGGTTTGGGAAGCTCACCTCATGGATTTCCTTGGCTGCAATGATATTCTCTGATGTCTTCCAATGAATGATTCTGATTTTAGATATAACTATTCTGGTTGTTCTCAGTAAGAGAATTAGTTTGTTACTATTTAACTAGGAAGAGAATGCTTATTTATATTATTTCTCAATCCTGTGTTAGTCAGAATTTCATCCTGATGACCAAAATACCTGACAAGAGCAACATAGAGTAGGAAACATTTATTTGAGTCATGATTTTCAAGGTTTTAGTCCACGGTTGGCTGACTCCAATGCTTTGTCCTAAGGTAAGAAAGAACGTGAGCTGAAGAAGGCAGGGGCTAGAGAACAAGATAGAGATTTCAAAGGCATGTCCCCAGCGACATACTTACATCAACCATGCCTCACTGTCCCACAGTTTCCATTTAGTAGTCCACTCAAATTATTAATCCATCAAATGGATTAATCCACTGGTAAGGTTAAAGCCCTCATGATCCAAATCATTTCCTAAAAGCCTTGCCTTTGCATATTGCTATATTGGAGACCAAGACTTTAAGTACATGAACCTTAGGGGGATATTCCAAGTCTAAACCATAATAATCCTCCTTACTTTTACTTAAGATTATTCCAAAGAAAATGCCATTTACGGAGACTTATGTAGTTGTTTATCTTTCTTACATATGATTCATTCAAGAAGCCAGGATTTCGTGACTCATAAACATAAAGTAATTAACAATGAATATAAGACTTTATAATTAGGTCCTGTGCTTTGTGCTGCAGAATATCATCATAGAGAAAAAGATTAATGAAGGTTGACTTCCCAAGGAACATCAGGGTATATGTTTAAAAATAAATTTGCGTATAACTTGCCAAGCTTAGTTTTCTGAGAAAGAGAAGATATGTTGTGATATCTCAGGTATCAAGAATCTCGTGATGCCACTTTTAAAAATTCATCTAAAACTATATTCAAAATGATGTAAGATTTAAACGAAGTTAGTCACCTTTTCCTATATAATATTTTGCAGATCTTATAATAAACTAATGAGACTATATGAAATTATGTTTATTCAGAAAAGTATGGTCACCAAAAAGAACACTAAAGATCATATGCTTTATGTGTGTGTGTGTGTGTGTGTGTGTGTGTGAAGTAAAAATGTTTGCAGCAATTTAAATGTTCATCCATATGGGAAGAATAATTAAGTAAATTGAATGTATCACATCAATGTAGTCTCCAGCAGTGATTTTTTTTCAAAAACTGCTACATTTTTTTCCATCAATTTCTTACTAATGTTGACCAGTACTAAAATATAACACCTAATGTAAAACCATGCTCTAGCAAAATTACTTCACTGGAAAACTAAGTGAATGTGGCTCATTCAACTTGCTTCTGCTTGGTTTTACTTGAATTATAGAATTTTTTAAAGTAATATTTGGTTTTCATGGCTCTGAACAGAGTTTTCTTGAAAAATAATTTATACTTTTGGATCAAACACATGCATTTCACATCCACACAGCCTATTCTTTCACACTGAGCAACCTCATTTATTCGTTTGACTGACTCTATGATATAAAAGGCTTGGCTTCATGTCCATAAGGACCCACAGAGCTGCTTCAGGAAAGGTCTGGGCAGGGAGCAAAGAGGCTGAGGGGGAGGATACCCTAGCAAATCAAATCCAGTCCATGAGTGAAAGCTGCTCTAATCCACTGTGCACATCGGGTAGCTCTCTACTTAAAATATATCTGAATAAAGTGACTGCTTTTCTATTAAAAAACATTTGAAAATTTTTCTTCCCTTAAACTGTCATATCTGATTATAGGGGAGATGAATGCAATACCTATTACTCATAATGTATATGAATATGTATATATCTGTAAGATAACATGAGAGAGAACCATTAATAAAGATGCTCAGTTTTAAGTCTAAAATATTAAAATAATAAATATTATGTGCAGGGGACCCTTTATGTAGGTTTATTTACCTTAAACCTAATAATTATGCACATTATTAATAAATGCAAAACTAAATTGGCCCCTTGCCTTCAGAAAACTCACAAACTGCTAATATTAAACTTGCACATTGGCAGGGGTTAAGAAATAAAAGATAATTAGAGGTTTTGTTGATCAGAGTAATTAGTGTATAAAAATGATACAGAAAGGACTTAAAGTCTCTTTCTTTTGTATGAGGAAAATTTTAGTAACACAAAACTGCTAAAAATATTTCACACATATATTTTGTATTTTGGGAACTAGAATAACACCAGGAATAGAAAATATAAATCAATATGTGCATACAAACTTTAAAATTTCCCTTTCAGAGTGTCCAAAATTCAAAGACAAATGAGAAATGAAGATAACGACATTGACACAAATAAGGAAAAGGTAAAAAACATTTACAATTATAAATAAATTTACATTTATTTAATATATATTAAATATATCATTATATTAAATGGGAAAATATGAACATTCCCAAACAGAAATTTGTTCTAATGAAATAAAATAAATTGAAAAAAAGTCAAATTTACAAATGTCCAATATCAAATGCTATTCAGTTGCATTAGTAACCAAAATAAAATAAGAGTAAAATAAAGTCAATACTATTCTTCCATTATTGGATTTATAAATATTAAAATATTAAAATCAGTGCTATTACTCATGGGTGGTCAGGATGTAGCATAAAGATGTACCATACTTTGCTATTAAAAGCACAAGTTAGAAATAACAGAGATTAAAGTGGCTACAAATATCAGAATATGCATGTACTTTTCTCCCCAGCAAATTCACTTTTAAGAACAAATCCTAAGGATATAATCACACTGTGCATAATGGTTTACATATTTTTTAAAGAGAGAGAGAGAGAGAGAGAGAGAGAGAGAGAGAGAGAATTTTAATATTTATTTATTTATTTATTTATTTATTTATTTATTTATTAGTTTTTGGCGGACACCACAGGAGGAAAAGTAGAAACTACCTGGATAGCAAACAATAGAACTTTAAGAAAAGTATAATGTATCCAAGTCAAGGACTACCATGCAGTAATTAATAATAATTTTCCTGAATAACATTTATTTACATTTGAAAATGTTTTTCCATATAAAGGGTGTTTTTACTTATATTTACATACATAAGGTATTCCCATATGTATGTATATATATCTAAACTATTTGTGCTTTGAAACACATAGTCAAATATGCTAACTTTGAATGAAATGATTATAGATGGTTTCTTGTCTTTTTTTTTACTATAATCATTATATAATGATTATAGATGGTTTGGGTTTTGTTGTTCTGTACTTGCTTGATTCCCAATTTCTTTGTGATAAGTATTCTTTCAGAAAAAAAAAATCCCAGCAAATGAACAGTAAAAAATTCTTTTAAGTTAAAACTTAAAAAATTCTTTTAAGTTAAAACCTTCCTTTTGTATATACTCTCTGCCATGGTGTTCAATGATATTAATTTTAATCCAAATTCTGAATTTACTTATGTTTTAGAATATTTAACAGAATATGCAGTGTGAATTTTTAAAAATAAATAATCTTCAAGACAGTGTATGTGTGTCTGGGTGTGTGTTACTGGGGACTGAACCCAAAAGCTTTCTGCACTGAATTACATCCCAGACTTTTTAAAAATTTTATTTTGAGATGGGACCTCACTAAATTGCTGAGGCTGGTCCTGAATTTGCCATGAACCTGCCTCAGCCTCTCAAGCAGCTGGGATTATAGGCTTGGGCCAACATGCATGGCAATCTCCAAGATTTTGATTAAATTGTTTCCTAAAGAACTAAAAGCTGCTCAATGGTACAGAAAGCCTGCATTCTTTTCAATCAATTTTCATGGCCAAGGCTGTATCATCCATCCAGTTGGATGCTGCTCCACACTTGAGAAAGCAGCAAGGCATATGAATGCTTTTGTGCTCTGGAAGACTCTCCAGATGCAAATGATGATGCCAACATTCTAGAATATCCTCAGTGGAAGGCATGTATTCCCCTGAGAATTCAAGCCACACTTATATGCTGAAGATTTGATAAAACAAAAGGATGTAACACTGTCTATACCACAAACCTCCTGTCAGGGCTAAAGTAGAACCCTTTAAGGACAACTAATTTTAACGGGCAGGCAACCTTCCTGAGTAGGTGCAAACTTCTAATGGAATGACTCTTGTCTAACTTCAGTTGGATCTTGATCTGTCAGGGCACAAATGAGTACAAGAGTCAACACCTTTGTGAAGGTTTTCTCTCTAACTTCATACATCTTAAAATTGTCATATTTATGGTAGAAAAAGAAAGAAAGAAAGCACTTATAGGGCTATTGTGAGAATCAAATGATATATGTTAAAAATGCTTAGCATAGCTTATTGAATAGAATATACCTTATAAATTGTAGCTATTATTATCATTAGCTAAACATTATTATTATTATTTTCTGCTTAAAAATGCAAGTCCAGTTCATAGAAGGTGCTCAGTTGCTTTCTTATTTATTTTTTATTGAACATGAATTCAATTTCAATATGCATAGAATTATGAATTCATAGGAAAATATATAACACTTCTTGATATATAACAAGGAAAACTCAAAATTAATATGTCTTTTCCTCTGATATTATTATTTTCATGCAATTATGCTATATGTATGTATAATTTAAATATTTTTAAATATTATCTGAATAAGCCAGCCAGAAGTTAGACTCCATTATCTGACCTTGTTCACTGGTCAGTTACATATTGACATTAATAAATGAGAAGTATGTACATAAATCTCCCATTCTGTTGTTTTCCACTTTGCTTTTTAAAAGTAAATAAAAACATGGCACACATTTTGTGGAATTGTGTACTCAGAAATAAATAAATGAAAATATAAAGTTGTTGTTATCAGATGAAAATCAGTGTTCATAAGTTAAAAATTTGAAAGCCATTGGCTTTGAAGATAGTTCTGAAAACAGGGTCAATACTTAGGATTTAAATTGCACTTTTATAAGATACTCATGGTATGATGGATTTCAGGCTGTTTCATGTGTCCAATGTCATTCAAGGTTGCAAATAAATTTGGTCTTTCAAAAGCAAGATGAATGACAAAAATTCTCTGACATATAGCAAATCTTCCAGGTTAGTCATGACAAAAGTTCAATGATATCATCAAGGCTATCAATCCATCTGTAATGACATACTACAGGCTCTTCAAGAATTAAATATGATGTTTGCAAGAGCAGTGTTGCATTTCTGCTTATAGTTCAAAAAGATACAATAGAACTGCAAATAAATATAAGGTCTCTAAAATTAGCTACACAAATTAGCTCTATTTTTCTACCTTTAAAGAAAATTTTGAGGGTGGGGTTCCTTATATTTGATTGTTTTCCTAAAACAGACTTCTATTTTAAGTTGTGTGTTCCATTCAGTATGTGGCTGTATAGTCTTAGTGATATTTTATATTGCATTCAAAATCTTGGCAAACACAGTGAACAGAGGGGACCACAACACAGAGAAAAAAGGCAAAATGAGAAATGTTTTCATTCAAACCAAATATATTTGACCCAACTTAGTATGTGTATTTTTGCTTTATTTTCAAAGAATTTTTGTTTGCTTTTTGAAAATTATCCGGAAGTATATAGCATCTTGCTTATCACAGTCATTTTCAAATCAATAGGTTTCATGAAGTGAGAACCTAAGCTTCTTATTGCAATTAGCATTTACAGCAAGTCAGTCAATTTTTCTTAGGTACCACACTTAATGTCATTCTCTTTAGGTTAAAGTAAGCTAAAGCATTCATTTACATCACTGGAAAATTCACAAATGCCCCAATGTCCTGTAACTTTATAACCTCATTGTTGAAACTATAGATGTATATATAAAATGTACTAAAAAAAAAGGTCTATCTGAACAACTTAGACAATGCCAATGGAATAACTTCAATACATGGCTTTAATTCTAGGATTTTCATTAAAATGGTGCAGATGTGGTCCAGTTCAAGACTGGTGTAGCTCACTCTATTTCAGTCATTAGAGGACAAAAAGAAACTCAAAACATAAATCTTGACCTTCATAGTCTCCTGAGGCCCCACCGAGTTTCTTCGTACACTATTCATTACAGATAGTGGAGATAAAGAAAGGAAAAATGAACAATCACAGCCATCAGACAACAGAATATCAAAAACTTCAGGCTCCAAAAACCAGGTTTGACTCTTTCTTCTACCATTTCTGTGAAATACTGTATACAATTTGCTTTGCACTTATGAAGCTTTTCTTATTCATTTGCAAAAGAGAATGATGATACTTTCTAGAAATATTGATATGCATAAATGTGATAAAACCTATGAAAATGGCTTATATATTTTGAAATCCAAACTAAGTGCATTCTCTGGTATGAAATACAAATGGTTTATTTTTTTTTCTTTCATATCTCTACTAGCAGACTTTTTAAAAAGATTCAGCAGAAATTCACTTAATAAAAGGAATTGTGGAAAAAAGCAAGATACTTTTGGGTAGAAAAGATCTTATATTAAAATATGCTGCTTCAAATAAGACATCAGAGCTTTGAAAACAGAGCCATTATATGAGTGCATCCATGTAATGTGGCCTACATTGCTACTAGGGATATATTTACTTTTTAAGAAGACATCAAAAGGTAAAGGAAATGCTAAAACTAAAATTATACTGATTTTAAAGTTATGTTATTGCTCACAAAACTTGTGATGAATCCGTAAACATCCCTAAAATTATTCACCTTCTTACCATAGTCTTTATCTGTTAATAATTAGGACATATTTAAAATATTTGAGATTTTATCTCATTTAAAAATTTTAACCTACGTTTTCAGTTAAAATTAATAATCACATACTAACTGTAGTGACATGGTCAAGGTTCTGGGGTTTGGGCTGAATCTGAATCTCAGATTCTCTGTTATTTGGTTAATTCACTTATCCCAATATTTTTCAGTGTCCTCATCTGTAAAATAAGTGATACAAATGAATCATTATGTGTAAAAAGAACAGTTTTATAGTAAAGGTTCAATAAATATAATATTATTACTATTATCATTACTTCTCAAATGGTAATTACATATAAAATGTATTCTTTCTCTCTCTCTGACTCCCCCCACCTTTTCTCCCTCTCTCTTTCTTATCTTTTCTTTTTTTTTTTTTTGGTTCTATTTATAGTAATGTAACCTTTCAAAGGAAATTGCCTATAGTTAAAATGCTTCTTGCAGTTTATAAATAATTTCCATCAAGAAGCTGCACAAAAATTGCTCCATTATGTGATATGATGAAAGGTCTGAAGTTTGTATAACACATAATCTTTTTTTTTTTTTTTTTGGGCGGGGGATACCGGAGAATAGACTCAGGGGCACTCAACCACTGCCACATCCTCAACCCTATTTTGTATTTTATTTAGAGACAGGGTCTCACTGGGTTGCCTAGTGCCTCGATATTGCTGAGGCTGGCTTTAAACTCATAATTCTCCTGCCTCGACCTCCAGAGCTGCTGGAATTACAGGTGTGTGCATATAGTCTTACTATAAGTTTTTCTTCATGAAGACAAAAAGTCACATGCAAAGTCTACAACACAGAAAAAAATCTGAGGAGACAATAAAAAAATTTTTATCTTTGGTCTATATTTCCTTTGTCTATATTTTCCTTAAATTATTATATAAAATAATAATTTTCCTTAAATTACTATATAAAATAATAATTTTATTATTAACATCGTTTAGTCATGGTGAATAATTAAAATTAGTAAACATATATTGTTTTACATAATCAGCAGTGGCACATCTGCACTGTAGTTTCACATTCATTTGAACTTCATGATCAGGGAGGTAGAATATGCCTTCTTATTAATACTGTTAAAATACAACGTGCTGATCATGCTAGGCATGGTTGAGAAACTTATCCCAGAAGGGTAGTAAGAAATCACATGAACCTCGGTAGCCTGAAGTAAAATGAGATATCCTAAATCTATCTTTTTGCCGGATTCTTGCGCTCCTTCATTCATGCATCATTACAGGACAATGGAAGGAACAGATGTCACATTAGTGTTAATAGTGTTTGCTTTACACATAACATTGATCTACCCTCTAGCATGTCAAGGAGATAAATTTTAAATGTAACTATTCATTTATTTATGAAACGCAGGCCCTTCATGACCTAGAAAGTCCCCTAGACCAGTCTGACAAATGCTGATGATTTCTGGATTGCAAACTCAACTACTGATTTACATTTCAGAATAAGGAAACTGAGGCTCTAAGGGAGTATCGTCATTTGTTCCTTACTAAATATATAAAGAGTGTCTTCTCTATGCTGAGCACAGGGAATCCAAGGATAAACCCCATAATTTTTTTTTAAAGAAGATAAACCCTCATTCCCATGTTGATAAGTTACTGGCTAGTATAGGAGATGCCATTTAACAAGTTGCTGTAAAATTAATCAAAGGAAAGGCTGAAGTTCAAGCTCAGGAAAATCCAAGTTTTCTGTCTTCATTATTTTCTAATCTGAGGTGCTATATCAGAACTTATTGTCTCACTGAAAGAATTTACCAGTCCCACCTCTATCTGAATTTTCATATCATTTGAATACAGATCAAAGTCATCACCTTGATGATGCAACATATATCTTCCCAATCACTGGACAATCAACTTTTACAATTGTGACAGCTGATGTATTTATGAGCTCCTTAAACCTTCTCTTTTGCTTCCTTTGTTTAATTTTCAACCATAAAAGAAAAAATCTCACTCTGTAAAAATATTTCTTGCTCCTCAGAATGTTGATTTGAAGAAGAGATGACGTAAAACACAGGTTTTATTGAAACCTGGAGGAATTTTCATAAAACTCAAGTAGCTCTTGAGTCAGATTTCAGATTTTGGCTCTACTGCTTATTAGCTCTGTGACTGCTTCTGTTTAATCTTGCTGTGTAACAAATCATCCTAAAATTTAGTGGCTGAAAATAACTATTATTTTGTTATTTCATAGACTCTGTCTTTGGGAATTTGGAAAGGCTTGTCTGGGCAACCCTGACCCCATACCTCTTATGGTTGTAGTCAGGTAGTGGCTGGAGCTGGAAGGTCAATGAAGAAGCAGAGATGTTGGGGATTGGCCAATTATCCCTCTCTCTCTCACCCCTTCTTTGTAATCTCCAGCTTCCTCTCATGGTCTCACTTGGGCTACTTTGGGCTTCATCAGAGCATGACAGCCAGGGGCAGCTGGGCTAGCAGCATGGCAGCTCAGGGTTCTGGCACATTTTTGGATGCGTCCCAGTGACTTAGGTGGATGTCTATCTTCTTTCTGACCTAAGTCCGTCTGCTACTTCCTGTTAGTTTCGCACAAGTCCCAAACCAATTTGGATTCAAGCAGAGGAATTAAGCTACCCCCTTAACGTGGTAATGGCAAAGCTTGCGAAGAACACAGAGAGAGGAAGATATCATTACAGCTATCTTTGGTAAAGAAAATCCTCCAGTGACCTTTATCAAACTTCCTAACTTCTTCAGGTGTCAGTTCCCCTATTTAAATAGGGACATTCTATATAGCTCCTCATAAGATTTTCTTGAGACTTTTAAGAAGGTAATATACTTTAAGTTCCTACTGTACCTGACATGCACACTATCACCCCATAAATTTTAGTTATAATTTATATCCTTAAGTCTCAGTGCAACTATCACCTCTGCTGGGAAGACTTCCCCATTTTTCTCACTGAGTTTTCACCCTCTTTAAACATACCATGGCTGTGAAGTTGCCTGTTATCTAACAGAACTTTCAGATTTTATTGTGATTATGCAGAGCACATAACATTGTGCCTCTATCCCCCAGTGATCTGTGAACTTCTCAGGAGCAGGAATCAAAATGGTTGTCCCATAATATAGGTGTTATTTGGGAGGCAGGGGATGATTCACTCTACAGGACATATACAAAGAGCAGTAATGAAAATGCAAATTATGGATAATGGTGAAAGCAAGGCAGGACAACACAAAGTAAAGAAGGTGGTGAATAAGCAGGTAATTCCTAACACTATAAGGAATGTTTGGCTTCCAGTTAGGTTTGCTCCTCTATCAACACTTTAAAGGTTACAATCACCTTAATGAGGAGTACCAGGAGACCAGATCTCCAGATGAGACAACATTGCTGTGAACTGGAAAACTCTGGTCCTGAAATAACACCTAGAAAGTAGGTTAAATTTGTTGTAATAGACTACCTCAGATTTGCTAGCATTCTTATCCTTGTAATTTAGCATTTAAAGTGTCCACAATTAAAAAGAACTTTTTTTTACTTAATGTCAGCTGCATTTGAGAATGAACAAAAGCTTTGAACCTGTAAATAATGTAAAACCACAGCATTTCATTCCTTTTAGAAGAGAAATCAACATTAATGTCAATCTAATGCAACAGAAATATCTGTTCTCGGGTATCATATAAAAATGTATGAGACCTTTATCAACAAGAAAGACTGCTGGCTCCTTATACTAACAGGAATGTACTTGTAAATCAGAGGACAGCCCTGCAAAACTATGAGCAGAATTTGGTTTCCTGATCTAAGAATAATCATTTGAATTCAATAAAAAAGAAAATCATAGCACATTAAAATTTCAAAAAGCCATTTGTGAATAATACAACCCTAGAATTTTCATTTTTCCCCCAGAGCCCAGAGATGTTTAAAATGAATTTTGCAGTTGAACTCTAGGAATGTCAGTTCTCAGAAACAACAGACGAAGAAACTCTAATTAGCTGTGATGAACGTTGATTATAGACCACGGATATAACAATGATTACAAAGAGAAAAAAAGAGGTGATGCAGCGGCCTACATATCAAGTGTGGTTGTGTAATTAGAGAAATTTAATCACAGCAGGCAAATGTGATGTATTTGTATTTGTACCATTTTGTGGATTCGCAGGCAGAACTGTCTTCAGAAAATACAAAAGGGATAAAAGCATGCCAGTCTTACATGCTTCCTCTCTAAACAATTTAATTGTTGAAAATAAACTGCTCTCTACACCCCACAGAAAGCCCATTTGTTTCTTAAAAAAAAAAAAAAAAAAAAAAAAAGAAGAAGAAGAGTGCTGTCACCTTAACAGAGTGTTCAAAATGGCCCTAGTTCGTTAGGATCAATGGAAGATGCACATGTGCTCATGGGGAAAAGTGGATGCTGTTTTTATCTGAAATATTTGATTTTAAAGGTCTGATTCCTCATTTGAATTTCTGAAAGGGAATAGAATAACTGTATCTAAAAATGAAGCCACAAACACATTAATGCTCTCAAGCTCTGTAAGATCAGTCAGAGTTTTGCTGGCTCATGAATAAATTCCCTAATATAAGAAGTCACTTGGCCAGCTGAACTCCCGCAGAAGATTCAGTAACCTGTTAAGAGGTCACAGGGTTTATCTTGAACAAGAGTCTGGCTTGCAGCTTGCTGTCTTTTGATTTCCTGATGAAGTGATGGATGAGAGGAAGAGGTCACTCAGGCACTACAAATCCAAACCAAACCAAAACAAAACAAAAATCCTCATAGAAACCTTAGCTGGCCCACATTATTCCCAGCAAGAAAGTTCTGTTTTGCTCTGATTACTTATAAAGCCTTTTCCCTGAGCAATTTTGTGTTTTTCTACTATTGTTCTATAATTAGGTGTTTGTGCTGGAATTAGGAGCAAATATGAAAAAGATGTTCTTTCATTACATTTACAAAAGGTATTTAAATTATCATTGGTGAAGTTGGATTAAATGTATAATTTATCATTATAACAATGTATCTTCATTTGCCGTGGAAACTTCACTTAAGTATAATAAAATAGAGAAATAGCATGAATCATTAAAAAGTTACACCCTGTTTTACACACTAATATTTTGCGTGCTTTCTTGAATATCTCTATATAGCATTTTTTAAAATTTCAACCAATACTATGCAAATCCATTCACCCATATGATAACCTCACTTGAGCTAGTCAGACAGGATTCCATCATCCTACCTACAATTCAAACTACAAAATAGTTTTTCTGATAGAAAGTGAATTTTGGTACAGGCATATTATGAAAATGGGAAGAAAACACACTCCATTTTCACTTACATGCACTAAAGATCCTCTATCAAAACAGATTTCCCCATTCCTTTTTTTTGTGCATACTCATAAGAAAAATTAAGTACCATTTTCCCATTCTTCTAACACATACATAAACCAAATCGATTTGAATGAACTTATATACCTGATGGGAGTTCCAAGACACTGGAGACAAATGATCAGTCGATGCTGTGAGTGGTGAACAAGGTGAATAAGATCTTCCATAAGAAGAAAGCTGGTTTGTGATTGTCAGATATCTTTTGCTGTGTTAAGATAATCAGTAAATTTCATATGAACTCTCTCAATGTTTAAATGTTAACACAGATGGGCATAGTGGCACATGCCTGCAATCCTAGCATTTCAGGAGGCTGAGGCAGAAGGATCACAAGTTCAAACCCAGCCTCAGAAACTTAGTGAGGGCTATGCAAGTTAGTCAGACCCTGTCTCAAAATAAAAAGGACTGGGGAGGTGGCCTAGTGGTTGAGTGGCCGTTGGTCCAATCCCTGGTATCAAAAAGAGAAAAAAAATGTTAACATAATTTATATGGACCAAACATGACATTCTTGGGGCTTATTTGCCCCCACCAGTTGCCAATTTGCATACTCTTCTGTTCTATGCTGCTGCCAAGATTATCAAGTGTAGGATGAAGTTCAGTGATGAGTTTTTGCCAGAGGGAGCAACAGAGGGTCACAGAGCTGGACCAGGCTGATTATACCCACCAGAGACAAACAACGCTTATAATTTAAGAGTTGACATAAATTACTGTGTGGGAACATGGCAATTTAAATATGCGAAAGTCTTCTCTAATAACCCACAATTACCCACTTTACTGGTATCCCCTGGATGTTTAAACATGAGGATGAAAATTAAAGCCCTCAGTTTTATATTAGTGTCTTTCAGAATTTTCACCTTTGGCTACAGGAAGATGGCATGCACAACAGAGAAATGGGACAAAACTCACTAGGCCACCTTTAGATCAACCCACTAAATGAAAAGAACATCCTTTCTACAACTTGGGAACTTTTCTCAAACCCAGAGTTTCACTGCCTTGACACTGAGAAAGCTGGAGAAGCCTACGTGAACAAGGACAAATGCTCAAAAGCAGGTGTAGCACGAGGTCTCCAGGAAGATGGGCTGAGCAGAGCTATCATATTCCACTTAGAAGGTAACTGGGGCCCAAACCAAAAGGGCCAACATCAAGGTAAGAAAAAATGAGACTCCATTTCTTGAAAGAATCTGCCATTTGGAGAGTGAAGGAGAAGCGGCTACTTGGATTGGAAGCAAGCGGGTACTTGGATTGGAAGCAAGGTCAGGCTAATGAAAGCAGTAAATAGAAATTGTCACTCTGCCTAAAAAATAGCACCTAGACTTCAATCCAAATGAAGGGTAAATTCCAATGCTACCCTGAAAAGCCTGAACTACAAAGAATCACATTCCCATGGACCTTCTCTAGCTTGCTTTCATTTGCTTCCACAATTCCAGCATAATAGGGTTTTAAGAATTAATGATATTCAAAGCACTGTTTGCGCAAAGACTCATGCTTTCCTCAGTATAATCCCACCAGGGTGTTATGGTCTAGATATTCCAAAAGGGAAAATGAAGCTCTGTGAAGTGATGTGCTCATGGCCACAGAGCTGGGAAGCAGAAAAATCAGGAAGAAAACTTGATAAGTCTTTAGATACTTAGTGTAATGACATAGTAAATGCACTTCTGTTTTTGAGCTGTGTATGCATATCCTCCCTCAGGGTCCCCCGGACTCTTTGTTAGGTGCTTCATCCTGTTCAGCATCAGTCTGATTCCTCTGATCCTGCTGTTCTTAGGCAATTATCCCTCACTCCGTCCAAAGAACCTCATGCAACATAATTCACTCACCCTGTTATTATAGGGTGAAATTACAATGAACTATGAAGAGTTTTGCTGTCATGCTCACCAAAAGGTACAGGACAGAGACAAAGACAATAACAATACCAAAAAAAAAAAAAAAGAAAGAAAGAAAAAAAAAGAAAAGAAAGAAAAAAAGGAAATGTGATACTGCTACAACAACAGGACTAGAGAAAGCCAGGGGGAGAGGGGCTATGAGCTTCTCACTGAAGACCAGAAATGATAAAGGGTGGGCTTTCCAATTTGAATGAAACCAGTGAAATTCAGAAAAAGGGAGAAAGACATGCATATGACAAAAATTAATTTCCATTTACTGTCTCATATGTCCCTAAAGGAGCATCAGGGAGAAGAAGTAATTTGGCAAATGCATGTTTTGTGTTTAAACATCAATTTTGATTTGTGATAGATACTTGTCTTTCAAATATTACATTTGCCATAACTAGAAAAAAAACTGAGAAAATAAACCCTCTAAACTGTAGATGCGTTAAATCCTATTCTGACTTTGAAAATAGAGAATTTCCGTAACCAAGAATTTCAGTAACAGTGACGATCTGTGACAAAAGGGAAATATAGCTTCATATGCTTTAAGAACCAGGGGCATAACTGTTTAGAATCTGGCATATCATAGATCCAAATTTAGAGGATCTTCAATAAAAAGAAATAAGTGAACAAGATAAATGTGTACCTGGAAAACACACCCCACACACCAACACACACACACAAACGCAGCTTCAGTGCAGCAGGCTAAATATTGGAGAAGACACTTACTTTCCAGAAGCTTGTGAATTGAGAAGTGCCTCTCACCTTTTACCTGCAGCCTCATCTCCCAAATGACAAAGCTGCTATTGATCATGATCAGCTGCCTAGTGCCTGAAAGCTAAAACCCAAGTAATTACTGCTGGTGGTTGAAGGGTTTTGTTTGGGTGAAGGGAGGGAGCTGGATTGAGATCATTATCCAACAATTTACGACTCTATAAACGACTGGTCAACCTGCATGTCTTTGAAACTAAACATCTAAAGCATTTTAATTACAGACAAACTTTTGGTAGAAAACTCAGCTCCCGGTATGAAGGCAAATTAATTCATGTCTGCACACACTGTAAGTATCCTCACCTTCAAATCTTCTTCCTTCTCTCCTCTCTCCCTCCCTCCACCAGCCATTGATACTGTGATTTCCTTTCCTGCTGGGGACAGCTGTGACTATAAAATGTGATTCATGGAAATATTAATGAACATTCTATTTTCCCTTTGTAATTTTCTTTTGTTTTCTTTATTCAAACCAAGAACTGGCAGCCTCCTGCTTTTGAAAGAGACATCAAAGGATCTCCTACTTATGGCCCTTGTGAAACATCTGTCACTTGGGAAAGTGGACTCATTGACAAAGTTTATCCTCAGTAAATCAAACCATTTGCTGAATCCCAAAATATAAGCTATATTTGCATATCTACTGCTCCCCAGGCATGGGGGCAACCTAGTTGGAGATCTGAGTTCTTAAGACCTCTGCGCTCAGCAACTTGAATTATTCCTCAAAGTCACCAATTTTACAGCAGACACCTACTCATCATCACTGGGTATCACTCCTGTGTTATACCAAATCACTCATGACTTTAACATATTAGAAATATTATTGCTTCTTCCTGTGTCTATTTTTCCATTTTTCTCTATTTCCTGCATCAGACCTCATTTTCTATACCTATTGTATCTCTCTATATTTACAGAAACTTTCCCTTCAAATTCCCCTCAAGTTGACAGTTGGTTCCATAATTTTCTAAAAAAAAAAAAAAATGTATCCTTAAAGTTACCAAGGGTCTCCTCATTGTAGGACAATGGTCTTTTCTCCACTGTAAATTGCCTTGAGCAGTACCAGGTAGAAAGAAAATTTCCTGAGTTGACACTAGGTTCTTCATGATATGAGCACTGTCTCTTTGTCTCCATTCTTTCAATCTGGCATGCCTATTTGATTCCTGTTTCTAGACTAATTGTCCTTTAAAGGCATTTGCATCTTACTATTTGGTAGCTCTCAGACTATCAGTGGCTCTACCTCTATTATTGCATTAGATCTCTATGGCTCCCCTGGCCTTGCTGGTCCTTCATGAGATGTGCACAACAGTTATTTGTTGATAGCCAAATTTAAGAAAGATTAATCTGGCATCTTGCATGCTATAAAGAATAAGAATCTATAGGATATAAAATGGAAGGGAAATTCCTAATTTGATTTCACTTGTACTCATTTTTAATCTCCAATTTCAGACTATCACACATTAGAATTTCAGTCCTTATGAGAAAAAATAAATAAAGTGAAAAAAAAAAGGTTTGAGAGAGCTGAGGAGTTAATAATCTCATTCTGTGAAGTTATTAATTATAGTTTTTCCCAGCTGCTTTATTTTTAGAAATGTATCTATGGCATTCCTAAGAGTGATCAGATGCAAAGCTCAATACCACTCACACATAAGTCTACAGTTATCACATATAACATAGGGAAATGGTAACTATTATGAATTCAATCTATTTGTTAATACTTCATTAATTGCATGTTAATAATTCTTCCTTGAAGCCTAACCCACAGAGAATTTCATTACCACTACCATTCAGGTGTCAAATCTCTTTTTAAACCAAAACAAAGAAAAATCTTTTATAAAAATGGATCTTTAGTTTTGTAGACAATAGGAACTGTGAAAAAAAGAAGATTAAATCTCCATCAGTTTAACTCACAAAGCAAATGCATAGGGAAATAGCATTATTCACCATTTAAACTGCCTAATTAGTCCTGGGAATTTTTTAAGTCTGTCCAAAGTAAAAGAATTCTACACCCAGTTGTAATAATGCTAAATTTCTAAATAGTAGGTTTAAGTAAATCCTCCACTGAAAGAAATAAATCACTTCTGTGCTGAGGAAGCTCTATTAAGATAGCATCTGAAAGATCTATCGAGCCCTGAAGTGAAATATATACATTTTTAAACGGATAAACATTGGGGAAAATGTCCGCTATGTTTTATAGGCAAATATTCCAGGGCTCCCTGATTTATTCTCAAGTAACAACCTTGACTCTTTAAACATTGTTTATGGTGGTCAGATGAAAACATATACAGCATTTTAATGCAAGCTATCTGCCTCGTAGGCTTCCTTTTGAGAGTAAAACACCCTTAAAGCATCATTTACTTTCACAAACAGCATATGCTCACCATGTGGCACCATTCTTGTTAACACCAAACTAGCAATTTGAGCTTAACAGCTTGGGAGCTCTGTTTATAATAATAATAGTATGCGATGTCAAGTCCTCAGAGTCTCAGATGTCAAAGGTGATCATGAACATAAATGCAAATTCTCAAAATCTGCTCTGCTGGGAAAATGATTCTTGTCAAGGCCAAAGAAGCCAGTAGACACAAATACTTGGTCTCCAGCCTCTAATAAGCCCAGGAATTGTCTTTCCAATTTCCCTGCTTCACCTTCATCTGGTTCTAATGTACACGCATGTCTAGTGAATTAGTTTCCCTTGGAGGAAATTTTTGTTGCCTTAAGAGTTTGCGATTTTCAATGAAGTGTCTCTGATCTGATACAAATTGTTGAAAGTTTTATATTTTCACTCTTCTTTTTTTATATGAGCTAACTGTTTACTTTTGGGGTGCCTTCGAACCTTCTAGCATTTCAGAATAATTTTTAAAACATAGCATTATCAAGAAACCTTAAGATTACAGCTGTGAAAACAGACCTATGTCATTATAATCAGTGAGAAAGTCCCTTAACTGGGATTTCAGAATATAAAAGGAGCCCATGCAGAGAATTGGCAGGGTAAGAACCAAACAGAGAAAAGAGAAATAAAAAGGAGAAAAAAAATCTATCAAGCAAAAAAAGGGGGTGTTTCTATTCTTGACAGCTCATTTGAAAAAAATAAAGTGATTTGGTATTTGGGTAAAAGACTTTTTTTAGGAAAGGGGCTATTGTTACTGCACTGGCTTGCATAATCGCTTTATGTATTGTATCTATTAAGGCACGTATTCTTTTCTATTTTAGATGGTTATTAGCCTATCTTTTCCCTAGAGAGTATGCCTTTTCAAACGCACAACCATGTTGTATGCATCTGCCAAAATAGCACCCAAGACACAGCAGATCTTCACTACTTGTAACCGAATAGATGACGGAGACTAGAAAAAGTACAGAAAACACATTTTTTTTTTTTTATCAGACTAAGATGCAGAAATGGGAAGGTCTTTGAGGAAGGAAATCCACATAAGCATTGCATTGAGGAAAACAAATGTTCAATATGCATTGACATACTATGGTAAACTGGCCACAGAGAGTAAGCAGATACTGTCACACCCATCCAGGGGAACCTCGTCCCTCAAGATGTCCTGTGTGTACCCCAGTGTATGATTTTCCCAGGCAAGAAACTCCCTGGTTGCAGAAGCAGAGCAGGCCTGCAATGCAGTTATTCATGTGATTTGGTTTTTCAGAATGGGATCTTAATAAGTAAGGTTGATGAGACACTCAAAAATCTTCCTGAAAGAGTAGTTCAGGTAAGCCAAAATGAGTGAGAGAGGGAAAAGATTTCAAAAGGGGGTTGACAGACAGAGGGACAGAGAAAGTGGAGTCTAGTTGTAGCTGGCTTCCAGGTACTGCCTCTCACACCTCTTTCTCTGTCCTCCTTTTTTAAGCCTCTCTAATTAGAGGCTACAAGGAATCTTCATTTTCTCCCCAAGTTCTATAAACAATGTCTGTTCCTCTAACTTTTCATCTCTTCCACCCTGAAGATGAAAAAAAAAAAAAAAAAGCCCTCTTGTTGTTTTATTTTCGTTGAAACATTATTGGGTCCCATTTTTCCTTTTAATTCAAATTTATTTGGATTAAACTTCTCCATTTCCATGAAAACCTTTTGCTTTTCTACCCACTGGACCACCTCCATTGCCTTCCAGACTGCTCTCACTGAGGTCACCAATGACCCCAACTGTAAAAATCTATGGACACTTTATGTTCACTGTAATGGATAACTGCTGCATTTGATATTATTGGTCTCCCTTAATCGTTGAACAAAACAGACAGTAATATGCAAGTTATGAACACTAATATAAGTGCTCAGTACAGTTTTTTTGCATATTATAAGTTCTAAAAATGTTCGCTAGCATTGTGCTATAATTTTTTTCAGTTGCCTTTGTGATTCGTCTTTTTGTGATTTCATCTTTTTGTGTCCATTTTTAAACACAAGCATAACCTTTTAAGTATAGGCATAATCCTCCAAATGCCCAATATATTCTTGCTGGATAACTCTAGTTACCTTTTACCTTTAACAATTATTGGGTTAAGACTACCACATCTATATCTGCAGCCCAGTGTTCTATTAACTGTTCATACATGAAATGTGGAAATTTCCTCTCTGCCCTCTGATATTTCACCTAAATGAACTGAAAATAGATACAAATTAATGAGAAAAAAGATACCCAGATTTTTTATGTGCAAAAGGTACCCTAGGAAGGTAATTACCCAGTAAGATTCTATAACTTATATATACCTTTCTTCATAAGAGAGAGGAAAATGTAGGTAATTTTGTGGGGTAGTAAATGATTTTCAGGGGAACTGAATGTGCCCAAAGAACAACAGATTGTGACAAAGTCTGTCTAGGTGTAATGACATTCCAGAGTCTTCCTTCCTGACATATGAGTTTAATCATCCTTGATTAATGGAATCCATGGGGTATGAGAGTGGGATCAAAGGTAATTTTCTCCCTTCTGACGGATCAAGTCTTTACTTCAATAGGTAAATTTCAGAGAAAAGTCCCTTCTTTCACTGGGGCACATGGGAGGAATCAGGGAAAGTTCGAAAGAGACCTTGATTCTATGGCAGCTTTCAAAGCCTTCCAATTTCCTTTATTTCAAAGTCCTCAGCATTTCAACACATTCTACCTAGGTGTGTCCTTGTCTAAGTACCAATAGTATCTAACTCTTTGATGGAGACCCATATCATGACTATTTCCTGGATCATGGTAAAGTATTCCCTGCTGAGAAGCACTCGTGAGCTCATACCTTTTTATCTGCTTCTTTCATTGGATGGGTGGCTGTACAACTTCCTATGAGCCCACACAATGTCATATTCATCCCTATGTTACCCAGACATAGTACAGAGCCATACCCACTGAATCAAAAATCCAAGTGTTCAATTCTCAATTTAGAAGACCTATTCTAATGGGAAATTATGTGTGTGTATGTGTGTGTGTGTGTGTGTGTGTGTGTGTGTGTGTGTGTATCTTCCCTGTTAAATTTGGTCTCAAGTTTTTTTTTTTTTTTTTTTTTTAAAAAGGGAAGCATCTGTAATACTTCAATAATGAGAAAAATACATGTTAAGGGGATGGTGACTGAAATTTCAAGATAAGAGCATGCATTTAAATTTAGAAATCAGATGAATCTTTGTTTCCAAAAGTGTTTGAATAGTAATATAATCTATTAAAAGAATGATTTACTATTTTGTCTTCAAGTATTTTTTTAGTTGTCAATGGATCTTTTATTTTATTTATTTATTTTAATGTGATGCTGAGGATCGAACCCAGGGCCTCATACATGCCAGGCAAGTGCTCTACCACAAAGCCACAACACCAGCCCCTGCTATTTTTAATATCTCCAGAAAACAGAACTTCTAATAATTCCACAGTATTCTAAGAAGAAAAAAAAAAAAAGTTAACTACCGGGGCTTCCATGTCAGATGCCATCACATCTATGGCTCCTTGTCAATTCATAATGGTAAATGTGCCACAGAAACAAATTTGTCATGGACATTTTCACAGCAATAAATATCACATTTTGGTGGCAATAGATAGAGTTATGACCACAGCCTCACATGTGTAATACTTGGTTTAGGGAATATGACATATGAAATGCACATTTGCTTGGACTTTCAAGTCTTTTCATGTTTTAAATGCTATGAACTGAGGAACATATTAGCTGTAACACACTAAGTGGTCCCCATAAGCCATACCCCAGCTGACTCTAGAAGACAAATGATCTAAATGAAATCAGATAGTCAACCCCAAGTGATAAGGCACCTGTAGTCCTAGCTATTGGATAGGCGGAGACAGAAGGAGCATAAATTCCAGGCCAGACTGGGCAACATAGTGAGACCCTGTCTCAGAAAAAGAAAAAGAATGTGATAGAATGGAAATGAGGATTAGTATATATTTTGAGACAGGGTTGCACTGTGTTGTCCAAGTTCACTCTAAACTCCTGGGCTCAAGAAATCCTCCCTCCTGCTTTCTCCTTCTTAGAAGCTGGGACAGCAGGCATGAAACACTTCGCCTGGCTGAAGATCAATATTAAAATCATTTGATCCCATTAATCAAAATGTTCTCCATTGCTTGAAGGCATGAAACTATTTAAATGACTTGATTTGCTAAAAACATCAATTGAAAGATAAAATATTAGAATCTCCACGTTCCCAAAGTAGTATATTATTAGTTGACTTCTAACTTAAAAACTTTATTATTGTAGCTCTTTTCTAACATTTCTTCTGCTTCTTCTTCTTGGCTTATTTTCCCTATACTCTCTCCTGACAAAAAAAAAAAAAAAAAAAAAAAAAGAAATCATGGTTACCCTGCCTTCTTTCTTTCACAATCCTTTTCTTTTTCTTTTATGTTATTAATTAAACAAATTTTCATATTCTAGACAACAGGCCATATACCACTAGAGCATTCTGAGTCTAATAGTCTTATCTTTATGGAATTAATCATCTGTTATTGATAAACATAATTGCGAAATTATTATAAAGCCTAGTAGAATTTAAAAGTAGTATATGAGGGGAAAGGACCATGAAAGATTTCAGACTAAGGAGATAACACCTCTGATGGGAGGACACCAGGAGTCTTAAAGAGGGAGGTGTCTAAGCCAACATGATATTTTGCAAGTATCAAGTGGCTGGGGATATACAGTCAACCTTTGGTTGTGAATACACGAAACTGGTTCCAGGAATCCCTGTAGACTCTCATCTGCAGATGCTCAAGTCCCTTATATAAAATGACATAGTATCTCCACAGAACCTACATATACTTTCCATATGCTCTAAATCATGTCTAGATTATGTATAATACCTAATACACTGTAAATGCTATGTAAATAGGGGTTATGCTGTATTGTCTAGGGAATAGGGGCAAGAAAACGCAGTCCACGCATATTCAATACAGAAGCAATTTTTTGAAAAATATTTTTGATTCCTGGTTGGTTAATGCATAACCGTGGATATTGAAAGTCAACTATATTAAGGAAAACATTATTTTTAACTTATATGAAAACAGAAAACACATGGTGTTTGACTCAGTAAATGTTATGGTTTGGATGTGAGGTGTCCCCCAAAAGCTCATGTGTGAGACAATGCTCGAAGGTCTGGAAGAGAAATGATTGGGTTATAACCTTAGCCTAATCAGTTAATTGATCCCTGATGGGATTAACAGGGTAGTGACTGGAGGCAGGTGGGGTATGTGGCTGGAGGAAGTGGTTCATTGGGGGTATGACTGTGGGGTATATATTTTGTATCTGAAGAGAAGAACCTCTGCTTCCCTATCATGATGCAAGCTGCTTCCCTCTGCCACAGTCTTTCACCATGATGTTCAGCCTCACCTTGACTCCTGAGGAAAGGAACCAACATTCTAGGGACTAAGACGTCTGAAGCCGTGAGCCCTCAAATAATTTTTTTTGTCCCTACAATTGTTCTGGTTGGGATATTTTAGTCACAGCAGTGAAAAAGCAGACCAAAACAGTAAATATAGAGCAAACATTAATTTTCTTTCTTCCTGTAGTGGTGTTATGGGCTAAACTGAATCTCTTCCCCAAATTCCTAAGTTGATGCCTTTGGTTCCCTGTACCTCAGAATGTGTCTGTATTTAGCGATAGTGCCTTTACAGAGGTAACAAGGTAGAATGAGGGTACATGGGTGGATCCTGACAAGATGACTGGTGTCCCTGTCAGACCAGGAGATTAGGACACAGACACAGAGGAAAGACCAAGTGAAGACACAACAGAAGGCAGCAATCTGCAGCCAAAGAGAGAGGCCTCAGAAGAAACCAATTCTGTTAGTAGCTTGGGCTTGGACCTATAGTCTCCAGAACACTGAGGAAATCAATTTCTGTTGATGAAAGCCACCCACCCAGTCTCTTTACTTCAAATCTCTACAGTTAAAGAGCTGATCTTTGGGGACTTGATCAGTCAATGGGAAATTGAATTAAAAATGTCCTAATGATCTGGGTATAGATGGAAAGGTTTGGCTTTTTTTGTTTGAAGTGGAGTCATGGGCAGAAGAATTTGGAAGATGGTTTTGGAGAGTACTGCATCACTGGATTAGATCAAATATAACACAATGGTGACCCAGACTGGCTCATTGACAGTGAGAAAGAGATTAACATAAAGTGTATTTAACTTGGACACTGATGATATAACCTAGAGCCAGAGATCCGGAAGGTTCAATAGTACTGAGCATTTAGCACAGTGAAGACATTTAACAGCAATAACAATGTTAGTATAACTTTCAAAATGTTAAAAACTTCATTTTCCTGAAAACAGAGGATTTTGTTCAACTTATTAATTAACAAGGAAACCAATAATACACATACACACAGAGGCAATCAGGAATGCTGAAATTAATTTGCTAATAAATGCCCAAATGGTTATTATTGTAAAATTATTTGGGTCATTTTTTTTCATAATGCAGAAATACAGTGTGTCTCAATGGGACAAAATATCTTTGAATTGCTGTGAAGAAGACTCATTTCCACAACTATCAGATTTATTTCTACAATTTAACTTTTATGCCTTCAGATTTATAAAATAATCCAGTCAATGGAAAGACAATCAAAGATGTATACTCTTCTAGGACTAGATAATTTGTTGTGGTATAGGTGTGAGGTGTCCCCCAAAAGCTCATGTGTGAGACAATGAAAGAAGGTTTACAAGAGAGATGATTGGGTTATGAGAGTCTTGACCCAATCAGTAAATAAATCCCCTGAGTGGTAACTGAAGGAAGGTAAAGTGTGGCTGGAAGAGGTGAGTTCCTGGGGGTATGCCTTTGGGGTATATATTTTTTTATCTGGCTAGTGAAGTTTCTCTCTTTCTCTCTGCTTTCCGATCATCATGTGAGCTGCTTCCCTCCACCACTCTCTTCCACCATGATTTCTGCCTCACCTCCCATCCTGAGTAATGGAGCCGGCTGTCTATGGACTGAGACCCCTGAAACTGTGAGTCCTAAAGTAAAGTTTTCTTCCCTTAAAATTGTTCTGGTCAGGTCTTTTAGTCACAGCAGCGAAGAAAGCATAATCCCTAGATGATTCTCTAAATGACATTCAGCACTCCAGTGAGAGGACGGATGCCCTGTATCCTCTTTGGCTCATTTCCAATCCTGAACTACATTTTTTCTGACAGTCAATGCAAGAGACACTTATTTTTCATTTTAGATATGTTAAATATGCGATGCCAAAGAAACACTCAGGGGAGAAAGTCCTGCATGCAATCAGAAATGTGAAGCTGCCTATCAGAAAAGTGACAAGTGGGAAGACATTTGTCAGCTCTGCTTGCTCTTTCTATATCTATAGGGTATTGATTTAGCATTCCAGCAACCCTCTTACAAGTTTTGCTTTCTTATACTTCCTCTTACCCAAACTCCTCCCTCCTCCATTAGTGACCTACCCCATGGTACCATAACCCTAAGCCAATCCCAAAAGGACATGACCCCTTGACTCTGGAAAGCCCCATGATGCCAATCCCAGGCTCTTCCCCACCTATCTAGCTCTGATGCAAGGACCTGGAGCCTATCCCATAGTGCCACAACTACAACTCCAAACCCCTACCCCCCAAAAGCTGAATACTGGAACATCTCAGGGCCTCTCTCAGCTCTGACAAATAAACTCTCTAGTGTATCTCTGCCTGGTCTCCATCTTTTCATTTCTCGCTTGCCCGTCTCCTGGTTCCTCGCTTTCCTTTCAATATCCCTCATCAGTGAGTTCATAAAATTGAGATTGGTGCTAGGCTGAAACCTGAGGAAACTGTTCAAGACTCCTCCTGCCCTCTGTCTTCCTCATTACCAATCTTCTTCACTGCGATCAGATGCCTCTACCAGGCTTTCATATCTTGGCTTTGTGTTCTTGGTATGGATTCTCTCCTTTGTTCTTGGTTCTGGTTGGTTATCCTTAGCTTTTCTTTTTGGCTAGCCTAGCACCTCAGACCCAGATTTCACCTAAAAGTTCTGGCAGGATATACTGGTACCAATCTAGACCTAAAAATGAAGAACCCAAATTCAGGTGAGTCCTGCCCAAAAAGAGGGGCCAGAAAAATGGATTTGAGTCACCTGCACAGAGATGAAAATTTTTCCCATTAATAAATGTGATTTCTGACTTTCACTCTGGCCTTCCATGTCTTCTGTGGTCACTAGCACTGGTCTCTTTTCCTCTGTCCTGAGTAATTGTCATGTGATTTGGAATTATCTCTGGTAACCTCTAAGTAAAGCATTCATTCATTCACTTATTCATAGTTTCACTCATTCATTTGCTTGCCAAAAAACTTCTGTCTGTTCAGGACTGTGCTGGGTGCCGGAAGGTATATAGACAAATAAAATATATCCTTGTCATCCAAAATTTGAACCACTGAGGGCTATAAAGCAATGAACATTTGACCTTTTCTAGTACATTCTAGGTCTGCACATGTCTGCTCAGAGGCCCTGAACATAAAGGAGCCATCTGTCAAAACAGACTAGACTGTAACCCTGAAGGGCTGGGAAGCAGAAATGAAACTCAAGGAGTTCTCCTAAGTCAAATCTAACTGTCATCCTCAGGATTTTGACAGTCATCACAGAGATTCTTGCTAATCCAAAATATGCCACAGTTTTACCTCAAATACACAGACACAAAAAATAAAGATGGCACATTAATGAATCTATAAGCTACTTTTTAAGTTTTACAATGATTTGACTGTATCTGTGACAAACTTAAATGTTTTAACAGTCAACAAAAATATCAATAGTTTTATTTCTCAGCAATGTTGGTTTAATTACCAGTCATCTAAAACTATTCAATCTAAATCTCATGTTTATCTTATAATTTCAAACTACCTTTCATTAGAATACACTTATTCTCATTTTAAAGACGTTTATTTGATCAAAGATGTGTTGGGCAATATCATGAAACTAATGAGGAAATTAATACAAGAGACTACAGCAGAGATGATCCTGCATATTTGTTATAAGTTAGTTGAAGGGATATGAATTTCTTTTCCATGATGATAATTGATGTGCTTCAATTAATGTGAAGAATTAAAAGCCCGAATTCCGTAGGAAATAGGTTGGATACTGTGGCCAGTGAAGCTGCTTATAAGTAATTTAGATTTTGTAAACAATTAACAATCTCCACTTCTCAAGGACTGGAAGAGATTAGAGATGCCCAAGAGCTCCTTCCTACACACACTTATTTCTTGCAGAATTCTGTCAATTCTTGATGAGCAATGAAATACCAGACTGCAGCAGGGTAGGACCATGAGTGTGCTTTTCTCACCCACAACCCCTTTGTGAAGAGAGAAATAACTACAAATAAGGCTCAACAGGTAGGCAGGCAGGTAGGTAGTAGGTAGGTAGGTAGACACGTGTTATTTAAGGTCTAATTAGCCTGAGGAGACTAAATTAAGGGCAGAAACAAACTTCTCCTCCCCAAAGTGACAAAGAATAGAGATGAAAATCTAAATACTAGCTCAGGAGAGACACATCCATTTGTGTCTTATTTACATGTATATATGTATAAAATTTTTCCTTTGTACATTTGGGGATAAGCCTGTCAAAAACTTCAGATAAGTAACTCAACTTACCATTACAAAAACTCCAATAATAAAATAATGTTAATATTGAAGCAAAATAATTTTGTAACCATTTCTAATAATGTAGACTTTAGGGATGGTCACAAAAGAGGAAAAGAACCAAAAAGGTTCATATTTATGTTGAACATTGTCCTTTGCCTCTTTCCCTAGTAAGCACTTTTAACTCTTACACAATTACTTCTTGTTATGGATGTAACAACATATCATTATGAGAAACCTACATTTTCAGAATTTTATTTTTAAAATTATCTCCAAGTAATGGGGTTGCATGGATGTCATGCTGTCCCTTAGTATGCCCAAAGAACTAGTAGGTTAGCTTTGAAAAAATAAAGATACATAAAAGGGGTGCATTTTCAAATTTACCAAGGTCATTAATGCACCAAATGTAAATGGTCTCCCATTTATCAAATGCCCTGGAGAAATCAGGAGATAATTGAAATGATAGATGAAGAGATGAAACTCTAGGCTAATGGACTGTATATCAATGAATCAATGTCACATTTATGTAAGCTTTTGGAAAATGATTCCTATTCTTTGCTTATTTTTTAAACCCCAGGAAGGTAAGTAATGGGAGGATTAAAACTGAATTAGAAAGAGACCCCAACAGTCCATTAAAAATATTTCTGCTAATACTTTTCTCATAATATTTTTGCTTTCCCCTGTACTAATTTTAGCAGAATTTATCATTATTTACACCTTTTTTGGGTATGCACTGCCTTTCTTTTTCCTTTTGTGAAATCATCGGTTCATGAATTATCTCACCTAGAGATCAATTCTTCTACTTCTCCCAATGACAAAGTTACAGGGAACTCCTGTAAAGAAAAATTAAGGATTGGTGTGCTAAATAAATAAATAAATAAATATTTTTTAAAAAAGATATTAAAGTGAAAAAAATCCCTTATATATGATTTAAAATGAATTCTATATTATCTAAAAGTAACTGATATATATTTTGGGTGACTTAGGTTTAAACCCCCCAAAGCAAAAACTTATTTCATAGAGCAGGTTATTTAAGGTCTAATCAGCCTGAGGAGAATAAATTAAGGGCAGAAACAAACTTCTCCTCCCCAAAGTGACCAAGAACAGAGATGAAAATCCAAATACTAGCTAAGGAGAGATATGTTAAAGTATAAATGTAAATCAAGTCATTAATAAATTTAAGGAGCAACAGAGGTCTTCCCAGGGCAAGTAGGGTTTTCTGTACATTGAACAGATGTGTCTTGACACCTTTAATTGACAGTTTCAAAAGGTGCCTGTGAAGAGTCATGCTTCTCTGAGTCAGGCCCAGATGTTGGGGCCCCACATGTCTACCAGAAGAGCAGCACCCGTAGGGGATCACAGGCACAGGCAAAGGGTCTCAGAGGAGAGGTTCTAGAAAGGACAGCAGCAGTCCTAGGTCAGGGTCACTACCTTGACAGTTGTTTCCATCAGAAGACACAGGAAATGATCTTCCTGATGATCTCAACCAGCCAATGGAAACTTCCTCCCAGGACTTCAGCTGAGAAGCATGGGCTACCAAGTTCAGCCCAAAGAGTAGGACCCAAAGGAAAGGGATTGCAGGAAATGCGTGGAAGAAATCTCATGGAATCAAAAAAGCTCAGATCCTAAACTCTGAATCACATTTGGGAATCTGAACTCTTGGTCATATAACCCCTAATTAATTCCCTGGAAGGATTTTGGTGGTTGATATGCATTCTGATTGTTAAAATATTATGTATTTCTACACCAGTTGTAAAATAATCTCTGAACTGATCCCCAAGTACCCATCACTCTTTGGACCACCTCTTTCCCTCCCTCCCAGGACTTCCCAGCCTGCTCTCAGTCCAGAAAAGAAGTCACCAGTGCCTTGTGGCAGGGGGCTTCCAGGATAGTCTATACTGGGATAGTATATATTTTTAATATCACCATTGTATAAATTCCACACTCAAGGTGAAGCACTAGATATTTTATTTTCTGAAGCTGGGTTGGTCAGGCTGACCTCAAACTCAAGATCCTCCTACCTTGGCCTCCCAAGTAGCTGGGGTGACAAGCAAGCACCAATGCTCCCAGTGCACTTACATTGTGGTGCTGTTTTTCATTCCAACGTCACTACATCAGCCCTACCTTTCATACTAGTCTTCCATATTCTTCACACAAAAGTAAGATATTTCCCCCCACCATCACCCTTATCTCTACTGTTAACAGAAAGAAATATTAATATAACTGTTTGGCATTGAATTCAAAGCTTCAATTACTGTTTCCAATTTCAGTGGTCCTTCCCAAGACTGGCACAGCATGAGATAAAGTGAATATGAGACGTCACTAATAAAGTGATAAAACTGATTGTCCCGTGTGGCTCATGGGATTTCCCCGATTACACTTTAGTTACGTCTTTTGTTTTGTTAGTAGATGAAAACTACCTTTCTGACCAAGAGGATTTCTTACATACACCAAATAAAATATGCATTCTCTTCTTCATGTACATGAAGCCTTTTTATAATAGGAAGATTTTGTGTTTCTAGAGAACTCCAGAATTTTAATTAGTCCTCCCACCCCCACCACGCTTTTTCTTTTCTGGCATTGTTGACATAATTTGCTCTAGAAGCAGGACACAGAATTTTATCTGGTATAAGGTAATGTGATCCATGTTACGAATGGCCTGTAAATCCAAAATGACCAAAATATAACAACCACACTGGGTACACCATTTTTATGAAGATAGAATTTTCAAAGGAGGACAAACAAATTATATTTAGTGGTTTGGTCCTGTCAGCACTAACTGATTACATAATTCTTCAGACAGTGGCCATAAGGTATATGTGAACACATCAAAGGGGCCACAAAAATGTTTGCATGGGTAGTTCAGGATAGCCGCTTATCCCAAGGTTTTATTCATCAGGATCCTGCTTTTCTTTTTCTTATATAGATTTCAGGAATTAAAATCATGGTATTTTGGGGTGTTGGGAAGGATGCTGACTGAATGCTCTTGCATTTTTTTTTTCATTGAATTCTGTTAATGGTAAAGGCAAAGAAAGACTGGGAGGGGAGTAATGTCAGTGCCAGTTTCATTTTCTTATCTGAACAAAACTGCAGTACCCACAGAAAGTGTTTTTATGTCATTGAGCCAACCTCCTTAAAGTAATTTCACTTAATACCAATTGTCTATTTATAGTAAGGAATCAGAGAGAAACAAGGAAAGAACCAGAGCAGAGAGCTGCTTAATCCTAGTGTGTTTATGTAGACACGTCCTAGATCCACATGAAGACAGTCAGCTAATCTTCATTATTTTGTGTTGGATATCTTTCAAATATTTTTTGCTCTGACTTCTATAGCAAAAACAATCAAAAATTGAATATGTAATTTTATATACATATAGTTTTACTAATACTGGGACATACTGTACTTTCTTTTTTTAAATCAGCTACTATATTTTTTAAAACTTAATAATATTACATGAACATTCTCAATCTATGGCCATTCTATAATCAGGTTCTTGTTGTTATTATTAGTAATGTGGATTGGACCCCAGCACACTTTATCACTGAGCTAAATACCCAGTTCTTTTTTATATTTTTTATTTTGAGACAGGATCTCATTAAGTTGCTGAGGGCCTATATAAGTTGCTCTGATGGGACTTGGACGTGAGATACTCCTGCTTCTAAATCTACAATCAGTTTTAATATTTCTATGGAAGTGCCATGATTTGAATAGAGAATTTCTTGTTAAAGAAGTTTAGTTTACTTCTATATTTTTTACTACTATAATGCTACTGTTAACATAAATATTTATGCTGAGTATACATGCTTATAATTTGAGTCCTTAATGTTGCTGAAAACAATTGTGCACAAATGAAGCTAACCTGTCATTTGTATGATGTTCTGAAAGTTCTACATACAAAGGAAATTTTGCAAGAGAACTCTGCATTTAATGTGATAATAGCGATTTCAATATTCTTCTCTCCTCAGAGACCTATTTCAAAGTGTCTGCTATGTACCCTGAAAATGAAAATGAATGTCACAATAATTTGCATTTTTAAAAAATGGGTTTTGATTTTTAAATTTTCAACTTAATATTTTGGACCAGAAACAAGATATTTTGTATGAAATTTGAATCATATTTGTAGAATATGAATCACAATTTATAATAAAAAGAAAATTATTCAATGAATTATGTTTAAATAAAGGATTGTCAATCTTGGGGAAAATCCATTTAGAGCCTCACCTCACATCATTTATCAAAACAGTTTTGAGTGGGCTAGAGTTATATGTGTTTTAAAACCTGTGAAATAACTAAAATGGGATACTAATCAAATATCTGAAGAGGGAATTTTTTTTATAATTAAAAGAACAAAAATATAAAGAAAATAATCATTATGTTTGTAAAATTATTTTCAAAACTTACATGTCATAAAAACAGAAAAAAAGGAAAGAATGAACCATAATGTTTGAAAATATATCAAAATATTAGATTGCCATCCTTATGGAAAACAGTATACTTATTAATAAGTAAATCACTAACTAGATTTGTAAGAAAAATCTGTATAAGGGCTATTCCCACCTTTAAAAAAACATTTTAAAAACATTATCCTCACTAGAAATAAAGTGAAAGTAAATTAGTACAATAATAATGCAGCATCTGTTTTTTTTGTGTGTGTACCATGGTTGCTTAATGACTGGGCCACATCCCCAGCCTGTTTTTATTTTATTTTTTAAAATTTTGAGATGGGGTCTCGCTAAGTTTCTGAGGCTGGCTTTGAATTTGCGATCCTCCTGACTCAGCCTCTTGAGCCACTGAGATTACAGGTGTGTGCCACTGCACCAGGCTGTAGCACGTTTTTAACCTATAAAATGTAACTGTATTTCAAATTATGAAATAAGATACAATAAGATCATGTTTGTTCTTTTAGGAATTACTTATAGAATAGCATGTAGGCATCTAAACTTTTGGAAATAATTATGTCAATATGAAATAAAATGCTGTACAATTGTGCCTTTCATTCATTGAAAATTTGATAATAACATGGAACCATTAATATTGTGTAGATTTGTATCCATTAATGCTGAAAGAGGCTTCAAAAACTATGAAAACATATATACGCATGTAAAAAAAAAAAGTCACACAGTGTAAAATCTCTGTTCCCATAATAAAGGAGCATAGTGTGTCCCCCAGGTAGAACATGCATGAATATCTGTTCAATGAGTACAATATAAATGTGTAGAAATCCCCCACCAAAAGGAGGAAGAAGGAGACTGCGAGGAAAAGCAGCCAATGCCAGAGCATTTGTACTAATACAGTGCAATTCTGAATAATTATTTTTCATGTTCCTGCTATCCTCATACTACTATCTTTTACTTAAATGGATTTTAATTAAAATTATAATTACAATAATATATTTCAGACTTTGTCCTAGAACAGTATAAACACTTCCAACTTGTTCTGTTTAATGCTCTGGTTAGTTGTAACCCTGAGACTGCTCCTTGTGGAAGCATTTTAGGAAATGAGGTTTTATGACATATTTCTTTTGCTTCTTCAGGAAATGAATCCCTACTTTGGTGGGAGGAATAAATACAAAAAAAGGGGGGGTTATGGAAAGAAATCATGGAAGAGATTATGTCTGAGAGTTGGCTAACATTTCCAAATTTCTGTAAAATTCTTGTATTGGTTGTTACTTGGGTGCAATTACCTGGAATACTTAAGCATGCAGTCTCCAGAGCAGCCACATCAAAGCCCAGAGATGCAAATTCATCAATGGTATCAATGAAAGGCTTGCTAGAGTTTGTGCAAGATATTTGGTGGAAATCCAAATTGAGGGGGCTCCATGAAATTTGATGAGCACATGAGAAGCTATTGGGCTCATTTGAGCAAGGGAATTACAGGAGCTCAAAGCCAAGGCATTTGATAGTATTCTCACCTCCACTCAGAGGTTGCCTTCATGTCACTCTGTCGAAGGCTCTCTGCTATTCTCAGCCCTTTCCTCCCATAGCTTTTAAGACATAATTGATTTCTATTTTATTCCCTTGGTACTCCTCTCTCTGCCATGTAACAGCCGGTTATTCTGTCCTGATGTGTCAATAAGATTCCCCTTTCACATAACAAGTGCATTTTAACAAAGGCCTTCTGGGGATAATACCTAAATCACGAAGGACAGAGAGATTTTATGTGCCAGCTCTGATGGATTGGATGTGGCTTCCTAAGTGTTGTGTGGAGACAGAATCTGACGTCATAGTCACTCTCAGTAGTAAGAATTACTGTGAATAGTAAGTTTCCCATTGAAATAAAATGGGGTCAACAATGGCACGGGTATGGTGTTTGCCAACATGGCCTTAACCCTCAAACAAGACAATTATTTCAGACAATGGAAGAGAAAATAATTCACCACACATAACAAATCATACCACATACATGGCTGCAGTGGGCATGGGACACAACAGCTACCAAACAAACAGGAATGTTTTATGCTTATGGAAGATTGGGGGGAAGGGGCATGGACAATAAGAAGCAAATCCCAAATATTCCAAAATCTTTCACACCATTCCATAAACATCCTTCCCTCGACTGATATTTACCTGAGACCAAGTTTTTACACTCATTTGTGCCAAATTTTTAAAAAAGAAAAAAGTATGTCCCCTCACCCCAGTAAAGGTTAACTTTTCTTCAACTTAAGAACTTTTTTAAAATTCTAAAATTAGATGGTTCCTTTTCCTTTTGGGGGGCTAAAACGGCTTCCTCTATGAAATTATGCTGATAGATGATTTTCCCCCCAATATGAGAGGGTCCTCATTTAAAAAAAAAAAAAAGGCAAAGTCTATCTTGGAACTTTTCTTTAGTCAGTAGAGTATCCAAGGTGACCTATTAATTTGCTTCCTCATCACAAGTTCAACTATGAACACATAGAAAATCTTTCTGCCATGTCATCTTTACTAGAAAAACCAAAGACCGAACATAGTTTTCCTCTTCATGAGAACACAGAGGCCACTGAAGGCTCATTTATTGTACTCTACGGTAACCATAAGCAGCTTCTTGTGCCTACTCTAAATGAACCCAGGCACCTTGTGTGTTGAATAGTTCTATAGGATTATTCTCCTCATGTTTCTTTCTTATCCATGAGTTTTGGTTTATCCACTGTGAGTGTTCTCTGTTGGAACTTGCCAGAATAATATTATCCTGGCCACTTTCTCTCCCTGAAATGATTCTAGTCAGAACTGGGAACATGCTTCATAGATTAAAGTTCATCACTTTAAGTGTTTGTCCATTGAAACATCTAACTTGGTTTAGGGGAAAAAAATATGTGATTATTTTGTGATTCTAAATTGTGCTCCACCGAGATATGTGGAAGTTACCAGAGACAGATCCACTTGACTCCCATTGCTAATCCCTGTTTTTCTTATGTAGAGGCCTAAGTCTCTCTTACAGCTGGTGGTGGCCAGTGTGACAGAGTGGCAGTTTACTGGAATGTAAATAGTAGTCTGTAGAGGGCTTCCAGGGGTCTTCCTAATACAGACAGATGCAGACATATTCTATTCCCTGCTTCAAACTTTGTAGGTGTAGATGAAGGCCTGGAGATGGAAAAGCCATTGTGAAACCATAGATGGAAAATCTGAAATAAAAGTGAGCATTCTTTGGATGCTGGGGTGGATAAATTAAAATAGCTGGGGTTCTTTGAGGTATTCTTGAGCTATGTTATCAGCCCTGCATGTCTTCCCCAGATCACTTATATTAGGAGACAAATATACTACTGACTGTTTAAGCTTCTCTTAGTTATTCACAGTTGAATATAGTCTATACCACACCTTGGTATCTCAAGAGGCAGATGACATGGAATTTGTTCTGTCTTTAAATATTCCTCAAGGATATTATGGAATTGCAAAATATGGTCAAGAGGAATTCAAAACTGCTGAAGACAGTTTCACATAAACCAAGGAAATATATATATCCAAAACACATTACGGCCCACCCCAGTTTTTTTTTTGAAGACTGAGAAGCGTCCATAAGCAAGTATTTCTAGAGCTTCAAGTCAAAAGAGCTTTGTTTTAGTACAAAATGATTCATTCCTGTTCTCTTACTCTCCCAAAAGTCAAACCAATAAAGTAAACTTCCTGATGCCAAAATGAATGTGGATATATTTTGGAAATTTGTCTTCTTTTATATCCTTCACTGAATGGCAATTCATCTATTATGGGAAAAAGTTGTCAATAAGTATCAGAAAACTCAGAGGCAGTTGTTCTGCAGTCAAAAGCGTGAGGAATTTAAGCAAGTAGCAGAGATCCTCACAATGGATTTAATAACCAACAATTTGGTACAAATTGAAATCAAATGTGTTCCATCTACAGGATGTTTATCATTGATTTTTTTCCTCTTTCATTTCAATAATAAGATGTTAAAATTCTGTGTGAAATAACTTTAGACACTGAAGAGCTCATCTGTGGGGTTTTTTTTTTAAGAGCTCATGTAAATGAAATAAAACAGAAATGTTTGTGTCAGCTTCTCTTCATTTTGCTTTTTATCATCTGATCACTCATGGACAGCACAAAAAGCTATGTTGCAATCCTATATATTCTGACTTCACAAATATTTGCAGTTTGTACTAAAATTCTCCCATTTGATCAGTGAAGGTCTGGACAGGAGTATCCTTGGCTAATTGGAAGAATTCCCACATCCCTCAGAGCTAGGCCATCTGCCTTGGGTGAAAAAGGTGGGTCTTATTTATCATAAGTAATATTAATAAGTCTAGCTCATCCAAAAGCCTCAATCTGAATGCAAAGAGGATAGCAGTTGTTGTTGTTTTTTTTTTTTTAATTCCTTGGTCTTTATTTAGCAAAAATACCTTTAAAGTACTACTAAAAAAATCAAATAACCACATGATTTTAAAAATTAGAAAATAAAACAAAAACAATCATGCAGAAACCCACAAACCTAAAAAAAATACTAATAGAATTTTTGTATTTTCCTGTTGGAAATGTCCTTAGTTTCTTTTGTCATTTACAAATTCATTATATATATTGATTTTATATTCTGCTTATGAGAACTTTTTCTCATAAGGATTTTCATATTGCTGCAAGCTTTCTAATCCTTTTGAACGACCATGGTATAATTCAAATTTAATACAGTATATATTTTTTACTTCTCTTTGGTCATGTTATTTTTAATACTATAATGTGTTGTTAAAAATGATGCACTAAAATCATATATCATGATTCTTTCTTTACAATATATTTTCCAAGGTGGAACTATTGGGTCAAAGGGTATGAATACTGTCATGGCTCTGTGTTTTTAAAAATACATTGTTGCCAAAAATATTTGGAAAATATTTATTCAGAATTTATGATGGCAGAGGGAACATGACATTCAGTTCCAAAATAGGTGGAAGCCACTCAAATTTCTTTCTGTCATAGCACTTCTTTTCCTCAGAGTCTTCCTAGGAATACTTACCTCTTTCATTGTTTTCTAAAGAAAGTGTTCACGTCCAAATACTAGGAAAGCACCTTTTCACTGCCTTAGATTGTTTGGGCTGCAGTGTAACAACAGAAATTTATTTCCCATGATTCTAGAGACAGGAAAGTCCCCAAGCAAGCCACTGGAACATCTGTTGTCTGGTGAGAGCATGTTTCCTGATTCATATAATGGTGACTTCTCACTGTGTCCTCATGTGGTGAAGGGGCAAGGCAGCTCTTGATCTTTTTCTCTTTTTTTTTCTGATTTTTTTAATTGGCACCTTACAACTACATACAATGGTCGGATTTGTTGTTCCATATTCATATGTGCACATAATACAACAATATAATTTTGTTCCCTAGTATCTCCCCTTTACTTCCCCTCCTCCCTCACCTTCCTCTAGCTTACTCGTATCCCTTCTATTTTCATAAGATCGCTTCCCGAAACACATAATTTCCTCCCTTTTTATTGGTCTAATTTCTACATATGACAGAAAAGATACCACTCTTTTTAAAAAAATTTTTTTTTTTTAATTTTTATGTGGTGCTGAGGATCGAACCCAGTACCTCAGGCATGCCAGGCGAGCGCATTACCACTTGAGCCACATCCCCAGCCCTGAGATACCAGCTCTTGATTGACTGAGTTTAGCTTATTTTACTTAACATAATGCTCTCAAATTCCACCTTTTTTTTTTTCCTCTTTCAAATGACATACTCTCTTTTATAAGGGCACTAATGTCATTCATGAAGAATGAGCCCAACTCACCTAATCACCTCCCCAAAGTTCACACTTTTTAATGTTATCACATGGGGGCGGGGTCAGGATTTCACCCCAAATATTTGGGAGGGGGCACAAACACACAGGCCATAGACCTTACTCACCTTGAGATTCACTTTACACAGAAAATTCTATGCTATCCTGTCAAAAAGGCAACTGTTTAAATTTGTTTGTCCAAGTTTCCCAAACATACCTCCCACTGAATTTCCCCCACCTTTTTCTAGCACTTGGTCTCATCTTTTCTTGGAAACATGCTCTAATGAACATGCCTTAAGAATAGATGATGTCCACAATCTATGTAGTTAAGAGGCATCCTTCCCCCAATCTGAGTCTTTTCTAGAAATTTTTTGCTGCCAAATGATGAGAGGACTAGCCTAAGGTAACTTTAGAAGAGTTTACACATAACAAGCTCAGGATTAGCCCAAATTTAGACTGTCTGGCTCCAAGTTTTCAGGTTCCCACAGGAAAGTGGGGAGGACTAGAAAAGGAAGAATTACATGTAATCTCCAGCTAGCTGATATCTGCTCACAAATGAACTCTTCTCCCTTTATTTCTTTTTTTCTCCCTGATTTGTTTAAATCATTCCTGATTTATCCGATTCTTTTTTTTTGCAATGAAGCTGCTGCAGTATCACAAATAAGAACATAATCACAGAAAAAAGAGAATCTCTAGGGTAACAGCAACTTGGATAGAATATTCCACATGAACTTGACACCTAGTGAATAACACTGCATGTCACCACTTGTTATTAATAGCAGTGTCAACTACACTTCTTCCTGATTAATGAAAGGGTTAAACACTTCCCTTAAGAGATAAATTGGCAGTTTCTTAGAATTTTCTTTCCATTTGATATTACCCCAACATCAGATAAATACCATTTTCAGGTAGTAATCTTAAATCACTTAACCAAAAGTCTTTGAGGCGTATAACACAAATAGACACAAGGCACTTCATAAAAGGCAATGGAAGGAACTAAATAATGAACAAAAACATACAGACAAGTCATAGGCCACTAAAAGTAGAAAACAGAAAATGGTAACAGGACCAACAACCCTGAGCTCATGCAGAAAAACAAAACAGAAGATTCACTATATAAACAAATGCTATTATTCACGAGGTTCATAATTTGTTCTACATGAAAGTCTGCAACTCTGATGTATAAAATAACATTCAAACCTAAAGTGAAGATTTCCTGGCCCATCTGGGGGATACTGTCTACAAATACTATTTGGCAATGTAAATAAAAAAACCTATCCTTAAAAATTTCAACTTTTATCATTTCACTCTCTGATAAATAATCTGAAAAATTGATAGAAAAGGAGTGAGTCTAAATATTTCAAAGCAATATTAGTAGTTAAAAGTGAAAAATCATACACTACAAAGACCTGTATTCAAGTCCTGATCCCCCACATGAAAATGTCAGATTTTGTGAAAAAGACTTGCTTGAGCATTCAGGTTCTTCATATATAAAAGATCACTTCTTGAAAGGGTTTTTGTGAGAATTAAGTAAGATAATGAAAGTGAAATATTTAGCATGATACCTATTACTAATTAAAGCATTATGAATTTTATTTGGGAGGCTGACTGACAAGATACAGGAATGATTTGGAATGAGACCTCACTTTACATTTTGGGCTGAAGCCCAGAGAAATGGAATAACTTTCTGCACTGGTAGAATCCAAGAGTTTTAATTCCTAATCTGGAGTCACCTGACATGACTTAACACTCTCATGCCTTTGGGTTTTGGAACCACATTAGAAGTGACTTCTATCCACAGGAGCAATTTCATCAATGTCATCTCAGAGCCATTCTTAAGACAGCAAGGCTGGATCACCAATGTATAATAAGATCTTTAATGAAATCAGTCCTCCAGGATTAAAGTGTTATTTCTCAATTTTCTCACACCAGACTTAAGTTGAGAAGGGACTACCACACAATAGTAAAGGAAAAGTTGGCATAATGAGCTTGTGGGGAGGTATAGCTAGAGAAGTGACAGTATCTTACTAAGAAGACTAAAGATTTTTTGTCTTTTTAGTTTTTGAATTTTGGCACTTGTGATACAAAAGTTAAAGCAGATTTTAGCCTGCATTAGCTAATTTTCCTTTACAAGCATTTCCCCCTTGTTTAAAACTATATCAGAGGGAAGCTGGCTGTGGTGGCTTAAAACTGTAATCCGATTTGAAGACTTCCCCAGGAGGATCCCAAATTCAGGTTTAGGCTCAGTACCTTAGCAAGGCCTCATCTCAATATATGAATAAATACAAAGTGTTAAGGCTGAGGGTGTAGCTCAGTGGTAGAGTATCCCTGGGTTCAATCACCAGTACTGCAAACAAAAAAAAAAAAGAAAGAAAAATATTTTGATGGAAAGGGAGGAATGAAGGCCATATTGTTTAGAGTTTAAAATCATTAAACATAAGACAAAGTACCAGATCTTTCTTCCACATGAGTTTTGAGATAAATAAATGAAAGCATATCATTTCAAGGATAATGGTATTGGGGGACAGGGACTCCTGAAAAGTTGGCTATGTCTAACCACACCCAAGATCAGGAGGGCATTATAAAAAATCTGCATCCCATTTCCTGAGATGGCACCGCTAATGGTCCATTTCTTCCATTAATGTGATGACATGGAAACTAATCTACTGGGTTTGTTTTTCCATCTGTCCTTGAAAATAAAAATATAGATGCAAATAGTGAAGCAGTAATTTAGGAAGAGCTCACTGCATCATTCATCTGGAGTTCAGATTTTAAGACATGGGACCAGGAATTTAGGAACTAGTGACTGGTTTCACAGCTTTACTGTCTCAACTTTTTTCTGCCTTTGAATCTAATAAACTTCTTACAAAATACCTGCTCTTACAGCATATTTTGTGGAGTCAAACCATAAGTATAGGCTTGGAAAACTTTGATAAACTATCCTTTATCTAAGTCATTCTGTATCACATATCCATGGGAATTACAAAAATGTCAATAATTAAAAGTGAGTTTCAAGGGCTGGGGTTGTAGCTCAGTGGAAGAACATTTGCCTAGCAGGTACGAAGAACTGAGTTCAATTCTCAGCATCACATACAAATAAATGAAATAAAGGTCCATCAAAACTAAAAGATGTTTAAATTTAAAAAAAAAATAGTTTCAAATATGGGAGTGAAAGGTGAACACAGGGATGAGGAAATAAATCAGATATGCAGGACTCAAACAAGGTATGTGCTTATTGAGCATGGGAGGATATAACATTGGGAGAACCTCTGAAGATAAAAGACTATAATGAGTAGCCTTGGTCTCAAACTAAGGGGCACATACATTGGTAACACGTTCATAAGGAATGTTTCCCTTTCCTGGAATTGATGACAAGCCTCAAAGCTGAGACCAAATAGACATTGATTATCTTGTGTTCTACAAAGAGCTGTCAACAATTATGTCAGGGCTAATTCAGAGATAGGCATGTAAGTATTACTGCACTTGCCACCCCAAATCTTATAATCAGAAGGCTGAGGATAGCGAGGAGTAGCCTGTATTCCTCTCACTTTGCAGGGCAACAATGGGAGATCTGAGACACTTCCCAGAAATAGCATCCTGGTTGTCTTGCAAGTGCCTTCCTACTACTGTTGGTTGCTAGTAAGAGCAGACCCTAGTTATGGGGTTGACCAGTTGGCAGGAAGTAAGGGAACTATGAAAGAATGTCAAAACTGTCAAGGAGGAGCCAGATTCTACACTGGGGACTATACTTTGAGGACTTCCCACAGAAACCTCTCTAAGGACACATCTGTTTGTTCTATGAGAAAGCTAAGCATGGGCTCCTGCCATATGGATCCTGTGTCTCTGCCTAAGACCTACCATGTCAATCTCAAATGTGTGTCAGAAGACCCAAATCTGGCCTGCTCATGGGACTCTTGCCTTTTATTCCTCATCCTAAATGTCTGACTCAACTTCAGAGAGGATAAGAAAAGAGCTCGCCTTTCTCTTCAAAGCAGTTCCCTCAAATTTAGGGTCAAAACTGAACTGGGAGAGAAGATACAAGATGAGAGTTTCAGAAGATATTAAGCATTCAGTAACTGAGCATGACTGAAAGAAACATGGAATTGACTGAGATAACAATATAGCTGATAGGAAAGCTAGGAACCGGGAGATGGGCGAGTGAGAAATGAAAACACAGAGACCAGGCAGAGAGATACACAGGAGAGTTTATTTGTCAAAGCTGACAAATAAAGGCACATCTCTCCATAGATGGAGAGAGGCAAAACAGACTTGGGGATCCAAACTTTTATGGGGCAGGGGCAGGGATTAGAGCTGAGTGGATCCTAATGTAGGCAGTTAAGGGTGGGGTTGATATGAGGGAGTGGTGAGCCTTTCTCAGAAAGACCCTTGAGCAGGAAAGCAACATTTTTCTTAAAATGGCGGCTGTCACTTAAGATGGCCCACCAAATGCTAAACAAGGACCTTACCATATTGAATGCCTGCTGAGAGTTCACTATGTACTAGGCACAGTTTCAATTGGTATAAATAATCTCTTATATCTTCACCACAGTCCTTTGAAATACAAACACTGTCATTTCCATTTGGTAGATGTCGGAATGATGCACAAAGGGTTAAGTATGTTTCCTGGGATGACATGAGATGACCATCTCCTGTTAGAACCAGGTGGCTCAGGTACTCACTACTGACACCACATTCTTCAAACTCTAGCAATTAGAAACTGTAAGGGAGGTAAAAAAAAAAATGCAGTTTAAAAAGACATTTGGAAAAGCAGAGCTATTTCCTATTACTCTCCCACTGAGTTCAACTGCTCAATAAACTGGTTGCATATACATATGAGAGGCATGATAAATGTTTATTGAAATGAGTTAATTCTGAAGAGACCAGGAATCTATTACACCATGTTGAGATGCTCTGATATTTCCAGATACTAGAAAACAATATCACTAGCCTCATGCTTTGTATTGTACTACTTGAAAATATAAAGAAAAATGTAAACAGGCTCATTTCCTCTTTAACTTACAGTAATTTCCTAAAAAGAAGTCAAGTTAGTTTACCTAATTTTTCTATTGACAAACCAGTGTTCATTACTAATTAAAACATGACTGCTTGACTTGTGAAGAAATGGTCCAGTTTCTATGTATGAAAGTGTGTTTAAAATATGTATTGTTGGCCAGGTGTGGTGGCACACACCCATAATCCCAGGCCTTGGGAGGCTGACGCAGGAGGACTGCAAGTTTGAGGTCAGCCTAGGCAACTTAGTGAGACCCTGTCTCAAAATTTAAAAAAATAAATAAATAAATAAAAAATGAAAGGGGCTGGGGAGGTGGCTCAGTGGTAAAGTGCCCCTGGGTTCAGTTCTCAGTACAAAAAAAAAAGGTATTATTTCCATTTATTTCCATGCTATTTCCAATACTTAAAATTAGGTACAATGACTTTATTTCCAGGACTCTGATGTAGAAGGGAGGTATCCCAAAAGGCCTCCGAATACTAATTCACAGAATTCTGTCCTACCCCCAGTGGCTCAGGAACACAATCACAGAAAGGCAGAGTCTCTCAAAAGTCATGTCAGTGGTCACTGCAGGTAATCTCTCTATTGAATTTAGCTAGGATGAGTGAAGTTTTAATTGCTTGGTCTTTCCTTTAATCACCATTTCTGAGCCTCAAATTGTGGCTTGTATTCAGTCTCTTATTGTAGATGCTTGTCCCTCCCCACCCCCCCCCACCCCCATGAACTAAAAGCAAATAGATATAAAACCTGAAGCTTCTCCGTCTCAGGTTATTTGTTTCCCCTCTTATTAACTGGGGAGCTTGTACTTCCTTTTGCCTTGCTCTTGTTTCAAATGTGTTATGAAAGGTTTTTCTTTCTCCTTGGTGACCTGCTCTAATTGGAACTCATTTTGTGTCTTGGCCTTTCTGACCGCCCGGCAGGCTTCTGCTGTTCCCTTACTCTCGTCCTTGCTGATCTGCCCTTGTTCTATTCAGCAGATAATTGCTTTTGCATTTCAGATCTTAAAAAACAGACGAGGCTTTGCAGATGGTGGACTCCTATGGTTTCCTTATCTTGCTTTTCATCTGTGAGGTTATCCCTATGCTTCGCCTTTCATAGGCTCTTATTTTTTTTTTTTTTTCACTTTTAAAATAATTCCCAGAACTCGCTTGCACCACTTTTCCTCTGAGAGTCGGTGTCTGCCAGATAGACCCTCAAACATGCTAAGCCCAATTGTGGGTCTGTTTCATCCCTCTCTGAATTCTGTTTCTTTGCTCCTTCTCCTTCCTTAGTATTCTGTCATTTCCCCAGCACGAGGGACGGAGTACTATAATTACTCTACTTGCCAGGTATTGAATTACTGGTTTCCTTGTTGCCTCTTTCATCTCAGACTATTGCTATAACTTCAAACAAATATCATTCCCATTGTGACAAGCCTAAGAAAATAAACCTAGAGCTATATAATCCAGAACATTCTTTCCCCAATGGCTGCATTTTTTTTTTTGTGGTCCGGTTATTTCCTCACATAAAGGTTCTTTTATAAGAAAGAACCTCCCGTCTTTCTTCTAGTTCAGCTAATCATTTTATTTTTATTTACATATTTATAAGGAACTTCAGGCATACAGCATTTTCAGAGCAATAAAGAGAACCAAAATCAAAACATGGTCTTTGCCCCAAGAGCTTACAATCTATTTTCATATTTTCGGTATTTTTCAGAACTGCCCTAAATGAGTCCTTTAGGAGAAAGCTTGAATACACAATAGTAATTGCAATATCTGCAGAACCCAGACAACTCAGAAATAAATTTATTTTATCCCAGACACAGCTATCAGGGTTGTGAATATGTAAATAGGTTCCGGCCTTTCACACCTGAATGAATGGATTATAGCCTGCAGAAAACCGGTTGGTTTGAGAGATTTAATTAAGACAGGAATGCAAGAGTTTTCTTGGGACAAACTGGATTATAGCATTTCATAGATAATATGCAAGAACTTATGAACATGCCATGTCACCCAGGTTAACATTAGTTGCTTGGATTTTGTTGCTGTGTCTCGATGACTTTTTGAATATAGCATTAAGCAAAAACTGTAACAATGCTGAAATTCTTTGCAGATAGGAGTGGTTAGCAGATGAATCAGGAATCTTTAAACAAACAAGCAATCAGAGGCAAGGGGTTACATACCCAGTTTTATTACCAGAAAATTTCACTGAAGCTTCTCAGAACTAAAAATATCTTCAAAGATGATTGCCTAAAAACATACGAATTAAAACTAAGATAAATAAGAACTGAAAGCTCCCTGAAGGTAGGGAATATTTTCTGTTTCAGTGTAAACCATGTTTTGGTCACTGTTTGATGTCTCTTCCTCTAGCCTCCCATGTGGTTTTGTAATTGTGACCCCGTGGATAACTGGCACCACTTGCCAGCCTTATGTGCTCCCAGACCCCCTTGTAATTCCTAGCATGAAACTCTGGGCTGCCCTGGGGTACTGCAATTACATCTCTGTCTTTACCACAAGACTATGAATTCTTTGATGGTGTCTTTGATCCCTGTGTCCCCAAGGCATTGCACAGAGCCTGACACAAAATAGGTTTTTCAATAAATGTGGGTTGATTGAATAAATGAATTAAGGGATAGATAGATAGATGGAATTAATTGAACTGAACTAATCATAAATGGTAATTTTATGTTCTAAGCTTAATCACTGTTCACTCTAACTCTCTCAGGAAATCTATTCATGTTCCTCATTTCTTTTCTCCCTAAATACACAGGCATCAATTGAATGATTCTAAAGGGTGCTGCACTGATTAGAAATCCTATTTTTGCTCCCCCAAATAGAAGTTTTTTAAAGTGTTTCTGTGTCTGTGTCGCCAAATATTTTATTGAACACTGTGCACCACTGCCTCGCTACTCAAGATTAAAAATAAATAGACGGGCAACTTCAGTATTTGATTTTGTAGTGATTTTGCAGATAGCCTTACTGTCTTTCATAGGAACATGACTTTCATCAAAAGAGAATCATTTTTCAAATCACTCTGAAACATCTTAAAGTATTTCAGAGGCGAAAGAGGACTCATTTCATTCCATTTTGCATTCAGAGAATGTTAATTTTGTTTGTATTAACAGTAAGTTTATTAATAGCATTTTTCAATGGCCCATATCAGTTATTGTGCCAGGTGTGAGATTAAAGAGCAAAAGAGGGCTGGGGATGTGGCTCAAGTGGTAGCGCGCTCGCCTGGCATGCGTGCAGCCCGGGTTCGATCCTCAGCACCACATACAAACAAGATGTTGTGTCCGTCAATAACTAAAAGAAATAAATATTTTAAAAATTCTCTCTCTCTCTCTCTCTCTCTCTCTCTCTCTCTCTCTTTCTCAAAAATAAAATAAAATAAAATAAAATAAAGAGCAAAAGAACAGAGAGGGAGGTTCTAACCTCATAGAACAAATTCAGTGGTCCTGAATGGCTCCAAGTGGTCCTTATGGTCCCCAGTCAGGAGCAGGACAGCTTCTGTTCCCTGTGCCTCATTGCCGACTGCATCTGGCTCATCTTTCCTGAGCTCTGCACTCTACATGAGACACCACTTCCAGCCTACTGCCCTCTGCACCACACCAAGTCTTGCATAAAAGGGAAAATTAAGCTCTCATTCAATAACGAACTATTGAGTAACTGTTGAGATAAGATGCAGCATGCTAGAGGCATAGGCAGTTTTTCATCAGTCTTTTAATGTCTTCCTGTCAAGTTACAGGATGGGAAGGCAGGAGTGGGGAGATCAGGAAATAGGAGCTTGTCAGGAAGAACACAGCTGAAGTCAGAAACCAGAATCAACTATTAAAAACAATTAAATCACAGTGTTTTGTTACAAAGAAAATCATTCATGCTTTGCCTTTTCTGAAAGGAATAATCACAATAGAATCACAAATTTATGCTAAGACAGAGATAGATGGTAAAAGAAAGACATGCTTTTCATTTTTTCCCCTCGGGGCATACATATGAATTTCCTTGTCCAAAGCCAGTGGCATTCAGAAAGTAGCAACTCAGTTTAAAGGGCACAATTCTGGATTTACAAATGGAGGCCATTATGGAAATACAAAGGCATTTGTTGGCTAATCTTCTGGATAACTGAATCATGATTAAATCTATATTTATCTATGTCTTATACATATAATATATACACCTCCCCTTTACTCACCAACTATAATTTTCTTCTCTGCTGTCTTCTTGGTCGTCATTAAGAGATTAAAACTTATAGATGTGATCTTGGTTCTGCAAAGGCAAGTCACCAAAAGTCTTGAAGGCATGAAGCAGACCTGTGCTAAAGTGTCAGGCTTTAACACAAGACCCAGTTGCCATAATAGGGAGACCCACCTTGCTTTAAACCTTAGATTTTCACAGATTTATTCTCACTAAAATGTGTTCCACAACACCTCTGAGCCCTTTTGTGGGAAAAGCAACTCAAATGAAAATAGTTACCAACTTTATTTAATATAAATTTCTAAAACTTAAAAAAAATGAGATTTGGGGGGTCTGCTCTGACTTTAAACACAGTGTATAAGAAGTGAGGGGTGGGGAAGCTTCATTTGAAACTTCCAAACTACGAGATGAGAGGCTCGCAAATTCAGTGATGACACTGCAACTTTCCCCAGAAGGTTCTGGTTGGAATCCTGCCCAACACATCAGCTGTTGGAATTGCTACCAAGGCAGGAAGACATCTATGGAAAATAATCATCTCATACATTACTAAATGATTGGCACAATCAACAATCTGAATGACAAGGAGAGTCAACATGGGGCCTCAGAAGAAATAAATCTTTCAAAAATTATTTCCTTTTAAATATTCCATGTATGGTAGGACAGTATCAGGATGCTGCACATATCAAGTGATACTTTAAATCTAATATTTCTATTTATATGTGTGAGTTCAACCACCTAAGTAAAACACTTATTTCTCATGTCACAACACACACACACACACACACACACACACACTGGTTTCTTTGGGTCAATTAAACAAAAAAGATACTTCACACACACACCTATCTTAAATGAGGAAAGTCACCAAGACAATATGTTTAAATAAATAAATAACATTTAAAAACCCCTGAGAAGTTCTGGGTTAGAGAAGATACTTCCAGATATGGTAATCAAATACAATTTTAATAATGTGATAAAATCTGGGTTGGGCTTTCACAGGTCAGAACTGCACCATTTGCGGATATAGGGAACGGAGAATAAAGGAGTTATTCTAGGAGAAGTTTATGAAATAGGACAAAGATGATAGATATCTTCATTCCTCATTCTCCTACTTCTTCACTGACTTTATCCCTCTTCAGATTCTGTCTCTTCTCCCAAGCTCTAAGGAGGACTGCCCACTGGAAGATGCTAAGCTAACTTAATAGAACGGAGAGAAGAGAAATGACAGGTAAATTCCAGAAACACTAGTAGTAGAGAAGCACTCTTTTCCAGAGGCCTTGAACTGGGAGTAAGGCAGTGTGAAGCTGTGGGTGGGAGGCTATGGTCTCACCACAAGTCCTGAGAGAGTTGCCATTTTATATAACAGCAATCAAAGTTGAGGTCAAGCAGCTGGTGAGCACCAGAACCCAAGAACAGGTTGATCTGATTGCAGCCCCAGGATCCTCCCTACACCAAATCCCCCTCATGTGTGTGGGAAGGGCCACGGCGATGAGTGTTGTAGCTGGAGCATGAGGTGAGAGGGGAGCTAGAGTGTGACTGAGAAGGGGTCGGCACCAGAGGGCTACAACATCTTAGTAGGAGCACAGGAAGGAAGTATCCAGGGATAAGTGAAGTAACTGAGCTTCCTTCAGCATCCTTGGAAAGGAAGAAAGAGATTAAGATGCTCAGAATTTAGCAACAGGACATGGTATCCAAAAATGGTGTACATGTAAGCCATACAACGCAGGAATCAAAGGGAGATTCCTGGGACTTTATTGGCTTGTAAGCCTTTTGGATTCACGTGGAAAAGCTGGGAGTAAATGTACTATGGTATGTCATCCTAGGCTCCAGTGTTGCTGGTTCTCAGATGCAGACTCTGCTGCCTGGAGAGGTCCCAGGGCCATCAATCTGGGGCCTGCTTGTCCAGTTAAAAACAGGAGAATAGCACCTGCCCAGTGTAGGAGCAGCAAATGTAACAGACACATTAGTGCCAGAATGAAGCTTTCTCTTTTATGTAATCAGGAGAATCAGGGAAGGAGGTGGAGGTGGAAGAAGGCACCGAAAAAGAGAAAGCTCAAGATAACTATCACTATGACTATCTGAAACACTTTGTAAAAGATATGAATAAAAGCCATAAATATATCTAAGATATTTCCCCCTAGTATTTATAGGGAATTTTAAAACTATCTCTTAGGAATCTGAAATGGCCTTTGCCATAAAACTGCCTCATTTCCATATCAACAATTATTGTCTCTCTAATAAGAGAGGAAAATATTCTAGCATGTTCTGGTCATGTTTATTTCTTTTTCCTTTACCTGTCATCTTCAAGCTTATCTCTGGCGATTAAATGATTTAACTCTGCTCATGGCAAAGGCTTGATGTGCCTTTTATTTAAACTGAGAATTCAGTGCTTAAAAAGAGACCTAAGCAAAACATTTTACAGACTATTCCTGAGAGAGCTCAGAATTAAATTGTTAAATGTTCTACTATAATGAAATTTTGTGTAATCAGCAGGGAAGTAGCTGTTGGCCATTTATCAGTTTTTCTAGCTGCATTTTTTATGCATGGGAAGCATAATTAGAAGCCTCCACAGGTGGAAAGCCTTATATAATAATTGCACATTTTATCAGAATGGTGCTCTTTAACTTGGAAATTTTAGAGCATTTTACAGTGATGGTCTATTAACTATAATAGCTATCACGTTTTCATATATTTTAATCTAAACTGGATGTAGAAGGGAGAAGGCACTTACAGAATTAACTTGACTTACCTAGATGTTATACTCGCGATCTCAATTGCTTCTAAATATGTGTAAATAGAGCAACAATTAGATTTTATGTACTACAGAATATTCCAGGGATAGAAACATGTTCACTGTATAAAGTATCAGGAATAATTAAAGCTTCTTTATGTCTTCAAAGTGCTTTTATGATCTACAAAGATGTTTATGTATGGTCCACTTTTGGTGCTTACAGCAATCCCCTCCCCATTTTAGAGATGAGGCGAGTTGCACTCAGAGGACCAGTAAGTACTTTGCCTGAGATTTCCTATTTGGGGACTGTCACTTAACATTCTGAGTCCAGGGGCAGCTCCCATGGGGCTTCCCATGGAATTTCTGAGGATGGAAAAGTTCTTGGTTTTGAGTCACAGTTTCCCTCATCTTTAAATGAGGATGAAACTAATTCACTTTAAGCTAAACTCTAAAAAAAAAAAAAAAAAATCTGAATTCCACTCTAATCAGGAAAAAAAGAGCCACAGTTGGAACTTAAGCAATATTGGTGCTTTGTGAGACAAAAGAATTAAGACTTTTATGGAAAGTCTTATCATTTTCTAGAAGACTGACGTCCTGAAGAGGGATTGAACCTTTGCTCCTCTCATATCTCTCCTTCTCCTCCTCCTTCATGCCTTCTTGTTAGTTTTTTTATTCATAAGGCAGAGAAAGAAATCTGACTCTTCCCATGGTGTTTGGGAGCATCATATTTATATATGAGAGTAGTATTGTTTAAACTTGATCATAACCTATTGTGGCTTATGAAAATAATTTAGTAGCCTGTACTAAGCATTTCAAAAAAATGAAATAGAATAAAACATGATAAAATGTAACAAAATATTAATAAAAATGAATCCTGATTTTTTTTAAAAAAGTCAATAAATTTGGAAGAAATAAGTAAAACGTTGGGCAGAGGTCTTTCAATATAATGTGGGCATTATTGGCCCAACCAAGAATTATTTAGGGAAATGAACTTAGTTTGCATTCTTGCTAACAAAGAGTCACAGATCTAGTGACATTACATATTCAATTGTACATTTTTATCTAGCAGAACTGCAAATCATTATGAAGAGCAAATTTATTATAGTAATTGGCTCATGAGACTATAGAGCCTGAGTAGTCCCATGATTGCTATGTACAACCCGGAGAACCACAGGGGCCACAGGTGTAATTCAGCCTAAATTCATAGCCTGAGATTAGGGGCAGTCAGGGTAGGAGAAGGGCTATACTGGTGTAAGCCCTGGAGTCTGAAGGTTTCAGAACCGAGAGCTCTGTCACTCAGGAGAAGATGGATATCCAGCTCTAGAAGAGAGAGAAATTGGGGGTGGGGACCCATTTAAGGGGGGACCTATGCTTCCTACTCGTTTTTCTCCTAGCAGCACTCTCTGAAGACTGGGGGAATGATGTCTGCCTACCTTGGCAGATCTACTCAAGAATGGATCTTCTTGAATCTACTGAGTTGTCTACTGATTCAAATGCTAATTTATTCTAGAAAGAGTCTCACACACACCAGGCATACCGTTTTCTACTTCCTGAGGCACTCCTGACCTAGTCAAATCAAAACATACAATTAACCATAATATTTAAGAATCATATATTTAACTTTTTTAAAAAAGTATATTTTGATAATCCTATGTAATAAGGACAAGTATTATTTTATACAACTTTGGTTCAGAGTATGAATATAATGTCACACTGTAACCTGCATTCATTATTACGGATCTTGTACAAAAGAGTTTGAGAATCACTGAGAATTTATCCAATGACCTCTTGAAATAGTCTCTGCTTCTCCATCTCAAATGATCTTGCTTTATGCTTCTATTTTTAAGCTTAAGCTACAACCAAACAATATTTTCTTTGATGTCTCTTTAAAAATTACCTTCAAGAAGTCCAAATCCTAGGAGTAATTTTTAAACTAACCAAAGTGTCAGAGGACTGATAGCAAATCTCTTCCTGGGGTGGAGAGTCCCCTGGGGTGTGAATTGGTAGTTAGGCCTGCAGCAGCAGCCTGTCAGTTGCTGAAAGGAAGCTCTGCTTCGTGGCCAGCTGATTTGCAGGGAAAGACTTGGAAAATGTCAGAAAAAGGGTAAAAGCACAGATATTACAAACCCAAAATAAATACAGGGGTGGCAGGAGGCATTTATTGACTTAGCACAAAATATCATGTGGCATTTCACAATAACAGCAAGATAACTACATGGGAATCCAATTCATAAATAACTGGAATCCCAGTAATAAGGACAGCAAAATCAGGGTACAGCCGGGTTACATTAAAGCCACAGCAAGAGGCCTGGCTCAGAATTTTCTCATTCAGACATGGTTTCCATCTGCCTGTTGGCATCATTTTAACTCTGGCTTCTACATAAGGCCTTCGTTGTGGCTTCTCCACTGGGAACACAGTTTCGCTTCTTTGATTCTCTACCAAAACAAGAGGGAATCCAAAAGGTTCGTGAAATTATGATTGGCAAAAACATGAAACTGTGTGGCTTTTTAAACTATAATTTCATTTTGAGAATCTGCAATAGTAGAAGTTACATTGTTCTCTGGAAGGAGGGAACAAAAAAGAAAAGCTAACAGAGAGGGCTGGAGCTGTGGCTCAGTGGTAGAGCGCTTGCCTAGCATGTACGAGGCCCTGGGTTCGATTCTCAGCACCACATAAAAAAAATAAATAAAATAAAGAGAGTGTGTCCATCTAGAATAATGGAAAGAGTTATGACTGGTGATATAGTGGATGCTTTAGAATGCTCTGGGGAAGTGATAAAACAAAGTGTTGTTTTTGTATTTAGATGACATTTCAATTGAAATATTTTGTTGCTGTTCAAGAAAATATCTTGATTCACATTTTTCAAGTAGTAGCATAGAATTTCTTACCCATAACAGGGCAGATTCCAAACATGAAAACTTGGCAATGGGTTAACTGGTCAGATACTCTCACTCCAGATGTGGTTGAATGTCACTAACAAGTTGTATGGTCTTTCTTTGGTCAAATCACCCTCCTCAGTCCAACTTCCTCAATTCAGGAAAACTATATGAAATTCCATAAAGAAGCAAGTAATAATGAAAAGTAGTGAGATAATAGAGTAATGTGTTCTAAAGATTACAGTATGCTGAAAAATATGAAACATTTTAATGCATTGTATTTTAAAAATTGCTACTTCTCAGTATTCAATGTTTTGTTTTATGACTTATAAAATTAACTTCCAATATTATAAAGGGTATCCATGGAAAAGTTATTAATATGACAACATTATATAAAAGTTCAGCCATGCCTGGCATTGTGATGCATGCCTGTAATCCCAGAGGCTCTGGAAGCTGAGATAGGAGAATCACGAGTTCAAGGCCAGCCTCAGCAATGGCAAGGTGCTAAGCAACTCAGTGAGACCCTGTCTCTAAATAAAATACAAAATAGGGCTGGGGATGTGGCTCAGTGGCCAAGTGCTTCTGAGTTCAATCCCCGGTACCAGTCTCCACAAAAAAAGTTCAGCTAAATTCTTGATTTCTCAAAATCCATTAAAAATTGCACTATTATTAAGGAGTGAAAAAGACTTAAAGGATGGTTTAATAAAATGCAAATCAAGCCAAAAAAAAAAAAACTGTATAGGATTTCCCCAGACTCAAACATTCTATCTAATGGAGGAAACTTATAAACCTGGTGGCAAAATGGAATCTCTCTTGAAAACCAGGAGTTTTTGCAGTTTTCACAGGTCAGAAAACATGAGATTGTGTGAAATGGCTGAAGAACATTTGCGTGCACAGAATTTAAAATAATCTTTCATTATCAAAAAAAATGAAAATTACACATTATATCCAATTTATTACCTAATGGCTTGGGGAAGAGACATGGACAGTTAGCCCTCTGACAAGCCACTCCTTAACTATGGAAACAACCAATATAATGGAATTAATGCTCTCAGGTGGCAAGCAATGGCTTGGAACTTTATAACCTACAGAAACAACCAATTTTCTCCTTCTCTGAAGACAAAGATTCCATTAGGTCAGCAAAGCATGACTTCCACAGATGCCCTACAACTCTGCTCTAATCAGATGGTATCTGCCACATATTGATGTATGGATTGTGGAATGCTTCCCTATAGAAACAGGTGCCTGGAAAATATGGAATTTGACATGTTGTGGTGTGAACTGATAAATACAATCAATAAGAGTGTAAGTTATAGGTTATAGATTAGTAAAAATATATATTATAGATATAAGATTTTGATAAATGAGATAAGTCAATGATAAAGCAAGAACTGTCATAGGCCTAAGACTCCATTTTGCTGCTTTTTATTAAAAAAAAAAAAGTTACAAGAGCTGTTTCTAAGAAACTGAAATGAAAGCTGTTTTCTTATGATATATTGTTTTCTATACTTTGTATCCCACAAAATGTACTTAACCCAGGATATGGTGGTCTTGGTGACTCAAGACTTTGAAGTAGATTCTCGCCCCTGCTAACCACCTGCTCAAACTCAGCATATGGTTGCTAACACCTGATCAAACCCAATATGCAATTGTCTAAGTTGCTGAGCTAATTGTTGTCTTACCTTCTATGATTGGCTTGCTTGCATGATGCTAAGGAAAGTCCCTGAGCTTGGGTTTTGTCCTTAAATTCCCAAGACACAGGCCAGGAAATTGCTCTTCTCCCACAGAGCTTCAGTCTCTTTGGGTGGGTGATAGTCACTGACCAGATAAATAAAGCTCTCTTTGATTTGAATTCAGACTTACAGTGTTTTCTGAAGCAGCTCCCCATAACAGGCAGAGTGACTCAGATTCTGGTTCTTAGGTTTGCCATGGATTAATAGTTCCCAAGGAGTGAATAACCTCACTCTACCAAGTTTTAAAATGAGCAACACTGACCTATAATAATTAAAAATAGATAAAAAACATATACATTAATACACTTGCAGATGGTGGTTTGATCTAAAAGGGGTTAAAGTGCCAAGAAGAAAAAAATCATTTATATAAAAAAAAAACTCTAAGAAATTAATGTTGTAAATATGCCTATGAACAAAGTGGTGCTTCAAAGAACAATTCTGGCAACATTGGCTACAATACTTTGAAAAAAAATAAGTGATATACTACTAACAAGCAGGCTTTATTTGTTTCTTAAAGCAGAACAGACAATTTTCTTTCAGAATAAAAGAGCATTTTTCTTTCATTTCTTTTCTCTTTATACAGATAAGAACCAAACCATATTTCTTTAAAGGTATCTCATGATAATTAATAATGTTTATGTAATTCCTTATGCATGACTGCGGAGAAGCCTTACAACAAAGAACTCTATGAAGTGCATACTACATATGCATTTATCTATTTTACATCTAGAATAATAAGAATGCTTTATCTATTTTATATATGTCAAAAGTAAAAATTCCAAAAGGTGGACCTGGCTTCCCTAAGATCACTTAGCTTATAACTTATTGGAACCAACAATCCAGTTCAAATCTCATTCAAAACTGAATAAGCTTTCATTTAGAAAAGACTTTTGTACATATCAATCTGAATTGCTAAAGGCGCACTATATTTGATGAAACTGATATTTCAGGGACACAGAGATATCTAAACTTACTTAGACATTTTTTACGCTACTTCAAAGGCAGAATATGCCTGTTTCCATGGCAGAAATATTTGAAAATACCACACCAAGTTTGATTATTAACCCCAGTGAGACAAAGAGTTCCTACAATTATATAAGAATGTGTCAGTGGTCAGATGTGCCTAAAAGGAAACCTTAATTTAATGACAATCAGCTTCTTCCAGTTTATTTGTCTCTGAAGGTAGAAGAAAGGTCTTTCTTGTTTCATTGTTCCCCTTCGACAATGATCAGAAAGGATATCAATTATTTTTGCCAGACAGGCTGTCACTGCCCCTGGTAAGTAAATACGATTTTAGAAGGTTTCATCTGAAAGGAGGTAAAATATATGTCACTTTCCTAATCAGCTGTCAGGCATCTTTTATTCTAACATGTTTTCAGAGAGGAGGATAGAATTGCCATTTCAGAAAGGTGATGGAAACTTTGAGTGTTCTCTGAGAAAATTATCTAAGCAAGGATGGTCTTCAAACATGTGGCAATTGTCACAAAATATTCTCCCTCCCCCAAAGAAGAATGAAAGGAAACAAAGTTACTTAAAGCAAGTGTCTAATTTTACTCTAAGATGTGAAACAGGCAGTAAGTGGTGAGTTGGTAAGCACCTGTGATTTGGTGAATAAATAAGTGAGCACCAAGAAGTCTTAATAAAAGGCTCTCGTGCAGTTAACAACTGCGTGGGTAACACATGGTAGCCTATGGTTTGGATCTGAGCAGTTTTAGTCAGCAAAGACAGTCTTGAGTCAGACCCTTGAAGGTCTTTCAAGCCCTGCTAGAGTAAAGAAAAATCAGATAAAAATCACAAAGTTCTAAATATTTTACTCTACTATTTTTATGTGTAAGAATGAAATAAATGAATGGATGTTCCTAAAAGGATAAAAAAAATGTGACATCTCTCTCTCTCTCTCTCTCTCTCTCTCTCTCTCTCTCTCTCTCTCTCTCTCTCACACACACACACACACACACACACACACACACACACACACTGGAGTTTTTTTCATTCATAAAAGAAAATGAAATTATGCCATTTGTAGGAAAATGGATGGAACTTAAGAACTTAACATTGTTAAGTAAAATAAATCAAACTGATAAAGTCAAGGAGAGTATATTTTCTCTCATCTATGGAAGCTAGAGAGGAAAATGGCAAAGAAAGGTGAGGGGAAGAATCTCATGAATATTGAAGGGAGATCAGTAGAGGAAAGGGACCAGGGGAAGGGAGGAGGAAGGGGAGAGGGAAAATACTGGGAAATAATTTTGGCCAAACTATATTGTTATATTGTGTTTATGTATGAATATGTGACAATAAGTCCCATCTTACATATGACATATTAATTAAAAATATAGAAAAAAAAGGATACTATACTGAGACCCAGAGATCACCCAAAAAAGCAGAATAAACACAGAAACTAATTGAATTGTTTCTTTTGCTCAGTCTTATTAAGGGAATACAAAATGAGAGTTGACAAATATTGTTATTAAACAGTGTTTGGGGCTCCCACTGCGTTTGGTGTTTCATCATGTATTTAACAGAAAACCCTCCCCGAGTTTTGGTCAATTCTTGTCAACACAAAAAATAAGAAGCAAATGCAAAAAAAAAGGAAAAGAAGAAGAAGGGTTAATGTGAAATTATAAGCAGTTTTATCATAATCTGATTTCCATTCATACTTTGCTTGTCTATTAAATGAAACTCAAAGTTTATGATGATCTTGGTTTCTTCCCATTTTCATGTGACTTAAACTATTTTAATAGCAGACTAATTTCTTATACTAAATGATTATGCTTATGAAACTGCAGAATATTTGTTCTTTCTCTGATCCGAATCCTTGCATGGCAGTAAGAAGCTGATAAGTGGCTAGAATCCAAACGTCTCAGGAAAGTGGGCTGCAGACAAATGTAATCATTTTACTTTGACATATTTATTTCTAAAACGAGAATTAATTTTTTTTCTTTGCTATGGCAGGTTGGTTTTCTTGGATTTACCCAGTTTAATCATTGATTCTGTTCTATTCTTGACAGTCACAGCTGTCAAAAATACTCTTAAAATTGTCAATCTTGGGTCAAGATGAAAATCTCAAGATTAGTAAAAAAAAATTAAACTATGTTTTTAAGTGGAGGGAAGAAATTATGAATATTATGGGATCATGTTGTCAATATATTTAAAGGACATTACATTCTTAGTAGAATCCAATAAGAAAAGGAGAATACAACCTCATAACTAGGCTGAATTTTTTTTCAGGATAAAAAAATCTCTTCCCATGCTTCAAAGAGCTAATAATAATACCCACATACACCTATCCACATCAACATCCTAATGCATTAACTTCATAACAGGAATTAAAAGAAAGATTAGAGTAAAATACTTTGATAAATAAAGCTTGCAATAATATTATTGAAAATTCCTTTTAAAAAATGCTTCCTCTTAATTGACATTTTACCCAGTTTGGCTTATCAACTAACTGTATGAAATCAAATGAGGATTAAAAGGAGTGGGACTGACAATTCTATTGCAGATTAAGAATTTATATTGCTGTTTTCAGGAAGCTGATGACAATAGCTAATTGTCCAGCTTGGCATACTCGTCCCCACTATGGCTCACAAATGGGCCATAAATAGCTAGTGGGATTATGATTTCATGTTGCCAATTATGTTAGGATGCTGACCGTTCAGGAGACTTCCGATTGCAGGATTCTTCCGTGAAGGCAACAATGCCTTCTAATCTAGCTTACTAGCTGAACACAAATAACAGTAAGTACTAAGTAATACCACAATACATTCTGCCACTAACCATGCACATTCAAGTGATGAAACACCTTCTTATTTTATTCAGCACATTCAGTGGGAAGGCTGGTTTTGAGTTTCATTAGCATTTTCAAAGCTTACACCAAGTTGCACTAATGGCAAATTGATGATTGTGTGTGATGGAGACTGCCTATAATTATATTTTAATCAGTAAATAACATTTAGCAGCATTTTCTAACCCCATAAAAGATCTTCCGTTGGGTGAGGAAATCTTCACAGACAAGCTCACTGAAAGAGCACTTAGCAACAGCAAATCAAATGCAGCCCTTCAATGAAGTTGTTAGATACACAACATCAGCAACCGCTGCCACACCGAGGGCTTGTTAAAAATCGATTCATTCTGGTGATCAAAGCTGAAAAATCGTTCCACAGTCTGCTTCATATCAATAGACAATTTTGTGCAGTACATCACACACACAAAAATAAGGTCTAGCGGCAGTACAGAGCATCAGAAATCTGGCTTCCAAAACAATATTTAAAATGGATTTCTGTCAGATGATAAAGAATGGGCTTAAATAGAACTCAGTGTCAAATAGAAAGGTTGGGCCTTTTAACAAAATAAAAGCAATCGAAGAAGCTTCTTTTCTAGTTTCAATATGTAAAAATGAAACAAAAAAAATAGAAAAACAAAAGGAAAGAAAAGAAAAGAAAAAGGAGGGAGGATGTGACACGGACTTTGATAAGTCTTTAAAACTGTCTTATCAAGGAATACTTTGTTTCTGCTGTCACATATTGTGAGTGTGACTACATGTGAACAGGTGGGGAGGTGCTCGAACTTATACATTTGATATCAATAATTATTTCATGGCTGACATGTATCTTTTTAAAAATAAGAAACAAAGTTCTTTGTTTAAACTACCCAGACATAACCATAAAATAAACAAATTCTTTTCTACAAGCCGGTAAAGAGAAATATATCAGGTATCCAGGCCTGTCATGTTAATTCTATAAGGTAAAAATAGGTATCATGCACATTTATGTGAAAAAGACTCCGTAGTTATTATTGTAAAAGCTCCAACTAAAATTAAACCACGCATACTATTTTCAATAAGAATTGAGCAATCAGTCATAATTACAGCCGAAATAAATGAATTGGAAAATAGCTGATTTAAAGAGGTCATACATAGTCTGAGTTTTAATTTGAAATTAATAATAGCATGACTTGTGCCTGGTAACAATTCCTTGTTGAAAATGAATTTAAAAAGCAGTGCCTGCCTGGAAGTAAATGTTTCCTATCTCACAGCTCCTTCCTCCTGATCATTAGAAAAGATCTGAAGGGATGAGCAACAAGATTATGGTCCTTCATGGCCCTTTCCAATTACAGGATAAGAGAAACTGTAGAGGTAGATAATGGTATGGTAAGCGGTAGAGAGATCTTGAGGTTGCTAAGACTGGTATGCTGTATGCAGTTATCTCTCCCACCCAGGAGATCTTGTCTACAGATAGGTGCATGATGACGTCCCCATCATTTCAAAGCTTAGATATTCTCTCTAGGAATACTTGAGGGAAGTCTACCCTTTGGAAAACACTTGTCCCCCTCTAAACAAAGAGACATCTAAGCCCCTTGCCCTATGAGGTATTATCTGTACATTAAAGTGCATACCTTATTCAATACACATCAGACCTTGAGCTGGTACATTCAATATCAGACACTGCTTCATTACCTCTTATTTATTTATTGTATTTCTCCAAATAGGAATGAATTCTAGCCATAATTAACTCTTCCTTTCAGAGCTTCACTTCTAATATTCCTTATGACTATATATCCAAAACATGATTTGGAATTATATGCCATGGATTAATCTTAGATTGGATGTAATCATATGACCTTCTAATAATAATTTTTCAAATTTCTGATTAAGTTAAAAGCTAATGAACATCCACTCTGTAAGATATTAACCCATAATATGAGTTATATAGTTTTCCCTTTTAGTTTGAGCAGTTAGTTCCTTCTAAATTGTGATGTATTCTATTTGGCACTTCCTGTGTTACATTTCTATTCTGTTGGTTGGTTGATTGGCTTAGTCTGACTCTTTGCCAATGTCATGAGCAAATGAAAGACAGACCGTGTATCTAACTGGTCTTAACAGTAGTAGTATCCAGGGTAGAGTTTACTCACACAAGGTGCTCAGGAAATATCTACTGGATTAATGCAGGTATTAATGCATAATATTGCCTTCTCGACCAGATGTTCACAATACAAAAGAAAAGTTGACACATTTTTCTCAGGTGTTTCAAAATCCCCTGTCTCTTGATGCTCTACCAGTTGTCTCTGGGATTCTCCAGACCGGAACTTCGTTGGGAGCATCCACTTATATTTTCTGCCTTTCACTCCAACTTATCAGTAACTTATCCAGAGTTACCCATGGCTACTTCATATTATACCCCTACATGTATTCATCTCTGTTCTGTCTAGAAATCATACTGAAATAATGATAATAAAACCTATCACAAAAAGATTATAGAGCAGGAGTTATGTCTGAATAAGAGGTCTCATTACAAACCTGGAAATCCTTTTGAGCAAATAAAAAAATGTAAAAGCGAAATGGATGTTAAACTTAGAGTTATCATAAAAAGCTGAGTTGCCTGATTAAAAACATCAACAACAACACAACAAAGATATTTAGTACTTATAGAATCAGAGTGGATGACTTAGGCAGGATATGAGGCTCAAAGTTGGGGGGACATTTTGAATATTGGATATTGAAACCTTGAATATTGAGACATTGTCAACAGAACTATTGATCCCCTGTGCCACTTAACCAAAAAATAGATGTACAGGGACAGGGTAGAAAACAGTATAAGATCTTGGGGGTCATCTGGTACATCTTCCCCACTTTTGTAGATGACCTTGGAAATTAGCAAATTCATATACCATGTTATCGCCTGTGTTGGGCAGGGAGTGGGGAGCTCTGACTTCCACTCTCATGCTCTCCCCAGCTCCCCTGGACCCCTGGACATCCTGTTATAGGTTCCACCAGGCCTCACAGCCTATCATTTTCCTGAAGAATGATGAAAGGAAGGATTTTGACAAGTCTCCTTGCTAGAGGGACAATTCTTGTCAGATAAAAAAGAAGCTACCTCCTACTTGTGTGAAGAGCTTCTTAAATAATTGTGGTTTAAAAGACTGTTCTCAAAAGGCCCTTCTAAAACTTAAAGGAAGTAAGGGAAAACACTGCTTATTAAGTAGCAAGGTAAGTAATGTTTTTAAATGAACACATCATTTTCTAGACATTGGCATGACATATTAGAAAGTATACTAAATGGGCTACTTGGGACAATGTGGTAACTTCCCTGAGTTGTAGTTTCCTTAAATAAACTGAGAACCATGATACTGAAAGCATTATTGAGGATTAATAGTGAAAACCCACATAAAACATTTAAAGACATCCTTAATACATAGTGTGCTCTGAAAATGTTAGTTTCTGTTACCAAATGAATATGTATTACTTTATAGTACTCTGGGGCTCATTATACAAAGAGCTTATTTGGTAGATTAAGTCTCACCTTATTAGATTTTTTTTCTTAAAGAGACTATGAATTTTTATATCAGTTTTATTAGCATGAAAACTTTTTTTGCTTGGATCGAAGCAAAAAATATTAAATCTTAAATGTTCCATGTTATCTAGTGCCACTCACTCCCCTACTACAAAGAAAAAATCCTCAGGAAGTAAAGTGATTTATCTAATATGATATAGTCAATAAGGCGTGGAACTAGGACTTGAACTTAATCTTCAAAGTTCAAGTGGGAAGCTCTACATTGCCTTCATTAAATTAACTAGGCATCAGGCTTTTTCCTGTGAAAAGAAAAGAAAAAAAGAAGAAGAAGGAAAAGAAAAGAGTCTACACCAAGCTTCTTTCTGGCATGAAAATTCTGCTTCAACAGAAGGTGGAAGGAAGAAAAAGAACAAACATTTCCAAGTACTCATCAAGTACCAGGTACTGTGTTGGATGATCTGGAGGATAATTTTACTCGTGTTGGTCCTATGCTAAAATTTGTTAGGAATGTAACAATACATATTTCCCACAAGAAACTTGAGTTGTTTTTAAACCTACCATTAAAATGATAATGAAAATTACAATGTAACAACATGAAAAATGCTGATGCTATGACATCCAGAGAAAAACTGGTATATAAAATTGCATATTCTATATAATTACAACTTTGAGTACTAGCTTTAGAGTTTGTTGGGTGCAGAATCAAGTCTTTATTCTGGGTTCTGTATGCTAGTGCCTAGTCCGAGAAGTATATGTTGAGTTAAATAGCACTAAGTTAAAGCAAAGAAAACTATAAGGCTGTACCCAGTAAAAGACTGAATTAATACACAAAAATGATAGTGACTGCTGCTGGGTTATCACAATAGGTTATGAATGAATCTTTCTTCTACTAATTTTTCACTAAATTGGAGGAATAAGAGTTCCCTTAATTTCTTACTCTGAGTTCAATCCACTGAAGGGTTGAAAAGAATAAGGTATGATGTTATCTACTCCATATTTCCTTATGGAGAATATGTCAGTTTTCCTTAACTTTCTAACTGTGGAGGAAGATGCGTGCAGAGTCTATGCTTTTCTGATATGTCCTTCTTTCCTATTCAATATTATTGTGCGTCAGCCTGTACTTCTTTTTCCAGAATCACAAGTGTCAATCAGGAAGGGGATACAGTCAGTTGAGGAAGATGTTGTCCCATAGAAAATGGAATGAAGCATTCATTAAAATGGTCACAGTGACAGATAATACATGTTTCAACATTTCTTCACCATTTATTTTTAGAATTTAAAAGATTCAAAAGTAAGACAGCAACCATAGAATGAATGAGAGGGACAAAAATTGTGAAAAAATAGCAGAGCTCTAGCCTACCTCACTATGTCTACTTCCCCTAGGTAGAATCAGAAAATATAAAAACCTTGGATTGCATGACAAGTCTCTTTGCATTGTTAAAAAAAATATCTAAAATTTGGAAATAAGGCAAAAGGATGACAGCAGGGTCTTCCATACTAGAACATTAGCAGGACAGCACAAGGTTCATTAAATTCTCTAGGGTACAGTTTTCCAACTTGAGAACTACTGAGATTAAAGTGGGATGATACTTTCTTGGGTGAGTGGAGAAAGGCAGGGAGGGATGTTTTGTGCATTGGAGGATGATTAACAGGATGGCTGGACTCATTCGATGTCGTAGCACCTTCCAGATTGCAAGAATAAAAATGTCTCCAGAATTTGCCAAATATACCCTGGGGGACAAAATCTCCTGTATTCCCAGGAACACTGCTCTTGGAAAATATATAATTTTTTGTTTGTGACTTACAATTGGTAAGTACCCAGAGTCTGTCAAATTACTTTTAAATTGTAGATTTCTCTCTAGTAGAAAAAAAAAGTACTCAAATGTTATGTTTTATTGTTCTGTTGAACATTAATTGGAAGCTTCTCTAACTTAGCAAACTCATATCATTACACCTTTCCCAAACAACAAGGTAAATGTCTGCTCCTTGAAGGTTCTTTAGACCCCTTCATCATCCTAAGGGTTCTCATTAATGAGTTAGATAGACTGTGACCTATCTCCTTGATATTTGTATCAGTCATGTTTTAAAGATTTTTAAAACCATACTTTGACAGCATTTTTTTTTTTCATCTTTTAAGAGGAAAACACATGTCATTCTTTCCCTCTGGTCAACCAGTTCTATGGGCCACAGAGTTACTTACTCCTGACTGCCCTGCCATGTACATATTTTATTCCTTTACTTCATGAATTATAAGTATTGCATGTTTATACAGGGGAGATAATCTGTCTAAATTCCACTTAATTAACATTTTAAAAGATAAGATTATTTTATTATACAATTACTTTCTCTCATTAAGAGGAGCAACCAATATTCAAATGAGCTTTGATTCAAAGAAGAAAACAAAACAACAAAAAAAACTTACACAATTATTAAACAATTGGAAAAGCAACCATCATTCACTATCCCCCTCCACCAACCAACACAGATCAACAAAATTCACATAGATGTGTGTATGGGCTGGTACAGAGACAAGCCAATTTCTTCCTTAAGCAGTCACAGAACAGCCACAGGGGGATCAAGGAGAGCCAGTAAGTTCAGCAATTGGATTTTGTAAATCACACAGTTTTAAAACTGAAAATGAAGGAATGGACTGTCTTTATAATAAGGTAGGACTACTGTACCTAACATTTTCTGCCACTTACTTATCTTTTTTTATAATAAAGAAAACAGACCCCTGGCCTAAGCAAAATGTCTGCCTGAGAATTAAAAGCGAAGTCTAGTTTTTATCTTTCAGGGGTTTATTTCCTAGTTTTACTTATTAAATTATTCTGCCTTTCCATTTTCCTTGTAATAGATTTAAATTTAAAGGAAAATCCAAATATGTAAGCAGTAGTATAGGTGGTAGAAGGATATGGCAAAAATCATGAATGTATTGAGTGAAATGTTCTGCTAGATAATATATACTTAAAATAGAACTTGGTTTATAATTGGTTGACCCCAAAGTATCTTCTTGGTGAGTTTTAAGCATTCGTTAAGAATTCTTATAGGCAAACTAGTGAAAAAGACTAAAGATGGGGGTAGGTCAGGAGACCTTCATTCAAATACTGGACCTCTCACTAGCTGGTTGTGAACTTTTAATGATTAAGCTGGCTAAACTCCAAGGTTATCATCTCTAAATCTCAGAACAAGTGACTTCTATGGGTCTTTTTGACTTTAAAATACAGAGATCAGCTACCATGATCCACACTGATCTCTCTTTTATACACCTATATCCATAATAGAACTTGGCACTGATTTATTTTCAGTTATTTCATGCCTTCTAGTTTTGTCTTTCCAGCAAGACTGTATTATTGCTGAGGAGAGGAATCACCTCAAATTCTTTTTTTTTTTTAATAAATTAAAGAGTAGTTTTTAAAATGCGGGCCAAATAGTTGCACTAAATGACCATGTGATCATTCCTTGATAATTGGCCAGCTTTTAGCTTTCAACAAAAATCTAAAGGATATTTTTATTAAAATTTAAGTGGAGTACCTATAAATATTTTAAAACGTGGAAAGTTGTTTAAGTTCACTCTCTTTTTAGGATAGTTTATTGTCTAAAGATGTTATGGCCTGGATGTTGTGAATGAGGTTTTATGAATGCAATTAGTGTCCTTATAAAAGCCACCCAGAGGAGTTGCTTGCCCCTTGCATTAGGTGGGAACACCACAGAAGGCTCTCTGTATGAACCAGGAAACTGGCAGCCACCAAACACAGAATATGCATGTGTCTTGACTATGAACTTCTCAGCTTCTAGGTCTGACAAACTAAGTCTACTCTAAAATATAAGAAGCTACCAACTCAAGCCTACCAAATTCATAAGGGAATTTATAAGGATAAATTTGGTGAATTTCTAACCTAGATAAATTGTCCAAGTGACTAAAGTACTTTAGAACTTTGCTGAATGATATACTAGGCACTAACTACGTGCAGCGACATAAATTAATTCCTGAATCTTATTACTCAAATTTTCAGCATCCTGTGGCTAAAGGCTACAAAATTGGCATACGTTATAGTTCATATCTATGTCATTGCAAAAAAAAATAATTTATTGTACTTCTCTAGAATATCCTGGAAAGTTCTTTAAAACAAGATAAAGTTTCGAGGAAACTGCATTTCTCCAAATCATTTACCAACAAAGGAAGTTTGGACAAAGATTTTGTTAAGTATCAGAGCCTAACAAAAATGGGGATATGTCATTGGTTAATTTTACTTATTTTTACATTAAAAGACCTTAAGTGGAATAAAGAAATACCATGTATACATAGGGAAGATTATATTAAAAATATGAAAGTCAAGTAAGAAAATAAAAAATAACTCTTCATTGGAAATGACTGTCATATTTTTCCAAGGGAGTCTACCAAAACCCATGGCCAGGAGCTATGTAATATACACTTGGCAGAACTTGCCTTTCTGGTGTGATTTTCTGTGCCAAAGATCTGGGCCTACAGATCTTTGGTCGAGAAATAAAAGGTCATTGTGAATGGCTCTTCTGGCCTAAGGGGTAACAATACATATCAATACCACCATGCCCCATGCTTCCCCAGCAAAACCAAATTATAGTATAATAAAGAAAAAAAAAAAACTTAACAAAAAGTGGTTTAATAAATAAAGGCCATAAATGAATTATCAGCAAAGATACAACACGTGCAATAAAGTATTTAACAATATATATTTTATTTACCTCAGTTTCTTTACTTCTCTTCATCTTACCAGATGGGTTATTTGAAATAACTCCAATCTCCTACACAGAAAAGTGGGATTCTGGCAGATCTTTAACTAGAGACTTTTTTTTTTTTTTTTTTTTTTGGCCCTATAGGCAAGCATATGTGAGTAAGGCTGGGTGTGGGGAAAAAAATGTGGTTGGAAAAAGAGTTGGTAGGTGCCCAAGCATAAAAGAAAGCCTCAGCAAAATCCACACTCTTGCTCTGCATCTGTGTCTGTCCACTGAGGAGTTAGCCCAGGACCATGAACAAAATGACCACCCCAGCTGGAGAAGCTGGAGGAGAAGAGGAAGAAACTTCAGATTTGCGAAATGTTGTCAAATCCTTAACTGAGGCATCCAGTCATTGTGCTCCAACGTGGTTCAAATCATTTGGAAAGGTCAAAATAATCCTTTTGGAGCATGAATTTTATCTGTTTCTCTTTTGCTTCTATCTGTACTCACACAGGTTTGTCCTGATGTTTTTCTTTTCTGGAAGTCCCAAATGAACATAAATAGGATTCCTTCAAAACGCAGGTATTCTCACAGCCTCTGAAACCAAGTATGGGTCGCCTTCCCGCTTGCAACAGGTCTCACCCACGCTTGATTTCACTGGCCACGAGAGCACATCTGGCAGGTCTAATGAACATCTGCAGTCAGGAGCAGCTGCAGAAGGCCAAAGGATAAATAAAGCAAGTGAAGGTGCTCTGAAATCCTGAAATAAATATCATTTTAGAAAAGAGCTGGTAAAATGGCTTAGAGGAAGACATTTCAGGTGCAATTTTCCATTCAGATTATCTGTACTGTCTCCAAGATAATTTGTAGTGACAGGCAAACATTCAACAACTCTTTTGAAATTTGTTTTGTATATATTTCTTTATGGTCTACTTTATATCATCTGGAAAATTCAACTACATAGTCTCATCCAATGTACTCTACACCAATCATTCTGAACCTAGATGTCTAACTTTTTTCCATCATCAGATTGTATTTACAAAGCGTGCACTTCCATAGAGTCCTTCTAACGTGGGTGTACATTTTTATGAGACATCAAGAGAAAAAGATATATAAATACAATCTAAGATATATTGCCAATACATAAATCCACTGAATTCCTTCACGGTACCTAAAACTTCATGTGACAAATTTGGTTTTAGAAAAATGTAGGGTTTAAGAAAAAAAAAGTAGACTGTATAATTTAAAAAAATTTTAAAGACTTGAGTTATGTTGTCTGTTAATTTGGGGTATTATAATTGTGTATCATAATCTTTCAATATGAAAACCAGAAGCTAAGTAACAGATGAAAAGCACACTGACATCCTTCTAAATTTGCAAAATGCAATTATAGTTCAGATAAGCTTATTAAATGAAACAAAAAAATCCCTGAGTCATAGCACAATAGAACTGAAAGATACCTCAGAAATAAGATCCTAGACCAACCCTGATTATTTAGAAATGGTATTGCAGATGTCCCTGTCCTTCTCTTTTATCTAAGTTTGGAAATGTGATACTTGAGGTTTCTAAAATCTGCAACCCACGCAGGTCCAACTTGCCTGAGTTCCATGCCTCTATGTACCCTCCAAAAAAGAATGACAACTGACAGCATTTCATGACTGATCCTAAAGAATGGCTTAGAAACTTCCCTGTTCCATTCTTTCCCTTTTCCTATTTGGTTCCATTTCTACCTGGCTCCTTATCAACTTCATTTCATTGTCATCTGCTCTTGTACCAACATTTAAACTTGATATTTGCATTCTGGATCTCTCTAAAGTGCTTTCTAAAAACAAAACAAAACAAAACAAAAAAACTGCCTTATAGTACAGTCTTTGGTTTTTACTTTTATGTTTTGCTGAGATAGGAAGACCCATCTTGTCTGGGTCTCTCCCCTCCACTATTATTACCACCAACATTCCTTCCTCCTCCCTGTCAGCTCCGTCCCTCATGTGAACACTGCACCTCTCAAGTGTGCCAGCCTGGAGAGAGGCCCTTAGTGAACAATTTCTAGTTTTAAAGTTATTGGATTTAACTTCTCAAGGCACTGTGCTTTCATTCCCAAGTGTCATTTTTACCAACAAAACTTTCTTTGTAGAAAGTTTCATGTCAGGATAGCATTTTCTCAAAGGGCACTGAAAACAGGGATCTTCCAGAGGGCCAGCATTAATTTGTGATGTGGGATGTACTGTAAAACATGATGTGGGATGTATCTGTGCAAGTGGAGACAGAGAAGATAAAAGGGATTTTCTAAGTGGACAATCAAAATAGAAAGGACATCTGAAGAAAAGAGAGAAAGGTGAGCAAAGAGAAGAGACAGGGGATATTCAGGAACTTCCAGAAGTTTATTATCACCAGAGGACTGGGGGGGGGGGGCAGTGACAGATGCAGAAAAGTGATGAAAGTTTGGACTTGAAGAAACACACTGCCAAAGACTCTGAATGCACTGCCAGGGAATACGGATGCTTTCCCAGGAAGTGATGTCATACTAGAGATTAATTAGAAAGCTCATGCAATTTTCAGGTGAAAAATGAAGAGGATATAAAATCAGACTGTGGTAGTGAAGATAGGAAAAGAATATTGAATCTCAGTACAACTTGAAAACTGGATATTGGGTGGAGGGAGCATTTTTCCCATGGTGATATCTGAGTTTCCAGCTTGTCTGATCATGAATACTGGAATGCCATTTACTCAGAAAAAAAAAAAAAAGAATGCATTAAGAGATGTAAAGAAGACAGAAAAGTAGCTCAATTTTAAACATGATGAATTTGAAATACTAGACTTAAGAATCGTAAGTTTTAAGACCCAGGAAACAGAAACAAAAAAAAAATGGTCAGGACATTCTAAGGACAGCATATAGAGAAAGTGTAATGACAGAAGACAAAAAACCAGGGACCCCAAATGGAAAGGAGAGAGTAAGATGGAAAAAGAAAAAAAAAAAGTGCATACAAAATTTTATACAGGCCATAGAGAGTCATATTATCATCCTAGAGAAATTTAAAGCTTTTAAAGTTTTTTGTATTATTTTTATCCAATCTCAGATTTTAACCATATTTGACATTAACATAGAAGGTATTTACTTTTTTGTTATTTTGAATGTAAATTTCAGCTGAGATTATTACAAGATTGCACATATTTCTACCATGCACATGCAGGTTCATAAGTGAAATAAATGCTTCATATAGCATTTATATTGATTTTCATGTAGTACAATTACCTTGAGGACCTCTAGTAGTCATTTACTTTACCTTATACTAAAGCTTCTTATAAAAATTGCTTTTTCATACTAACCCAGGAATATTCCTCCTTGAAATCAATTAGGAAAATAGATCTGTAAAGTTCATTTAAGCATACATATTACAGAAAAAGAAGGTTCTTACTTGTTCTTATTTGCTCATTGTCTTGTTCAGCACTCTGTTGAGAGTCAGAATTAAGCTTCAATATAATTCTTAATAAATACAACAACTGAGCATGTATCTTAACTTGTGCAAGGGCTCCGTCCGTCCTCCTAGCCTCATTGCTATGGACCAAATGCTCAGTTTAGTTGCAGATCAGCCCCATCAATTCCTGCACTCCTGTACTTTGCTTTGGACCCCTAATATCATTTTCCAAGAAAGTTTCATACAACCCTTTTTAAGAGCAGGTGGCCACCATACAGAAAGATAGAGCTTTAATATAATCTCCTCCATCCATATAAAAGACACCACAGGGAGCTGTCAGTAGGTGATAAGTAATCAGTCACATAATCTTTATTAAACACAGCACTCACCTCACCTCAAAGGACTGGGTATCCTTAAGCAGAAAGGGCCTATTGTTCCAGATTACTTTAGATTTAGCCTCAGGATCAAAGGAGTAATTTTATTTAATTTTTTTTAATCCTAAGCTTTTACATTGAGTATTTTCCTTGGGTGAAATTTTTTTTATCTTAATACTGATTTTTCTATCATAAAGGCTTGGGTTGAAGCAAATAGTCTCAACATGCAGAGATGGTTGCATTGAAACATTTTTTTGGGATCCTGTAGTATAAATCAATTTTTTATAACTGTAACTCCAAAGATTTCATGTCATCTTAAATCTTTGGATGCCTGTGTGTATTTTTTTATTCCACCAGTAATTACTTTTTTAAGGAGAAAAAAAAAAGAAATATTACCTACTCTATGGTTTCACCCAGTCTGAGACATAAATCTTTCACTTCAGGTACAGTATCAGATTACTCTTCCACTCACAATCAGGTCTTGATTGTGACTGAATCAAGTTTAGGGATCACAGTGTTGGGCCATCCAGACTTTGTTTTTAATAAGTCACTTCTGAGGGTCAACAGATGAAGAGTTCCATTATATTATTTTAGTCCATTATAAGCAGATTTGATGCAAACACTTGTTTTTTCACTGTGGAAATTATTACTGAAAAAGGACCTTTGGTATAATAAACTAAACTATAATGGCACCAATATGCAAGTTATATTTCTATTCATCTCAGCTTATTCTAGGGCCTTGTAAATTTCCCAACTATGGTGGCTAACAGTTTCCCCCTATATACAGCCGTGCAACTGGACAAATGTGAATTTAATCAGATGTGGTTTTCCATTTCCTGGAGGTAATATATTTAAAAATGATTACAATAATGTAGCATAGCCTCTTGCTCTTTTGAAAAGCCTCACTATCTTTAAATAATATACTTTCAACTCTAGTTATAAGTGAGTGTGTTCTCTTAGGTAGAAAATATAAATGCATTTGATATATGAAAATATTTTACCATTATTTTATGTCTAGCCAGCTTTCTATCAGAGTGGTATAATTACATACATTGGCTCAAAATAATGTGTTGTCACTGATGCTGTTTTGCTCTCTGCAAACATATTTGAAAAATTAGGAACCCCATCAAAAAATTAGGACATTTTTTCCCCTGTCCAATCAAATAGAAAGGTTAATAATTTCTCCACCTTGAAACACAGACAACTTATCAGCTCTGGCTGGAGGCCACTGTCTAAACTCAACCTTTTACCACTATATCCAGGAACCCTGTTATTTCAAAACATTCCTCCAAATGTCTGATCCTTAAAGCAGTGAATAGTCCTAAATTCTGGCTGCACATTAGACTCTCCTGGGAAGCTTTTTAAACACAAAGATACCTAGAAACTGTGATGACATTGGGCTGGGGCAGGACTTGAGCATCAATATTTTCACAAGCAGCTCAGGTGAGCTAAGTTCAGCCAGGTTGAGAACCACCGCCTACAGCAATCTCCTGGTTGTTCCCATCATCCATTCTCACTGCCAGTTTTACCAAGTCTTAGATCTAATCACTTTCCCTTCTCAAACACACAGAACCATCTACAGATCAAATCAATCTGGTTTTCAATATCTTCCTATCAAATAATTTGCATAATCTCACAGTGTTTTCTACATTCTGAGTACTATATTTTCTATATTCAAAAATTATTTGAAAGTGGTGAAAAAGACAATAGCAAGAAGAAACAAATGTCCATTATATATGTCCTTGACTATCTAAGTAATTTGCTTTTCCCAACCAAATTTCCACAATTCTCCCTACCACCATGCCTACATTTCCCCACCTTCAGTCATCATTGATTTAAAAATAAATGACAAACACAGAGACCCACATTGTCTAGGTAAAGATAAAAAAAAGTGGAAACCATGTACATTGGAGATGAGTAGCAGATGATTACACTAGTATCCCTCATTTACCACACCACCATGTATCCACATCTTTCTCAAAGTAACTTGATCATTCCTCCTATGAGAAGTGGATTCTATTTTTCCACCCTTTGAAAGTGAGTGGTTCTTGTAAGTAATTTCACCAAGAAAATACAATGGAAGTACCATTGCGTGTATTCTCAGGTTAGGCTTACCAGACCTGCAGCTGCTGTTTTTACCCTCTCAAAACACTCCTATCATCATTTGAAGAAAGCTTGCTTCCAGCGTATTGGAAAATAAAATGCAAGATAGAAAAGAGGTGCCACAGCCAACTGCCAGATTCTGCCCTGTGTGAGTGAGATCTTTTCGACCACCCAGCTCCAGCTGAGTTGTTACATTTATACAGCTGCATCAATGTTGTCTACAGGCATCAGCAGCAGGACCAGGAAAATAACCCACCAGGTAACCTCAACTTAAACTGCAGAATGATGAATGAATACATGGTTTCTGTTTTAATCTAGTAAGTATTGGGGTGGTTTATCATGCACCAAGAGATAATTGGTATAAAGGTTAATGTAATATTCAAAAGAATTGACTGTTTTGCTTGCTTTGCTATATGCATATTATACATAACTTAGTAGTTAATTTTTGAAGTTGCAACTTCATACAGTGTTTTGCAGTTCAACCTCTCCCCAATAAGTTCCATTAAAGTCATACATGTACATCTCATTTTCTTCCATGAATACTTTTAAAAAGAAGAGATAAGTGCCATAGCCATCTCTTAAAAATCCAGGAAATAAATTAGCCTGAAGTTTCTTTATAATTGCTATGTTATATAATTCACTTCATTTTCCTCTAGAGAACACAGTATAAAAAGGAAAATTCCTGGAGGGATTAAAACAAAATTGTTCTCTTGCTGAACCTCAGGATATTTCTAAGCTTGGCTACCTTTGATAACTTTTTCAAACCATTTCACTAAATATTCCTCCTAATGAAAAACCTCCTCAGAAATCTTTCCACAAAAATAGGGACAGTTGGAATATTTTGCAAATAATCTAACAGACTTTTCCTTCAGCATGAATCGTGGTTATGGCTGAAGAGAAATAAAGATTTGTGACTTTATTTTTGTATTTTGGGTTCTGAAGTGACTTGGAGATAACTGGCTATATTAGGTTTGTATTGCTGCTATAACAAATTACCCTTAACACAAATTTTCCCTCTCATTGTTGTGGAAGTCTGAAATCTGCTTCACTAATATAAAAGTAAGGTGTGGGAGAGACCATACTTTTTCTAGAAATCCAGAAGAGAATCCTTTTGCTTTCCTTTTCCAGTTTCCTGAGTAGCATTCCTTTCATCTCTTGGCTCATGTACCCTTCCCATCTTTAAAACTACCAGCAGAATCTTCAAACCTCTCTGCTTCCATCTCCACATCATCTTGTGGGTCAGAAACATTATGTCTGTTTGTCAATCCCTTCTCAGAACACTTGGGTCACCTGAAAAATACAGGATAATTTTCCCATTGCCACGTCCTTAGTTTAATCACATCTATGAAGTCCCTTTTGCCATATAAGGTAGCACAATCACGGATTAGGAGGTTAGGATATGGATGGAGGGAAATCTTATTTAGCCTACCATACTGCCTTGGGTTCTTTACTAGGGTCAGGATTCCTCAAGTAATTTCTGTGTTGAATTAACTCCAATTAGGAAAAGCAGCAAAAACCCGAGTTTACTATCCTACATGTACATGCTAAAATTTCTGTTTAAATCAAGCCACAAGAAAACCACCCATTAAGCTAAGCTTAAGTCAAAATTTGGGTTTAAAAGATAGCAAAAGTGGTCATTGAGGTGAAACTGTTCATTTTCCCAGAAATTTGTTCTATTTGAGAATATGAATATCATCATTTGTTTGCCAAGTTCAATAAAAACTTCATTGGAATGGTTGCTTCAAGGAGTTCTGGGTAAATATTGCCTTTTGTTTAAATTTGAACACAAACACAATTTAGTGGCTGCCTATTTAACTTTAACTATCATTTTTAATGTATTCTTACCTAACACAGTTTCATTTTATTAGCAGCATAAAAACAAACTTGAACCATAATTCTTCCACTGACAATGTTGCCTACTTGAAGGCATCATAAAGTTATAAGCACAGATTTATAATTCATACATTATTTAAAACAAAGAGATCCTTAATACATTTTATCTGCAAAAGAAAGTAATATATTTCAATTGACAATTATGTTAGAAGAGAGAATGATTCAAGCATGTATGCAGAAGTATTCAGACCATATAACTGAAATATAATATTTACATGTATGAAATCTCATTGACTCAGAAAATAAGTAATACACTATTTCTAATCTCTTGTAAAACAAATATTTTATAAGGTGAATCAGATAAAGAAAACAAAGCACTAAAATGCAAATACCTGTGAGGTTGACAGATAATCAGATGTGCATTAAAACATTATTATTAGACTAGATAAGACAAGCTTGAGAATATAATCTAAATACAATATTCAAAAGCAACAGTGTGCAAATTAACTGATTTTATGGGAACTCAGACTATTTATTTTTCAGGTTATAAAAATAAATGATAAATGATTTTAGTGGTTTTTGAGAGTTTGGGAAAGTAATGTCCAAAGCTAAAACACTGTTAACCAAAGGTCAGAATTGATAAATAAATCAATAGCAATTTACTATAAAGTTCAGTTTGTATTTAAAAGGCAAATATTGTGCAGTTTTTACTAACAGACTTTTCCTTCAGCATGAATCTTGGTTATGGCTGAAGAGAAATACAGATTTGTGACTTTAGGAAAAAAGAAACCCTCATAATTTTTATTCCATTCCCCCCCTAAACCTCACTAAAATGAAAATAAGAAATCAAGTATAAACAGCAGTGTACACAGAACAGGAAGGAGATGGGACATCAGGAGACAGGCAACAGTAGCTGGGTTTTGGAAAGACGAATGCAGACGGAAGAGGTGGTCAGTGAGCTGAACAGGAAGTCACTGCCTGAATAGAGGAAGTGGACTTGCCAGGATGATGAAGCCTGGTTAACAGGCACAATCCTTTTTAGGTTAGCGGTCAGTCACTAGGGACCTCTGAAGTCCAGGGAACACAGAGTGACTGGGAACAGAAGAATTGTTTCCAAGTCTCTATAAGGAAATCCAGACTCTCAGATCCCATGGGCAGACACATACCTGCTTTTTCCTCATGTGAAGTTTATGTTGAGATTCAGGGATACCAGATGAGGGTGAGGTGAAGTATTACACTGAAAAGAGAGGTCAAATATACTGTCCACTTTGAGTGGCACCAGGGAATTCTTTTCTGAGGAAACTGGCCCAAGAAAAAAGACCTATGGATTCTGATTAACATTCTGATGTCTCTCTCCAAAAAACGATCAAACAAAAATATAGCTGGTCCCTGTTTATTAACCCTAAGATGACTCTCTTCCTATACAAACACTACCTAGACACACATCATAAGATTTTCAGTCAGTCTTTTGTGTCCTTTGCTTTCAAATGTAAATGGTTAGTCAAAGATATATTTAAGGAAAAAAAAAAGAAAGACAAAAATAAACAGTAATTTAAAAATACAAAACCTTAAGGGAAATAGTGCATTTCATAAGAAAGAAACTAAATTGATAGTTGTCTGTGTTTTTAATTTACATGTATTTTCAGATATAAAATAAAATACTGCTGGTATTATACTTATGTAATATAATCAAGAAAGTATACATGGAAACATTTAGAAAACAGAATAAAACTCCTAGAAATTAAAATAATGGTTGTCCAAAAATGATCAAAAAAAGTTGAGGAAATCTCTCAGAATATAAAAATAAAACAAATGGATGGAAAAATAGGTGACTGAGCATACAGTGGAGAATCAATATTGATTAGTTAGGGTTCTAGAAAGAGAAATCAAAAAGATCAGACATGACCTAATAAATACTAGAGGATGATCTTCAGGTGGGGAAGGATGTGCTTTCTAGATTTAAAGAGTCAGCCAAATTCATAGCACAAATGATTGACAAAAGGTCCACACCAGGATACAATATAATGAAATTGCAGAATACCTGGTAGAAAGAAAAATTGTAAAAATCTAAAAAAAAAAAAAAAAAACCACCCAAAAAACCACCAGTCAGATACAATACATGGAGAACCTGAAGGTTATCAGATGATCAAACTGGAAGTTTGTCTAGAACAGAATGGAGTGCCGCCTTCCAAATTTAGAGGGGTAACTTTTTTCAGCCTAGAATTCTATAACCAGCCATATAATCAATCATATGTACGTGAAGGTTTAAGAAAGACTAGTTGAGACAGGTTTGATTTCAAGAAATTTACCCCTGTCAGTCTTTCTCAAGATGCAACTGAAAGCTGTTCACTATAAGAAATAACTGGATATGAAGACTGAATGTGAGAGAGGCAGAGGCAACTCCTGGAGTGAGAAGGTAGAGATGTCTCACACCAGCACTGTGCTGCAGACAAAGGGAGCCAACCTCACTGCAGCAGCGTCTGCTGGCTCCCAGGGAAGCCATCTTTAAAGAGAAAATAGGACACTTAGGTTCCTTCATGGGTTTGATCCCTTTCTATAACTCTCCAAGAACGTTTGCTGTGAATCAATGACAGTTACAGAGAAAAACATCTGAGGAAAAATGAAGCAATTACTGACTCCTCCCAAAAATGTTAGGAAAGAAATGTAATCATAGTACATGGAATGCCTTATTTATGATCAATATTCATATGGTTATATAAATAATAATAATTAAATAAAAATAAGTGGTGTAAGTAGGAAGATGGCAGAGAGAAAATGTATATAACAAGGGGAAGAAACAGACACGAAGAGAATTAAGTCCTCATTTTCTGCAGTACAAAGATCATAACTAGAACAGATATATCAGAAAGCAACAATAAAATCACATGTAGGAAGATAGAAATACACATGGGAAGAAACAACTATAAAAAGATTGATATAAGGTCTAGTCTAGTTAAGAGAGTAGGAGTGGTAAGGAGAGAGCTCCTCCCACAAAAAAAAATAATTAACCTTGTGTTATTCTTTCTTTGACTTTAAAAACTATGAACACTGTCTCTTTCACTAGATACAAATATAAGTTTATTGGAAGCACACATCTAACAAAAATCTTATAATCCATTAAAGGCTAGCCCTTTTCTATTTTTGTGTTCAAGGAAGTAATCCAAACATGTTTTGACATTGCGTACCAAATGTCACTGGACTCATTTGATTCCTAGCATTTCTATGACTCCAACTGCAATTTGCAGTGGCTTCAAGATGGCTCTAAGATAATTCCAAAGCTTTCAGCATAAATTGGTCCTCTTAAACACTGTGCATAATTTTTTTCTCAGGCTCCAGCTGACCAAATGGCAATCAAAATGAAACACAAACATGATGTTAATATTGCCTTATTGCTCACTGAGCATGGGAAAACACAAAGAAAAACACAACCGCCACTCACACCCTTTGAGGAAGCAGTTATTCATTGAGATGATTACATGTTGTCAAAGCATTAATTCAAGTGAAGGGGAAAAAATGCTTATATCTATTATTTCTAGGTACTGTGCCAGGTAAACAGGAAATAAAAATATGCAGAAGAAACAGTCACATCATTCAAGAAATTTATAATCAAGGAAATTAAAACACTGGCATGTTCTTAACTGACCTCCATTTATCTGACTTCCTGAACTAATCTTCATTCACCATTTCTTCTTTTAAACACAATGACATGACTGTGGTATGTTGGACACTTAAGGGAGTGACTATGCTTTCATAATGAGCTAATGAGCTTCTTCACCTAATTGAACTGTATACCTACAGCGAGACAGTGATGTTTGTTCCCAAAACATCTATTCTTTGCACTTTTAATTTTAATTATGTAAATTTGATTTTATTTTGTAGAAAAAAAATTGAGTTTTAAATTATACAGAACTAGTTGGAAGTTTTGGGAAATCTTGCTAATTGTAAAACACTGAAAAAGTATGATTGGATTAGGCATGGGGGAAAAAAATCATTAAATCCTGAAAGGATTTTTCACAGATAAATACTTTGCAACCATTTTTACATTTTTCACTTCTTGTTTAAGAAAATAATACTGGATATTGAAATGGTATGTAATGAATGTGGTTTATGCTAAAAATACAGTACTAAACATCTGAGAGATGATCCATATTCAAAGAAAAAAAGATCTGATTATCAAAAGATTGGTCATCGAAAGTATATTTATACATTTTAAGTTGAAATAAATGCTTCAGGTTGTCATGTACGAATTTGGAGTCCATACTGCAACCAACATGTTCATAAATAAGCCAATTTCTGATCCTAATTATACTCAATAAGAGGGCTTTTTACAATTGCTGTAGTCACTTGGGACCTTTTTCATTGCTTTAACCAAAACTGTTAGTGGAAAAACATTATTTGGTGCTCATAGTTTCAGAGATCTTAGTCTGTAGATGGCCAATTCAGTGTTCTGGGTCTAAGGTGAGAATATCAAGGCAGTAGGGTGCAGTGGAGGAAAGCAACTCAAGACCTGGCCATCAGGAAGCAGAGAGAGCTCTGCTCAGCAGGGACAAAATATATACCCCAAAGGCAGGCCCTGGTAGTCTACCTTCTCTAGCCATACCCTACCTGCCTGTGGTTACTACCCAGTTAATCCATTCAACTGGATTAATGTACTGATTAGGTTAAAACTCTCATAACCCAAAACTCTCATTCACCTCTAAATTTTCTTGCATTATCTAACACCTGAACTTTGGGAAGATACCTCATATCTTAGCCATAACAGGCCCCAAGGAATGTATTTATAATAGCATCTTTTAGTGTGGAGATGGACATGTTGTCTTATCACATTATCCACTCAATGTCAATTTTACTGTGGTCAGTAGACTAACTAATCATTCACATTTCCAATGTGGCTGGCTACACTTAGCAAAACAAACTGGTCTAATTTTAGGTATTTCACATAGAACTCAACCTATTACCAACTATTTTTATACTATTGAGCTATTAACATCATAAAGTTTTATTAAAGAAAAAATAATTACTGCAAGTTCTCAAAAAAAAAAAGAATTATAAATAGAAGGGAATTTTAGAAGCTCAGGTTGAAAAGGACCTGAGATGCCATATCACCTGACAACCTATATAATTTGTTAAAAATGGGGATACACTTGGAGCTTCAGGAGACCAGAAGATCACAGTTATAAGTGACCATGTCAGTACTAATTACCTTCTGATGGCAATAGAAAATACACTACCTTAAAAATCTTGTCTATTGAGTCTGAGGTATTAATTTTAGCCATCATGAAGAGAGGTTTCAAGCTATAGTATATTCCACGAAACAACTTGGTTTTCTTTGAAATGATGTGAACTAAAAATTAAAAGGCAAAAATTATGGCAGTTACTTTCTTTGAATCTTACTTAATTGGGCTTAGTTAAATTAGAATGTGTTGACTCAAATAACTCTCATTAATTATGTTTTAGGAATGCCACAAGCCAGTAGCACAAGATAAAACAAAATCATTCAATGTTATAGAATATTTATCAAAGGTATATATTACCACACTGTGACAAAAAAAAAATGATAGGTCAACTTTAAATTATGTGTTGAAGTACTTTGACAGTTGTCATCTAAGGATATGTGTGGCATTGTGAGAGCTGGAAAATTGGCTTAATAGTTTATCTCACTTTTTTAAAAATCAGATTTATTTTAATTGATATATCAAACACAAAAATGATACATATTAATGAGGTAACATGATATTTTGATCTAAGTACACACTGTATGATGTTTACATCAAGTTAAATATAACTATCTTCTTAAATATTTATGAAATCTTAATGGTGAAAACTTTCAAAATCACTCCTTCTACTTTTTTGAAATTTACAGTATATTATCTGCAGTTACCCTACTTCAGTAGCAAACCATAACTTACTCCCATCTACCTGTACCTTATGACACATGGATCACCCTTTCCCCATCCTCCTCTTCTCGTCCTCCTGTGCCTGGCTTACTTCACTTAACATCATGATCTCCAGTTCCATCCATGTTGTCACAAATGACAGGATTTTATTCTTTTTCCTATCTGAATCATATTCCATTGTGCCTATGTACCACACTGTCCTTATCCTTACATCTGGTAAATGGCCAACAGGTAAATAAAAGAATATTCAATATCATCAATTATCAATCATCAGTAGAGTCAGTTTCTACACATTGTTGTACATGCTCGTCCAGTATCTGAAAACTCATCTGCTCCATTGGTCATTACTCTCTTCTTGGAGATCTAGATTCTTCTGGACTCACAAACAGTAGTTCTAGGTTTTGATCTCTATTTTTCCCTTAACAGGTGGTTAAGTAGAGTTAATAAGCAATATCACCATTCCCCAATGTGAGATCACAGGAAATAGTCCTTTCTAAACCTTCTTAAGTTTGAGAAGATGCATTAAGTAAGAATACATACACATACATATTATAAAAATTCTATGGATTTGATTAGAATATAATAGAGATAACAATTTTCTTTAAATTAGAAAAGTTTATGTTTCTTAAGTTAGTTGGTTCTAAAAAATTAAATCCTCATTAAAAATAATTTTTTGGAGTTACAGAAAATTAAAAAATTCATGACAACTCAGAGTATAAGGAAATTTAAAAATCATCTAGTGCTATCACTCATGCTTGAGAACCTTTACTTCTCTCAGCAAGAAGGTGTTCATTGACTTCCACATTTCCCAGAAATAAGAAATTCTACCTTCTGATGCAGCCCATTCTATTTTTACAAAAACTGTAGCAGAGTAATTGTGAGAGAAGAAATCTGTCATTTTATTCTTTCTTTTGATCCCTACCCAGAGATCACTTGTATCTTACACCAAGGTTCAAAAATTCAAGTTCTGGTCATTAAGTATGATTTTTTTTGGTCAATCTTCTGTATTCCCACCCTTGTCTTTTCCATTGTTTGACGCATTTAGAGAAAGAAGCAAGAGACTTCCAACTGTGCTCACCAAATCTTCTGGTTTTCAACCTAAGTTTTGAGAAATACCAAAGATTTTTTGAGTTTCTGGATGACATTTAGTGTTACTAGCCCTACTACATAAAACATGCATCTCAGCAAGTTCTATCAAATAAGATGTTAGCTTCTCTTTTCCTGGGCATGTAATTATCATTAGCCAGTTCTTTTTTGCACTCATGTCTTTCATTCAAAAGAGAATCTCTAATTACAAGAATCTCTCACCAGTTTTGAGAGGAAGAAATAAGGTATGACAGTGACGAGCTTTTGAGTTCTGGAGCACGCCACTAGAAATTTGGCAGTTGATTTTTACAAGAAGCAATATAAAAGCAAGCAAATAAGTCAATCTAATATTCTTTATCATAAAATCAGCAAAGATGGCTACCAAGGCAAGTGATTACTAACAGAGCTGATTTTGTAATAGAAACCATTCTAATAAACAGGTGTTACTAGAGAAAGGGAATTAGATTTATAATAGTTACAATTTCTTTTATTCATCAACTGGCCAGTTTTCCATTAAAATTTTCTGAAGTTCCAGGTCAACAATTAAGTCCCAAATATTAGGACCTTACCAAACTTCAGCACTCCATTTTAGTAGTCTCATCTTACTTTAAATAAAGGCAAGCAAAATTTTATTTTAAGAGAAAGAAAACTCTGTCACTTTTCTACCTTACAACAGCAATATTCTAGTAACTGGTTTCCAAAGTGTAAAATATTTAACAACAATTTCTGTTAGTATAATTAATTTCTCTCAAAATCAATCTCTCCCAGTGAAGGCTAGTCCATCTGACATATCTGAGTGACTTTGTTTTATATGTAGATTCAGTTTGCATTTAAATCTCCACCCTAGTAAAGTCCAAATAAACAGAATCTGTTTATTGAAAGTTCAAGTATAGCAACTTGTTCTCCAGATTTTGTACAGGTTTTGTCATGATTAATTTGCTTCAGTTTCTTTGCTTTGTTTAGTTTTGCTGATTTGGCTTTGCCTTCTAATTCTTACCTCTTCAGACTGCACCCTGTTCTGTCCTTTGTGGATCGATTTACAGAAAAGCACAGCCTAGCAACTGCTCAGATTTTCACCTCCCAATGCACAAATTGTTGAAGCAAAACATGAATAGGTTGGAAATTTGATGGGAAAAAAAATACTTATATTTTTCCTCTCATCCATAAAATAAGAAAAGATGTTTTCAGCCAGATGTACTCCAAAGTAACCACACCAGGTAGAAGCACAAAAAATACCTCTCATTATAGGAAAAGTGATAAAACCTATCTGAGAGTGTTCCCTATCACCTGCTGTACAGATGTGTTAGTGGCCCATTGAGCAAGCAGAGTGTGTATAACTATGGCCACAGAAGACCTGGAACTCTGTCCAAAAATGAATGAAATTATGTTAATATATGAATAAAGCTTTGGCTAGTCCTTAGTATCTTTGAATTTTTCTACCTGAACTTTTCATTCAGTTGAAATGTGTTGCTACATCATGATAGAAATTTCCAGTTGGGGCTGAGCATAAAACCCATATATCATAATAAATTTCATATTTTCAAGGTTTAGAAAGTTGTTACTACTTAAAAACATTTGGATTATCCTATGAATTAATATCTTTGGATTGTTTTTGAAAATTATTTCCTTACTTAAGTGTGGATCTGACATTTTCAGCTTTACTGTTAAGAGACATGATTCAACAGCCCCTTTTAGGAGGCTTTAAGAAAAAATGAATATGCAAATATGGTTCTGCTCTCACTTAAAATGTAGGAAGAAGAATCTACTTCAAATATATATATATATGTGTGTGTGTGTGTGTGTGTGTGTGTGTATAAAAGATGCTTATGCTGTGTAGCACATAGAGAAAAAAAAATAATACATTAGTCTATTGGCATATGGACCAAACTACTAGAAATAAGTGATAAAATTCACACTACAGAAGCAGAATGTATAGTTTGGTGGCCAAAGATTGGCTTTGCATTCATACAGACCTGAATTTGAATTCCATATCTGCCTCACCCTTGTATGTTAAATTCAGACAAGTCACCTCTCTAATTTTTCCCATTAGGCACAAAAGACGGCAGTATATCAGGTTATGGTGAAGACTTTGTAATACCATTCATTCAATTTTCATTCAATTAATATGTTTTATGAAATATATCAGGCAGCATTCAATGCAATAGGAATATAGCAACAAAATTAAATTAAAAAAAATTTATATAAAGGACAAAGACATACCACTGAGGAAAGGACATTCGTGCCGAGGTAGAAAGGGGTGAGATGAAACCATCCAAGCAAAGTGCCTTTTAGGGAGAGTCAAATAAGTTCAAAGACTGTTTCAGAAGGAGTTCGAGAAGACAGAGAAATAGAGAGGAGGTCAGTATGGCTGGTAAATGGTAGAGAGTGAGGAAGACAATTTGGGGGAAGCAGGCAAGGAAAATCTTAAAGGCCTCTGTTCCTTGCTTGCTTGTAGTTGACTAGGACCTGAATGTTTACTGGCAAATAATAAGTTAATTCCTTTCAAGTGTGAAAATTAATATCATTTTAAATGTAACTATCAAAGCCATCCTCTTTATTTGATCACCACATTTTTTTTTTCTCCCTCCAGAGCTACGACAACTTGACCCTTGGTATCAATTCTACCTTAATTTTTAAGATCAATCTTAAAATCCAACAAAGGATGTGAAACTGTGTATAATATACAACAATAATACAAGTAACACACTGGGCATGGTAATGCACACCTGTAAGTCCACTGTTAAAGTCAGCAACTCAGGAGACTGATACAGGGGGATCACAAGTTTGAGGATAGCTTCATGGATTTAGTAAGACCCTTGGCAATTTAACAACATCCTGTCTCAAAAAATAGAAAGGATTAAGGATGTAGCTCAGTGGTAAGGTGCCCTGATTGAACCCCTAATTTTAAAAAAGCGGGGTAAGAAAGGAAAAAAGAAAGGGAGAGAGGGAGGGAGGAGATGAAAAGGAGATGTTTTGTTGGGGCAATAGATTATACCAGTCAGACCTCACAGGTTCCAGTCCAGGGAGCATATCAGACAAGTCACACTATTGCTAGAAACGTACCCTCCACAAGAGACAAAGCCATATAAATCCTGCCAAAGAGAAGCCAAGCCAGGATGGGCGTATCTGAAGGACTGAATCTTTTCCTATGGTATTTAATCATCCAAAAGAGATTATTTAAATTGAAAGTATCACTGATGCTCTAAACTGACAAATTTAAAGTTTATTTTCTCACTTTATTCTCAGTAGGATGAGAGCTTATTGGTTCTTGAAAATAAAATCAGAAACAGTATTCTATTTATAAATTTGCTGATAATTCCTTTCCAATACATACATAAGACAAAGACACATTTTAATATGTGTGCACATTATATACCAAAATGAAAATGTCATATATGTGTGATTAAACTGAATTCTATATTGATAATTCAAAATAAAGAAGCCAATGCATGTTAAAGCACTGCAAGCAGATCATCTGAATTAGATTTTTCAATCAAATTTGGATTTCAGCTTCTTATTTTTAACAAAAAGTCTCAAAATCACTTAGGTTTATAATACAAAGATTAACTGGTGATTTAATGATAAATGCTATAACATATAAAATAGGATAAAATAGTTTTTAAGGAACAAAGTATTTATTTCAGTTGATTTCTCTAACCAATTGAACATTCTTTCTTCTCCCATCTCTAATGTTGATATTATAATTGTTTCATTTATTATTTTCATTTTTGTAGCTCTTTCCTCTGAAGTAATCCTTTTCTGGGAGAAGAAAGATAACCTAATAGATTTTTCTATCTTTAATTTTGTAGGCTCTGTGAATTTTTAATGCTAATGCTTTAAAGAATTCTTCTTATTTAAATAAGATATTTGATAAAAAGTATTCTAGATAATCTTTCCACTAAATCTTTAACAGCAAAGCTTTAAAAAAAAAGAGTTATTACCATATGCTCTTTAATGCCTAAAGCAAAGATCTAGTATGGAATTGAGAATCATAATGAGGTCAATCTCAATTCCATCAATGTTATGTTCTATTAAAATCAAATCCAATCACATTCCTCATTTCAACCCAGCATGGCTTGGCTTTGAGGTATGTTCAGAAATGCACTTAAATTAGAAGAGAAACATTAACATTTTATCATATGAATGCCACTAATGGCTCGGAAGATTAGCAGTAACACATTCTGGAGACTTCTACTGAAAATACACTCTTAATAATATTCCCACACACCTAACTGCAACTGTGAGAGTTTTGGTTTCCACTAACAAAGCTCAGAGTTCTTGGTTTAAAAAAAGAAGAAGAAGAAGAAGAAGAAGAAGAAAATACAGCCTCACTGTCAATGAAAATCACTGAACAAAAAAATCCAGTTTTATTTGACATTTTCCCAGAAAATGATTTTTCATTTACTTCACCCCCAATTAATAAATATAAAGTAGGATCATTCTGAGGTGAGTAACCAATCATCCTAGGTAAATAATCTATGGGTTAAATTAATTTTCATATTTTTAGAAAGATTTTTTAATGGAAGAAGAGGTAGGTCTTCTCCATTGCCAGCAGGAAATTATATAAATTCATCACAATTCCAATACTCTTCTCCACATGTTATCTGTAGACACACAGCTCACAGGATCAAACATCCAGTTATGACAGTCTTTCAATTTGGAGCCAGAGGAAGACTAGTCTCACCATAAACAGCTTCCCAGTTAACCCTATTCTGTACGCCAACAGTACATTACTGAGAGCAATGAGGAGGTGAAAGATAATCCTTAATTTATGGCAGAAGTGTATTCCTTAATACTTTATTTCCTTTGAATGAATTCAATTTCTTGAGTGCCTCAATTATACAGCCAGCACTGTTCTAGATATGTCAGATACAGAAGCCATGCCTCATGGAGACTGATATCAGTATTCAGAAATGCATAGAATTGAAGACCTTTTAAGCTGTAAATTGTCTTAAAGGTCATGAAGAATGAATCATTTTACCTTTGAAGGAACTAAACTAAAGCCCAGAGAGTTAAAGAGCCTTTGCTAAAACCACAAGGCTAATTAATATTCTGCTGGGACTAGAATTCAGAAAGCTGACTCTCAGCCATTGCTCATTTGAACTTCAAAAAAGAAAAGCTACAGGTAGATGGGTGTTATGATATAAAGGATGTATACATCTGTTAAAAGATACACTTGGCACATTAAAATTTAAGCATTTATTTAAACAGACAATGTGATGGGCAGGTCCAAGTGGGCATATTTTGGGATTCTGCTGAAGGGGCATCAAGAGTCTGCTATTATAGAGAATCACAGAAGAAGAGCAAATAAATCACTTGATTGGTTAAATTTTGAAGGACTGCCTTATTTGTATTACCTTAGGAGTGGGGGAGTTCTGACAATATAGGTAATGTCTACTTGACTATGATTAGCTGAGCTTAATTTTCATTTTATTTTCAATTCTGAGTTATGTTTTGATTTCTTTAAGTAGGAACCCAAGACATTAGAGACACCTCAGCCCAGTATTTTAACATGTCAATTTTAACATGTTAATTTTAACATGTCAATGCTATGAAAAAACAAAATGTGGAAAATACTCAGGAAATGGCCATCCTTCAACTCTGAATTTCAATCACTGCTAAAATCACCTGTTCCTGACCTTAAATCTGTTATGACCAGGAAATGTCCATTATTCAAAAATGCATGGAAATAGGGGTTCTACTCATGCATATGAATTCTTCACAAGCTTGAAAAAGTTGATACTATCCTTAAGCCCTCTGGAGCTAAAAGCTTAGCACTGAAATGGACCCTTCTGAAACACATGATCTTCAGTTTCAACAGACGCCACGAGGTTTCCGTGCATCAAATCTGAAACCCTTCTTAGGAATTTGCTCTCACATGAGATATAGCATCAGATGGTCTCCCATTTGCCTTGAAGCTCCACATCTGCTTTATCCTCTGGCAAGAAGTGAAAGCATCCAAAGAGAAGGCAGTAGGAAGAGGAAGAGGAAGAAAGTGAGACTTAGGGAACTCTAGTGATGGAAGAAATTTCAGATGTTGACCAAAAAGTTTAGTATCTACAACAAATTTTTAAAAATATTTGTTATAAGAGTTTTTCTTTAGTATACATATAATAAAGCTAATTGTGCCTAGTACAATTAAAAATGTTCTAAAACTATCATTTTTAAGAGCTTTAGAAGTAAATTGCTTTATTTTTATTACTATACAAGTGGTATACAAAATTTTGCCTGGAGTTCTCTATTTTAAATACAAGCATCAAATATATATGAGTTAATTTTTAAATGCTTGGTCAGTAATTATAAAAAAGGGTTCAAACATTCTTAATGCCTAGTCTTTACATTTGGGAACAATTAGAATAAGAACTGTGATTCTCATTTAATATAATGAAAGGCAGAGAGTAAGAGATTTTCCTTTCCTCACTCTTGAGAGATCTGTATGTCTGTCTATCCATCTATCTATCTAGAGAGAGAGAAAGAAAGGACACAGGACACACACACACACACACACACACAATGAGAGAGAGAGAGAGAGAGAGAGAGAGAGAGAGAGAGAGAGAGAGAGAGCGAGCAGACCTGTGGATTTAGAAGCATGCTTAGGTTATGCTTAGGAAAAAGCTATGTCTGAGATTCATGTCACAGGTCTTTGGAAAAAGCCTGTGGCAAGGGTCAACAATTCAGGGAGATTCAATCAGAACACATTAAACTTTGAATTGGTGACTCGTAAATGGAAATTCTTAAATATAGTAAAAATTTGTACTAATTTTAAGGCCTACAAAATTGGACTAATGTGATATATACTTAGTGTGTTCCTTAATTGCTTTATTTTAATGCTCATAAAGTATTTATGTAAGAGCATTCAGTGGTTTATTCTCTATCTCTATCTCCCAATCCTATTTTTTCTCATTAGATTTCAAATAACTTAAGCTCTAAGTCAGCTACTTGAGAGTTTTCAGGAACCTAGTCATTAGGACAAATAAATTTCATGCAATTTCTGCTATGTAATTATCATTATTTTATCATTATTCCCTTTGTTGAATCATCTCTGAAATCCAAATATCCTATAAAATTTTTCCTGATGAATTCATTTAAAAATAGCTATTTTCATTCCCCAATTAAGAAACTCCCATGTCTTACCTTCACTTGCCACCATCTCAGAAACACTCATTTTGCAATATTTTTTTTATCAAATAGAGCACTTATAATCTTTGTTATTTCCTCAATTTCATATGTAGCCCGTGCATACTTTTGAAATGGCACCATGTTTTTCAGTTTATTTAGGGAAGCCTTTGTTAACCTACTTATGTTGACAATTTCCAAGTAAATGTCATAAAATATATAATTACCAGAACTTTTTAATTCCAATGAACAGATTTCTAGCCATCAGTGTCAAAAAAGCTACATAGTTCATACTCTGTTTTACTTTTTTCCTATTGGTTTTAGTTCAATAACATCTATTACAATAGCTGCTTTCAAAATATTTTAAGACCAAGACTGAAATCTCTTGTTAAGGATGTCATGAATCTCCATGTTTTCAAAGCTCCATGCTTTGTCATTGTTCATGTCATCCAGCTTAGATTTACAATCTAAGAAAAGTGTTCATGGGGTAAGATCAAGAAAGTATATAGTCTTTAATGATACACTTTTAAGAAACTAAATGTAAAATGGATCAGGTAAGATAAATATACAAATAGTAATGTTTAACTGTCAATGATCAAGTTTACTCAAGATCATATAAGCAACTGGCTGGTGGGAATTAGAAGAAAAGCCATACAGTTGAAATCATAAAGAATGCATCTTTCAGATGGTTTTGTTCACATACAAATATGCATTTAATTTTCCTCCATAACTTTTCATGGCTGGACAACTAGTTTCTTTTTAATGCTGAACAACTCCCATTTTTACCCCAAAATGGGAGTTCATAACCCAATTGAGTCAAATGTATAAAAGATGATATACCATGAGCTTTGTAATGTTTTGAACAACCAATAAAAAAATATAAAAAAATGCTGAACAACTAGTTTATTTTTTAATGCTGAACAACACATATTGTATGTATTGGGCTATATCCTACATGATTCCTACTATATGACATTCAGGAAAAGGCAAAACTATAGAGAAAGTAAAATGGTCAGTTGCCAGGATGTAGGTGAGAATGAGAAATGAATAGGTAGAGCACAAAGGATTTTTTAGGACAGCGAAACCACCCTGTATAGTACTATAATGGTTGATACATGACATATATTTGTAAAAATGAACATCAAAAGTGAGCTCTAATATAAAATTTGAACTTAAGGTGGTAACAATGTCCATATAAGTTCTTCACTTACAATAAGGGTACAACTCTAGTGGGGGATGTTGCTAATGGGGGAGGCTATACATGTGAGGTGGCAGGAGATATAAGAGAAATCTCTCTGTCTTCTGATTAATTTTTCTGTGAATCTAAAACTGCCCTCAAAATGTAATCTATCAAACAAAAATATGTGTGTGTTATGAAAATAGAAACAGAGGAAATGATACCCATCACAAGTTTTCTAAATCTCCAAATACATGGTCTACACCCCAAAATGGTACAGAAACACATACACACATATACACCCACTCCTGCATGATGCATTATATCCTTTTCTTATTAATTAAATGTCTCTTATGCTCATATTATAACATACTGTGTTTGGGATGGAAGGTGGAATAGAACCCTTTAATGCAATAAGGCATTCTTTACTGGTGATAGGTAACACCTAGGTCTTCAGAAAACCACAGATCTTTGCAAATTTAATTGATTTCTTTGATTGATGTAAATTGCTAGTGACTGTATATTGTGTCAGGCAATTCTCAAGTGGTTCTAGCTGACTCTGCAATGAGCCACTACATGGTCCAAAGTACTGTGAGGAATATATCACATCTTTAACCTCAAACAATAGAGCTCAATTTGCCTTGTTTAAAATTAAACACACCCTAAGTAATTGTACTCAAGATTCTGAAAGTTTTTGCTTCTTTAAACAGCATGAGCATGCACTAATAGCATTGCCTTTTATAATTTTGAGAATAAAAACCATTTTGGGGACCTGAGAAGAAAGGTAGCCTTCAAGGTATAGGCCTCAAAGCAAGGAATGAAAACATAAAAGCTGCTATGGTCTGCTTTAGACATCTTAGAATAGAGAATAATGGTCTCAGCTCCTGCCCTCATTCCTCCTGTGATCAGAGCTCCATTTGCAGTTAATGGGGACACCTTCTATAGGAAGCTTTTTAGAGGATGTGTGGATTGTGAACAGAATCACAGAACTGAAAAGTTCCACTGAATGTAGCCTCTGGGTTTCTCACCACTCACAGGTTCATAGACAAAGGAGAAAAGAGAAATGATACAATCAGCAGGTATTCCAAGAAGCAAGCAGTCCTGAGATGGCATCCAAGTGGCACTCCACAACACAGAAAAAAATACAATCCTTATCATAAGGTTCAAATCCTGGCTACCTTGCTTGAACTTGAGAAAATTTCTTAGTCTTGCTGAGACTTGTATGTGTTTTTTTTTTTTTCCCTAAAAAACATGATGATGATAATTCCTGCATTGCATGACTATGATGATAGTGTGTGAGATAGTCTCTAAGACACCACATACAGTGTCAGGATCCTCAAGAGTGCTCAGGAAAAGGTGGCTGTAAGATGATGATGGTGGCAATGACAATGAGGAGGATACTCACTGGCCACCACCATTATTATTAGGACCATTTGTAGCCTGATGTGGTGTGCTGCTTCTTGCCTTGGAGTCTTCACATGCTATTTCCTATCCTTTTCATTAAAGAATACTTCATCCTTCTGAAGAATTAGCCTCAGAACTGATGCCTCTAGAAAGATTTCCCCAATCCTTCTGGTTTGGCTCCCTTCCTCTGCTCTTCATATGCAGCAGAGCAAAGGGTAGGTGGCTGGGTCAAAAAACCCTGGAGGCCTGGAGCAGCTGAGTTCTAACGTTGGATTTAATGATGCTTGAGTTCTCATGCTGCAGACACTGTGCTAAGGGATGACAATAGATGGAGGAACAAATGAGATGTGGTTCCAGGCCATATAATTGCTTCCATTGTAGACTGAGAGCTTATACCAAAATTATGGCAAAAGCTGTAACAGAAGTATGTATAAAATTTTGTGAGAACACAGGAGGGAGAAATTAATTAAATCATGGGAAGACAGAAGGAGAAGTTTTGTGGAACATTTTAGTTATAAAATAACATCTGAGTTGGACCTTAAAGGGAGAGTACAAAAAGTTCCCTGAAAGGATGTCACCACAACAGCTTGTCATATTTATACAGGCAAACTACCTCTAAGGACTAAAGGGATTGTAGACAGCTCCAATGGAAATGGCAATAGATTATTCTACTTCTGAGCAACAAAGGACAGAAAATAGAAGAAAGTAGCTTATACTTACACTTTTTTTTTCCTTTGGTCCAAGGGGGATTTTTAATCAAAGTGAGGCTCGATAATGTGAGCACAGAGGCAATTTGGGGTGCTAATGCTAGCTCAGGTGATGGTAGGGTCACATTTGCTTCTCAGTGCTGGGATTGCAAGGTGGTTAAATGAATTGATGATTGCAAATTGCTTTGAAAATACACAATGCTGAATAAATGCCATGAATTACTGTTGTTCAATATACTCAGGAGACAAACTTGTCTCCAAACAGAAAGGTCTCTGAAAGATGGACTATGTTTAAAGACCTTTAGGAGCTTTCTTTTTCACACCGAGGATGAAATTTTTAGCTAGATTTATTCTAAAGCCATAATAATGCCTAAGGATAATCTTTTTAAAATGCCATTATAACAGAATAAATCTGAAATTGCTCATAAATGCCACTTACAGGAAACTTGAAGGAAAAAAAATGCATTAAACTAAAACAGTTTTGCCATCTCACTTAAAAATGTATTATAAGACAAAGAAAGCTTCCCATGGGAATGGTAGCTGTAATCGCTGACAGCAAATAAAAAGAAACAAATTAAAGCTATCTAACCCATATAAACATATAGACAGGCTTCTTTTGAAAAGATAGTGAAAGAAAGTACTCGAAGAAATTCCAATAGTCAATCATTCCTTGCTTCAAATTGTTTTAGGTAAGGTTTGGAAGTCTCCTCCAACCCCTTACAACTAGGAAATGTGATAGCAATATCATTACAACACATACAAATAATTAAAGGGAAGTACAATTAGTCATATAATGGAAATGATATTGCTATCACATTTCCTAGTTTATGCAGTAAATTTAATTACCTATTTTAATACTCAAAACATTGTGAAGTGGATAGAACAGGTGTTACCATTTTAAAAAGAAATTAAAACAAGCAGTTGAGGCTAAGAAAGTTTACATGACTAGAAAGATTTGAATTCCAGAGCTGATAGGCATCAGAATCTAAGTGACAAGTTCTACAAATGTCTAGATTAGTGACCTAGTGACATTATTTTTAAACACCGAGAAAACTCTTTAAAATCTTTATTCAAATAATAGACAGAGTTTTATGATAAGCTTTAAAAGAAGTGGTCAAAACATAAATCTTTTTTGACATAACAATAGAATTAATATTCATAGTATATAATTTTTAAATGAAGGCAATTATTTTGATAAAAAAATGCATTTGCATAATAAAACAGAGAGGTAACAATGTATTAGGCTAGCCTTTCCAAAAATGTGTTCTTTAGAACCCTCAAGATGCTGCCAAGTGCTCTGTATGAAAATTTTATATGCTAACACATGTTTGGGGGATGCTTAGTTGGTTGTCCCCTATTTCTTCACTCTCAGTCTATATTAATGCACAAAAATTTTTGCAATTTTGCAGCAAGAACCTGTCTAACTGATCATATTGCCTCCAAAATTGGCATTTCCTATCCTTGTGCTTCTTGGACTACAATATACATTTGTACAAGTTAAGAGTAGACAATTATAGGCAGAAATACCCCAAACTCCAAACTAAAGAATGGGCTATAGCTCTGGAATGACCACTTTAATAGCTAAAGACTAAAAGATGGAAAACAGTATTTTTTATGAAAACAAAGAAAAAGTTATTACTTCAAAGCACTTTGCTTATGGGATGCTGCTCCACCCCACCTCACTCTGGGCACCTAGGAATGAGTCCAGCTCCTTCTGCCATGCAGAGAATTTCAGTGGAAATATTGAGAAGTGGGATCTCAAACAGACAATTGCTCTTTCCAACATTTCAAGCAAGTTACATATTTTGTTACACTTGGATTATCAGTTAAATATAAAAAGAAAGAACAAGAGAAAAACATTCCTAAAGTAACACACAAGCTTGTTTCCTTACTCTATCTTCTGTAGAAACTACCGCATTTTAACTGTCTGTGGCTGCCAACGGTAGTCCTAGTCATCTAGATCAAAAGGAGTTCAAGGTATGAATCTTTTCCATCTGTTTTAGGGTGAGCAATTTTGTCAGTTTGTAACTTGCTTAGAGCAGGTTGGAGATGAATTAGCAACTGTATTGAAAAGAAGTTCTCATAATTCCCGATTAAAGTAATAATTAATCTAAATAGTTAGAACCATGGATCTCTGCTGAAGAGATGACTGGATGACTTTGTTTTAGAAATTGCAGAGAGGTTGCAAATTATATAAAGAGGTTCTGCATGGCTCCAGTTGCAAAGATTTGAGGCTGGGACTGTCTTGAATTAACATGTTGAAAGAAAAGAAAATGAAAACGATGCCCTAAATGGAGGTTCAGAGACTTGCACCCTGCCGCCTACTTTGCCATAAGCTAGCTGTCATTTAATTTGCTGAACCTCAGTTTCTTTAGCTGAAACCTGAAAATATTTTCCAACAGAATTTTCCACCACATTCTATCCCTAATGTTTTTGATTGGGAGGGGTTTGGAGTCAGACAGGATCAAACCCTGGCCCTGTCTTTCTTAACTATGTTTTCCTTTCAAACCTGATTTAAACTATTTTAGGACTCTGTTTCTTCTCATGCTGAAATGGGGATGATAATGGAACTTTCTTCATGATGTTTTTGTGAGTAATTTAATAAATTTAATGATAAAACATATAAAATGCTTTGTCTGGCACACAGTAGCATTCGAAGTGTGCAAGCTGTTATCATCATTAGAATTTAAGAAATCTTAATATGTCATCTGCTTCTCATAGTAAAGAGGGGAAAATTCTATAAACAGGTATAGGAATAATTGTTGATTTGGTAAAAAAAATACATGGTTTCTTATTATACACTGTCACAGAATTATAGTTCCTGCTTATATATATTAAATGGAATAAGAGTACCATACTAGAACTTAACGAAGACATGTTTTTGCTAATTGATGATCTCTTTCAAATCAGTTAATTTAAGTAATTCATTCCCATACTACTGTCTTGATATCTTCTGAAGATCTAATATCTACTAATGAAAATGACAGATACTCTCAACTGGGCTTTTGCTAATGGTCAACTTCTTTAGATCTTCTGAGTTTTAATTGCTGTGAGATTACACTCTCATTACAGCATCTTGACACTTAGTATGTACTATTTCAAAGTATAACACTTCATTTAGTCTAATTCATTTGATACCATTATTATCCATTCAAGAGTTGTAAGGATATGTGTCTGATTTCTCTCATCAACAAATGAAGATTGCATCACAGAATATTGAACATTTCCTTTTTTCTTTTTTGGTACTGGGGATTTTACCAGTGGCACTCTACCTCTGAGCTACATCCCCAACACTTTTTCAAATTTTATTTTGAGATGGGGTTTTCCAAGCTAGCCTGCACTTGATATCCTCCTGCTTCAGTCTCCTGAATGGCTAAAATTACAGGCATGAACCATATGCCAGTCTATTGGGAAGTTCTAAAAAAAAAAAAATAGTCTTTTCAGAAAGGCTGGCAAACAGGCACATACAAACCTAAGTTCAGAATGAAAGACACAATCGAGAGACATATTAAAACTCATAGTTTTTCTAAAATGTGACCCTCATGAGTGGTATTTCACACATAGTAGGTCCACAATAACAAACCACTGATAGAACCAATATGGTAAGGGAGAGACACATATTTCTAAAAGAAGTACCAAATCAAAAGGCTAAAGAAGTGGTAGCTGGAAGATATTTTTAAAAGGCTAATAAAAAATTAATGCACATAGAGATTTGAAAAAAATGAATTGGGGGCTGATAATTATTGATAGAGAGACAGAAAGAACACTGAGACATTTTGAGCAAATGTGTGGTATGAAATTTCACACACAAGAAGAGCCTTAAGACCCTCAGTCAATCTGAAAGGGATTCTTTAATATTAATCAATTCACAAATGTAGTAATTAAGAGGAAGAAGCAATTCTTATTTTAAGAAACATAAAAGAGCTCATCAGAGAGGAAGGCAGGGGATTTATTTTCCCACAATTTCTTTTGTACTGCTTGAACTTTTACCATGCATGAGAATTTATTTTCCTTTTGTTTTTCATTTTCCTTTCCTATCTTATCTTACTTTCTTTTTAGTTATTTTTAAAACTAAAAATCAGATTAGCTAGCTGCTAATAAAAACAGATTTAAAAAAAAACATAAAAAGATTTTTTTGGCTATTGCCGTTCTAGTTAACTGATTTCCTTAAACACATATATTTCCTTTGATAAACTTAGAAAATAATAAATTGGGTGAAGTCTGTCATAAATGTTCCAAAACTGAATTTAAATTAGTTTCTTTCACAAAAGAACTGACATGATAGGTTAAGAAAAAAAAAAATAAGAACATTGGTGCCTTACCACAAGAGTTTAAGCCAACTTCTTAGGAATTTGGTGACTGAAAAGTTAGACCAATTATAAGATTGTAGATTCCCAAAGCTGTGCTTAAAATAAATAATTTGCTAGGAGGACTTGAAGAAACCATGGAAAGCTATTATATTTACAGTTATAGTTTATAACAGAGCAAGATACAGACTGAAATTGGCCAAAGGAGTAAGGGAAGAATCTAGGGAAGTACCAAATATCGAGCTTCCATTGTCTGCTTGCCATCCTATAAGGCTTATCACTTTCATGGCACTGACGTGTGACAATACACACAGATAATTGACCCTAAGGGTACTTCTCCCAAACTTTGATATTCACTGTTTTTATTGGAGCTCAATTACATAGTAGGATTGCTTGATTTTCCATATGGTGGATCCAGTCTGCAGGCTAATTGATATTATGCGTCTCAAAACTCCCAGCCTAAGTCATTTGTCCTCAAATCACAGTTACAATAAAAAATAAAATAAAAATTAAACCCAAAATATAAAACTACTTAATGATGCCTTAATTGCACTACAAATAAAATTTAGTAGTAGCTTTCTTTCTACAGGCTTTCATTAAAAAAAAAAAAAACCTCAAAGAAATTTACCACCAAAAAAGAAGAATGATAAAGGTATAATATAGTTCAAACATATTTTAAAATGTAGAAATTATTTTAAATAAATTATTTATGGTACCCTGCCAGTCTTACAGTGGAGTGTTAATGTTTAATGTTAATTGATAAATAAAAATTGTTAATAAAATGTATTATGACATGATATTTTTAAAATAACAAAAATTATTTTTATATCTAGTACAGTATACTTAAGGTCCAAAGAAAAACTAATGTAAATGTTTAGGACATAACAAATTTGGTATAGACACAATTTGAATATCTGTCCCCTCCAAAATGAATGTTGAAATTTAATTGCCACTATAAAAGTACTAAGAGGTGAGGCCCTTAAGAGGTAATTAAGCCATAGGGTGAGGCTGGGTAAGACTGAAACTGTTAAAAAAAAAAAAAAAGGTGATTTTGACCCCTTCTGTATTTCTCTTGCCTTTCTTCCCTCCACCATGAGATGATGAAGCAAGAAGAACTTTATTCGAAGATAGCACATTAATTTTGGCCTTTTTAGTCTCCAGAACTGTGAAGAAATACATTTCTTTCCTTAATAAATTACCCAATCTCAGATACTTAAGCTATACCACACAACTGGGCTAAGATAAGCACCTACCATATCTTCTAAATTTACCAGGAGTCTAACTTTGACTATACACATTCTTTTTCCCTTAAAAATTTAAAGGCACCTTTAAAACTTCAGACTTGTATAGGACATATGAATTTAGCATTACTATGGTTTGAATATTTGACCCCTCCAAAATCATGTTGAAATTGAATTGCCATTTTAACAGTACTAAGAGGTGAGACCCTGAAGAGGTGATTAATATTCCCAGCAATATCTTCCTTTTTGTTAAGTATGCTAGAAGAGGTTTCTTATGCTGGCAATCAGGGTCCTGACTAAAACAGTTTCTGTATCAGTGCTGGCATATTTGGTTGAGGACCTGTCAATTTGACTAATGCAATTTTTACATGCTCTACACAAGAACCTCAATTCTGTAAGAGATCTATAAAGTATGTGACAACATGGTCAGTTAATTTTAAATATAGTTGGGGAGACAGAAATCACAAAAGAGAAATGATTACAGAACTATGCATAACTGAACACCAAGGAAAAAAAATATCCATTTTTCTGTGCAATAACAGGTCTGGAAAGGGAGAGAACAAAATAGAACGTCAGAGACTTTCTGGAAGAATGGCAGGATTGAATATAGAACAAAATCTAAACAAATGGTCCTTGTAGTAAGGAGTGTAAGTTCATAAAAGTCAATAAAGAAAAATACCAGTACATTCACTTAAACAAGGGTAATAAAATCCCACAATGAACAGCTTTGGACAGATTTTGATGTGAGAAGAATCAAGATTTTTGCTGATAAAATATACATTAGTAATGGAGTCAGCAGAGCTTGAGTTTGTAAAAACAAGTTCCACACAAATAGTCAGTCCTACCTCTGCTCATAATCAGACACACCTTGTTCACAAGGCTCCGCCCATTCTTCAGAAACTAGATGAGTCCCAGCAAGATAAGCATAGAAAGGTTACAGTACAGGTCCACAGGAATAGAAGATGGAAGAGAGGACCTACAAGAGAAAAGTGAGAGTGAGAGGCTTGTCAAATATAAGGAAGGAAAAAGAGTTACAAGAAGCACAACACAGGTTTAGAGAAGTAGTATTTCAAAGATTTCAGAACTGAGATATTTGCCACTGATGTAAAATACCAAGTAAAAAGTCATAACCAATGAAAACAATATTTCTGTGAACAACTACTTCTTGATTTTTTAAAGTAAGCCAGGTCCCTTAATTTTCCAAGTGGTTTTGTTTGTTTGTTTGTTTTAAGGTTCTTTTTAGACATACATCTCCCTGACTTCAGAATCTTAGGTATGGCTTTGACATGAGTGAGCCACATACTGAGGCATCAAACTACAGAGGTTTAAAACAGGACAATTCATGTAGGGAGACTAAGAAAGTTTTACTTACCACACTTCCTCTAGAGTTAAGTAATTGAATATAGTTCTAAAAACATACATTGGTAAGTAGGGTGTTGTAGTCAGCTTTTTCACCTCTCTGAACAAAATACCTGACAGGAACAATTAGAGGAGGAAAAATTTATTTGGGGGCTTACAATTTCAGAGGTCTCAGTCCATAGACATTTGGCTTCATTCCTTGGGGCCTGAGGTGAGGCAGAACATCATTGCAGAAGTATTTGGCAAAGGAAAGCAGCTCAGGATGTGATGATCAGGAAGCAGAGAGCTTCTCCACTCACTCACCCACCATGTATAAAATCTACACGCCACAGGTACACCCCAGTGACCACCTCCAGCAGCCACATCTTACTTGGCTACAGTTACCATCCAGTTAATCCCTATCAGGGGATTAATGCACAGATTAGGTTAATGTTCATAACCCAATCATTTCACCACTTTTTGTGTGGTCTCATACATGAACTTTTGGGGGACACCTAATATCTACACCATTCCATAAGGTGGCTATAATTTATCACTCAAATTGGGACTCTTTTGAGAGTTACGAGGGGTGTTGCTAATAATTGTGTTAAGACAAGGCACAAACCACACAGATATATAGCTACTTAATTAATAAGCCTCTCAGGAAATATAGGGGAATAAAAGCCCTTTATCATATTCCCCCGAGAATAAAAGTAGTCAGAGCAGGTTTTGTTGTTATTTTTTTCTCCTCTTAAGCTGAATATCATGATACTCTGGGGCCAGTGCTGCCCAGAACAATTGCCAGTGAGAAAAAAAAAAAAAAAAAGAAAGAAAGAAAGAAACAAAACAGCTCTTCTCTTGTAGCCAGTACTCTGATCCAGCCTGATTCCTGCTGCCTACCCTGTCTAAACAGGTTGAACATATATTTTAAGAGTATGAATCTAGGAGGGACACCAAAAAATTGTTAGTTTGAATTTACAATATCAAAAATATACAGTGACTACTCAGGAAGAGTTCTAGAAATACTAGAGACTCTTTTCTCTAAATTTCCTATCTGCCTAACCGAGCTTTCCTTCTCCTCACAAATATAGCATTTTCCTCTGAAAACCTTCCTCAGAAAAATTTTATCGGAAGTGTCACACCCCTCTTTCATTAGGATCCCTAAATCCTAAAGCTACAGAAGAAAGCCCCTTATATATTCAGAGCTATCCCAAGCAAGGAGCCTCCTGGAGATGATTTACATTAACAAAAGGCAGCCTTTGATAGCTATCTGGTTCAAACAGCCAGAGAACAGGGAGGGAACAGGACAGATGTAGGGAGTGGGCAGCTGAACCACCCAGTTTGATTCCATTTAGCCCCTGATACCAGGTAATTTCCAAACCTCGACTGGGAGTTGTTCATTCTAGATTTAGCCAGAGACAAAGACATTACGTGTGGAAACATGTAATTCACCCCACAGAAAGAGGCCCTAAAGGTCAATTCCACAGCCAAAGAAATTTTTGAAGAGAAGGCAGAAAACCCTCTGGGATCTAAAGCAAGGAAGAGATCACCCTGTGATAAAGAGATTAAGATGTGATGAGATTTGGGTTTCTCATCTGTCCCCTGTGAAGAGCAAGGCAAATGAGTCCGAATAGGAGGGTGCCTGACCATTAGGGTGGTGAGCACCTGAACAGTAAGCAAAAAGCCTGCTCCCAAGTGCTCCCAATCAGAAGAAGGCACCTGGCAAGGGGCACCCCTGTGCCAGGAGCCTTCAATTTCACTAACTAATAGCTCTATAGAAAATCCAAGTCAGGAATCATAGAGGTCGGGTTGCTGACTTGTGCCCTCCCTCGGTGACGGCTCTGGGCAATTTTACCATCCAGCTGTTCTGTTTTTCAAAACTAAAGTAATTGGAATTGAACTACAGAGCTTTGCTAAAACCCTAGCAATTAACAGTGCGGTTTCCCAAATTGCACTGTAATGGGAAAGTGTCCATCAATCAACCCAGTGAAATAACACATTTTCTCACCAGATGTGAGATTTAATATCTTCATAACTCCCTGGATTTACCACTTATGAATTGTCAGCCTTGCCTCAAGCTCTAAGAATTAATGGACTACATCCCTGCTATGCAAGGATGGTTTACAGTTGTAAAATATCCCCACCTTCATTTTAGATATATGTACCAAAATGTTCTTCGAAAGATATAATCAGAGAACATGCTAGATGGGAAAATTTCAACTGTATTTACTATGTTATGTATTATCATTGTCTAGGTAAATATAGTTCCCAGCATCTTAGCACAGAACATTTTTTTTTTTTTTTGCAACAGGAATAACCAGTTTATCACTGGCAGTGAACAATAAATTACAGTGTGAAGATGCAACAACTTTAAGTTTTACACTTCAGGATATCCTCTACAATTTTCTGGACAGAGTATGAAAATATCCTAAGTTTCTAATTCTGTATCTATATACAAGTTTCACTGTTCATCTTGGACTAAGAAAAGAATTCAAAGAATCCCACATATGTTCATTCTGTCACTACAGTTATCAGGTACATCAGTTCTCATTTTAATGTTCACTCCAATCTCAAACATATGAGCCATAGCCAGTATGAAGTTGCCTCCTGACAACAGCCCAGATAGATTCTCCTGCTGCCAGGACCACAAACTTTGCAGGTTTGGAGCCTGGCTTCCACCTGTGGGGAGGGAATATTGTGTCAGTGAAGATTACTCCACAGGCCTCAGAAGCCCAAGGGTACAAAGAGGAGAGGCCAGAAAAAAATTGTAGGAGATTTGGGCATGGGGTTTCTGATGGCATTTAGACAAGGTTCCCCAAAGGACATTATGTCTTAAGATTATCTTCACATCACAAGGGAATGTGTTATCAGACCTTGGGATCATCCAAATTATTATAGTTGGTTATTTCAGAAAAAAAAAATGTCAAAGAACTTCAGCATTATAAGAAAACTTTGAGATCATCTATTTCATTTCCTGATTTCATAATTTCATAAAATATTCAACAAAAAACTGTCAATCACACTACTGCTTCATCTGATACAACTCATTTGGCATAGCACATGTTATCTGAAATAGTCTGTCATTCATTCTCAACTGGTACCAATTAATTCTCCATCCCCATTAATATGGCTGTAGGAGATGACACTTTGAGATGAAGGGTAAAAGAGTACATTAGAGGACACAAAGAGATCACCTTGTCTACACAATAAAGAAATTTGATACATCTCTGTCTGATTTGCTATATTAAAGATTAAACTGGCAAAGCAATAATTATGTATTACAAAGAAGTTCAAAGCCCATAACACCAGGCTGATAAAATATAATTGAGAATGGTAAAATCAATTCAAATGATTACATGAATCCCCAACAACAGAGAAATAAATTACTATTTAATAAGTAGTGTTGGGCCAATCAGTATAGAAAAATTACCTTAGAGTCATTTCTTATACCACATACTATACTGAATTACAGAAGAGTCAGAGTTAAACATTTTATTGAAAACTAGAGGGAAAAAGAGCAGTTCCTCTCCAGCTGTGGCAAAGAGATACATTCCTGATACCAAAGAAGTAGAGTATAGGAGGATTTCATCAGAGGCAAGATGGGAAAGCACAGTTGTGTACAACTAAAACTTCCATGTAACAAAAAGAAAGCAACATGATACGACAATGTAATAAATATGTCTGAAAAAGATACACATGTATATATGCAAACACATACGTTTTTGCCTCCCGTTTCTGTAACTTTATGTTCTCTGCCCTGGAGGTCTTCCTTCCAGAGGGAAGAATGCTTCCATCAGGACCCACAAAAGTGATCCCCTTGACCTGGAAGGTAGGACTGCACCAGGCCACTTTGGGCTCCTGGCGCCTGGATCAAGAGGCAAAGAAGTGAGTTTTGGTGTTGACAGGGGTGACGGATCTTGACTACCAAAGGCTTACCAATTAGACTACTACTTCACAATGTGGGTCCAGAAGACCGTGTCTGGAATACAGGAGCTTTCTTAGAACATCTCTTAGTATTATCATGCTCTGTGATAACAATGGAAAATGAAAACAACTCAATCAATGTAGAACTAATAAATAATAGCTAAGACCGTTCAGGAATGACAGTTTAGATCACTCTACCAGGGTGCTTGTTGAAGGGAAAAGGAACACAGAATGGGTATTAGAAGATGGTAGTTACAAATACAGAAACAAGAATTTTCATGTGTATTTATTTCTTCTTTATTTGCTGTGAACATGATTGTTACATATATATTTTTTTCTTTCTTTCTTTATTCTCTTATTGCAAGACACATGATTTATTTCCATGTCATGGCATTTAGTATTACTAAGTTTTTAGAAAAAATGAAGGAGAAGAATAGACATCATTAGGGACTTTCTTTTGAAAAAGAGATCAGCATGTTTTGGGTTGTAGGGAGAATAGTTCTTTCACATTGTGCACAATTAGGGCCTTGTTATTGTCATTATTTGGGGATCAGTATGTCTTAAAGAGATGTGCATGGGTGCATAGTTGACAAATTAACTTTATGTGTCAATTTGGCCATAGAGTGCTCAGATTAAACCTTATTTATGGATGTGTCTGTGAGAGTGTTTCTGGATGAGATTAGCAATCAAATTGTTGGGCTCAGTGAAGTCAACTCTCCTCCCAGGAAGTGGGTGGCATCATCCAACTCCCTAACACCCTAAATAGAATCAAAGGCAGAGGAAGAAGTCATTCAGCCCTCTCTGCCTGCAGGCTTGCATTCCAACATTTCATTTCATTTTCTCTGGCCTCTGACTGGGATTTTCACCTCTGGCTCCTCTAGTTCTCCACAGGCAGACTTGGATTGGAACTATACCACCAGCTTTTTGGGGCCTTCAATTTCAGACTCCCTGATTTCTCAAGCCCCCATAATCACATGAGCCAATTCCTTATAATACATCTCCTTCTATGTTAATCCCGTTGATTCTGTTTCTTTGGAGAACATGAATGATACACACTCTTACTGATATGGTAGATAAAATGCACAATAGAAAGGCGTGATCTGGAACTTTGGGGAGGTAGAATACAAACCTAAAATGTCACCAACTGCAGGACTGCTTTAGGGCTGGCCACTAAACTGTGCACTTTATATTTATTTATTCATTTACACATACAACTTTCTTAGTGAGACAAAAAAATTATCTGTTTTGCTAACAGGATGGTTGAGAGTCAGAAAGGTTATTTTGCCTACACAATATTACAAAAACACTTGGAATATATTGCAGATTCTTAAAAGTTATTTGATTTCATACAAAACCTGGATTTCTAGTCTACATAAACATGGAAGTTTCTATACTAACAATGGGTCTTCATTTTTACAAAGCAACAAGCAGGCCTAAATGAGCAACCACTTCCCTGTTGTCACACACCTGACCAAACTACACTCAATCATCTTAAAGTGTGGAGAACTTATGTAGGATGTGAGTTTGGGATCTATCACTTATATATTGTTGAAACCTTTAAACAGTTTTTGTTCTTCTTAAACAGAAGTTTGGAAATATTTAGCAAGAATGAAAAAGTTATTAATGTTTAGGGACTTTATTTCAAAGAAAACCAACATTTACCCCTTCATCTCCAGCACCCCTTCCATCCCCCCCCCCCGCAAAAAAAATATTCACCCATAGTAGACAAAAAGACAGGGGAAATCTAAACACCTAACAGTATATGGATACCTAGGTAACTGAAGACATAGTAACAGGAGAAATTTCCATGTAGCTATAATCAGTGAAGGTATGCAATGAATGAGTGTGCAAAAATGGTAAATGAGAAAAGTCTTATCAAATAACACCAACTGTTTAAAGATCTAGGGCTTTACAGCAACACTGATCCAAAGTGAATGTGCAATGGAGTTAAGCTCTGCATTTATTAAATACCTTTCATATTAAAGTGTTTACAATCATAACAGAAATTTCTAAAAGGAGATACCTGTGCAGCCTCTTGTGTTCTTTTATGGGGTTGACCCATAAAATTCTTTTTATAAAAGCTGGTTTTGACAATGATTTTTTTTTTCTTTTTGTACCTGGGATTGAACCCAGAAGTGCTACATACACACCCACACATACATCTTTAAAAAAAAAAATTGAAATAGGGTCTTGCTAAGTTGCTTAGGGCCTCATTAAGTTGCTGAGGCCGGTTTTAAACTTTCCATGCTCCTGCCTCAGCCTTCCAAACCATTATGATTACAGGAATATACTATCACCCACAACCTTGACTATGCAATTATTGAAACACCTATTTCTGAATCTATATTAGGTCCCTATTTTGCTTTTCCCATATTTCCAGACTCTGAGAATCAAGAACTTTAACTTTCTATATCAAATAAAATCTCTTTAGTTCATTGAAAATGTACTTTTTCAAGTTCTTAATATTTGAAAGGGTGGAACAACTGATTAGACAAATTCTAATATTCTGTGTCCCTACAAATTAGGGAGGTAGGATTGTGTACATAAAGTGGGTAAAGACAATGGCTTTGGAATAAGCCACACCTGGTTTAAATCTTACCTCGAAATCTAAGCCATTAGCCTTTCTGATTCTCAGCCATCCTGTTAACAAAGATGATAATCATCTTTTTCTCATTAGCAACATTGGAAGTATAAATGAACTAATAAATGTAAAGTGCATAACTTAGTGTCCAGCCCTTAACAAGCTATCATGGCAGTTTCTATTATCTTTATTAAATAATGCAAGCATTAAGCTTGCTCTCTTATGAACATTCTGATGTAAGTCTACATCAGTTTTCTTCCTGATGTACTATTTTTTTTCTCTTGTTAGTGCCTTCTCAGGATTTTTTCTTCCTTCATTCTAAATGTAATTTTTGTTGTAGGATGGTAAGTATTATCTTCCAACATAGTGATGGCATTCTAAAAAGTGAGGGAAATACTCTATAGTAATAGTTATGATCAAGGTATGAAAGGCTACTGTAACCTTCAGCTATTAGCCTTACAGAAACCATAAAGTCTGATTCCATGGTTGCCAAAAGAAAATATAAGTATTGGAAATTGTTCTAAAACAAGAGTTTGCCAACAGAGGATCATTATCAACTCATTAACAAATCAAATACATTATAATAGACACTTCACACCTCAATTTTTTTTGAAATATTTTGGTAACTAGGAAGTATGTGATACAGGTTAAGCCTGTAAGAGCAGAATTGTGACAAAATTCCATTTTTTTTTTGTTTGCCATTTATCATTCCAAGTCCAAATAGGCTAACATTGTTCTCTAATGTTTTAATAACTAATAAACATTGCCTTTCATCTAGTGTATCAATTTTTTATTTGAAGAAATATTAAATGTTTATAGATATTCCAGTTGAAGTTTGCTCAAGATGGCAAGAATATAGTTGTGATATTTCATATTGCTAAAAAAAGGTAAGGAAACTCAATGCTCTTCAAAGGCAGATATGCTTCTGACTCACAGACAAATAAAAATATCCTAGTGATTTCTTTACAATTTGAAGGTCTATCCATTTAACATTTAAAGTAATGACAGAAACAAAAGGGGGTGGTATTCTGTTTCTTTTTAGATCATCTTCAGTTTTGTTTTAAATAGTTTACACTCCATGCAGATTTTAAGAGAAGTTTTTGAAGGTCAATATGAGCTTTGCTACATTTGGGAGTGAAAATAGGGATAAATATATTCCCCTAATATCTAAACTATGGACTTACCTACAGAGGAGGTAAAATGAACCTCATTGGTACTGGGGAATACACATGATAGAGTGTTTTAAAAATATTTGAAACCAGCTATATTAACTCCATAAGCCAGTAATATATTTGTTCTGTGTATTAAAAATAATACATGTATTTAATATTTATTGGTGTATAATAATTACAGACAATAGTGGGCTTCATTGTGACATATTTGGATAGGACATAATCTGATCAATTTCATCCTGATTACTTCCCCTTTCGCTCCTCCCCTGCATTCCTCCAGTCCCATACATTTGTTTGTCAATTAAAGGGGGGGGGGGAGAAAAAGGGTGGGGTGGGGGGAGAATGAGTGCCATCTTGTGGAGGGACCTACACCTACATATCTGTGATATCTTTGCCTTAACCTTTTCTTTTCTTTTCCTAGACAAAGCCTATGAAAGTTCAAAGGTTTTCCCAGACTTCGCCCCCTTACCTTTACTTGCCCTTCTTAGTATAAAGGAAATACTTTATTTTGCCAATGGAGAGTACACTGCAGGTTGGATCAAAGTGAAGGAATATTCCAGGAAAAATCAATACTGTTGTCCAGTCCAAGTAAGAAGGGAGTATTAATTATAAGATGTGCTGACAGTTTACAACCTAGTGGGCAATTACCAAAGGAAAAAGAGCAGGTCCCACAGGTCATTAAATAACTTATGGACGTGAGACCTTCAAAAATCCCATCTGTCCTGAGAAACTGAGGCAATTTACCAGATTTAGCATTTCCACGTTTCATAATCATGTGTATATAATTCATAGCCCCATTGATTTATTTTATAATGAAGTCAGGCACCGTGGTGACTTCTGTCATCCCAGCAATTCCAGATGCTGAAGCAGGAGGGTTGCAAGTTCCAAAATAAATTTTTTAATTGGATATATTTAACCTGGCATCATCATTAGAAAGGAGTTTGCTTTCAGCATACTTACAAAGGATCACCTAAATCAGAGAGGAATGATAACCACTAATTGCTTATATTGGTAATAATGCTAATGTTAATAATAATACTATCTGTGCTTTATTGAGCACAGCATGACAACAGATACTTTAGGTAACAAGAACCTTTTTTTCTTGTTTCTTTTTTCCTGGTACTAGGGATCTAATCCAGTGGTGCCTTACCACTGAGCTACATTCCCAGTCCTTTTAACAGGGTCTCACTAAGTTGCTGAGGGTCTCTTGCTAAGTTGCTGAGGCTGACCTCAAATTTAGGATCCTCTTGCCTCAGCCTCCCATGGCACCTAGTCTCCCTATCCCCCCACCCAACCCAGTACTAGAGTTGAATCCTGGGGCACTCTACCAGTGACTGCACTCCAGCTCTTTGTATTTTTTATTTTGAGACAAGGTCTCTCCAACTTGCCCAGGTTGTGCTTAAACTTTGAATCTTCATGCCTCAGACTCCAGAATCACCGGGAGTATAGACCATTTTGTGCATGCTGGGCATAAGAACCTTCTTAACAACCTGTAAGGTCAGTATTACATTATTTTTCAGCTAGGAAGATGAGTGATGGAGAGGATAAGTTATTCAAAATTAAAGAGCTAAATGTGAAAATTGGAATATGAATCAGAAATCATGACTTTCCTTGATACCAAGTTTACTCTCAGGTCTGAAATTTTTGAGACTTTGAAAGTAACTTCAGTCATAAATATAACCATCTTGAAAAATGAAATCCTTCCAAAATATGGCCTTAAATCCCATTTTAATTATTCTGGCTATGTGCCATTTTCCCAACATCCCAGCCAGGACTAGAATTATGAAAATCACTGTATGCTCCACTGAAAGACAATTTCATTAGCATAGAATTCAATCTAGTTGTTCTTCAGTGGGGAACAAAAATTACCCTCAATTGTAAACTTGTTACCTAGAGGCTTGCTTTTCAGTTTGCTATAACTTTTCAGCATTTGATAGATGCTAATTAACTGTAAACCATGAAATGATTCCATACTAACCCCCACCCTGAAGAGAATTTTCCAGTTTTCAAGTTTTGTATCTGATCATGAAACTTTTTAAAAAAGAGTAGAGACATTTCTTCCTTAAATTAAAATATTTAAATAGAATTTCAATAATATAAATTGAAAATGCACTCTAGTATAGTTATTTCACCTTTGCTAGAAATGTATATGAGAACTAGTTTTTATTGGTTTTGTCATGGTATCTTGTTTTCTTTTTGATCCCAATTATCTACCTTATCTATTTTTAGTAACAGATCACATGTCTAGGTAATTAGCAATGGAAAATGTAAAAATCACAAACATAATTTATAATAGCAGCATACTTTCTGTTGTTTTTTTTTTTTACATTAGTGCAAGATAGTAGGATCACATCCAAAAAATGTAAATTTTAGGAAAATGGTAATCCAAAAGCAGACAGATGAATTTCCATCTTTTGGTGTGTTTTTCCAATTTGTTTCATAGTTATAAGTAAAGACAAATTAGATAATAGATAATTCTTTATTCACAGTTCCTTTCCTTGTATATTTAAATTTCTGACTCTACAAATGATTAATTCAGGGACCCCTTTGGGGTTCACATTCCTCCTCTGATTGGAATAGTGATTTTTTTTTCAAATTTTAGAGCAGTGGCTTCCAACTTGTGAGTTACAGATCACTACAGAGATGTGGGATGATTGTAAGAATTCTAGGAAATCCTGTGTGCAAAAATATTTTATAAGTTGGACACACCATAGGCCATGAATTCTCAAGTCTCATATACGTAGATTAATACATCATTTATCAAATGTATGTTTTTGTTTTTAATTAACATAGTGCTAACTCATTTTACAGTTTATTGTCCCCATTGTCATTATTCTGCTTAATCTTATGTAACTAAGATATTTATGCAAGTATCACAGATGGGATCAGGTTGAAAAACATTGTTCAGAGGAGATGGTTACATCTCAATGTCACTGAGCACAGCAGATGCATGGAATTGCCCAACTGCAGCTTTACAGAAAGGTGAGAGAATGAAAAGGAATGCCATGGAGTATCAATCAACAGTGGCCCTTGCCTTCTCTATTTTTCTATTGCTTCTTCTAAGATGATATTAAGGTCTGCCAGCTCAAATATCAGAATGCAGGTAACTGAATGTGGACCAAAACCAAAAAAAAATTAAAAATATAAAATAATTAATTAATTATGACACTCAACCTCCTTCTTTTTCACCCTTCCTTGGAAATTATAGACTTTGGGTTGATTTTTGCCCTTATTCAGGAATAATCTGTGAAAATGCACAGGAAGGACCAGAGCAGTGGCTGCACTGAGGTTCTGGAAGGAAAGCAGAGCCCTGCAACTCTGGCTTCCTCAGCAGAGAGGTGCAGAGACCACTGAGCTTCCTGCTACCATGTGGAACTTCAAAAAGAATCATTTCAACGTAAAAGTTCAGCTGGTTGCTCTGTAGTGAAATAAATTATTTCAGCAGCTCCATTTTTGAAGTAACTCTATCAGAATTTTAAATCCTTTTCCATACATCCCCTAAGGGTGTGTGAGCTGAACCAAGCCTCCTTTCTGTTTTATGATTTCTTGGCTGACAGGAGTTCACAGCAAAAATAACTTCCGAACATCAATCAAGCTCTGTCCGTGTGCTCTTTTATTCGACATCCATCCCTTTCATGGTGATAATATACTCTTTTTCGCATTTAAAACATGACATTCAATACAAATCATTCATTTAGAAGAATTTCATATGAAATACAAACCTTATCAAATGTAGGAAAATTAATAGAAATCACGGAGGAAAAAAATGAAAGAACATAATAAAAATTTAGTGGAATCATCTTTCATTGTACTTAAAGAAACAAAATACAATTCCATGATGCACTGACTATGCCTGCACCCTTATTTGAAGTGCATGTATGTTGTGTGCTGTTGACCAGTGTGAAAGGGGGAAGGCAACATATTGTCAAAGAGAATGATCTGCCGTGAAAATGGAAAATACTAAAGAAGTTCATAAATCTTAAGATTTTTCTAGGTGTTTCATAAAAATTCCTTAAACTGTGGCTGGCAGGGAGTTAAAAGTGAAGTGGTTGTTTCTTGAAACAAAGTGTTTATCCAACTGCAGGTTGTAGCCCATTAGTGGGTTGTGAAATCAATTTGGAAGCATTGGTTGATGAAATCGAATAGAATAAAACAGATCAGAAAATACAGGGGGACACTGCATATAGCAAAGGTAAGGTTGTTTTTTTTTAAGTTAAGAATGCCTGTGTGCTAGCTAGCAATATAAATATATGACTTCCTGTGTACCAGATCAAAATGTTCAAAAACTGCACTAGTATATTTTATATCACCATAAAAGTATATAGCAAGTCAGGTCCTAGTGACAAAGCAATACCTGCAGTTTCTCTCTCTAGGCTCAAAGGATTGTGGTTTGCAAAGATGTTTGGAATACTTCTGTAGAAATCTTATTACAAAGGTTGCATGGAGTATATTACTTAATCCAAAGAAAATGTGCAAAACCTAGCAGGGTATTTTTGGAAGCACACTAGTCAAGGATCATGACTCTTTACTTTTATTTTAGGTAATAAATGTCTGGTTATTAAATATATAAATCAGTGTTGCCAACAGATTTAATTAAGATCATGTTCAATATGGAAAGGACAACATAGTGTCTTTTAAAAGGCACAAGCACACTTCTAGTCTCTGCATATTCTGAACACTAACTAGTAAGGGATTGCCATTACTCCAGTATGGAAGAGTTTTATCTATTTTGCAGGGGGAGCCAGTGAACAGTCACCCCCAGACCCATCATGTTTCTCACTATGCACGAATGTTTATGCACTTTGATTTTTACCAAAATATTTGTTCAATGAGGATGATGATGAAATAATACAACGAAGTTAAAAATGGCTGCATTTGTTGGGTAACTGCCGTAGGTCTAGGTGTTATTAATGTATGCCATGTAACTTTCAGAACAACTCAATAAGATATATTTCTTACTCTTATTTTGTGAGAAAAACAGAACTCAGAAAGATTGAATAATTAGTTGGAACGTCTCAAGATTTAAACTCAAAAGCCAAATTTCATCTCATTGCCTCTCAGGATAATGAGAACTAACTCCAAAGTTTTTCCTATCTTGAATATTAATATTTCAGGTTCTTAGTACCTGAGAGAGGAGGAAGGAAGAAAAGAAGTGAAGAGATTCAAGATTAATTTTCTGAAGCTAAGGTAATATGTTAGAACTTGAGGTTATGTACTTTTTATGATAAGTTACGGAAACAATAAATACATGATTTTTAAATGCTGTCAATCTATTTAAATATAGATCTTGGTAAATGGCACACAAGTGTATATATCCACAAGATGATAAATGTACATTCATGGACATCCCTAGAAAATAGGGGAAGAAAAAGAGAATGGCTGAGAGAAAGGGAAAGGCTGGTCAAATAGCTGCCTCCACAGAGGTCCCCACCTGCTATTGCCACACTTGACCTCCAGCTTGTGGCCTGAACTACCACATGTGAAGCCACTCCTCTGAATTAAAGATTTACTTCCTGTGAACTAAAAGGTAAAAGGTCACCTGGTATAAAGAAGACTGCGCATGCTGAGGGGTGAGACAGTGCTGGGTTCTCAACCCAGATCTATTCTTTCCCAGCCATGAGATTTCAGTAGAATAAACTGCACGTGGATTCAAGGTAGTGATTTATGAGGAAGGACCTTGATCATTTTGGGGGACTTCATGAGCACTCACAAAGTGATGGCAGCACTTTCTAATTAAAAATATTTCATAGTTCATTCCCCACTATAAGTGTGCTAACTTTTTTTTTTAAGAGAGAGAGAGAGAATTTTTTAATATTTATTTTTTAGTTTTTGGCAGACACAACATCTTTATTTGTATGTGGTGCCGAGGGTCGAACCCAGGCCGCAGGCATGCCAGGCGAGCGCACTACCGCTTGAGCCACATCCCCAGCCCAAATGTGCTAACTTCTAATATCTAATCTAAGTATTAGTCAATATGACGTATAAAACAATACTTCTCATCTCTTCTTATTCTTACCTCACTGACATATAGGTCAATCCAAGTATCTCCTATACTATGGTTTTCTAAATATTTTTCTTTAAAACAACATTATTTCTACTGAAATATTTTTTTATCACAAATGGCAAACTGGACATGAAGAACATGAGATACTTATCTAAATAGACAAGTTATCATTAAAATAAAAAACAAATTGTTCATCTACATTACTGCTTTAAATTACGAAAAACCATAGTTTGGAAGACTCAATTTAGCAGATTCAGAAAGAGAAGCCTTGATGGAATTAGAAAAGCGACTTGGTTCAATAAAGGATGTTCAAACAACTCTGCACACACATGCAAAAGGATTAATTTGGATACCCACCTCACACTGTGTGCAAAATTAACTCAAAATGGACTAAAGACCTAAATGTAAGAACTAAAACTATAGAACTCTTAGATGAAAATGCATGTATAAATCCCACTGCTGATGAGATTGTTAAATGGCATGTCCACTATTGAAAACATTTTGATAGCTGTTTAAAAGTTAAATATAGCAAGGCACAGTGATGCACGCTTGCTATCCTAGCGGCTTGGGAGGCTGAGGCAGGAGGATATCAAATTCAAAGGTAGCCTCAGCAGCTTATCTAGGCCCTAGGCAACCTGACTCAAAATAAAAACTAAACAAGGGTTAGAGATGTGGCTCAGTGGTTAAGTGCCCCTGGGCTCAATCTCTGGTATCCGTCCTCCCAAAAAAGAGAAAAAAAAGTAAAACACAGCAGTTTCACAACTGTGCATCTACTCAAGAGAATTAAAAACATGTTCATAAAAATCTTGTACATAAATGTTCATAGAAGCATTATAATAATCAAAAAGTGAAAACAGGGCTGGGCTGTAGCTCAGTGGCAGAGCACTTGCCTAGCATGTGTGAGGCACTGGGTCCAAACCTTAGCACCACATAAAAATAAGCAAAAAACAAAGGCATTCTGTCCATCTACAAGTACAAAAAAAATTTTTAAGTGAAAATAACTCAAATGAGCATAAATGAATGAATAAGCAAAATGTGTTATGCCCATACAAAGGAACATTATTCAGCATAAAAAGGAGGCAGTACTAACACAAGCTGCAAAGGGATAAACCTTGGAAATATTATGCTCAGTGAAAGAAGTCAGGCATCAGAAGGCCTTAAATCATTTGAGTCTATTTACAGGAAATGTTCAGAATAACAATTCCACAAGTTCTTACTAGACTACTGGTTGGGTTTCCTGGACCTGAAGGGAGGTTAGGAGTGCAGAGCTATCCAGAGTGGTTGCTTTCTAGAAAGATGAAGAGATTCTGAATGCAGATTTCAGTATTTTTTTTTTAAAAAAAGCATAGTTAGGAAGGGTAGGATGTGAATAAGAAGAGAATCTTAAAAATGAAAATGATTTGAACATGAGGATTCAGTGTCCATTCATCCATTCAACAAATATTTATTGAACACCTACTATGTACCAGGTGTTTTGATAGTAACTGAGGATACTAAACAAGTTCACCAAGCAATAATCAAGAAACTTTAGTGCTCTTGTAGAGTTTCTGAAAATTAAAAGTATAATGTTTGTTGGCTGACAAATATAATTTGAAGATCATAATAAGGAAGTTCCAGAAATGGATAATACTTATATACTAATTTTTCTTGGGGATTGTGAGGCTATTTGTTTAAAAAAAAAAAACAATATGGTGAGATCATGGTTAATGTTTTCTTTTTAGAAGTTCATTATTATTCTTTGTCATTTTTACAAGATTTTTAGGAAATTGAATCAAGTTTATACAACATCCCTCAGCATTCACCTCACCACGCTTTGACTTGTTCCTTTTTTCATGTTGAACCTCAATGCTCCAAGAGGAATGGAATCAAAGTCTGAGGATCCATGACCTTTCTGTTGCATCTCGAACATTTTCTCAAAGGAACTACTACCTCGCAGGGCACATGAACTGTTGTGCCCTGGAAGTGGCCAGTTGGTAGAATGTGTGTGAATATTCTAATATTCGAAACTTTTCCCTTAGTTGTCAATTGGGAATGTTTGTCTCACTTCCTTAGTTGGCATTTTTCCTTTCCCTCTTAAGGAATTTTTTCTCAGCGTGTGAAAAATACAGATCATTTTATTTCCTGTTGCTTGGCTTCAGGAACACCATGTTATACTAGCAGCATTTAGCTATGCACAACCCATGGGAAAGCATCTGCGTGCACTGCTCAGCAATTCCTAATAACCAGAGTCATTGTTGTCCTACAGATAAAAGTATGTCTCCCCCCACAATCCACAATTCTCTGCTGAAGTGTATCCATGCAATAGTTCATAAATGGGCTGTTGGGAGAATGAAAGCTTTAATGCAATAGACCTCTTTAAAAATGGTCTTGTTTCCAAATGCACATCCAAAGATAGTCTAAATCACCATCATCATCACCATCGCCATTATCGTCATCATCTCTTTAAGGGAGATCTATCTACCTACAGATACTGATTTAGGGTTAACTAACAAGAGGAGACCACTGAAGTTACACACAAGGGAAAGCCAAACTGTCACGTTATGCTCACAGTAAAAATAATGAGAGCAGAAAAACGAAAGTCTAGTCTGAGACCAAGCTCAAACCACCTATGGGGTTAATAGAACATTTTTGTGATACCCAGACCACTATAAAGCAAAAACAAACAAAATAAAAAAGGCATAATCAGATGTAAGCTACTGCCAGATTTGTATGATTGCTTTATTAATAGAAGTAATTTCATTTTTATTTCTCTTCTAGGATGCTTAGACTTACACTGATTAATTGAAATGTGTATAATTATAATTTTTCCATTTGTAGTGTCACAAAGCAAGAAAAAATAAAATGCTTCAATTCTTTTTTTTTTTACCCAGGAAATACATATAGTGTTAAATCATGAGGAGAAGAAATAATGTTAACATAAGGATTATGGAAGGAGTGGAAAGTGTAATTCACCATAAATCAGAAAATGTGAAGTTCAAGGTCAACTCTACCACTGGCTTTGCTATGAGGCTGTCCTCACATATAGAATAGATGAAATATAATCATGTCCTCAAAATGTTGCTAGAAAGAATTAATTAGGTTAAGTATATTAAAAATGTAACAACACAAACAAGCAAATATATGCTACTGGTCATAGTGCGCATATGATACTAATATGAGGGAAAACTGTCTTCATGTTTTAATTGTGGAATTTATGTTTGATGAGAGCAGGGACTTCTGTGTTCCCACCACTTAGAATGGTTCCTGGCATAGATCAGGCACTCAGTGATGTGCTGATATAATTAATGAATTCATATGTAATCTCTGCATTATTTTTCCTGAAAATTACATGATGAAAAAGTATCCTATATTTCTACTTCTGCTGCTTATAAAGAATAAAACATATGTTGTTTCATTTCACCAATTACTTGAAAGCAAAAAATAGCACATGCAATGCCATGTATGAGTCAGTACTGAGTACATGTTACATGAGTAAAAAAGGAGAATTTGAGATATTTCCTAATGATTTCTCCTGATTTTGTATTAAAGTTGACAGTAGACCTCAAGTCAGCAAGCAGGGAGTAGCACAACATGGTAATATCTGCAATCTCTGAGTCCACAGTCTATCCCTCAGAGAACCTGGACTGTTTTTTCTGACAGCTTATTAGAATCACACAAGACAGGTATAACCAGGGTCACTAAACTTTCTAAAAAAATGCTTTTCCAAAAAGAGGGATTTCTGTGAAAGAATTAGAATAGCACACATCTTTCTAGACAAAGGGGAACATATTTATTAAAAAAAACAATAATGGAAATGTATTGGTAAACATCCTCATGCACCAAATACATTTCAAGAGTTTTTCATGTTAACACCTTTCAAAATTGTATCAGGTAGGCACTTCATTTTCATTTTATCGAGAGGATGACAGAGTGACTAAGTTGTCCAACCTCCATAACTAGAAATCAAAAGCGATGAAGCCAAGTTTCAATTCAGTATTTCGCCCCTATCTCTTATGTTCCTTCCTCTGCTATCACTGTTTATTCATGGGGTAAGAGAATCAGAGCAACTTACCAAGTCACAGCCACATGAGAATTCCCCCATCTTCCTGCAAGTTAGGAATTGTGACTGGACATCATAAATTTCATGAGTCAATGAAGAACCTGGATGATTTTGGAACTGAGAGCCAATTACCTGGGGTAAAACTTGGTACATAAACTTGCTGTAGTGGTATAGATTGCTGATCAGCATCTGTAGGTGATTTTGAGTCAAATATGACATGATGGTTCTCAAAAATTGCTCCTGGCCTGGTATGGAGTCATTCTGTTCCCAGGATATGGAACCGAGTGGTTATCAACAGAAAAAGAGAGTTTAGGACATGAACAAGTAATTTAAAATTAAGTGCTATAAGAAATCAAGGGCAGCTGCAAAACCCTCTTTTTGGTAACTGAGTAACACAACCAAGGATTTAAGCCAGAAATTGTATCCATGAATACAGCAGTATACACAACCATACTTCATTAGCCTATAATTGATGCAGAGTGAGAAGAGGAGGGGCAGGGAAGGAATCTAAACAGGAAATAGAAAAAGTAGGCCAGCACAATGGTGCATGCCTACAGTCCTGGTTACCTGGAGGCTGAGGCAGAAAGACTGCTTGAGCCCAGAAGTTTGTGCCTGGGCAACACAGTAAGATCCCATTTCTTAAAAAAGAAAAGAAGGGATTCCATAGAGGCAGTGATCTCCATCCAGGAAGCAAGGAGCCCTCTGTGAGCATTAAAAATGACCAGTAGAATGAGAGGAAGTGTGACAAAGACTTGTATCACGAACTATTGATCATGATTTAACTCTCAAATTTTTGGCACAGGGGGTGGGGGAAACGCAGTGAGAGAGAGGACACAAAAAAGCTTCAGTTTCCATAAGAACATCTTTGGGATCCAGAAATGGTAAATAATTATCTCTGCCCCTGTTGCTGTGTTCCTGGGCTTCCAAGAGATTATTTGACAGGCTGGTCTTGCAAATTCCTCTAATGGGATCCAGTTAACTCTTTGGTTCATTCTAGGAGATGCTGGGCTTTCTCTGGTCCCCTCAAAGATGCTGCCAACTGAGGAGGTAGAAATATGTAGCTATAGAAAGAACCAGGACTGGCTAGAGTTTAGATCTTGGCTCCTGACTTTGCTGTCTGACCTGAATCACCTCAGTCAGCCTCTGAAGCATCCTGATAAGAGAGTGGTAGTAGTAATACACATGCCTCTGCAGATCAAGAGTAGGAAGAGAATAATGCTTGTTCCATATACAGTATCTTCTTTGTTCACCTCCATTATTAAAAACTATCAATAGCTTTCAACCACGGCTGCAAAATAAAATTATATGGGGGACAGAGCATAAATAATCCTAATAACCTGGTACCATTCCAGATAGTCTGGGTGGACATCTGTAAAGATGGTGCCAGACAAGGTTTTGTTTAAACATTCCCCAAGTGATTCTAACATTCAATCCTGTTCCATCTTGGGTCAATGCCTTACTTTCTTCCTACAGCTCTTACTCCCTCTGGAATGACCTAGCCTTTAAACCTAGTACTTCTGATAGTTTTCCAATTTCTGCCTCTGACTTGAAATATTAATTCTTACATTACTCCTCCACCAATAAGTTCTCAAACATCTGGAAATTCCATGAATCCACAATCATATACCCCACAGAAGGGTGTGTGTCCTCTTAAGTGGATTAAATCCACCGTTTAATAAACATTATTTATTACAGTTTAAGTTTGGGTTCTGAGGAATTAATGTGCCTATTTTTAACCACTTTGGTAAGTGATTAAATTTCAAATTTATGTGTGCTGTGGGGTAGGAGGGGGAAATAATTTAATTCTCACCTTCTGAAATAAGTCTATAGATATTGCCCAAATTAATAAATAAAATAGAAACTAAGCAAATTGTTAGTGCTATGTAGGTAGACAGACACACACACACACACACAACATACACACACACACATTTCTGAAAAAAATGGAAATGGGGACAGTAAGACTAAGGAGAACTGTCTTAACATTGTATAAGTGACTCTTTTAATTTATGTGCATGTAGACCCTTGATAAATTTTGTAGTAATCAAAATTTTGTAAAGGTAATAAGGACACATGCTCAGAGGCAGGTTTACCAGGAAGCTTCTGAAACTTTTGCTCCAGGCTCTCTCAATTCTATAAACCCCTTCCAAAGTTGTGGACCTAGTTTTGTAGACTTTGGAATTTCAGATTAGTTTTTGTTACATGGACTCTCAAGCATCATACTGGTTTAAGTCTCTGCAAAATCTGTTCAAACTTGTTCCAAATTTCCTTTGAAGTAAGCCACCTGCACAAGTTGGTTGTACCTCAAATACTTAACTTGAACCTGGACTGAATCTACTGTTCGAACTTGGCATTGACTGGGCTATTTGTTCACCCTTGCCTGAATATAAGAAGAGTTGAAGTTAGCTTGAATTCTTATTAGCTCTCACACAATCCTTTCTCTCTTTAAATTCATTCTTCTAGTCTTCTTATTTTTAGCCTGACAAACAGCTGGCCCAGCTGGAGGAACTACATCAACCACCAGCTGAGAGCTAACCTGGTCACATTGTATTTGTAGATTATACCCCCAGCAGTGGCCTGGGATCATTTGGAGGACATTTGTAGCAAACTGACTTCCACTTCCGTTCCCTGCCCCTGCCCCCGGAATTCAGATTATGAACAAACATTACCTAAAAATAAAACTGCTCAATGATCTCTAATCCAGCATTTTATTTTCTTATCCCATCGAATAAAAATAACCATAATTCTTTGTTTTATAAGTAATTTTCTCTCACTATCTACCTAGAATCAAAACCAATCCCATTTCTCTCAATCTCCTGTTCCCAGAGAAGCTTAATTATTTCGTTGCCAATAATGTTACTGAAAGAAAGATCTACCTCAAATTTATTATATGAACTGTATGTATGCTTATTTCATAGGTGCCGTTTTGAAAGAGACGCTGTTCTTACTGTTCTTCCTGAATTTGAGCTTTATCTGTGTAGAAAGTAATGTTTTTTAGTATGATCTTCTGAGAAGAAAAAAAACAAAACCTCATCACCTAAATTATTCCGTTATATCAAAGGCTGACAGTTCAATTCTCTGTAGAGAGATGTAGGGTCAAGCTTCAAGAGCAAAAGTAGCAGATTTCAACATAACATAATTTGGTGGGGACAGAAGGAAAGAGAGGCAGCAAATCATTCCACCGGCTTCCATGGGGACAAACATGTTTGTCTGCTGATGCCTTGAATTGTGTCCCCCACCACACCTCTCCCCCTGCTCCCAACAAGGATACAAACATCCATTAAAGGAGAGGATCATTTTACTTTGGAAGTAAAAATTAATAAGATGAAATATAGGAAACCTAAGAGATGGAATCCAGAACAGGTAAGTGTTAATAGTGACAAAGAGTTAGGGAAATATGAACACAGGCCAAAGACATCCTGGTGAAGATAGTACTGGGAAAGCAAGGGAGCAGGCCCCATTAGGTGGTCGTGGGACTAGTGCCAGTATAAATATTTCTGTATTTTTTTTCTGGAACAGAAATACATTTTGATGAAGTTGTTTAAAAAAAAACAAGCAGTAATTTTAAAAGTATAAAACTTTAAAAAATATATTTTAAGGTGATTCCTCAAATGTCACTTTAAGTGGATGTCTTGAGTTTTACTAATTCACCATTCTCTATTTAAACACTTGGAGAGATATCAATCCATGCAATAAGCATGCTTGTTATTTCTTCATGAACTCTCATCATTTAGCAACAAGTAAATCAGACTTAGACCTTGAAATATAAAATAAAAAGGTTTACCAACTCAAATTCAATTTATCATCTCTCACACCTTCTTTTCTCCAGGATATATCTTTTTCAACAATACTCATTCCAATATTTTGGTTTTATTTGCTATCTTCTTCTGACCTTCCTTTAATTAATAGTGTTGCTGTCTCTTTGTCTTAGAGGCTTTGATACCTGGGGAGTTGCTAAAGGTCACAGACAATATCTGATTGTCCATGCCTAAGAAAAATGTGAGTGTGTTTTTAGGAAGTGACATTCTGAGTTTTGCTGAGTCTTGCTGAAATCTGCTGAGTTATTTAATTGGCAAACAAATGTCTTCATCTACCTTGAAAGGCCTAATTGACAGAGTTGCAACATTAGCTCAGTAAAAATAGGATACTTTTTTGCAAAATTTCCTTTTGTAGCTCTTTGCTGTTTATCACCAGGTGACAAAATTATGCACTTACGTGAGGAAGTAGTTTAAATACAGTGCCAGCTGTGGCATATGACTGCCTGGGGCAGTTGGAAATGTTTCCACTGATACCTCTGAGAGAGAAAATCATCACTCAATCTAACCATAAAAGCTACATAGAGACAAAAATCAATCATTCTAAAAGAGCAAAGAAAAATATCATGTATCATAAATATACACTGGCAGCTCTACATTAATAATAGGTACATATTTATTTTTCAGATTTATAAAGTATCATGTCTCCGAAGAACATGCATATATGTGCATATGATGAAGATAAGTGTTAACCAATAACAAAACATTCTAATATCCAAGTATAAAATAATTATTTAAAAAAAGTAGAATTGTGTATTTTAAACTCTCTTGCAGATGAGAATAGCAGACTTGGAGGCATACAAAGTTGGTGCTTAAATGCATATCATTATACTATACCGTGTGTGAGTCTGCATTTTAATAAGATCACTGAAGACTCAGAAATGTTTTGCAAATTGGCTGCAGTCCACAAATCTTTAAAATTTATGGTCATATTCACTTTATTCTATGTACCCAGGTACCATTTCAACTTTCTAGGTGTTTGTTCTTCTCCAGAGGATACATATTTCAATTTCTCCAAAGTTATACTTGCTTAAAACTAAACTTCCATTTCTGCCACCTTGTAAATCATAACTCAGCTCTCAAAAATATTTTTAAACTTAAATAAAAACATTAAGTAATTCCAAATCTGTACTTCCTCAATTGTAAATTTCAACAACACCAAATCTCTCTTTTCTTTCTTGTATTGGATATTTTAAATCCTCAATCACTATTCTGTAATTTAAGAACTGCTAAAAATGCAAATAAACAGAATAAGTGTTGCTAATCATGACAAAGGAAATCACACTGCATAGTAAAAAGTTATCCTTCAGTGAGCAACATGAAGAGGGATAGAAAATACATACACAGGTATGTATATAGATAATAAAATTTTTTAGCACATACCCCCCCATTATTCAAAACCTAAGTTTTGTTTTCTTTATGTCAATTATGCAGTAAATAAGCAACAGCAATAAAAATGGAATAGATCATTATTTTCAGACAAGGTTGACCTTCTTTCCTACTTAGAGTTATCCAGAAAGGTGTAAACACCTGGAGAAGCTGTAAGATTAGAATGATCTGTTTTCCTAGAGTATGTTGTAAAATAGACATTTTATCAAGCTTGATAAAATTTGCCCTCAAAAGCACTTCCATGGGTCCCCCCCCCACCCTTGTGATCTTCACATAATTAACATTCTGCACAGCTGAAAGAGGAAAATGAATTGAGGATGCAGAGATACAAGATCATTCTAGGTGAGTTTTTCTGCCCTAAAATTAGATATTTCTAAAGCTGACCTACATGGGCTCTAAAAGGGGTGGTCACCCCTTATTTTTTTGAGAGGAAAAGGGCAAATTGAAAACTTCCTATCTTAAAGATAAAATATTTTCTTGGTTTGAATAATGTCTTGGACACACACACACACACACACACCCCTAACATTGAAAATCTTCCAACAAAGTTAACTTCTCTTCAGAGAAGCCTATATCAAAAGGAAGTAGATGTGTCCATAATTTTCAGTGATTAGAAATATTCACTTCTGCAGAAGAGCAAAGAAAATGCAGAGTCACCTCCCTGTGGTCAGTACTTGCTCCTTGGTGTCAGCCCTGGGTGTGCTTTCTGGTTGCTATCATTCTCTATTTCCTTATCTATTAAGTATGGTTATTTAGTGATAACCTGAAAAAATGCTCCATTCAAACCTTTCCCCAGAAGACATGCAAGATTTATAGCTTTGGTATTCCTCTGCTCTACACCTTCCACATGCTGACCTCATCCACCTCCCCTGCCATCTCAGTGCCCAGTAATTCATAGGAGGAAATGGATGCAATGGAGCAGGAACATTTTCCACCTTTCCATCACTATACATGCCAGTCTCTGCATCTATACCCACTCATTGCCTTCCTTCTGTGAAAGGCACAACCTGTCCCTGTTCAATAAAACGTTGAGCCCTTTACTTGAGCTCCAGCTCTCTCTCCAACTTATCATTCCAGGACATGACTGCTACAATTATCTCATCTCTCTTCTACATTTCCCCCTTTCAGCTAGAATTTTCCCATTAACATAAAGACTATGCTTAAGCACTCTTCTCTAGAAAATGTATTTCTAGTTCCCTCATTCTTTCTTACTGATCACTGTCCTTTTCTGCTCCAATTTCTCACTAAAACATATCAAAACTGTATTGAGTCCTGGTGTTTGTATTTCATTGCCTCCTATTCATTTTTAAAAATCTTTAAAAATTTATTTATTTTTATTGTTTGACTGGTTCTTATTAGTTATACACGACAGTAGAATCCATTTCTATAAAATTGCACAAGCATAGAATACATCTTAGTATAATTAGGACCCCATTTATGAGGGTGGGCATTGTGATGGGATTCACTTAGACGTTTTCATATGTACACATAGGAAAATAATGTTAGATTTATACAATCTTTCCTATCTCTATCCTCCTCCCTTCCTTTCATTCCCCTTTGTCTATCTACTGAACTTCTCTTTTCCCTTCCCCACTTTTATTGTGATTTAGGTTCCACATATTAACGAAAACATAAGAACTTTGGTTTTTTGGCTTAGCTTATTTCACTTAGCATGACAGTCTCCAGATCCGTCCACTGACTGGCAAATGTATTAAAGTCATTTTTATTCATGGCTGAGAAACATTCCATTGTGTACATATACCTTAATTGCTTTCTCCACTCAACTGTTGATAGGCATCTGGGTTTGTTCAATAGCTAGGCTATTGTGAATTGTGCTGCTATAAACATTGATGTGGCTCTATCACTGTAGTATGCTGATTTTACATCCTTTGGATATATGCTGAGGAGTGGATACCCTGGTCAAATGCTGCTTCCATTTCAAGTTTTCAGAGGAATCTCCATACTTCTTTCCAGAGTGGCTGCACCATTCTGCAGTTCCACCAGCAATGTATAAGTGTATTTCCCCCACACACATCCTTTCCCACATGTATTGTTACTTGTATTCTTGATAATTGCCATTCTGAATAAAGTAGATGAAATCTCAGTGTTGTGTTAATTTGCATATCTCTAATTGCTAGAGAAGTTGAACATTTTTTCATGTACTTGTTGATCATTCATATTTCTTCTTTTGAGAAGGATCTGTTCAGTTCCTTTGCCCGTTTATTGATTGGCTTATTTGTGTCTTTTTGGTGTTAAGCTCTTTCAATTCCTTCTATATCCTGGAAATTAACGCCCTATCTGAGTGCAGGTGGCAAAGATTTTCTCCTATTTTATAGGTTCTCTCTTTGTGAGCTCTTCATTGTTTCTTTTGCTGTGAAACCCTGAACCTGCTAGAAGAAAAGGTAGGCCCAACACGTCAACACATTGGTACAGAAACTGATTTTCCTGACAAAAAATAAAACTAAAAATCAATTAATGAAATGGCATCAAACTAAAAAGCTTCTCCCATTCATTTTTGGCAATCTGGTTCCAGTCCCCTCCCTTCTCCTGAACCTGCTCTCACTAAGATGGCCAAGGACCTTCACTTACCAGCACCCACTGTTCAGCAGCAGTCAGTATTCTTGACCATTATCTCCTTTTGAAATCTCTCCCACCCCCATTGTTACTATCTGTAACAGCACAATCTTCTGTTTCTTCTCCTAGATCACAGCTTAATGAAATGTCATCCTTAGGCATCCTATACCAGGAATGGGGAGTGGAGAAAAAACATATGTGTTCAGACCTTTGCTGAACTCTCCTTTTCTAACAGAAATTTAGGTATCAGGCTGTTTTTAGGCTTGGTTCTAAGTCTTGTTCTTTCTTTTAATTGTGATGGCAACAAATCCCACAGCATAAATCAATATCCCTCCTTTTGTGATTCCCAGATTCATGACTCCAAGTTAGACTTCTTTCCTTCAGTTCCACATTAAGCCCAGTAGCATACTTGCATCTCCATAAGGAAACATTTGGATTCTTTCTGGAAAACACTATCCCCACAATCTTTCATTTTTTAATCATACCCTCCTAATAGCCAGACTTCTGCTCAAGTTAGAAATCAATGAGTATCTTTTCTGCTCACCTACTAATTCTATCAACAATTCCTATCACGTATACTTCCAAAATATATTTCAAGCCACTCCCCTCTCTGGCTCCAGTATGATCATCCTATTACAAATCTCAGTCTAGTTCCTGACAAGGAATTTTCTACTACTTCACACATGTTCCTTTTAAAATGCATTGCCCATATCAGTCAAGGTGATCTTTTGAAAACAGAAATTAAATCACGTCACTTAGCTACTAAAATTTTTCAATGGCTTTGTAGTGCTCCTTCAATAATATCAATACCTTTTTTTTTTCTTTTTGGTACTGAGGCTTGAACCCAGGGGCATTTAAACACTAATCCACATACCCAGTCCTATTTTTAAGTAATTTTTAAATTTTGATCTTGCTAACTTTCTTAGGGCCTCACTAAGATGCTGAGGTTGACATTGAACTTGCAATCCTCCTGCCTCAGCTGCTGGGAATACTGGCATGTGCCACTGTACTCCACGATGCTTCTAGTAAACTTCTCTACCTTTCTTTCCTGTCTCTTACCTTATCACTTACTGTGCTTCAGCCTCAGTTGGTCTTTTTTATCCTTTTTGGACATTCTGAACTTGTTCCCACATTGGGCAGTTGAACTTTCTCTTTTCTTTGTCCTGAAAGATCTCCCAGAAATCACATAATGCTTCCTTCTTATTGTTCAGTTCTCTCCTTGCTTGCCACCTCCTTGGAGAGGTCTTCTGTGCCCACCTTCTCGAATACTATGCTCCCTGTTGCACCTGGCACTCATAAGCACACTGCCCCTTCAAGCTTTAATATATTAATTACTTCCGAAATGATTTTCTTTACCTAGTTGCTGACTGGTTTACTGTCTTTTTCCCTTGACTAGACTTTAAGCTTCATGAGAAACTCAGGGGTCTTTTCCACAGTTCTGTCTGCCAGCACTTTAGGACACTCTCCAGCCACTTGTAGGTACAAAGACAACAGTGATAACAACAATTGAATAAATGACTGACTCAGCAGAGAAGTTTTTATGTGATATCTGTCCATAGGCATATGCTCTATACCAAGGCATACAGAGTATCCAGAATCATCTGGAACTTGGTTGTTATTTTATACAGGTACTATAGAACGTCAAGAAATCCATGTTGATAAACATTTCTTCAGGGAAACAACACTGTCAGTTTCTAAAATGTTGCAAGGTAATTATGGTTATTTGCATTTTAGTTTGCATTAACTAAACCCATCACTCTTTTATAATAGGTTTCATCTTGCTTCTTTATAGTCTTCATCTTGATAAAAGGCACCACCCTATAATTAGCTGTTCAATCCAGAAATGTGGACTGCATTCTTGACCTCTCTTCTTATTTACACCATATAATTCCATCACCAACTTTTCACTGATTGCACCTTGAATTATACTTTGTCTTCATGTTGGCTATCAAATCTAATCCATAATTTTAATTTCCTTAGAACAGTTTAATATTGTGACATTTTTCATATTCTTACCAAAACCAAATTCTCCAACTAATAATAATGGTATTCCTCCTGAATCTCAGTTCCTTCAATAACTCAAGCTTTTCCTCAATTTGTGACCTTCACCCATAATGCTTACCTATCTGCAAGGCCCTTCTTCATCATTTTCATCCTGCTATTGCTTTCTCCTTATCAGGGGATTGTTATAATTATGGTGGCTGATCTAGCTTGCTAACCAGATTCATTTTCAGATGTGAATTATCCTTATATTGAGGAGAGCCACTTTACCTGAGGCCGTGTCCTTACCCAGTGACTGTATGTTGTGAGTGTGTGGGAAGTGCTGTACAAGGGCTAAGTCAGGGCCAGCTACTTCAAATGAGGAACAACTCAGAAGGACCACCACAGCTCCAGAAATCTCAGTGGGAATAGCCAAGCCTCTGCTGCAAGTACATCTCAGCTAAATCTCTGTCAATTCTCACTCCTTCCATGTCATTCTCAAAAGTAGCCCTGGTCAGACTCTTGATAGCAAATCTGTTCCCCAGGAACCCAATTTATGATGATATCTGTTCAAAAAGTTTTTCTCTAATATCTGAAAACCAAGTAAAACATCCCTCATCTTTGACCACCCTCCTTAACTCTATTATTTTCTCTCATTGCCACCCATTCTTTCCTTCATAAACCCAAATCCTAATGTGCAATTCTGCAGCATTCTGCAGGACAGGAACCTATCTAATAGGTGTGGGATATGTGGTTATTAAGTGTGAACACTTCACTCATTTTCATGGTAGATATCAATAAAGCATCTGTGCTGGTGTGACCTTTGAGATCCAGATGACCCAGAGGTTCTAAGGTATCATCGCTGTTGTTATGAAGCAAAGGGCATCATAGTCATAGCAATTTGAACCCAAGTAGAACACCACAAAGACAGGCTTCACCATTGCAAAGTCATCAGCTTAATAAAGCTATTTCCTTCATATTTCCACAAATTGAACCAATATTCAAGATAACTAAGATTTAAAGGTCTATATAAATACAGATCTACTTTGGCTCTGATGCTTCAGAAGATAGGTCATATAGACTTCCTAAAAATGTAAATTAATTTTAATTTTAGTTTCTTAAAAAGGTAGAAGGAAATTAAAAACACAAAGTATCTCTAGGCAAAATATTTAGTGAATGTCCTTTCAGATTCCAGTTACAAAGGTAATATTCTGGCTCAGCAAAGTAATTTTATTCCTGACCTTGATCCAAGCTTTAAATCTCACCCAATGCTACTGATGAATTGCATTTCAAAAGTTTTCCATGGTAATTATTATTGCCATTTTAGGAGTCATCTTAAAGAACAATACCTTATTAGGATAAGAACTTGATTTTCCCTTTCTTTAGAGAATTTCCTAGATAAAGGTCATTTGGGTCCACTTTTTATAATTATCACATAATCACTGGAACTATGAATAGCATCCTCTATTCAAGTGTCTCAAATGCCTTATCCTCATTAAGTTTAATCAACTGAGATATTTAGACCTTGACCCTGAACTGAAAATGTGCTTCCAATATGAGTAAGTGAATGTATGTGTGTGTATGCATGAGCTGGTTTAGTGAATTTTTTGTAAAGCACACATATCTTGGAAAAGGAAATGAAGATTGAGAATTTTTACTTGTGAAAATTTAAAATAATGATGGAAATTAAACCAACAAGAATATAAACTAATACAAATTAGAAAACAACAAAATTTGAGTAGAATTAAACTTGTCTCAAGGTCAATTCAAAATAAAACTGTGAAAAAAGGCCTGACTTGTAAATTTTTCATTAATAAAGTTCACTTTAAAGTGACCATTTTTCGTTTTGTTCCTTACAAACACAATAAAAAACCCAAAGGCCCAGTGTTTTGTTTGATATGCAGATGCTGATTCACAATAGATGGGATAGAGAAGAATGTAATTCCTGTGGACAAGGCTGAGGGGAGTGAAGAGAAGAGAGGGGTATAGGGTGGGAAGGATGGTGGAATGAATCCAACATTATTACCTTATGTACATATATGACTATGTGACCCATATGATTCTATATCATGTACAACCAGAAGAATGAGAAATTACACTGCATTTATGTATTATATGTCAAAATACATTCTGTGGAGTACAACTAATTAGAACAGATTAAAAAAAAATCTCAATTTAGAAATATTCTTCCACAATTGGCAAGAAAATAAAAACTACTTTAACAATCAGTTCTCAGAAAGTTCTGCCAATTATTTGTTCCTGAAAAATAAATATTAAAACATCTAAAAACTCCAGGAAAACATAAATAATTACATGAAACTCTTGAGTAATCATTTCATTTAATACTACATTATACTTTCAGCAGGAAAATGTAAATATTTATAATGTTTATATATAAGCAAAATACCAAGAGGAATCATGACATTTAGGTATATGCTATAACTCACTTATTGCATAAGCCATTGATCAAAAATACTTGTAGTCACACTGGAAAACATGTGGGTCCCCTAAGTGCATCTTAATACAGTTGTTCCTGATTTATATGGATCATAACATATATAGTACACTATATATGCAGAGACTTAAATCTGAAAGACTATGCACTAAAATATTAAGGATTATTACCATGGAATGGAACTTTATACTTTATCTTTGAAGAATTTATAGCATAATCAAGCATCCTTTTTACAAGCAGGAAAAAATGATAAAGAAGGATTTTTAGAAATGAATAATCTAAACTGTTCAGATATTCTTTGGCTAAGAAATTTGCATAAATTCTCTGTTAGTATTTGATGCAAAATCTTTCTTTAATTTTTTTTTTCTTATAGAGTATGTGTGTGATTTTGTGGTATTTGAGGTAAGGTTTTATTAAGATCTCATTTTCATCAAGGATACATTCATCTAAAGGAAAACCTGCCAACCAAAAGGAAAACCCTGAAAGATAACATTGCCAAAGTCAAAGAGCATATGTGAGGCATGTATTCTCCAGCCAAGCTGAACTCGATCCAAGCTATGTTCTTTGTCATAGTTATATCACAGCAGAAAAACTTGAGATGTAAAGATGTTCTCTAGTTTCCTATTTCTTCTGGAATCAAATCAGAGATTCCCTGCCAACCCTCACCCAAAACAGTAAAGGTAGCAACAAAACAGTTAAAAAATTAGTAATGTAAGAGTGCCTATTACCATACTAACAGTCAAGACTTTATTAAATATATATATAGCACAGAGACCAAAACCTCAGAAAGATGAACCTTTCCCTTTTTTTAAACTAATATCATAATCAGCCACAATGTTGAGACCTGAATTTTGCAGGATTCAAAGTATATTTTTACATAACTTTCATTTTTTTATTTGGAAGATCTAGTTTCACTCTTCTTTCTTTCAATATTAGTTGCTATAAAGGAATCAATAAAAAGAAATCCTATCACAAGTAAGGGATTTGTGGTATTGGAGAACAAGTAAAATTAAGAAAATTTGTGAAGTATTTATACATGTATTTCTTGATTTAACAAATATGAATTGGGCTAATCATATATTCTATGCATTGCAGTGAGTGATAAGCATATGAAAACAGAGTCTTAGAAGGCAACCTCTAGAAAAGGGTCACTTTCAGGAATGAATGACAATTCACCAAGTGGAAAAGAGGTCATTGCTGTAGAAATTCAGTGTCCAAAAGTAAGGAATGGAGAAATAGCAACCCTTAGAAAAGAAATTGGACATATTTACGCTGAAGCATAGGAAAATTCTATCTGATAGCTTAAAAATCATAGAATATTTACAATTTTAGAAGTCTCCTCTTCATAGTTTGGAATGCTTCATGTAGATTGTGCACCTTGAGGTAGAATGAGGAGCCAGAGGCACAGGAGATAACAATTACATTTGTATTTGACATGCTTAAGGATTTGGACTTAACCATCATCTACATCCCTGTTTCTCACCTGTTACATGCATAAGAATCATTGGTCATTCTGCTGTCTTCTGTAACTAATTAGAACAAAACAAAACAAAAAAAGAATCACTGAGGCATGTGCTAAAATATAGATCCTGTTTCAGCAGATGTGGGTAGATCCCAAGATTCTACAATTCTAACCAGTTCCCCAAAGATGCCCATTCTTCGGGGTCCTAGGATTATACTTAATGTAACAAGGTCACCGGGCAGTAAGTCTTAAAATTTCTGGTATGAATCACCTGGTAAACATGTAAGAATGTACACTGGTGGATATTTTACTGATTTTATAGAATCTGGAGTAAGTCTAAGAACCCACAATTTTTTGTGAGTACTCCAAGTGGTACTGAAGTAGAGGAGGTGGGCCTTCACTTACTGACACACTGACAAAAATGAAAGGTAGGAAGGTGTTCATTCTGGCATTTTGAAAAGCCAAAGCAATGTCAAGATGGAGGGTGAAGAATACTGGTGACTTTTTTAAAAGGGAAGAAATATCTAAAGATCATTTAGAAAAGTACAAAGAGGCCTTTAAATTTTAAAAAATGCTCAGAATAATAAGAGATTAATGACTCTGGACTGGATCAGTAACTGACTTGATTTTAAGTGCAAATGATTTCAGGATTCTTCCTTATGGCTGAATCTTTGCCCACAAAATGAATATACCAGCTTATACTTTAAGACTGGTCTAGTGATCTATGCCAAAGATTCCACTACTAATTATAGCTCATAGTTCTTGGAAAGAAAATATGAGTTAAGTGTAAATTTACCTATGATAAAATGAAGGCCCAGATGCTTCCTTTGCCTGCATTTAGTACTGCTGAGTGTGCTCTCACCAAAGATGAATGCTCCTGAGAGTCACATAGACTATCTATATATTCTGTGTACTGTACACTCATTTTAGGTTGCCTAAATGAGTTTAGGTTACTCAGTGGATATTATAAATATGCTGAATAAAAAACCTTTATGGTACTCTTTTTTAACTGTGTGTGATCATTTGTAACTTGAAAATAATACCATTTTGCTTCTAAAAACTGAATCTAAATGTCTCCCTCTGAAAAGTTTCCTAACATTACCATGCCTAGGAAAGTCTTAAATCCAGGCAGGTGTGAACAAATACCTATTACCATACAGACCTGGTGGCTGGACTAGTCATGTTGGACAAAGAATTAATGGGGACTTCATTTAAGATGGTAGCTATCAAGGGATCATGTCAAGTAAAGGTTTAAACAAATTCAGCTTTTTTTGTGTTATTTTTTTTTTTAGTCTGTATATACAAAATGTGGGACTTATACTGACCAACCTTCCAAATCCTAAATTTTACATAAAATAGTGGAACTTGTTCTGTTGACGAGGGACTAGAAAGGAAAATATAGTATCATAAAGGCACATTGCCATTTTTGCTTTCATAATTTTTTAATTTAGCAATGTACTTTTATCATTACAAAGTTGATTTTTTTTAAAATGAATATACATTTTTACAGTCAGAGGTAGGAATCACAGGCTGGTAATTTTTAAAAGTCTATCTTATGAATTAAAAAATAATGGGAACAAACCACACCTAGGGCTATTTTCTTGACATTTTTATTAATGTTACAGTTCTGCCTAAAAATGACTTTAAAAGGGTCCATAACATTCTGATGAATTGTATTTTCCAAAGATAACCACAACAATAGTTCATACTTCACTTGCTTTTCTCCAAGGTCATCTTGACACTCCACCAACAATTCCCTGCTCCTGTGTCTGGGTTGCCTTACTGACTTGCTTTGAATAGAATGTGGCAGTAGTAATGCCTTAGAATTTCTAAGGAGAGGCATGTTAATTATTTTGCTGTTGTGACCAATATGCCCAACAAAAACAATTTAGAGGAGCAAAAGTTTATTTTGGCTCATGGTTTCAGAGGTTCAGTCCATGATTGGCTGACTCTATTGCTTGGGGCCTGAAGTGAGGCGGAACATCGTGGGGGAAAGCTGGGAAAGCTGAGGAAAGCTGCTCATCTGGTGGCTGGGAAGCAGACTGGGGGTGCTGCAGGGAAGACGAACCCTTCCTGGACACATCCCCACTGATCTGCCTCCTCCAGCCATGCACCACCTACCTAGAGTTACTACCTAGTTACTACACTCAAGGTAGGATGGATTGATTAGGCTACAGCTCTCACAATCCAATCAGTTCACCTCGGAATATTCCTGTATTAATTCAAATGCTTTGCAGGAACTTCTCATATCCAAACTATAACACTAGCCTTGTAGCTTCCACTTGGGCCTCTTGCAAAATTCACTCTGAGAAGACCAAGCCCTGTGGACAGGCAACATATGAAGGGACTCCAGTTGACTTCCCAAGCTGGTAACTAATATCAACCCCTCTCCTCAATCTATCTTCCCCTGGGGTTTTGAAAAGCAATAATGAGCAGGCCCTCATCTCCCAGTCAGTTAAATCATGAATAACTTTATGAAATAATTCCCAGGTGATTATGATTGTGATTTTTATTTCAAGGTTGAAAACCACTGGTGCATAGGAAAACTATCAGGTGACAATAATCAACTTCCTTATATTCTTTCTGGGCTTTAAACCTGAAAAGTGATATCACACCCAAGTAGATATTAGTATGTTGAATATGCAGTTGTCCCATTCTTTAATTAAATATCTAGAAAATAGGGTTCAAATAATATTCCTTGAGTCATGCATTTTTATTTGATGTGGTTGTCCAAATAAAAAGAACCTATTATGTAAAGAATAGCAGCCAAATATATAATAGAAATTCCAAGAGACATACTTCTCTTTCCATTAGATTATTCCATAGTTCATAATTAATGAGGAGTGATATATGTGATGCAAATAAGTATTTGTAATACCAAGCAAAACAAAAACAAAAACAAAAAACGTGGTCCCCAACAGAAAAACCAGTTATCTTGACTTGATGGAATCAGTATGGCTACAAATGGGTTTAGTGTTCTGTGGTCACCATCTTGAGATTCCTACTCATTTTATCTTCATGTTTGTGCTAAGTAAATGGAGAACAACAAGCCAATAGAGCATGCATCAGAAACTTGGGGTTATTGCAAGGTGTCCTGCCTCTCCTGGACCTGTTCTCCCCTCTTCTAGTGTCATCCCTGGCCCAATGCCACTGTCACTCTGTGTATGGAGTGGTGGCAACTGGGCCTGGTCATAGAATAAAGGCCTGGGTGAGAGCACAGGAAAGTTAATCAGGCATGCACCAAGCCTCAGGTAGCTGCCAGCACTACAATGCACTAAGCTATCAACTCTTGCCCACCCCAAATTCTGGCATCTAGTGCCAGAGGTTGCAGTCCCTTGGAGGTCACCCATTCACTGCCTGTGGGAAGAGATTGACTTTCTTAGCTCCCAGTGGGAGGCTGCATTTTTTTTGACACCTAGTCCCACAACTGATATAGATTGCCCTACTCATCTTCATTTCTGAAGGAGTGATGCTTACACCAGCTGTGTGATAAATGACAGAGGTACAAACTCAGGCAAGTCTATATGTAGTAGCATTTTGTCACAATTACGTAAGTGTGATGTGTTAGATAAGAGCATAAAACTGGACTAATCACTCAACCACATTTCTCAGCCCGGGATGAAACAAAACGGATGTGCATGAACTGCATGACAGACAGGTGACAAGAAAGTGGAAGTCAGGCAGGGGGAAGAAGAGTCAAGAAATAACTTCTTCTGGTGGGAAACTCCTCAATTCCTGCAAATGAGAATTTGACCTTTATTTGCTTGTAAGCCAAAAAATAAAAATAATAATAATTCTAGTAAAAAAAATAGGTGTAAGACTGGGGTCATGGTTTTAAAATTCATTTTTTTTATGATTTACAAAATAGAATCTTGTAATTTAAAAATCTGTTATAAGAGTATTAAAATTTGCCATCTAATTTCTAATTTTAAGAATATCTACCTTATGACAAATGATCCAGTTATAAGAAGATTCCTGAATATTTACATTTACCAAAGGTCAATAAAAACTTTTATGTCACAACTAAAATGAGATTGATCTTTGACAGGGAGACTGTTAAGTATTTGGAGTTATTTATATGATTTACTCCAAGATTAAATTTGGTATTATAAAACTACAATTATCTTTGGAAACATTTCAAGAGTTTTTGTGACTTAAAGTTACTCATTACAAGACAGTTTCACTTACCAGGCCAGTGTTAAATTGAGGTTTCAGTATACCAAAATATTTCATTAACATTATATCACAGAAGTCTGGGATTGGATGATATTTTTTTTCCAGTTCCTTTGACAAGTTCCCGCTTTTTAAATGGTTGCCATTTGTGGTATTAATTTGGAAAGGAAAATATAGCAGAAAAAAAAAGCTAAGAAACATAAGTTGCATGTTTCTCAGTATCACAGCCAATAAACTGTCTCTAAAACAGACTGGCAGACATTCTGAAGTGCTACTAAAACAGGAGGCCAAGGAACATGAGAAGCCATGCAAAAGGATGCTGAAACCCTCAGAAGAGGAGAAACCACTTATTGCTTTTCTCACTCACTCCTCAATGTGAAAGGCAAGTAAAGAAAGATAAATGCCTTCTGGGACACATCCCCTAATGTGTAACAGAAAACTATCAGTCCCTAAGCAAAGAGATGGCTGCCCTTGTCTTTGATTAATTAGGCTATAAATCCTGGGAGGATAACCTGTATATTCAAGGACTGCAGAGGACTACAGGAAAGAGTATAGGAAAAGTTCAGGGAATATAAGATTCCAAAAACAGAATGCAAAGAGACTTAAAAGTCCTCTCCTTATCTTCACATGAAATATGAGCATCAGAAAGACTCAAAGCTGGAAGATATTCCCAAGGTTATTCTCCCTATCCAGTGCCACAGAGATGGCTTCCTTTAACCTGAATAATTATTCTTCCTAAAAATTGGAGCCAGAACAGCAAAAATTTTTAGAATTCTTTGGCCTTTAGAGAGGGTATCATACTCTGTAAAATTTAAGTTGCTGCTGGGTATATAATATATTTTTATTTTGTCTTTCAGAAAAATAAAACTGCCAGTTATATTCATAAGACATATTAATAATAAGACCCAGCCCAGTTTGAAAGTGTTAAATTGTGAAAAAAAAAATGTTCATTCCAGAATAGGTGGGATATGAGGTTTCATGTTTCTAAAGCACAACTGCTTTACCTGCAATATGTGGACAGCAGTTAATTTAAATTACTGAGAATTTGCTGTAATAAAGTAGGTTGCCCCACAAATGGAATCATAACATTTCAATGCTGAGAGCCATTGCCAAGTACGAATGACACATGGCAATTTCTTTGTCAGCCTACTCCATGTTGCTTAGAGGAAGGACTCTCCATTGTGGAAATGGGCTTGCCTTTGGACCCAGGTCATTTGCAGTGACAAGGCATGTATGCTTGAGTAAGGTGACCTTGCTCAAGGACCAGGGAGGATCCAGGTTTAGGGTGTATCCTGCTGGGATTAAGGAGTATCCCCCTCCTTGGGTTTAGGGCGGTTCCAGGTTTAAGGTGTACCTGCTGGGAATAGGGCGTATCCTGCTGCCTCAAGCACCCGCCTGCTCCTTGAGTTCCCTGAGTTCTCGAGGGATTCAGAAAATATTTGGGATTCAGAGCCTGGTGGAGTACGTAAATTTTGCCCAGAATGTGGATTTCCCCAGAACGTGTGTGTAAAGTGCCAGTGACAGTTCGAGAATAAAGAGTTGCTGTTTGAATCTACAAGGTGTGTGGTGGCTCGTGATTTTGTGCCCAGCCAGACTGCGGCATTTCAATCAGGTTTAACTAGTATTATTATTTTTTATGAATCTACTTGGACAAATGTCTTAAAGAATCTGTGCAATAGGTGAGGAAGGATCAAATCCTCACCTCGGATTATCATCACCTAGTTACAATTTTGTGAAAATTTCCACTTGAAATCCAGTGAACATACATAATCTTTTCAAGAAGGCAGGTTTGTGGAGTTGTTGGAATGCAGTGTCACAAACAGAATCACCAGACGTGCTGCTGGCCACCTCTTGGCTCTCCCACAGGGTCCTCCTTTAAAAATGCAGCCAGCTGAGCCCCCTCTCAGGGGCTCTAAGATGATCATAGCCAAAAGGAATATGGCTGCGAGTCATGATTAATATTGATCCTTTCTTTTTCTATGTGCTATGATTGTTCTATATGTTCTTTATATGAAACTCTTCTCTTTTCACTTGTGTATAGGGTGAAAAGGGAATATGAAGAGGGGCTCAAAATGCATGTACTTTTATGAAATTTTTTAAAATGTTGACTAGCAGTCACATTAAATCAGCTAAGTGAACCTATATTGCAGGTACAAAGGAGAGAGAGCCAGTGTTATTTTCCTGAGCGCAACACCAGAGGCTCAGTGCCTTTGAAATGCACTTGTAAGAAGTGTGATTGGTATCAGCTGTGAGGACAGAGTGACCAATACAGAAATAATGAGAAGGAGAGGCCTGCAGGCAGAAACACCAGAAGAGTATGATGAGTATGTGCATGACTGAAGATCAATATGTTCAGAAGATGATGGAATGGGTTTCAATGAGGGGAAAAAAATTGATTCAGATAGCTCTGCGTGCAGGAAGACCAAGGAGGACTGACAACCTGATACCTGCTGACACCGACATGAATGACATGGTGGCCTTCCCCTTATGTGTTGGCTACTTTTCTGTGCAAGGGAAAGATGGAGCTAAGGTGTGGGTATGAATAAATAAATGTGTTCTTATTTTCAGAAGCCCAAAATGCATCTTTGGAGTTGTTTTCAAACATAGGAGTCAACTTTGATCAAGTCAGTTCTAGTAAGATGGCTAATTTGCACGAGGCTCATAGTATGTAATTGATCCTTGGGAACAATGATTAAGCTTTCCATCTCTTAATCCAAAAATATATGGACTGGACCTGAACTCTCTACAACTCAGTCATCATCTTTGCAACTTTATCCTTATTATCATAGGTCTCAGATCTTAACTGAGAGGAGCTCCAGGCTGATGCTTTCACTTTAGATTATTAGAGGGGTGAGCATCACTCCTTACAGCAATGAACTTGGAGACCTGCCTGCAAAAACTGTTTTATCCAAATATTCAAAAACTAGAAAGTAGTTATGTAGACTGGTCAAGTATCCAACTCATTTTATGACATGGTAGTAATCCCTCTCTTGTATTCTCCCCTCTTGTCCCCCCTAATTGCAATTTATATACCTTATTAAACAGCATTTGTGCTAAAACAAATTAAAAATCATCAGGAAACTTGTATAGTTTTCTTCATCTTTCATATCTGTATAAAACAAACGTAGGTTCTTAAATCCATCATATAATAACGTTCAAGATTGCTTTTGAAAGTAATTGTTATCAATAGTTAAAGAAATCATCAACTTCCTGAAAGAAGTTTCTAAATACATTTTTAATACTTCAAAATTATAAAAGTAAGTTAAACAGCGCATTTTCAGACTTGAGGCATGGTTTTATGATTCTGCAAATATCAACTCTTAAGTTTCTACTTTAAACTTTTCAGGGGAGAGCTTTTTTCATTGAAAGAGGTTTTATTTACACCGTAGAAAACAGACAAGTGTTGGTATCTGCAGGGAAGATCTGATGTAGTTTTTAGAAAATATATGACTCCCGACTTCATAGAGTTTAAAATCTTGAGGCTGTTACAAATAAGTACCCTCACAAATTAAATACAGTAAAATAAAAGCTGTGATACTGGATGCTTACAGCAATACGTTGGAAGAAACATTTTGAAGACACATATTGAAAATTGTTGTTAGTTTTCTGTTATTGTAGCAAACACCTGAAATAAATCAACTTAAAAAGAGAGAAGGTTTACTTTGGCTCACAGTTTGAGAGGTTTTAGGTCATATTCAATTAGCTCCATTGCTTTGGGTTCTATTGTAGCACAATATGCCATGGCAGAGTGAGTAGCAGCAGAAGCCAATTGATCTCCTGGCTGGGAATTTCAAGAAAACAAGAGATGGGATCCCATAATCTCCTTTGAAGACCTGCCAATAACATAAAACCTCCTTGTAGGCCCCGTCTTTTTAACATTTTGCCATCCCCCAACAGCACCATGCTGAGGACCTAACCTTTAACACATGGGCCTTTTGGGGACATTTGAGATCTAAACTATAGCAGGCACCTTAACTAGAGTAGCATTTTAAGAAAAACCTCTCAAAAATATCCTCTAAACTGAGGCTTGAAATAATCACGGAATGAAGAACATGAGTCTTCCAAAGTACCACTTTTGCACAATAAGGCAGGGGGGTGGGCTAGGGAAGAACAGAGGTATTTTGGATTAGACAGAGAGGAGTGAAGGGAGAAGAGGAGGTATGGGAATAGGAAAGATAGAATTAATTGGACATTATTACCCTATGGCATATGAGATTACACAACCAGTATGATTCTACATCCTGTACATCCAGAAGAATAAGAAGTTATACTTCATTTATGTATGATGTATCAAAATGCATTCTACTATCATGTATAACTAACTAGAAAAAAATTTTTCAAATACCACTTTTTTTCTGGGTTTCCAGATTATTCATTGTATAATCCATTTCCCGATCACTTAGGGAAAAGGTAACCCCAAGACATCAGCTAATATTCTGCATTTATCTTTTACTCATGTCTTATTTATTATGGTTTTACTTAAAAGCAATAGCATCACTTCAACCTTGTGCAAGAAGAGGGAAATGCCCAAGTAAAATAATGGGATCATCACAAAACCTGGGGGATGAGAGAAATGTCAGAAGGAGCTCAAAGCAGGACCAGCAAAGCCAGCAGGAATGTGGGCTGCCTCTGCCTCATTCTGCCCCTTCCTACCTCTCCACCCCCACCCTATGTCTGTCCTTGCTTCCTCTCTCCCCCTACCCTTTGACAGATTCTCACTGCTGTTATGAATGTGCACATAGCACATTCAGAACCTGAGCTTATAAATCCTCATTTCTTGTCACCACAGAAATAATTGACAAGTTTTTCAAGCTCAATGAGAAATTTCTAGAGGAGAGATTCTGATTTTCCTAGCTTGATTCTGATGCTGTTACAGGATACAATTATATAGGAGAAAAGGGTTTCCTAGACTTAACAGAAGGTTGAATGAGCACATCTCATAGATGAAGCTGTGACCTTACAAACTCTTCAAATATGTCTGCTGCACCCTCCTCTTCAGGTTATCCAGGTTTTCAACCAACTTGTCTAGCACTCTAGACAAGTTATCCCATTATTGCACACCCAGATGACATGTCATTTATGCCTCAAACTCCAATGCAAACATTTTTGAACAAGTCTCTTTTTAAATATTTTTTCTCTGTTTCTGTATTAGTCAAGAAATCTAACACTGCAATATAATGTATTTGTTACTGTGGAATCCTTTTAGTATCCTAAAACTTCCTCTCACTTGAGTATTGAGACCCTGTGTTCTACTCTTCCCTTTCTTTTATTTTCCCACCTTTCCCCACTACTGTGATGTAGGTATCTCTTAAAGCTTGGTCCTTGACTTCAAGCTCTTTGCTCTTGCAAAAAAATGCACTCAATTCAATGGTATTAAATACCAGATTCTATGTTTCAGTCAATGATTCCTCTGTGTTCTTTGTACCCACACTTGAAAGCTTATCATTGTCTTTATCTCATTCCTGAATAACTAAAACTTACAGTTATCTTCCTGGTATTTATGCTTTCTTCTCTTCTATGATCATTCTTAAAATATATTTACATATTTCTCTGGCTCAAGAATTTAAAACAACAGTTTATTACATCTCAAAAGACAATTTCTAAAGAAAGTCCTACTTATTGATCTATTTTAACAAAGAAACTATCCTCAATTTGTTCCCTAATCTAGCAAAACCTGCCTCTGGACATCTCAACATTCTGTTTTTTCACTATTCCTTCTGTTGATAGTCTTATTCTTCCCAATCACAATATTTTTTAAATTCCTTGCCGCAGTCTGGCTGCAGCAAAATAACCGGGGGGTGACGAGCAACTTTTGTACATTGATACAGCAGGAGTGGGAGCCGTTTATTGTAGGACAGGAGGGGTATATATACATTCCACACAGCTTATCTTAATTAACATAAACTAGATACAGCAGTCAACCAATAAGGAATCTCCACACTTAATGGCTCACTGGCACCACCTCACAAACCACTCCCTCTGGCAAAATGCCAGGCCCCATCCTGACTTGTTTACAGACCCTAACAATTCCTTTTTGCTAGTCTAGGGCCATCATTTTTTTATACTTATTTTGTTTCATCCTACAGTGATCATTCCCTTCGTCCCTACACAGTGTTCTGTGTACTGTTGTTCAAATATTGCTTTAAGGACGTTATTTAGTGTTTACTTTCTCAATTAGATTTTAAAACCATGAGTACAGATACATGGTACTCTGCATGGTCAGGTATGCAATAGACCAGTGGCTGTCAACAGGCAGCCTGGAAGTCAAGATGGACCTATGGAGATACTTTGTACCTCATAGCTTTAACAGAGGTAATAATTCATTTTGAATATTGAAATATCCATATATTTCACATAAAATTGAGAATTCCAGATATCTTAAAAATGAAAATATATTCTGTGATTGGCAGAATAGCTCCCCCCAAATGCTTACACCTTAACCCATAGATCTGTGAATATGGGCCAATATAACGTTGCCAAGGGATGCCCATATAGTTAGCAAAGAACTTATTTCTGGCTGTATCTGTGATTATGTTTTGGAAGCAATTAGCATCTCCAGCAGCCAACTGAGTAAAGGATTGTTCTGACTCTCACCAGTGTGAGTGAGCATTATACAATACTTTGAGGGCCTCAATAAATCAAAAAAGTAGAGAAAGCATGAATTGACCCTCTTTGCTTGAGATGGGGCATTCATCACCTCCTGCCTTTAGCCATCAGTGCTCCTGTTTCTCAGGCTCTCAGAGTTAGACAAGGACTTACATCATCAGCACTCTGATTCAAATAAGATCTTCGAACTTGAAATAAATAACACCATCAGCTTTCTTGGTTCTCTAGCATGCAGACACCAAGATTTTTCAGGTAGGAAATGAGATTATCCCTATAATAAACATACTGTTACATATGTCTATACCTATCAGTCAGTCTATCTATCTATATCTATCTATCTATCTATCTATCTATCTATCTATCATCTATCTATCTGTCATCTACCATCAGTCTATGTCTTATTAGTTTCATTTCTCTGGTGAAACTTCACTAATAAACATGGTAAGGTTGAATCAAGACTACAGATGGAATTTACTAGTGAATTTATATTACACTAAAGATATTACCCTAATCATCCAGTTGGATCTGATGTAACATCACAGGGGTCCAGCCCTGCTAATGCCTTGTCTTTAGTTTAGTGAGACCCCTTTTACTTTAAAACTGTGAGATCATAAATGGGTCTTGCTTTTAGCCCCAAGGTGGTGCCAACTTGTCATAGCAGTCACAGGAAACAAATACACGTGCACCCATTAGGCCCCTGTTATTGCCTGACAACAACTCACAGGAGCTGAGTGGCAGCTGCACCCTTTATAGTTGAACACAGTTAGCACCCTTTCCTATCCTTGATATCTTCAGCATTTGACTTCATCAAATTTAAAACAGCCATTCAATGACTAAATGACTAAAATAAAAATTAAATCTACTAGGTCATATTAAAGCCTATCTTTTACAAATAAAAATAATAGGAAAATGTGCTCACAATTGAATGTAGGTCATAGAGTATGATGTCCTCAAATTTTATGTACAGCCCATAAAATTGTAGTTTTAGGTATGGCTATATCACTTTACATGATGATCTTGTTGCTGAGTAGAAAGATTTTGATGTACCATAGCAGGATTTCAGTAGGGCTAGATTGTATTAATATATAATTGTAAGTCAGGCTAATTGTATTAAAATATAATGTGCAAGCATTATATACTATAGCAGGTTTCAGAGAGAATTTTGAAGGCATCCTAAACTTGAAATGGAAAGAAAAGTCTAGCATCAATACAGTTATCCACAAACAATTGAGCTAATTAAGCATGTGTTCTTCATCCTGTTATTTAAGAACATCTGATAGCTAGTATTCTGCAAAATGAACAACTCCATATGTCTAATACTATCCATTTCTATGTGCTATACAAGTCTGAAAAGATATTACACAGTGCTCTTTTCCAAGACCAAACTCAGATGTTTAAAGCTTTTGACAATCATAGAACTGCTTTGTTTTTATCCTGAAAGCTTTTGGAGAACTTTATTCCCCCTGCCTGGCTAGTGAAACGATCATTCCAGAATTATTGTGACTTAGAAACAGGTACAAGGAGCTCCAGGCTGCAATGATTGGAGAATGAAATAGATTAAAAGAGATAAGATTCTTATTTTGTAAACTGAATGAAACCTCTGGATTCATGTGGCTCCAAGAAAACACCCTCACATCTGTGTCCCAGTTGGTGGGGATGCACTGCTGGAGACATAGCTGAGCCCATGTGCTGCTATTGTCCAACTTTTTGGATAAAGATTACAGTCACAATCATCATTCTGGTGATTCCAAATTGTTTAAAGGTGAACTGCATTTCAGAGGGTATATTGGTACAACACCCCAGAGAAGGAAATTTCGTAAAGCTGTTTTAGCATTCCCTTTTCCCTACAACAATTATTATTATTATTATTTTTTTTTTTTTGGAAAGAGATCCACAATTTTTTTTTTCTGTGGTACTGTTCGTGGAAGTCAAATAGATGTCACGATGACGAAATCCCAACCTAATTTCCTTATTCAAAAGTTCAGTCTTTTAATTGCCACAGACTTGTTATTCTACCTCTGAATGTCTCCCTCAGAATGGCTGTCAATCAAGCTAACCCACGGAATATGGAGTTTCTAGGCTGAAAACTCAACTTGTTCTCTAGCTAAAAGAATCTCTGCACTTGTGAACTTATCAAAGTCAAAAATGAACCCAAACAAATGATAGAAATTTGAAAACTCACTGTTCCACGGCCCTTTGGTATTAAATTGAATAAATTAGCCCAGGACCCCGTTCATGGAGTTCTGTGAAGGAATAACTGCTTGAGCTTTTCTCCCTGCTGTGAATTCACTCTCTAAAATGGCTACTTTTGAAGCCATTAGCCTTTCCAATAATTAAATTTGAATCACCAAGGGAGATTCCAAATTCAAGTACAGAGCTAATATTCATTGAATCATTGCTATTTGGCAAGCCTTTTTCTAGGCACTTTAAATATTGCTTTTTATTTAACAGCTTTAATAGGTATTTATTCTTATTTTCTCCAATTTGCAGATTAGAAAACCAAGGTCCAAAGAGGTCACACAGGCCAACAAGGTAAATAGAAAGCCATTCTGACTCCCTGTTCTTCCCATTACCACCAGCCGAAACCCCCAGAATGCCTGCTTTTACATAAACACTGCTGCAAAGGACCTTGGCCAATTCTAGTGCCTGGAACTTTTAGCTAAAATTGCCTTAATTTCCACAATTTCTTGTTAGTTCATGAAATATTTTATTTTATAAGCATTTTATATTGCAAACACTTTAAAACACAATTTTATACACAATAATGCACTCTAGTTGATTACCTCCAAATAATTGCAATGCCATTTTCAGCATAAGAAGACATCATTATAGATTCAATTAATTTGTAAGCTTTCACACACACATTGCTCAGGTTTCTACCTTTTTCCCCCCAAATACATGCTCATGGTCACTATATGATTCTCTCTTCAGTATAGTTTTATTTTATAATGGTTCCTAGAATGCTCAATTCAGAGCTATGTAATATGGTTGAGTAATTGATTAGAAATACACTGAAGTAAGCTTTTTCCAGTTTCTAATTTCCTTTTGTTCAAAAGCCTGAACTTCTTAGATAGGCACATATTCTTAAAAGCTTAGGGTTTTTTTAATTATTTTCTTATAATTTCTTATGATTCATATTTATTAAAGATAATAGAATGAATAAAAAATAAAAATTTTAAATCACATCGCTGTGCTATGATTTTTATATGTGTGTCTTTATTCTTTCATATGGAGAAATTTAAAAAATAATAATAATATTGTTCTATATTATCCTATTTCATTTAATTCCCTGGAAACAATTTTACATGTAATTAAATATTATTTTACATCACCATTTAAATGCCTACTTAGTATTCCATCATTTGAATAAGGCATAATTCAATTAATCTGCTATTGTTGAAGATAAAGTTGGTTCAAAACTTTTTGCCATTATAAAATGCAATTGCTAGGTAGAAGTATCACATTTCACATAAAAGATTCTCTCCTGACAGCACTTGCATAACCAATTAATATAACCACACTCAAACAAAGTTGAGGTGTTACATGTTTTTAAAAATATTTGTCAGTATGGGTTTTTATTTATTTAAGTCGAAGGTCCCACAAACACTCCTCCTGCTGACTTACACTGCCAAAACTGACCTACGCTTCAGAGCAACAAAAGTGATTTGTGGTGAATCATTACCAAAACACATTTATCAGCCCTTCCCAGTGCTCAGAGTGGAGTGATAATGGGCCTAGTAAGCCTGCTGACTCAATGAGGTGGACGGATTAAAAGAAAAAAAAAAAGCACTTAGAAAAATAGATACTTTAGGGGGAAAGGACACACATATGGCTAAGTGCACACCATGCAGCCATCTCACTCTCCTTTCTTTTACTGAATGGTGCTTTTACTGAATTGACAAAGAGGGCACTGGGTTCATAAATAGACTCTAACAGCACTTTCAGAGCACTTCAGTTCAATTATCATGAATTAACTTTAAAAACAGCATTAACTTTTCAGCATATACAATGTGCCCAAGAAAAAACAACATACTTAAAAGTACGTTCTCTATTATTAAACTTTTTCCTCATTTTTGCTTGAAACCAGTACGCAGCCTTCAAGAAAAGGTTTCTAGTTCAACTGATGGGATGTTACTTAGTCTCCAAAATTGTGTGCCTCTGGTTTAAGAGGGTTGGTTGATCAGACAACTATCCCTTCTGATGAAAGAGCACAGTCCATTTCTGAAGTAACACAGACAAAAATATGTGAGAAAATTTAGTTCCCTGGCCATTCCACTGTAATGCTTTGGGTCCTCAGGTATACAGCTCTGAATCTTAATAGCTCACCTGAACACAATCAATGATTAATTAATGATTCATAATAATAATGAGGCAATTTATACTTTTAATTTCCAGAGCCAAAAAATTTGTACATTTCATTCACAAACCCATTGCCTGCTTTTAATATGCTTCAAAAAATTGTAATTATGTTAAGTCATTTCTTAGAGGGAATCATATCAGAATCAGTTGAGAGGTGTTTTTCAAACTATATATCTCTATATTTTCCACTACATTACCTAGACTTTCTAGCATCACACAGGTACTGCTGGTACATGTGTCTGTTACCAGGATAATTTGATGTGGTCCCCTATTGATGTGGTGAGATACGTAGAGAGGTTTATCACAGGATCATAGCAAAGGGAACTAAGTTGTTCAGTGTATCATTCCAAATAGACTTTAGGAAGAAGCAATGTCAATAAATAATTATTGAACACCTACTATGTGCAGATAATTTTATTAGTATAGGTAATTTTATTTAATTTATTCCTTACAACTAGTCTGGGATAGTATCATTAATCTTGCTTGAAAGGTGAGGATAGAGGAAACAGCTTAGCAATATTCCCAAGGATAGATGATTAACAAGTGACAAGGTGGTACCCAAGACATGTCTCCTGACTTTAAAATCAAGTATTAAATGTATTTTATAATATAAAATATACTTTTCTGGTTGCCTTCCCTTTATATCCCTTACATAGGAAAGTCTTCTCAACTTTATTCTAAATTAATTCTTTCCAATCTATGAGTTTCTAATATTACTTATTATCCGTCAAACAAAACTCACAATATTTTAATATTACCCCGAGATCAATGAGAAATCTTATACTGATAGTATTTTAGTTAATATCCAGAAGATTTTCTACTCTTTTTATGAGATTTAAAAGATGCCAGGTTATTCTATGAGTTCATTAGCAACATATGTATAACCTTTCCTCTTAGATGCCAAATACATCTGCCAATGCAAATATCATTCATTTCAATTGATTCTTATTAAATTTATTTTTATCAGGTGATAATTTTTAACCAAGTCCATAAATTTCACAGGCACATCTACATTGCCTAAACACTCAAATTTCCAAGAAAACTCTCATTATTAATTTTTTCTTTAATCTGTGCTCTACATTTTAAATTGGAAGATACACTATTTCTGATTTTTTAAATTCTATCTAAAAGCAATGTCCCTTTTGATCAAGAATAAAATTATAAAGGTAGGAAGGGCAGAGTGAGAATCACCAATCCCTGCACAAAATTCATTCAACAACTGATGTACACAACTGTAGAGACTTTTTAAAAGCGAGAGTGTAAATTAATAATTTACTGTGGTTCATAATCCTATAATTCACTAAATTTTGTTGCTAGTTTAGGAAAAGTCAAAATTAATTTCTCAGCTATTTTATTTTATTCATTTTTATAATTTATCACATGTCAATCAAGACAGAGATCCCAAACAACTGTATTTAGAATATTTTACCAGCCTACATTAGATTTTTGGGCTTTGGTGAATAAGACAAGCCAGAAGCCCTTTATCTTTTAAAATGAAAGATTTCTCCTTGGAAGCACATCTTAATAAAACAGAGATTTTTTTTTTTTTTTTTTTTAGATTCTAATGATCATTACTAAGAACAGGTCTCAGCAGTCCTGGGGAAACATCTGTCCTACTAATGAGTAGGACAGGACTCATCTATTACAGGAACTACCACATGAGACATGAGGCTCAGTAAAATGAGTATAAGAAATTTCCAAACCTGTTTAAAAAATGGTCATGGGCAAAGTTTATAAGTGTACTGTAATTAATTACGATACTAAAATGTAAGACAGAACTCTGTAAAGTAAGAACACTACATATATAGTCTTCCAAACTCAATGATCACAGTAACAGCCTGGAAACTATTTTAAATGACACTTGGATTTTACTAAACTCTTTCAGGGTACACACAAAGTTTCCTCCTTTGTGAATAGATACAGAGTTTTTAATTTCAGTGAATTTTGGCTCCTTCACATTAACTATGTTTACTTGCAGCCTTGCCAACGGGTTTCAGAAATGTCCAAGCTGAGATGCAACTTTCTTCATACTGGACTTCTGACCTTCCAACATTAGATATCAAATTGTTTTTTGATATTTTTTTCCCTACAACTCAGAGCAGGATAGTTTAGATCAGGAAACTACATCTACAGCCTCTTGAATTCTGTGTTCAAAGTTTGTGTAAATGAGTTGGACACAGCTCACTCACTCAACTAGACTTCCTTCATGGAGGGGAGAATCTGTCCTCTGCTCCAAGAATTGAACGTGAGAAGAATTAGACATGGAAGATGAGGAGTGTCTATTTGTGGGCAGTGGAGTCTGATGTTTAATATCCAGCGCCATTCTCTCTCATCTTCCCAGGTCAAGCCTTCTCAACACTCAACTCATTGCTTACCGCACATGTCATTCCAGATCTTGCTGCTTTCAAGAAGTTCAATGGGTTTTGACAGCAGGGAGAATGCTCTATTGATCTTGGCAACGTAGGTGCCCTAAAATTATTTCTTTGAATCTGTGGTTTTTGTTGTTGTTGACGTTGTTGTTGAGGTCCTGGGGATGAAAACCAGGGTCTCCTGCATGCTAGGCCAGCACACTACCACTGAGCTGCATCCCCATTCCTGAATATAGTGGGATTATTTTTTCTCAGATATTTTCTCATAAAAAGAACAACAACAACAAAACTTATGGATGTTGCTTAATTAGCAAGCTTTGTGGGAAGATGGGAAACTATCAGGAAAAATTAAGAAAGGCTTTGAAAAGGGCAGAAAGGTTGCTGGACATCTTGTCTGGTATGCTTTTCTTGGTCACCTCTGCCTCTATTTGTCATTTAATGATTTAATAACACTGAAAATTGAAGAAAACTAACACAGATGGATCTTATCTATAGAAATTCAAATTAGTTGACTTCTTAGGAATGCTATTCATTTTTGCCTGCTAGACAGAGAATTTTAGCATCAACTTATACATTTGTGTTACCTTTCCTTTTTGCTTCTATCTCTCTAATTTTTTTTATTTTTAAATGTCCTTCCAACCAGCTGTACCATCTTCCTGGTTTTCTCATTAACTAATGAATCAAATAAAATCTTTGATATATGTTCATTTTATATTTGTATGAGCCATTAATTTGTCTTTTAAGAAATTATCTTTTAACATTTCTTATAAATGTTTCTCTTGGCTGACCATTCAAGTGTTTCTATAAACTTCATAGGTAGTCTTAGAGACTTTATTTGCCTTTTCAGAGAATAGTGAATATATTTTCTGACCGGTGTCACTGAGGTAAGATTATTATTTAATATACACTTAGAAAGCAAATTTATAAAATAATGGAATAAATGGTCTTTTAAAAATGCATCCTTTAACTACAAGTAAGAACCTAGGAATCAGTGTTTTTAAAATACAGCCACAATTAAGAAAAGTCTTTACTCCTATCCATGCTTACTGAAAGGATATTTTCCAGATTCATCTCTATTGATCCATCTAATCTCTAAACAGTAAACAAACTTGTACATTGTTCCCTTTTTATTTATCTTCTAAATTAAGAAGGCTTGAAAATTTTTCTGCTAGAAACTGATTGAGTGAAGGACTGATAATTTTTCTGCTAGAAACTGATTTAGTAAAGAAAATTAGGATTCTCACTGTACAGTACTAATGATCTAGCTGTGAAAATCTGTATTGAGAAAAACTCAGGAAGATAAGGGATGAATCTATCTTTTAGAGATCTTATCCCATAACAAAATGGTATACATTAGAATCACAAACCATTCTCCATTAATACAATAGGAACTGTTGCTTGGAAGATCCTTTTTGGGTCCCCTCAACATAGTCTACAGAATGTGTTAGTGTATGTGTGTGTGTGTGTGTGTGTGTGCGTGTGTATGTGTGTATGTGTGTGTGTGTGTGAGAGAGAGAGAGAGAGAGACAGAGAGAGAGAGAGAGAGAGAGAAAGAGAGAAATATTCATGTATTTATTCTCTCAGGTCCAATTTTGTCACATTGAAAATAAACCCTTTGTTAAGAATTGCTTAAAATTGGAACATACCTTGCAACTCTCATAAAGCACCTAGAGCACAGAAAAGGTACTGCACAAAACTTTTTCCAAGTTGCTTCATTAAGCCAATAAATTCTGAGTCCTTCAGGAGATATCAAACTTTATTGGACAAAGTCCATGAGACCAAAGACTAGAGGGGCTTATGAGCAAGTGTACAGTATTTTCACTTGGCAAATACCTACAAAAAGTTTTCAAATTTATGTAAAGCTTCTAGCACAGACTCATAAATATTAAGCCACAGAATGAGCTGCTTCTTCCTTTTAGTACTTCTTTCATCCGAAGGAGTTCTTGAAGGTCTCTTTATCTAATCCCTAGACAATGAAATTACCACAATTAATCTTTACGCTAATAAACTGTTTCAATGCATATTTGCGAATGGCCTAGGGAACCATAATTTAAAAAATAAATTTGATGAATGGATTATACTTTTAAACAGCTCATGATTAAAGCCAATTGGTAGTATACCTGTTTTGTTGTTTAACAAGATGTATTAGACTAAAAACATGAGAAACTAACCCTGAAGGAGGACCATAAAATATTAGGTGGATAATCTTATCTCCACACAGCATTTCTAAGCAAAAAAGAAAAAAATGTTCTTTCTCACCATAAGGTGGGAAAGGAGTCTCATTATCTTAGTCTGTTTTAGATGGACATTCTCTCAGAACAGCTAAGAATCATGAGGCATTTCAAAGAGGCAGATGACCTCATTATCTAAAACTTAGAGGAGGCGATAATGACTCAAGAGATGAATGAAGCTGGCTTCATTTTCTGGGATTATCAACTTTAATTAACAGAAATTATCCAGCAGAACAAATAGCTACCTAATGCATAAGAATGCACCTAGAAAAAAAATTCAAGACCACAAATGCACCCCTTTCCAATAATTACAAAGTGGAGACTAGGATTATGGTTTTTCGCCTAATACATTTACTCTATAAAAATGGACACATTATCAACTAATTAATATAGGCAGATGCAATACTGTATTACCAAAATTATGTGAATTTTCATGGAAATCAGACACTTTGACTTGTTTGCTATGTGTTTGACAGAAAAAATAAACAGCATATATAATGTGTCCAAAAATAATTAAATAAAAATCCTATTCTTATTTTAGAAGATGTCTTTTGTTTGAGTTCAGAAGTTGTGTATGCTGATCTGTACCTCCACTGGAGGTAGACTGTCTTTTCTGGTCAATAAGAAGTGACATCAAACAGCATAGAAGATTCAGAGAAAAAAATAGAACTTAAAATTAACTATTCCTTTTTTGATCCTGTAGTTTCTTGATAATTATCAAATAAGAGGGCACAGGCACTTTGTTCTTATAACAAAGAGAACCACTTATGAAAGTCAGAAAAAGCATGGGTAAGTTACATCTGAGTGAAACATGAAATTTAAAAAAGGTTGGCATTTCAGCTGATGGAAGGAAAGAAGAGTCCAAGGGCAATAACATTCTGTGAGAAGTTTCAAAACACCTAGAATGAATCTAAAGATCATGCTGTGATAGGCATCTTCCTAATCATTATTTTTAGAACATTTATAAAAGTTGTTTTAATGTTTACAGACAATATATATCTGAACTGAATCTCAGTATGCAAAATATTGCTTATAAGTATTCCAAAATATAACCCAAAGGAAAATACTTTTGTCAAGAGAACTAAAAATCAAAATAAATGTCTCCAAAGGGTTTTGGTAAAGGAGAGAAGAAATGATAAAGGTCTTCCTAGATATCTATACTAAGAAACAGTAGTTTCAACCATGTATAATGGTTTTTGTCAAATATAATGAAAGTACTCAAGTCTAATTTTAAAAAAGACAATGAAATCAACAATAGTTTCGATACTATAAAGGGAATATTTATCACATTATTTAGAGATATATTTTCATTCACAGGGACCCTGTAAAACTTCTTAATTGACTTCTTGGCATTTCCAATTGGAATATTCCATTTATAAGCTCAATCCATTTAATTATTTTTTACTTAAAATTGAATTAAAGTTTCTACCATAGTCAAAGGGAACTGAGTTTAAATCTAATTCAACTTGAACTCTGTTGGTATGCATGATTAATTGGCTCAAAAATTACAGTTGAGATGATTACTTAAATCCAAGATAAGAAATGCTATTACAAATGATAATAAAAAGATAAAGTAATTTTGTTAATGTTGAAAACTTGGTTATCTCAGAGCCCATGCTATAGAACGATTCATGGCTTTGTCCTTTAAAAAGCATTCATTTGGTAGTTCAGTAATTAACCCCAATTGGACAGACCCCTCTTCTCTATACCCCCAAAGAAAACTTATAAAACAACCAAAAAGAATCTCCTCTCAATTTCCAAACAACATAGAGTCAATAATATTCTTATTTAATTGGAGGGGAAAAGGAGATTCAATATTTTTGTAACTTTTAGGAGTTTTGGGCTTTATCCACCCTAATTGGCATAAATTCCAACTGAGATTTTTATAAATGTATCCATCATCTACTAATAGAAATATCTAGTTTTTATCTAAGATGAGAAATTTTTATTTAAAATGAAACTCTGTCAGTTCAGTGGTATTCAAGCCATTGATAAGCTATCTTGGCAAAGAATTATATTATCATTTTCAATAAATGAAGGTAAATAAACTCCATCATAGGCTTCTTAAAGTTATCTCATTAAAATTACACATTCAATATAGTCATTTTGAAAAGTATAAAAATTTTTAAAAAGGTACCATCTCATTATCCAGAGAGCATCACTAAATATATGACCATTGAAAACTGTAACTTAAATTACTTCATTTTTTTATAACACCATTTTGGTGATTGTAAACAGCTTCAGAATTTTGGGGTAGAAAGCTAAATGTCCCTTAAGGCAATTTTCTTGCTGAAAGAGTCATTTTTTTTTTGCAAACCGTGTGGTTAATCAGGCATTCAGTTGGCATTTTTCCATTACTTTGTTGTATATTACAGGGACAACATACAACAAAGCATTGTGGGTTTTGGTAGTGTTATAGAGCAGTTCTATTAGCAGAGTTGTACCTTTGCAGAGTTGGAAAATATTTTGTCTCCTAAGTCCACATTTGGATTATCCTATGATAAGATTTATCATTATTCTTTAGTGCATAGTATACTCTCATACAAACATTTTATCACAAAGAAATGGGAAGATTGAATCATAGCAGAGGACACATCACCCTAATCAGAGAATGTCTGACTTCATTCTCTATAGGCTAATCACCTTGTTTAGACTGAGTCCATTAAAATGTTATTTAAGATCAAACAATCTGAACTTTGGGAAATCTATAGGAATACAGTGATAATGACAAGTTGTGCAAATCAATGCATCCTCCTTATGAGAATAAATTTATTTTGCAGGAAATAAATGTTTTTATCATTAGTCATCCTGGGTCAGAAAATTCAGAGGGGGTGATCGTTATGGGAAATGCCTTCTTCTCTCTGTTGCTGCAGCACTTGGGCCATGACTCTAGGTGTGGACCTTTTTAGAAATTCCTATTTCAGGAAGTTGAACTTGTGTATGGAGACTTTCTGCAAAGATCAGATATGAGGTTTCAATTAGACTGTAAATTCTATAAATCATTACTGATAAAGCAAATTTGAACTCTTCTTATGTTGTTCCCATGCCTTTAGCAAAACTTTGAATAATTTTGTTGTGGGTTTTAGGGAGAAAGTGGTTCCTACTGCAAGACTAGAGAAGCAATGTTGATTGGCCAGTGGAGAGTAGCCAGTCCCATCAGAGTGGAAATCTCATAAGGTCCTTCAATACTTAGTTTAAGACTTGAGGCCAGAGCAAAGGCCAGAGAGGGATTTATTATAAAGCATGAATAAATGCACCCTGTGAAAACCTGTCAGAGATAACTGAGAGAACTCCAAGGGCCCTGCTTTTTGACAGGGTGGCTAGTGTGCAGAAATAGCACATAACCCCAAGCAGGTGAGTTTGATGGTTTAGGGAATGCATCTATAATTGTGTCATCATATCTGCTCCCCAAAATTATATTCTACTTTTGCTTTTAATAGCATAACATGAGCTTTCATACATGCAATTGAACTGTCATTGAATATAATTGTTATATATATATATATATATATATATATATATATATATATAATATGAATATATGAATGTTTAAAACAATATATTTATGAATTCATAACTGATAAATATGTCATTTTGCTTATAATATTTTTATGAATACTACTACTTAATTATTTCTCTTTACTGATGATTTAAGTTATTTTCCTTTTATATAACTTGGCCACATACATAATTTTCCATATTTGGGATAATTTCTTTATTACATGAATCAGCATTACTGATTCTATACCTAGGACAGGAGATACTGCTACTCAAGAAGAGTAAATGAAATGGAAGCAGTCTATACCGGATTGGGGGGAGGACAAACATCAAGGCTACTCCTTTCTCTCTGAAACAACGGAGAAGTCTCGTATTTCTGTTTCTTGCTTCCTGTCTATTGCACTCTCCTGAATTTCTTTGCAGTGCCAATTGATCCGCTTCTGTATGATTCTTATTTCCACCAAACTCAGTGTGTGATTTTACCCTCCTTGCAGCAATTCGGTCCCTCTATTAAAACCAAGCTTCTTCTCCTTCTGCCTAACTTATAGTTTCTATATTATGTAGTCAAAAGCTCCCATTAGTTGGGTGTGGTGACACACCCCTGTAATCCCAGCCACTTGGGATGCTGAGGCAGGATGATCACAAGTTCAAAGCCAGCCTCAGCAACTTAATGAAGCCCTAAGCATAGTGAGACCCTGTCTCAAAATGAAAAAAATAAAATAAAATAAAAATGGCTGGGGATGTGGCTCAGTGGTTAAGCATCCCTGGGTTCAATCCCTAGTACCAAACAAACAAAAAACTCACACTAAAATATTTAGTTAGAATACCAAGCACAGTACTGGTATTATCTGAGTCCACCATCAGTCTAATCATTCATGGAGAGAAAGTGAGAGATGAAAGGTCTTGTATTTTTTAAGGTTCTTCCTACCAGTTTCTCTGACTCATTCTGGTTCCGATAAAAATAAAATTGGATAGAATGTGGACAAAGTTCTGTCTTCAATATAAGAACATCTTTTGACTCCATATAAAAATTACAAAAAAATTGCTGAAAAATATGACTGTATATTTACTAGGGCTACTTCTAGATTTTTTTTCTTGTTGATATCTTCTAACATTTTTATTACTAGTATACAGTAATATTTATCTTAGGATTTACTACTTTCTTAAACTCCCTTATTCCAATTCTAAGAATTTTTATATCATTCTATAAAACTTTATGGGCAAACAACACTTATCTTCATATAATGATAATCTTATAATGTCCTTGCAATAATTTTTTCTCTGTTCTTACCTCTGACCTGAGTTCCAGAATTGGATAAACAACTGGCCACTCGAGTCTCCAATTGAGTATTTAATAAGCATGTTAGTCTTCAACCACTGTTCTCCATTCCTGCTCCACACAAACATTTTCTTCCTTATTAAATGATATCACCTCCTACCCTATTTCTTAGGCCAAAAACACAGGAGTTAACTTTTGTTTCATCTTTTATTTCTCATGTCTTACTTCCAATCCATCTTTCTGACCTGTCAGTTATCTTCCATATACTTGAATATTCCCACCCTTTGTATTCTGACCTTCTCACCCCAAGCCTTGTTTCTTCTCACCTGAATAATCATCATGAGCTCCTAACTTGCTTTCCTCTCTTCCCATCCCCCAACTTCCCACATTCAAACTCCACAGCCAAGGTGATCTTCCTAAGATGTAAACCATATCAAGACACACTCCTGCTTGACAATCTTAAAGAATATATCCTTAAAACCAGAATCTTCATTAAAAAATTAGATTTTTTTTCCACATAGGAACTACAAAAAGAATTCTAATGCTCACCAAGCAACAAAGTTATGAACTTTGAAGGACCAGATGTGTACTGTGTGGGAAACTCACCTTAGGAGAAGAGATTCTTCAGTCAAAGAAGAGAGAGGAGTTATAGAGTGAGTTCTGCTATGATTTTGGTGTACTCACTCCTATTCTGGAGAGCAGACATCTCCCTTCCTTTACTTAATGAAGTTACTTAGGATAATAAATTCTTCACTTCTGCCTGAGCTACTCTGAATTGGGTTTCTCTTACTTGTGATGGGGTTTTTAACTATTTCAATTAATGTGTAATGTTCCAGGATGAATTTTAAAACACAAAGCCCCTTCCTTAGGTCCTCTTGGGTACTTTCTAACTAGCATGTGTATACAAAGAACAATAGAGATGTTTTCTAGAAGGACAGCGGAGGAGGAAGCACCAGAAATCTGTCCCTTTATCTAGGCAATAATTGCATTGACCAAATCTCCCTGATACTTGGGGTCTGGCCTCAACTGAAGGCTTGCAAAGTCCAGGCCAAGGCTTGGATGGGAGATTGAGGTGAGTTGAGGTTTATCTCAGCTCTTACCGTGTAGTCGTTATTCAGCTCCCTTCCCTGAGCCCTGTGTTGTGCATTTGAGCCAAGAACAGCTTGAGCATGGACTGGAGGAGCCAGAGTGGGGGAAAAAATGGATCCTGTCCACTAAAGACCAGAGATCTGTGTTCTGATCATAGAGGTAGAGACAATGAGCAGTAGCCATTGTTGTTGCACCTGCTCCATTGTATCAAGGTACACCCCCTCTGGTTGAGGTGATTTCCATGAAATTGAAAGGATAGGCACATTTTTTCTCCTCTTTTATTTTTATCTCTCCTTCCAAGAGCCAGATATTGAAGACTACAGCATTCAAAAATAAATGCACAAACTAGGAAATTCAGAAAGTCTTGGCACATGCTCAGGGGGAATAGTGGGCTCAGAAAATATCTGAGATGACATTCAGATTTCACATCGGGTGATCCTTAGCATAGAGACAGCCCACAACAATCAAAAACACAGTGACAACAAAAACCAGCAAAATTTGGGGACGAGGGAGATTCTAATATGCAGAATTCCCACATTATTAGATGTAAATGCCTATTTTTTAATATTTATTTTTAGTTGTAGTTGTACAAAACACCTTTATTTATTTATTTTTACGTGGTGCTGAGGATGGAACCCAGGACCTTGCATGAGTTAGGTGAGTCTTCTACTACTGAGCCACAACCCCAGCCCCAGTAAATGTCTATTTTTTTAACAACAACAACAAAAAATCAAACCATGCAAAGAAGCAGGGATATATGGCATACTCAAAGAAAAAATAAACTGAAACTTTCCCTGATAAAGACCTGGAGGCAAATCTGCTACACAAAAATGTCAGAAGAGCTGTCTTAAAGATGCTTGGAGAACTAAAGAATGATGTGAGGGAAAAGTCAAGAAAATGATATATGAATCAAATGGAAATACAAATAAATAGAAGTAAAACATAAAAAAATTCTGCATCACAATAAATGAACTGACAAACTCATTAGAGGAATTTAAAGACGTATTTGAGTAGGCAGAAGAAAGAATTGGTGAGCTTAATAAGAGAAGAATGGGGGCCTGGGATTGTAGTTCAGTGGTAAAGTGCTTGCCCAGCACATGTGAAGCCCTAGGATCAATCATCAGCACCACATAAAAATAAATAAATAAAATAAAGGTATTGTGTTCATCTACAAGTAAAAATATATAAAAAGAAAATAGGAGAATGGAAAATATAGAGTCTGAGAAAAAGAAAGAAAAAAATATCAAGGAAAAGTGAACAAAACCTAGAGGTTCTGTGAGGCTCACCCAATGGACAAACATATTTAGTATGGAAGTCCCAGAAGCAGAATGTGGAAGAGAAAGGGCAAGAGAGAAAACTGGGAAAAGGACCAAAATATTCTCTAATTTGGTCAAAGACCTGAATATAAATATCCAAAAAGGTCAATGAGCTATATAATAAAATGATCAAAGAATCATTGAGACACACTGTAGTCAAACTTGTGAAAAATAAAGACAGCTATGAAAGGAGCAGACAGAAAAATCTTATCACACTCAGGAGATCAGAAGGCAATGGGATAATAGAAAACAAGTTTGTCAGGCAAGATTACAATACCTAGCAAAAATTTCCCTCCAAAATTAGGGACAAATTAAGACTTTCCTGGACAATCAAAAACTGAAGGAGTTATTACCAGTATACCTTCCCCTCACAAAATGCCAAAGGTAGTGTGGAAAGTTTAAATGAAAGGACACTAGATAGTACCTAGAAGCCATACAAAGAAATAAAGATCTTAGGAAAGGTCAATTCTAAGGCTCCACATAGTCTATTGATTGCCACTTCTTTCTTATAACTATCTGGTGCTGTGGTTTGGATTTGGATGTGGTTTATGCCCTAAGAGTTGTATTCTAGAAGCTTGGTCACTAGCATGTTGACGGCTTTTTTTTGTTTTGTTTTTGTTCTGTGCTGCTGGAGGTGGAATCCCAGAGCCTGGCAATGATGACAGCAGCTGAGGCAATAGTTATAACAGGGGTTAAAGAAGAAAGAAAAATAAATAGTTTTAGAATGAGGCATGTGCTCTACCACTGACTATTTGCACCCTCAGCCCTCTGTGGGTGATGTAAAGAGGCCGCAGGCTCTTTAAGACATGGGATTAGTAGGGGGTTATTACTGGCTCCTCCCCTCCCTTGAGCTTCTTACCTCACTATGTGATCCATCCTCCTTACCACATAATCTTACCACTGTCATGCTATCCAGTGCCAGGTCCTCACTAAAGCCAACCTGATATGGTACCATATTCTAGTACCTCTAACTGAAAGATAAGTACATTTCTTTTCTTTAAAATGTTACCCAGCCTCAGGTATTTTGTTGTTGTTCTTTTCATAAAAAACTGACTAATACATAAACTGGGTGGCATGAGTATAGAAATGGCAGTAAACTACCATAATAGTAAACACCTGTGTTAATAAGCTTATTGGCTCACAATTTTGAAGGTTTCAGTCCATGATCAGTTGGTCCCAGGGCTTTTGCCCTGTGGTGGCATTCTGAGGCAGGAACACATGAAGAAGCAAATCTGCATACCTCAGGACTCGCAAGTAAAAGATGAAAACGAAGGTCCTGGGGTCTCTCTGACCCTTTCAAGGCACACTCAAAGACCTTCCAATACTCCCCAGCTCTTAAAGGCTCCACTACCTCCCAATAGTACCAAGCCATAGACCATGTCCTTAACACCTGGGCCTTGAGGGACATTCCCCATCCAAGTTATAGCAATGAGCTATCAAGGCTTTTCAGGACTGGCAGCAGGGACGGCTATTGGTATGATGAGGATAATGACAGTATTTGGGGCAAAAATAACTGGGGCAAAAGAAGAAAGAAAAATGAATAGTTTTAGAGCTTGAGCAGACATGAAGGATTAGAACCTGAACCAGAGGGCTCAGGAAGGTGATCAAAGTAAAAAAAAAAAAAAGGTTTAGACTCAATTGGATGAAAAGCATAGGACTCTGAATGGAATGGCTTAATGACCTTGAATTTTAATTCCCACAAAAAATTACTGACATTCTCTAAAGTTCCAACTAGGTAAATTAAAGTTCTGGTGAAATGGTTTCCATAAGAATAAATACTTTTATATTCGCTTCTACACATTTGTGCTATTAATAATAGTATTCAGAGGACTTAACAATTTCACCCACAGGAAACAAAGAGTAACAATGTGTGCACTACAAAAAATAATATTAATATGTTTTTAGACAAGTTAACATATTCAGAGCCACCTCCTAGAAACTCCTTCTTTATAAATATTAGAAGTATTAAATACTAAAATTTAATCACTATTAATAAGGGTCCCAGTTCTGGACTTTTTATAATTAGGATGGCTTGACTGATGCAAAACAGCCTGGATGGTAATTATTGTGTCCTTTGATGTTGTATTCACAGATTAATTCTATGAGGCTGTTCATCTGATTCTTGGGCTTAGATGACAACAAAAAGAATTTAGGCTAATGATGAAAAAATCTTTTTTGACAGTTCAAGTTATTAAACACTGAAATAAGTTATAAAAGAGATTATTGAATCATTTTCTCTCAAAGCCTAAAAGAAAGCATAGATTCCCATCTCACTGAGATGACTTAATAATAGCAGCTTTTATTGGAGGCAGATGGAGGTCTGAATAACTGCCAAATTCTTTCAAATTTGATGATTCAAATCCTATACAGTTCGAAAAATACTTTGAATTGTGTGACAAAGTTCTTCGTGGCACCAGAAGTCTATGTCTGAATGCCACCACAGGGTACTGGTACTCATCACTTCTGTATTTTCATTTCTAACTCAAAGCTATATTTGTGGTAAGAAGAAATCAGGAAGCAGAAAGGCAGAAAAGAAGAAATAAAAAGATATTTATTATGTGTTTGGGATTTATCTACTTGGAATGATATAGAGTCTGAACTGGAACTAGCATTTCATGAGCACAAATTACATATGGGTTTCTACCACTCTGCCTGTGGCACAGGCTCTCATTCACCGTATTCTTCTATCTAAAGTACTATGATCATAACAAAATTCTACTTTGAATTACATAATAAAGAATCCATTTCTCATCTGAGGAAGAGGAGAGGGAGCTCTACAAATAAATGCCAAAGAAATTAAGATCTCTCACCTAACATTTTAGTATAGCTATGTCTAGGTTTCAGGTTCAATGCCGGAAACACGGCTTGGAGCAAAATCATCTAAGGCTACATTCTAAGAAAGTTTAAGTATTTGAATAAGGCTGTGCCATAAATGTTTACCAAAAGCATTTTTTTAAAGAATTCCATGTATCCTTTTGAAATAAAGAGAGATGTTTCATTAGTTTGTAGAGAGCCTTAGATTCTTTTATTAACTATTGTTCTCATATTATTGTTTGTTTTTCCACATACTAAGTGCATAGAAAACTTCTTAAAGAGAAAACACATCATTCACTGAGCTTTTGACCTAATCAATTTATTGACTTGGATGAAGAAAGAAAAACTCCAAGCTTCATAATACCACAATAATAATACTACAGAAAACAGTGCTGGAAAAAAGATGTGAATCCTTTGAGACTTAAATATTAAATTGGACACAGAGACAACATAAATGCAAAGGCAAACTCTGGAAGAACAGGGATTTCTTACAAAAATGATTTCAGGTTCTCAACAAAGTTATCTAATGAATTATGAAAGACATAATGCTTTTGGGGGAAAAAATGAAAGAAGGAAAGATAGAAGGGAGACAGGGAGGGGGGAAAAAGAAGGAGAAAAAGAAGGTGCACCTTGCATGGAACGAAGTTTTAGGCATAAAAACATAATTTGTTTAGCGACTTTAATATACACTGCTGTCTCTGATGGCTTCTTGGTAGCAAACAAATGGCTTATAAATCTTAAGTACACCGAGCTGCTTGTGAACATGCAATTGTGGTGACAATACATAAAGCATGGCAGAGTAAATGGTGCACCACTCTGATTCAACGCTTGCTGTCATTTTCGCAGAGATACACACACAACCATAGGCCATGTCTGAGTGACTCTGAAGGATATTGAAGAGGCGCCGAGCAAACACACACAGCTATATAAATCCACTCTCATCCGTGGGTAATTTAGAAGCAGAAATAAACCATGTTATTATAACACAATGTAGCCACTCTCAGTACCATAAAGACAATAAACATCAAAAAGACACTTTGAATGCTCCTATGAAGTCATAATGGAAATGACTTTCATATGGAAAATGCTCAAGCACTGTTTTCAAAGATTAATTCACTTGAAATTGATTTATTTAAAACCATTTTCAACTCCTGCAACCTGACATGCTTGGTTCTTGGTCATTAAGCAATGAGCCCCTTTTGATGTTAGCCCACATAATCACATTAGTAAAACTGAAATGTACAGCAAAGAATTTTATTAAAAAGTATAACTGCCAAGAGAAGATGGAAATTAAAAGCATTTCCACCCAATCACTGAAAATTGTATTCTCAGTAATTTCCTGGGTTAAAATGCCTGAAACTACAATATCTCTGTACCAGTATTTAAAATGAAACAAACAGCATTCTATTACCTCTAGCTACCCATACATGCAGAAGCTTATTGTTAAGTGAGAGAGATTGGCTATTATGAATCTAGTTGATTCAGTTCTCTGGATTATTATCTCAGAATTATAGCAATGACCAAGAGTAAGGTCAGGCCACTGGAGATATCATTTTTTTTTTGCTCCTTCCCCATTGTATGACTTCCTGGAAATGTTACAGAGTTGCTTTGCAATGTTAAATTATCTCATCACAAAAACGGGAGATGGTTCTTGCACTACAGCATAGGTTAGCCGCAGGAAATAAAAACAATAATAGATGGACCAGGCACCTGTACTCTGTGTAACAGCCCCCATGTTAGGCACTCATCTGTTATCTCATTTCATCTTTGAAGCCATCTGATGAGATATTTATTTCCTGCCTAAGGAGCATCCAAGTAGGGAAATGGGGATTTTAAACACATGCCTCATTTTCTATCCCATGATGCCTCCAGCAGAGAAACTATAAACTCAAGAACTGTATCAGAGGAATTTTTGAAAGTCACAAGCCTTACATCCTGTACCCCAGAGACTAATCACTCCTTAAATGTAGTCAGCATTAAGAGTTTTGTACAAACAACTACTTTCAGACTGTAAAGGAAAACTTAATTTGTAAAAGTACTGCGTACCAGGAAGAGATGATTTTTGACAGCAGTAACAAGGAGAGGTAGAAGGGGTATACTGGAACAGTGTTCCATCCAAGAAGCATCCAAGAAGTGTGGTCCACAGTTGTGTATAAGAATCACTTGCCGTGCTTGCCAGGGCAGAATTGAAAAAAAAAAAAAAAAAAAAGCTAGTCTACCTAATGTTATATTTCTCCTTCTCCTTCTCCTTCCCCCAGTCCCTTCCTCTTTCTGGTACTGGGGATCAAATGCAGGGCCTTCTCTGTACTAGACAAGTGCTCTACCCCTTAGCTATACCTCCAGTTCACAATACTTTCATTTTGGACATGGGACCTGATGCGATACTATACGAGCAGCACATTTTGAGAATAAATGTCCTGGAGACATAATATGGATTGTAAAATGTTGACCATCATATATTTACTCAATTTAATGCTGACACTCCATTCTTCACACTATACAATGCAAATGAACCTTCAGACCAAATCTCATTTCCATGTCACCATATTGGTACTTGCATATGAATTTGACTTCTCTGTTGAGGTAGGTATAATTTTTCCCCTCAAAAGATAAATTGACCCACAAATCATGAATGCAACTTTCTTTGGAAAAGAAAACTTGAAGACATAATAGTTAGGAGGCATAATTGTAGAAGGGAAAGAATATTATTATCATTTTGTTTGGGAAAGACAGGGGTGAGTACAAATATTGACTAACATTTTATGTTAAATAGAAAATACTGGTTTAAATGTGTGTGTAAAATTTTTGAGGATAACAATTAATAATAAAAGTGGGATGAATAAAATCCAAAAGACATAAAAGGAAATGTAAAATATTAAAAACTTGATCAATTTTTTGAAAAACAGAAATAAACAAAGGAATCATGCAAGAAAAATGAAGAGACAACTAGAAAATATAAAATAATAGAATACCAAATCAATAGGAACTAAATTAATTAATCTGATCATGTATTGGTTGTAACTCCTATCTCTCACCATGCACAAAACTCAACACAAAATGGATCAAGAACCTAGGAATTAAACCAGAGACTCTCCATCTAATAGAAGAAAAAGCAGGCCCTAATCTTCATCATGTGGGATTAGGCCCAACTTCCTTAATAAGACTCTTATAGCACAAGAATCAATAAATGGGATGGAATCAAACTAAAAAGTTTCTTCTCAGCAAAAGAAACAATCTGTGAGGTGAACAGACAGTCTACATCCTGGGAGAAAATTTTTATCCCTCATGTATCAGAGACAGCACTAATCTCTAGGGTATATAAAGAACTCAAAAAACTAAGCACCAACAAAAAAACAAAAAACCAAAAAAATAAAAAATAAATAACCCAGTGAACAAATGGGCCTAGGACCTGAACAGACACTTCTCAGAAGAGGATATATGATCAATCAACAAATATGTTAAAAATGTTCATCTTCTCTAGCATTTAGAGAAATGCAAATCCAAACATCATCTCACTCCAGTCAGAATGGCAGCTATTATGAAGACAGACAATAAGTGTTGGCGAGGATGTGGGAAAAAATGCACACTCATACATTGCTGGTGGGACTGCAAATTGGTTCAGCCAATATGGAAAGCAGTTTGGAGATTCTTTGGAAATCTGGGAATGGAACCACCATTTGACCTAGTTATCCCTCTCCTTGATCTATACCCAAAAGACTTAAAAACAGCATACTACAGGGACACAGCTACATGAATGTTTATAGCAGCACAATTCACAATAGCTAAACTGTGAAGCCAACCTAGATGCCCTTCAGTGGATGAATGGATAAAAAAATGTGGCATATTTACACAATGGAATTTTACTCAGCAATAAAAGAGAATAAAATCATTGTATTTGCAGGTAAATGGTGGGTGTCCTTGGAGAAGATAATGCTAAGTGAAATTAGCCAATCCCCAAAAAACAAATGCCGAATATTTTCTCTGATATAAGGAGGCTGACTCATAGTGGGGTAGGGAGGGGGAGCATGGGAGGAATAGATGAATTCTAGATAGGGAAGAGGGGTGGGAGGGAAAGGGAGGGAACAGGGGGTTAGAAAGGATGGTGGAATGTGATAGACATTATCATTCAAAATACATGTATGAAGACACAAATTGGTGTCAACATACTTTATATACAAACAGGGATATGAAAAAATATGTTGTATATGTGTAATAAGAATTGTAATGCATTCTGCTGTCATTTATTTTTTAAAAAAATCTATAAAAAATAGCTCAGAAATGTTGACATACAGGGCTAGGAAGAGTGCATTAGGCAAATGTGAAAATAATAAAAAAAATAAGTATAGTAATACTAACATCAATTAAATTCAAGAGCAAGAAGTCATATGTGATAACTAAATTTATAATCTACCAAAATATATGTCATTAACCTTCATACATTAATAATGTAGACCAAAAATAGATAATATTTCTAGTAAATACAGAGTAAATTTCTAGTATATATATAATGTTTCTATAAAACAAAACCAGAAATAAAAGAAGAGTGCTATATCTACAATAAAATTGGAGAATTGTATCCCAGGCCTGTCAGAAAGCAAGAGCTTAAGTAAATAGAAAATAGACAAAATATAAGAATATGTGATGGACTAACAAATGATTGAACACAAACACTGGCATGCACACATTCTTCTCCACTCCTTCCTTTGAGATTAGGAAATGTAATTTCACAAAATGCTCACCAAAAAATAATTATGTATTTGGCCATTAAAATATCAAATAAGCATCAGAATAGACATTCACCTTCTATTTTTTTGGGGGGGGTTGACTTATTTCACTAAGCATGATATTCTCCAGCTCCATCCATTTACCTGCAAATGCCAATATTTCACTCTTCTTTAAGGCTAGGTAATATTCCATTGTGGATATACACCACATTTTCTTTATCATTTATCTATAGAAGGACACCTGATTTAGTTCCACAGTTTAGTTACTGTGAGTTGAGCTGCTATAAATATTAATGTGTCTGTATCATTGTGATATGCTGATTTTAAGTCCTTTGGGTATAAACCGAGGAGTAGGGTAGCTGGGTCAAATGGTGGTTCCATTCACAATGAAGTGGTGGGTGGGGAGGAATATAGTTACTTTCAATTAGACAGAAGGGAGTAAAGGGAGGGGAGGGGGTATAGGGGTAGGAAAGTTAGTGGAATGAATCGGACATTATCACCCTATGTGCATATAAGACTACACAACCAGTGTGATTCTACATCATGTACAACCAGAAGAATCAGAAATTATACTCCATTTATGTTTGATGTGTCAAAGTGCATTCTACTGGCATGTATAACTAATTAGAACAAATTTTTAAAATTAAATAATTTCCCAAAGTAGAAAACTATCAAGCCTTAATCCTCAATGAAAAAAAATAAGATTTTTTTAAGAAAAAGAATAACCCAAATAGGACTACTCAAAAGAAAACAAAAGAAACAAATACTACTAAATTAAGAACTCTTAAAAAGGAAGAGAACACAAGTATTATGGGATGTAGTAAGAGATATACACAGAGGGAAACATGCAAACTCAAGCTCATTTATTGGGTGAAATAAAGATTCACAACATATGTCTTGTATAAATTGGGAATTGACTTTAAAATATATTTTGAATATGTTCACTGAAATATTCAAAATAAGCATCTGAATGATGTATTAAATATATGATCTATCCAGATATCCCTTATATAGTCAGTGATAAAGAACATCAGGCTGAGAGCCTAGAAACCTTGAATTTAGACCTGATAACTACTAATACTTTGGTTTATAAGACTTTGAACTTATTATCTTGTGTATATTTCAGATTCCATACTTGTAAAGGAAGGATGTTTGAAGTAGATATTTTTATAACATAAACATCTATATTATGTATTGTCTTTCTCAATATTACTACTAAATACTTTATTAAAATATGTCTATGACACTGTTCGACATTGGTTTCATATAACAAAGTAGAACTCAATCTGTGTTTGAGGATGTGTGTGCAAATATGCTTTTTCTGACATTAGATTTTAAGTCTGCAATTTCAAAAGTTAATCATAGGGTAGAATAACTTAAAAAATGAAAAAAATGGCAATTTTCATTCCTATGGTTTAGAATCTCTCTGTGATCTGAGAGAAACCTAGACCATAAGAATAAAAAGCCTTCCCTTCAGTGTTCATTTGAATCATCTAAAGCTGCCCAAACACATTTGCTGTCGCTATGACAAAGCAGACAAATGCATTTCTGAAGCAAACCATGTAAGTTTTCCTCCTTTTCAAACACATTAGGTAATCTGATTTTCCAATTAATGATACCTCTGGAATCTGTCTGGATCACTCATTAGTAAGCAGTTCAGATTAGTTGGATATGTTTTTCTTCAGTTCACTTTCTCCATGGGAAGGTGGAGTTTTTTCCCAACATGCAGTAAATACCTCCTAATAATTTCCAAACTGCCCATCTGTTTCAGTGCAAACTAGCTCTGTTTATCAAGCACCTTTTGCTCCATAGCCAGAATCAGCTTCTGTCTTTCTTGTGATAACCAGCAATCTACCTTCATGCTGACTTCTGTTAAACTTCAACTTCCACCTCAAATTCTGACCACCAACACTACTATTTTCTGTCCCTGTCCAACCCCCCATCTTAGGAAGAGGGAAGATGGGAACTAAAGAGAATCAAAAACACTATCTTGGAAATTACTATGGTGAACAGATTCAGAAGAATGAGAGTTATTCCAGGCACAAATACCAAAAAAACACCTCTATATTGAAATATAAAATTCTTTTCTTTTTGGTACTAGGGATTGAACCAAGGAGGGCACTTTATCATTGAGATATGCCTCCAGTCCTTTCAATATTTTGTTTTGAGATAAGGTCTCACTAAGTTGCTTAGGGCTTCACTAAGTTGCTGAGGCTGGCTTCGAATTTTTGATCCTCCTGCCTCTGCCTCCAGAAGCACGGAGATTAAAGGCATGCAGCACAGAACCTGGCAACATATATAATTCTATTTAATCCTTGAATGGTTGTAATGTTTTCATTATTACTATTTAAGTTGATAAAATAAGAAATATAAACTTAAAAGTTTCATTTCAGTATGGCCATGCCTAATTTATCAATTCAAATGAGTTTATTTGCATCAATTATACATGTCAATCAAGTATAATTATGCAATCTTTTCAAAAGCATCATCAAATACAAATAAAAATTCACTGCTGTTCAAGTCAAATATCACTAGACATCTTGAAAATGTAGCATAGTGTTAGTAAGAAATATTTTAATAAGATGCAGAGAAAGCTGTATCATATCTTCTTTTAGTTTGCTAATAATAATAAAGCAATTATACTACAGTCATTAATTTAATTAGAGCTTACGGTTTCCATATTCAGCACTGGTATTCACTGACTACTTAATAATATCAGGAAAATAATAAAACTAATGCCACAATAGCAGAAAAGCTATTAAACTGTATTAGGAAAATGTTTTAAGTCTATATTTTAATTTTTTAATCAAATCTAAATTAGTTTTGCAAGGATGCACAAATAAAAGTGAATGCTGCTGGGAATATTTTATTATGGGTGGGATATTGAAGAGAGTGCCAGCTCTATGTTATTCTTTATGTTAAAGATATCTCTTGCAGTTTTATTCTACCTGACTCATTTATCCAGCAAACATTCATCAAAAGACTTAAGAGAATGTGTTGGGAAGATCACTATGTCAGTAGCTTTCTAAGGTTTTTAGCTGTGAATCCATTTTTATAGATCAATATATGCAACCAATAATATTGGAACTCTAACCCTAAAACCAGGACAACTGGACCCCTGCAGAGTGTCAGCGTAAATCCTTAGGACTCCAAGGAATAGAGCTTACAAACTTCCAGAAAATATCCAATAAGCAAAAATAATATTAATATTAGTATAATCTCCTAACTGACTCATCTATTCATTCAAGAAATATATTTAAAGTGCTTCTTCCTGATATGTAACAATTATTCCTGATGTGAAGCAATCATAGTAAACTAAACAAAGTCCTTGCAACAATGGTATTTTCATGGCAATGAATGAGAGATCAAAAAAAAAAGGAAAAAAGAAAAAGAAAAAAAGAAGGAAAGAGAATGATTTGTCAAACAGTGACGAGAGTGATGAAATTAAAGAAAGTCAAAGGGAAATGAATGAAGCAGGAGGTTTGCTTTGATTTAGGTCCCTACTGACCTTGGAGCACCGCTTTTGCTGAAGAAGATGATGAACCACTTGGACAGTAGGAAGAGCAGTCCAGGTGGAGAGCACCGAGCAAAGGCCCTGATGCAACAGTCTACATGCCACCATCCAAGACAGCCAGGATGTATGAAGTGAGAGAGCAAAGGAGAAGGGGAGGAAATCAAATCAGAAATACAGGCAAGGGCTGAACCATGACAGGATGATAAAGTGCAAGGGTAAATCCAGGCAACTTTCACTCTCTCCCTCCTGAGTCAGAACTGAATACATTTAGATAGCAAAAATAACAGTTCCTAGTCTAAGCTAATTGGGATGGGAACCCATTGGAATATTGAGAGCAGGAGAGGGAGATGGTCTGATAAGCCTAACACTTTCTAAGATTAGCTCAGCTAATGATCTCAGTAATCTAAAAGGCCCTATTTGACCCCTGTTTTGTAAGATGAGAGGAAGAGTAATTTGCCTCAAGACAAAAAACCATTGAGTTAAATGAAAAGTTCAGTCCCAGAGTTCAACCTCTGAAATGCTCAGGCACCCAAATTAGAACAACTGAACTGTGCAAGATGCTATATTAAATATGCATGTAGAGTTTATTGGGAGGAAATGGTGCTCAATTGTACCTGAGATTCCAGGTAGTAAAACCTCCCAAGGTAGCTAATTTTTATTTATTTTATTTCATTTCTAGGTCAGCCATATAGAATGAGCAGGAATTCTTTGGGGAAACAGGAGAAAAAAAAAGAGCATTTTTGTAGAGGAGGCTGTGTGAATGGAGTTGCAGAAGTGTACCCAGCCTGATATACTGGAGATGAGACTTATCGTTCTCTGGGGTCTGACCATGTGATTCAAGACTGGGGACGGACACAGATGAAGCAGGCAGGTGAGCTTAGGAGGCCTTGCAGGTCACTGCAGTGTTTGGAATCAGGTGCAAGTCATGCAACTCTCTGGAGAGTTTAGAAAGGCAGCATCACAGGTAAAATTGTTTACAATTATCACTCTGACCTGGCTAGGATGCAGATGGAGTGAGGTGGCCAGGGAACCACTACAGGGGAGTTATTAAAAGAGGTAGGGCTAGAGTTGTAGCACAGTGGTGGAGCGCTTGCCTAGCTGCACTGGGTTCAAGCTTCAGCACCACATTAAAAACAAAGACATAAAAAATAAAAATTGAATTCTTAAAGAGAGGGAAAAAAAAAGGTAGGCCACAAGAAATAAAGAGAGCCGAGCGCACAACTGTAATCCCAGCAGTTCCAGAGGCTGAGGCAGGAGGATTACGAGTTCAAAGCCAGCCTCAGCAAGAGCAAGGCACTAAACAACTCAGTGAGACCCTGTCTCTAAATAAAATACAAAATAGGGCTGGGGATGTGGCTCAGTTGTCGAGTGCCCCCGGGTTCAATCCCCAGTGCCCCAAAACAAAATGAATAAAGAGAATCTGAACAAAGGCAGTGGAACAAGGAAGAATAACACTAACACTGAACAAATCATTTTGTGTCTCTTATCTAATTAATATAATGTCAATAATATTAGCTTTCAGACCATAGTGTTGTATTAGGATTAACATGAATAACCACCATCTATTAACTAGCTACCATGAATAAGATTAGACCTGATACATACATTATCTTGGGTGGTGACCTGAATGATGATACCAATATCCACGTAAGAACTAGACAAGGAGAATTACATTGACAGGGAAAAGGACAGGACTGGTTTACTTTTAGGTGTGATGAATCTGTGGAGATATTTGGTAGGTGACAGGCAAATATATGGGTCAGGAGGTCAGAGTAGTGTCTGGCTGGGGATACAGGTCTACAAGATAGGGACACATGAAAGGTAAAGAGAGCATGAAGCACAGGAGGAGCAATAGGTAAGGCAAAACCCTGTGGGACACTCTCATTTTGGCATATGTGAAAGAGGTTCACAAAGGAATGGCCGGGATGGTCAGAGCACTACCAGGAAATAAGCATGTACCAGAAACTAAAAGAGTAGGGAGTCTTATAGGAAGATTCCAATAGGGAACACTTCAAGTAGAAAAAGGGTGTCTACACGGTACATCCCAGAGATAGGTCAAGTGCAGTGAGATTAGGGAATTGAGAGCAGAAGTATAATTTGGGGAGGCTGAACAGTAAAAAGCAGCTGACGAAGAAAAGAGCTGTAAATGGGTCTCCCAATGTGGATGCCTGAGAGGGAAAAAGCAGAGTGGGATAGGGTAGTATCTACAGGGAGTTGCAGGATTGAAGAACTCAGAGACTTGAGCATGGGATAGGTTGGAGAGAGGGAGATGGCCCTAATGGAGTGAAAAATGCAGGCAAGGGAGAGAAAAAGAAGCTTTGGCACGTCTTAAATCCCAGGAGAGAAGGTAGATGCAGGGGGTAGAGAAGGGAGACCTTCCCAGAAGTCAACCTTGAAAGGCAGAGGGAACAAGTTTCCTGAGATGGCTGGGATTGTAAAAGACTTAACCATGGTTACTCCCAACGAAAATCTTAGACCGTGTTTGCTTTCTTCTTGCAACATTGCAATGTAACACCATTTATTATAGAGTAAGCTAATAAAAGAGGAAAAGGCTTTGGTGTCAGAAATGAAATCATATGTAGTCCTTTCCACTTGCTTCTTTTGAATCCATAAATAGGTTCCACGAGCCCCAGGTTCTTCATCTATAAAATGGAGCCAATAATACCTACCTCTCAGGACCATTGTACTAATGAGTGACATTACAAGGAGAACATATGGACTTAAATATAGTGGACACTCAGTAAGTGGAGCTAATGTCACTTCAGCCTTCATGACAACCTGTGAGCTAGCATTCAGGGGAAACTGAAGCACAAAGATCTTAAGTGACCTTCCTGGGGTCATTCAGTTGGTAAATGGTAACCAGAAGTCAGATCCAACCGCCCAATGTCAGGGTCCTCTCTCAACCAGTTCTTGTCATGACAAGAACTCCCTCCTTGACCAAACTCTCCCCAGGATCCGTGTAACCCTCTTCTCAAGTAAACTGTGACTGCTGTCTCATTCTTGGCCTCCTGAAGACAGTTGTAGCAAAGAATTATATTCAGCTGATTTATCAAGAATCCCATCCTTGATATTGAACTAAGTTCCTCTTAGTATATGTTCATCCACTGACCCTGCACTCTGTGCATTGGCTATAACTCCTCGGCTGTCTTTGCCATATTCACCGTTGAGCTCAACCTCTCCCCATCACAACAGTCTTAAATAAGGTCTTCCTTGCCTTTAAATTAATGTCTGCTATATTTTTTCTTTTATCATCATCATGCTGTATCATCTATGAAATGTGCTTAAAGAGCAATTTAGTAGTAATAAATTAAATCCAGAAGAAATGCAGCATAACATGACAGTTGGGGTGAGGCTGTCAGAGCAGGACTTCTAGGTTGGGATGTGGCTCTGCTACTTCCTACATTTGTGATCTTAGAAAAGTTGCCTATGCTCTCTGCTTTGATGGCCTCATCTGTAAGGCAGAGAGTAATGATAGTATCTACTTCACGGGTATTTTTAATGAAAATTTAACTGGAAGCAGCACAATTTATGTCTTAAAAATTGCTATTTTTAATGATTAAGAAATATGGGACTGGGGTTGTAGCTCAGTGGTAGATCACTTGCCTTGCATGCATGAGGCACTGGATTCAAATCTCAGTACCACATATAAATAAATAAATAAATAAATTGTGACCATCTAATGATTAAGGAATATGTATGTGCATGTGTGTGTGTGTGTGTGTGTGTGTTTGTGTGTGTGTGTATATATATATATATATATATATATATATATATATATATATTGCAAACACTGATCCATTTCATTATGCAAACCCTCCTGTCCAGGCACCTGCAAATCCCCACTATCCTATTGTATATTTTTCTTCTGTAGCATTTTTACCTTGTGTGCTATATGACTTACTCATTAATTATGTTTACTGTTTATGTTTTGTCTCCTTTTCTAAAATGCATATTTCTCAACAGAAAGAATTTACTCTGGGTGACTTATGGGAAGCATTTAAACATTATTTGTTGGATGAATTAAATATTGATGTTCAAGGAGGGCAGGTGAGAAAAAGCAGAGAGGAACGAATGGACGTGCAGAAGAATACTCAGGCTGTCAAGGCTAAAGCAACAGTTCTGTGGTTTTCTTCTCCCTGGGCAGAGAAGCGTCAGGTGTAGGGTTATTTTCTGACTTAAAAGTAGAACAAAGAGTGAATCAAAATAACAAGTAAAAGGAGGTCGGAAGGTTCATCTGAGACAAGCAAGAGGGAGTGGGCAGGAGTGCAGAGGGTACTTGTGGCTGGATTACATTTGGAGTGTTCAAACAAGAAGGAAGCCAGGGAATGGTGGAGAGCTCTCAGGTAGAAGAGTTCCCATGACTACTGCCAGGCCCATGATCAGCTGTCACAGTGCCTAGAAGTCACAGAAGTGGAAGAGAATACACCAGGGCACGAGGGCATAATTTAGCAAGTGCCCCCCCTGATAACAAACCAACAAAAACAAGAGCAGTGTTTCTCAGCTTTGTTTTTTCATTACCACCCACTACGGAGCCAAGTTAGACCTTTTTCCCCCTTAATTGTGCCCACCTATAGCCTTATGAAATTCTAACATCATAGATACGTTGTGTATCTTTCATGGTGTTGGGTAAGGTTGAACTTTAGAGGGTCACAAATGATTATAATGCTTAAGATTTTTTTCACCCACCAAGAACCAATTTTTGCTCCTTTGAAAATAACACTGCCCTGATTAAGAAAGCATGGCTCAGAGCCACAGATTTTTTTTTAACACTGAACCATTTGTTTTAATGTTTCTATAGATGGTACCTGGGTTTCTCAACCTCGGGAGTGTTAATACTTTGGGTCCAATAATTTTTTCATGCAGCAGTTGCCCTGTGGATGGTAGGACGTTGGGCAGTATTCCCAGCCTCTAGGCACTAAATGCTAGTAGCACTCCCTTCGAGTCCAGTAACCAAAAAATGTCCCCAAATACGGCCAAATGCCCCTTTTAGAGACAAAGGGAGGTTACAGGTTACAGAAACAGACATTTATTTACATTTCAAACTACATAGTAAAATAAAATTATTATAGACTGGTAGTTTTTTTTCCAGGTACCAACAAATTCCTCAGAAAGAACAATAAATATTGGACCATTTATAGCAAATATTTCAGAGAAATGATTTATCTTATGAAATGATCATTTTCTCAAAAGCTAATAATGTTCAATTTTATAATCCAGTACAAGTGTATCCTCCTGCTGCTCTCATGAATTTTATTCTGAATACCTGACCTGGCTTTTATTAAAATGGTCCCATGGTGTTGTATAGTTTTCACACAATCTTCCATTTATATGAATGTCTTTAATGTCACATATATAAAACTTCCAGAATTTAAATATACTAAATATGCAAAAAAATTAAACATTGTGCTCAGAGAAAGCACATGTGCAAAAACAAAGAGAATTTACAGTAGCCGTGATATGTAAGAAAACAAATCTAGACAGACAGCTAATGATTATTCATTGCTGCATATTATGTTATAGATTTTTTATCACATTTTATAATTATATACAGCTTTGTGATTAACTATTATTATCTCTGTTTCACAGGTGGGAAAATCACTACAGAGATGCTAGAATAAATAATCTAAATCCTGTTCCACAGATGGTGGCAGGACCTTGATTGAATTCAGCCTGATTTCTGCTCAGTCCATATCAGGCTTTTTGATTCACTTTTCTTCTTAAGTAAATACATGAATGTTTTCTACACTGTGATAAATTCCACAGATGATGCACAAGAATTTCTCTTAACCTGGGAAAAGATGTTTTGAGAAGCTGAAATCTCCTTTCAACATGAGAGAGGTCAGTTTATCGAAGCTTTAGTGGGATCCCTCTCATGTTAGAGCTGCTAAAGCAACACAAAAGGCAAAGACCAACTTATCTCCATCAACAATGGATCTCCAGGGCAGTCTTGTGTAACTTTTGATGTTTAATACTAAAGAAAAACAGGGACTATGTCTTTCACAGGATCTGCAGATCCAAAGAACTCTTAGAATTGGCACCATGAAGAAGATTACATCATACGGTCACCACATATGTGGCACAAGTTTTAAGGCCCTGTCCCAACTCTTCAGTGATTATTAGTGTGGTACTGAGCAGCAGACTTCTGTACCTGGCCACAAGTGAAGACCTGAATTTCAGTTGATGGACAGATCTGATGCCTTGTCAAAGGCCCGTTGAAGCCTAAGAGAAACTGGAAAATCAAGTCTTAAAAGATAGTTATTTTTAATGTTTTTCTCTATAGAAAATGAGGTAGAGTCTAGGATTTGGGCTTTTAGGCTGAGCTTGGGAAAAAATAAACTTCTGTACTAGTTATGCAGAAGTTCACTTCCAAGTGAGAATTCTATGATTTGAGATTTTAGCCTTTAAATTTATGTTTTAACTATAGGGATGAGAAAAAAAATAGATTAGTTTAAGGCAGTATATACTTATAAGCCTAAATTTTGTGGTATTAATTATATGATTTAAAGCCTTACTAGTGTATGGTGGTTCCCAGGCTTGTTAGAAATAACTACCACAGAACTGCTAATGCAGAGTCTGACTTGTAACAAGAACTCCACTTTCCTATGTCCATACATGAATATATGAGCTGCGAAACTCCACATCATGTACAACCACAAGAATGGGATCCTAACTAGAATAAGTTATGTTCCATGTATGTATAATGTGTCAAAATACACTCTACTATTATGTATATCTAAAAAGAACAATTAAAAAAAAAGAAAAATGAGGCTTTTCTATTCAAAATAACCTCTCAATACAGCAGAATGTTATATTATCTCCCCCATTCATTTAAAAACATTATTGAACACGTTCTTTTTACTAAGTGCAGTATTAGGAATTTAAATATGATACAAAAGGGTCAGTCTCTATCTTCACATGAGTTGTTATTGTAGGTAGGACAAACGTACAAGGCCCATATAGAGAGAAATGTACTGATGGGGTGAATGCTAAATACCTGACCTTGCTAAGGGGCAGGTGAAATTTTATGAAAGAGGTAATGTCCAGGCTGATATATAAATCTGAAGAGATATAAGGACAGTGAAAAATCTCATAATATTCCATTATCCTAGGCCAATCAATTACTATTTAGATTAATGTATTTGCTGACTAGTATGATATATTAATATATGGTATATATATATTACCTATAGCATAATATCTAAATATGCATTTAATATTAATGCCAAAAAAAGAAAGAACTCCAGGTGATCTGTATGCAGATTAAAGTTTGAAAAGCCAAATCAGAAATAGTATTTCTCCACAAGGATGGACTGCCCCTGTGGGCACTTAATGGAGATGCAGATACGAGGTCCCTCAACAGACACCCTAATTCAGAGTGCCACTTTTGAAATTGAGAACCATCATTGTTAATATGGAACCCAGTTAGTTCTCATCCATGTAAAAGTTGAAAAACACCATTTAACAGAGATCTGGGATTCTCTTCGTAACTTAAAAGACACAAAAAAGCTAGGGTTTTAAAACAGAATATTGAATATTGGAATATTGCTTTCGAAGTTGAAGAGAGCTAGGGCAAATTAGAGCTAATTATCAACAACAAGCAATTAAGCAGAGGTTAGCTGCAGGGGGAAATGGTTGGCTAGATCACATAGATATCCTGTGTCCCAGAAGTTAGCAGGAAGGACTCCCAGGGGAGAGATAAAAGACAATTTTTCAACTTGAGACAAGGGAGATAGGACCACTGAAGGAAACCTTGCAGTAGCCAGAGTTATATTTATCTTCCTGCCTAAGGCACTCACCAAATATGTGTTCTATAAATGCAAGTTGGCCTTCCTGCTGGAAGAGAAGGCACAAGGGTCGAGGAGTGCCCTCTATATCCTGGTTTACTAGAAAGGGATGAGCTCTTAGAAAAACCTTGTGAGCAAAAACCCACAAGCAAAGCAGAAAAGGAAAAGACTCTAGGAAGGTTTCATGGAATGAAAACTAAGCCTCGAAGCTCTGAGAGTGGGAAGAATACGGCAAAGAGGGAAAGAAAGAGAAATTTTACATGCTCACTACCCTGGTGTGGCCCATGAACCAGCAGCAGCTCTTTGTCCTTGAGACTGGTTAAAAATGCAGATTCATAGGCATGTCATCAAAGAATCTCTGAAAAGGACTCAGCAAGACCCCCAGGGTACCTTTATGTGTACTAAGATTTAACCAGCTCAGTGGTTCTCAAGATTGACTGCACATTAAAATCACCTGGAGAAACTTTCCCCAAAATACTGCCCTCCAGGATGTGTGGGAATGGATGCCAGCCAACAGCTTTTCTCAAAAGCTCTCTATATGTATTTGGTTGAAAACCACTGCTCTGTATCCTTAAAAGTTCTGAACTTTCAACAGGGGTATTAGACTCTAACATTTTTCAAAGAAGAAGGCCAGTATTTTTTTTTTAATTAAGCCAGTTTTCTATGTGCCCTAAAACTTTAAGGACTAGTAGATGGACAGAATTCTGGATGCTGATTTGGTGCATTGCTGTTAAACGCAAGGAAGGCACTGTATAATTGATATATATCAAGAGCTAATAGAGAGGCATGCTCTCTTCCTGCCCAAATGCACGGAACCCATCAGAGCCTCATCAATTCAGCTAATCCTCTGAGAATAGTGGAAAAACCGAACGAAATCTAAAATACCCCTCTAATGGCTTAAGTGTTTGTGAGAACAAGTGGTATTTGCATCTCTTCTTGCAGTTAAAGGTCATGACATTATAAGAGAACTGAGGATTTGAGATGTGAGTGTGTTTTAATAATCAGATAATCTTGAGTCTAAGGTGAAAGGTCTTTGTTCGAATCCATAACACACATGTATTAACTACTTCTGCTATGAACCTACACCGACACTTTTACATACTGAAAGCATCTTTTAAATGTATAAATTCTTATGGTAATTTTAGTGTCTTCTTATTGTGAAAGCAACTTAAAGTCAAAGAAAAGCATGAGATCACAAAATAGAAACTGAGCAGGATCTTTTAAACTGAAATGTAGAAAAGGAGAGAGAAAATGCTAAAATAAAGACTCAACTATTAGTCACCACCTAAAGTCTCAAAAGAATACCTTGGTAGAAGAATCCACAAATCCTCCATCATAGCTAACTTGAAAGATTATCAGGTATAATACTTAAAACTTAGGAAAACCAAAATGTATATAATAGAAATAAACAGTAAAATTAGATTGAAAACCTCATATGATTGGCAAACAAATTCTCATTAGTTTCCCTAACACATTAATTAGAACTCACAAATCAATGAAGCAATAAAAAAGTGGTTACCTTGTATAAAATGCTGCATGAGATGTAGAAGATATTCACTAAAATCTCAAACCTGAGGACAGAACATGGATGTATTTGAGGATGAAGAGAAAAACAGGGAATCTTATGATAGAGGAAATTGGTCTGGAATCAGTCATTTATTGTATTATTCTACAAAAATTCATTGCAAAATCATTTATTAAATAATACACTCTACAGTTGAAGGGTGGATAGCTAGTAGCTTGTAGATATTTAGGTTTCCTGGTGGTAAAGAGAACTCAGAGGTGATGTCAAGAAGAGAAAGCCTTCACCTAGCTGGCACAGCAAAGAGTAGAGAATATGATAAAAGTTTTACTTGTTTAACTCCCAACTATCTCTCAGGAGGGTGAAAAGTAATGAGAAGTACCCCTCTGAACACCATTCTGACTCAGTGGAAGAAATAATGGATTAAGAAAATCATGGAGGCCTGGGGAAATAATGACACCATTACATAGGATGTATACAGCACCTGTAATACTTATTGTAATACTTATAATCCCTGAAATTCAGGAAAGTTCAAAGTTTTCAAAGAAAAAAAACAGAGGTAAAAAAAAAAGGTAAAGATTTCAAGGATTTCTAGATTATATCTCCAGTAACAAAATAATGGGTGTACTTCAGTAATAAAAGAGATGATGTGTTGATTACAGGTGCACATGACTCCAATTCCAGTGGGTCAGGAGGCTGAAACAGGAGGATTGCAAGTTCAAAGCCAGCCTCAGGAACTTAGTGAGGACCTAAGCAACTTGATGAGATCCTGTTTCAAATTAAAATTAGTGGTTAAGTGCCCCTAGGTTCAATCCCCACTGTCAAAAAGGAAGGAAAAAGGGAAGGGGGTGGGGGATGAAAAATAGCACAAAACTGGTAAGAACATATAGGACAAGAAATCCAATAAACAGACTAAATGCTCAAATTAGACAACTACAATTTGATGCAGGAACAAGAACCTAGCCAAAAAAAAAAAAAAAAGTTCTTGAGATATTAGGTATGATAATGGACAATGTGGGACAAACAACAGAAGCAAGTAACTATTTATGGATTCTGTATTTTATATATTGTGAGCAAACTGTCCTTAATATGTAAAGCTATTTTTTCTTTCTTTCAGGGCTGGGGATCAAGCCTAGGGCTTTGTGTGTGCCAGGTAAGTGCTCTATCACCAAACTATATCCCCAGCCCCCTGGTCAAAATTCTTAAGGGATTCATCATCTCAAAATCCCTTCCCTCCAGAAACTATGGATATTTGGATACTTGACTTTCTGTGAATATGTTGTTATTTCAACTCTACTCTCTTCAAAAGGAATTGAAGCCTATCACACTTCAGTATGAGATGCACCTTCATCCAAAAATGTTCAATAAGCTTGTTTTAAGGAGAGTCTCTTTTTAACTACCCATATTTTGATTAACCTGCAAGAGACAATCTATAATTTGGGTTTTTTTTCCAATAATCTTTTATGTGCACTTTAGAAAATATTTTGGGAAATGCTTAGACTCAGAGCTATTGTAAGAGATGGATGAAACCTGGCATTTTAAATTCAGGTACAATTGAAATATGAAAATAGATTGAACTTATATTAACTTCTAAAATGTAGAATAGAGACAGTGAGTTTTTACAGCTTTCATTTGAAAGGAATAACACATTGAGTTGTCATTCTTCAAAATTATTCACTCAGCTGTCTGTGGCCATTCATATGATTTGGCAATATATATTGAGCCATCTAAATTTTAATATCCTTTAAAGTGTGACACTTCATATTCAGGTTTAAATAGCCATTTTTCATCCCAATTTAATAGAAAAAGTTAAAAAAATTCTCTGCAATATGTAGGGATCTCACAGTAGTGGTAAGTGAAATGCCAATTTTTAGATACCATGGATCAATTTTGAAGTGTGGATGATGATGAAATGATAAAAAGCACAGTGTCATGGTTTGACTTCAGTAGTGTCCAGTGACACTTGGAAGATCTTTTAATATTATTTTCAATCATGCATCCCCAAATTTCACCCCAAATTAATTTAAACTTCAAAAACATTAGGCTGACCAATGTTCTTTTTGAGCAACAAAATTTACTTCTGAGTCTGTTAACATGAATAATTATTCGAATTGGAAAATTAAGTCAATCTCTAAATCAACTAAATCCCACACTCTTTCTATTATGTCAATATTAAAATATATAGGAATCTTCCTTTAAGAGAAAATAAGATTCTTAAGAATATCTAAAATGGCAAGAGGGAGAAGGCATGTCATTGCTCACACATTTTTATTTTAGACTCTATCTGAACTAGTGTTATTTTCAAAGCTCAGCTATCATAACCTCTATTCATAATAAACCATGTCCACTAAATAATAACTTAAAAAACTAAACAAGTGGAACTTTAAAAGATTTTTTAAAATATACATAATTTAATCTCTACCCATTTTTAAACTTATGTAGACCATGGCAAATAATTAAAATTTCTTCAGTGGCAAAATCAAGTAAATTTTGACAGACAAGTATTCCTCCCAAAGTAATCAATATTAAGCAAGTGGAAACATTTTAAAACTCCCACACATACATTTAAAAATCTATTCTATTCTTCTTAAAATCCATTTGTTTTTGTCTGTTTTCTTTATTTTCCCCACTTTTGATAGACATAGGTAAAAATACTTCCCTCTTATATCCTCTGTAAGAAAAAATGCAGCACAAGTACAATAAATATGGGCTAGGGATATAATCAGGTAGATTAAGATTAATTGCTACAGATGTTATGTAAAGGGGACACCTACAATATAGCTTTAGCCAACTGTTTACTAGAAAGAATTGGGGAATGTTGTTATTAAATCCTCCATTTAAAAAAAATAAAAGAAATTCCAATCTTTGTGTTCACTTCTGAATTCCAAATTTTGCAACTGATAGTTATGGGCGTCTCCTGGGTACATGCTGGGACAGCACTGTCTGGCCCCCTAGTGGCTGGACTGGGTCGTGCAACTAGATCTGTATGCCAGCTTTTATCTCTGAGTTCATGACTTTCCAAAACTCTTTCCTCTCTGCTATGGCTACTAATATTCAAGATAGCCTCTGCTTTTTCAAGTCAGGTTCAGAATGAAGACTATTTAGTGTAACTGTCCTCTCATGATAAATGTGTCACATGAGTGAGAGATAAAACTTTTGTTATTTTGAACTGCTAAGATGTACATGGGTGTGGAGTTGTGTGTGGTGTTGTAAAAAGCTTATCCTGGCTGATTACAGCTACGAACTCCATTAAAAACATAAATACAACACTAAGTGGGCTAACCTACACACCACATCATGTGGATTGAATTTCTCGTGGACCACTGGTTTGCAGTCTAAATCACCTTGAGTGTGTTTAACACGAGGGCTTGTGTACATTGTACTCAATAAAAAATTAAACTAAAATCTTAGGTTGCTACACATAGCATATAACCCTGGCATTAATTTTTAAAGAGGAGGGGGAAAGGAGGAGGAGAAGAAGAAAGGAAGAAGAGGAAGAATAAGAGAATAACAATGAACAGAATGAAATGAGGTGCACAAAATTAAGGTGGTGAGAACCAGTTAATATTCTCCAATAGTCAAGACTGTACAGAAGTCCACTGTGCATCTATTGTACTTTCCAAATTCCCTTTTCTAAATATGTCTAGAGCCTTTCTTAAGCCTTCTTGATCTCACAGCCTGGGTTTTAAGCCTTTCTGTCCCTCTACTAAACATGTCAGGCTCAGTTCCTCTCTGGGAAAACCAGTCCGCTCTCAATGAGGATTTTATCTTGCTTAGAGTTCATGTCTTCATTGCTGTCAATATTTTGTTCCTTGTTACTATAGTACATTCATCTTTAAAATAAAGCCTGTCTGTAGGAATTCTTCATTTGAAGAGGTAGATGTTTATAATTCAGCGTAGTGGAGCCAGTTTATCTGAGTTCAAATAATTGGGAAAGTAATTGATATGTTACTTTGCCTTTGTCTCCTTATCTGCAAATTAAGGGTAATAAGATTAGCTTTCCTATCAGATTTTTAAGTACTTTGAACAGTGCCTGGCACATGGTAATTGCCATATATGTAAGTGTTTGTTAAATAAAGGAGCAAATAATTATATGCATGTTGGGAATATTAGGCTTCAGATTGCTGAGAAATATTGCCTGGCAGTTGGCAGAGTGGGGGATTTGAGGTGGGGGTTGAGGTAATTATCAACATCCTTCAAGTCCCACAGTATACTACTTTTCATTCCTGATATTCAACACACTCATTATTGTCAACAATAAGAATCCGCGTTGCCGCTGCCACTGCTGTTTAATCTTTGTGAATATTCCTACATCAGGCATACACGATTGGTGGTAAGAACTGAATTGCTGACAGTCATTTTTGTTATGTTACAACAGGTAGGAAACAGCATTTAACAATAATACATAAAAAGAGAGAGAAACCTACTCAGAAGCTAAATAAGACATCTGTCTCTTGCTATTGTCAATATATTTGAAAAGCTCTAACCCAACTCTTTGAAAACCTTATCTCAGAGCTTAAACTCCAGTGCAAAGGGAAAAATGTGTCATTTTAATAAGCCTTTGCTCTTAACTTGGAAAATGACTTGGCTTTTCAGTTTATCTCTTTTTATATAGTCAAGCATAAAATTTATGGGATGCATTCCATCAAAAGACTGCTACCTCATAAAATTTCTTTCCCAGTGTGTTCTGTATTCATATGCTACTCCATAAAAGTACAAGTGATGTGTTGGCTCTGTTTCTATACCCAGTTGTATTTACAGACTTCCGTTAGACAACCAACAAAAGCAACTGGGGCAGCTGCTGCTTGGACCCTAGCCCTCCACCAACCCCACATTGTTTTGGGGGTGTGCTTGTTATTCGAGCTGCTGCTTATTGTCATTTTGTACTGTGACAACCCACAGAGGATGGTTATATAACTCTGGGCATTCAAATCCTATCTTCTCCTGCTTCTCTCCCTTTCAAGCAGAGCCTGGGGAGGTGTACATGGGAACATAGAAGAATGCTTGCTTTTCCCAACAGACTTAGAAAGACCTTTTTGATTTCTCTAAGCTTACAGGTATCTGGATGGTAGTTTCAAGAAACATTTACAAATAATGAAGAAAACAACTCTCAAGCCACATGTAGAAAATTTCCAGAATTTGAAATTACTTTACAAAGTCAAAGGGAAATCTCTGAAAGAGACTACCATCTAGTCACGGAGTATATTACACTTAATGCAGATGTCTCTTGTCTCCATCTGAATCTCATTTATCTCCTGGGATAAACAATGTCTCATTATGAAAGTTGCTACTTTCTATGTTTGCTTCCATGTCCTCCCAACTTGACCTTATTGGCAATCTCTCAGGAAATTTCTATGATTGAAAATCTATTCATATTTCTTCAGACCTACTGTATTTGAAACTAAAAACAATTCTGTGTGGCAAATACATTCAATCCTTATGATACTACTGTCTTCTTCACTTTATGAAAAAGTTTTCAAATGTCTTTAAATCAAATGTCCAACTTCTGAGAGATTAAAAAAACAACAACTCATGGGCAATGTAGCTTTTGATGATGAACTCAAATCACAAACTCACCAATATAATTATTTTGTCTATTATTTGTCAAATTACAAAATCACCAATATAATTGTTTTTTTTTTTTGTCTATCAAAAAAAGCTAAAAACTTTTCTTAAGTTCTTTTTCTTTACTTCATGTTAATCAATGTCAAAATACAAGGTGTTTTGAATCTACTAATCACAAGTCAAATGACAAAAAAAAGAAAGCTTTGAAAATTTTGTTGATTAAGAGATTTGACATCAGCTATATTTCTGGAATTAGACATCATCAATATTTTCATACAGGATTTTACATTTTATTATGTACAGAAAAAGCTTCTTTTTGTCTAGCATGTATTCATTCTCCATTTCAATATTCAACAAGACAGCCTTATTAATTCTTCCTCCAAATTGCAAATATATTCATTTGAACAAGAGGAATCAGAAGTCCCACAGGGACACTACAATAAAAGCTATTTTCTTTTCAACAGAAGCAGATGTTTAAAGAAGTGATTCTAGAACTGTGTGTGGGACAAGAGGTGTGCATGGGTTGAATTACCTTATCACCCCAACCCCATCCTTTAAAAAAAAATCTAACTAGTAAATTCATCTGTTTCAAAGGGAGAATCAGAAGGAACTTACAGAAAGCTTGTAAAACTATTTGGACTTTTCTTTAGATGTTAAGCAATAGCTATTACAAAAGCAAATGTTTCATTTCCCATTATATCCATTTGCAAAGAAAATCACCTGCAGGGCCGTATAGAATAATAAGGTTTCAGCTTGAAGGCTAGATACACGTAAGTCCTTCACAAGCCACAGAGTGGCCTTGTGGCCTTTGTGTACCCATCTAGGAAGCCAACCTTGCCAAATCTGAGGCAAAATAGCAATAATAATTGTGAGTACTGGAAAGAAAAGCAAGCTAGCAGCTAGCAGCAAAGTAGTGTTAAAATAAGGCCAACGGAATGGAGGATGGCCAGTCCTGCGTATTAAGTGCTTATACTGTCACTTGGCTGCTTTTGGCTTGGAAGAAGTTGAGACCAAGAAAATAGAGAATCAGTAATATAAAACCTGAATGTAGAGTGCAGAGATGACAAAGATAAAACAGACACAGACGTAGTTCTATACCTCAAGAACTAAGAGTCACTTGAGAAAGTCAGACCAGTCAAGGGATACCTAAAACATAGCCCAATGAAAATTATGGTGAAAGAAAGTAAAGTGTAAGATTCACTTTACTTTCATATCCAACAAAGATTACAGAAAATTCTCCCCAAAGAATAGAGATATCTCAAAAAACTAAGAGATAATAATTATATTTTATAATATGTTTCTTTATTTGTTCATCACACACAAGAAAGAAAGAAAGAAAGAAAGAAAGAAAGAAAGAAAGAAAGGAAAATTGTAGCAGAATTTCCCAGACTACAAAGGAACCTGAAGATAGGACTATTGGTATGGTTTGGATGTGAGGTGTCCCCCAAGAGCTCACGTGTGAGACAATGCAAGAAGGTTCAGAAGAGAAATGATAGACTTATGATAGTCTTAGCATCGATGACTTAATCCCTGATAGGATTAACTGACTGGTAACTGGAAGCAGGTGGGGTGTGGCTGGAGGAAGTGGTTCTTTGGGGGTGTAGCTATGGGGTTTATATTTTGTATCTAGAGAGTGGAGTCTCTCTCTCTCTCTCTCTCTCTCTCTCTCTCTCTCTCTCTCTCTCTCTCTTTCTCTGCTTCTTGATCACCAGGATACCAGCTGCTTCCCTCCACCACACTCTCCCACCATGATGTTCAGATTCACCTCAAGCCCCAAGGAATGGAGCCTGCCTTCTCTGGACTAAGACCTCTGAAACCGTAAGCCCTCAAATAAACTTTTCCTCCCCTACAGTTGAGCTGGTCACATCCTTTAGTCACAGCAGTGAAAAAGGTGACTAAAACAACTACCTAGGTAGAGGTAACTGACATGAAGGTGTGAAGTTGAAAATACCCACAGCTTATCTGAAGATGTTGAAAGATTTTGGTGTGTCTGCACTCAGGATGAAAACAGTCGAAGAAGTTCAAGAGATGGTTAAGGTCAGAGATCCCAAAAGGTTTGATATACCTAGCCTAGGAATTTGCATTTTATTCTGCGGATGAGGAAACAATGAGCAATTTTGGGCACAGGAATGATATTTACAGATTTCTGCTTCAGAGCAGTCCTTCTGGTAACCTCAGGAAGAATGAATGAGGAGGAAGGAGGTGATCTACTGAAGGGTAAGTTAAGAAGCAACTGTACAGAGTCTTGAGAGCTTAAAAGGCAATGACAGTGAAAGAGTAGAGATGAAGGGACAGATTCATGCTATGTTCAGGAGACTGAATCAATAAGACTTGTGATGGATTGTATAAGGGGAGGAACAAGCCTCACATGTCTATTGGATTTCTTATTAGGTTGTGTCATTCACCTTGTTAGAATATATAGGAGGAGGAGCATACTGGAATAGATAGGAATAGAAGTTTAATTTAGAAGTCCCTGTGAGATATTAAAAAAGATCTATTTAATATCCAACATCTGGATATAGAGATTGAAAGTCCAGAGAGGTAGTCTAAGTTGCAGCATGTGTGAAACTGAAAACATGCTAAATGAAAAGTGCCAGCCTCATAGTGTATAATTCCATTTATACATCAATGCCTGGAACAGCCAAACCTACAGACATGGAAAGTATTACATGCTTGCTGGTTTGGGGGATAGAGAAAGTGAGTGGTGATGGTTAAAGGTGATGGTTAAAGGTATAGGGTTCCTTCATGGGGTGATGAAAATATTCCCAAACTTATTATGATGATTTTGGCAGAATGCTCTAAATACACTAAAAGCTATTGAATTGAATACTATGAATAAGAGTGGTATGGTATATAAATTGTATCTCAATAAAGTTGTGCAAAATGACGTGATAGGACTCTTGAAAACATAGATATTTCAATAAATAGATTTCAGTCAATAGATTCAAAGTTATTAACATCTCACTGGAAATTTCTTTATAGAAAGTAAATGTTTCCACTGAAATAAACAGTTGAAAACATCAACAATATATACATGTATTAGTCAGCTTTTTCATCACTGTGAAGAAAATACATGACAAGCAGAACTTAGAAGAGAAAAAAATTATTTTGAGCTCAGTTTCAGAGTTTTCAGTCCGCAGTCAGCCAACACAATTGCTCTGGGCCCAAGATGAGGCAGGATTTCATGGTAGAAGGGTGTGGAGGAGGAACGCTGCTTAGCTCATGGCAGCCAGAAAGAGAGAGAGAGAGAGAGAGAGAGAGAGAGAGAGAGAGAGAGAGAGAGAGAGTAGGAGGATCCATGAACAAAATATATAATCCCCAAGGCATGCCTCCAGTAATCTCCCTCCTCCCACCATGCCCCATCTGTCTACAGCTACCACCCAATAATCCACCAAGTGGACTGATTCACTGATTAGGTTATGGCTGTCATAATTTAATCATTTCACTTCCTGCATCTACTCAGGAGCTTTGGGGGAACACCCCTTATCTAAACCATGACATTAAGTATTAGAATAAATACTATTAAGTCTAATAAAGACTCTCTATTTGTTAGGTGAAAGGAAAGGTCAAAATGTAGGCAAGGGTTGTTTTATAACTACATCTGAGTAGTTAAATACAATTTTAATTTTTTTTTTTTTTTAGGGCAGAGGGGTTAGCGGGGAAGTTAAATACACTTTTAACCCATTTAGGTTACTTCATGCACAACTGTAGAGCATTTCATGGGATGGCTTTTGCACTTTTGTACCTATTACTTGTGTGGAGAGAAGCCACACAAGGAGACCATGCACTACCTAAGTTCTGCTTCTCTGCTTCCTTCACTACTATAAGCAATGAGAAAACAAGCACCAATTCAGAGTCAAAAAGATCTACTTTATACATTTACTTCTCAAGTTTTCCATAAGGAATATTTTGAAGAATTTAATAGAATTGGCACTTAAATAAATAAATAAATTTATAAACATATAAATTTTTTTGTAGTGGTAGGGGTGTTTGTCTAGTAGCCTCAATTTTCACCCAAAGGGCATTGTTGGTCCTTACACTTTCTGTATGTTCTTTATGATATCTGTCTGGCACAATGCTGCCAAAGGACATGTGACATGTCTGATGGCTGCAGAAGACAAAACAAAAATTTAAAGACTCATTAATGTTTTTAAATTATTTTTCATATGTTGAAAATAAGGTATCAGAACACATTATTTCTCTGAACTTAATAAAAATTGCTGAACTCTTACTGTGTGCTGAGATTTTGCCAAGTTCTGTATACTTTACCTAATTAATTTTTTGTCGCTTAACAGTCCTATGAGGTGGTTACTCTTTTATCTCCCCTTTGCAGATAAAAAAAAAATTTGTTTAAGTAATTTATCTAAGCTCACAAAGATTTCCCCACATTAAATGCAATAAATCTGTTAGAATATTTGTTTTTTGACCTTTAATTGATCAAAAGACTCCTAATGAAATACTTGAAGGTAGAATGGCTCAGAGTCAGAAAGACCTGTTTAAATCCTGAACTCTAAGAATCACAATTTACTCAAACATACAAGAAGGCCAATAATAGCTGAGTCCTGATTCACAGGGTCATAAGAAATTAATGCAAGTGAAAGTTACCAGGCACAGCAGGAAAATAATATTACTTTTTTGTTCTTAACCTACTTGAATTATAAATATTTCCTGAAGTCTACCATTACTTTTGGAAGGAACCATATCAGCAATTCCAGAAGAGTGAGGCATTTTCCAATATATTAGTATAAATGTACATTTGCTTATGATTAGAAGCTTTCCTTCAAATTGATGATGAGGTCATCCCAATCATTCCATCTTGTTCTTGTTAAAAGCCAGTTGTAGATTCTACCAGTCTTATTAAAGTCTGTTCCTTAATGGCTCCTACATAAAGAGTGTATCTCAATTTACTCAGAAAATAACCCCCCAAATGGGAACCTGCAAGTGACAAGGCAAGCTAAAGTATGTAGAAGTTATTTTGAGAGTGTATGGATCTGTGTCTTGTATGTGTGCCAGTACACACTCAGTAGTGATGAGGGATGGGACAAAGAAGAATGAGGGAACAAAGATATCAATCTAAAACAGTTCTTTGAGGCATACCTCTTTGGCATTGCACTCTTGTACATATAGGAAATATCCTTCACCACCTGATTTCTATAACCATTTATTCTCCTTTGGAAAAACAAAAAAGCCTGACCTACAAATGATGTATAAGGTATGAATAATGGTTATTTTTTTCAAAATATAATTAGGTGCACAGAGTAGTGACAGTTAAATGCATTCAACTATGTGCATAATCAGCCAGCTCTCTCATTGCATCTAGGATGGTGCTCTGGCTGAAATATGGGCAGAGCTCCAGTATCTCCTAGAACAGACTACACACTGCACTATGGTTCACAGAGGGATACACTGCATGAGTGCCTGCACTGTTTTCTTAGGGACCAGGACAATTCTACTGATGATATACATAAGGAGTGAGTTTTATTTTCAGTAAACATTCAATAAATAGGTTCAATAAATATTTATTGATCAACCATTAGGCCATCATGTAACAGCACTGTGAGGATACAGACGAACATGGGAGAAATCTGCTTTCTTCATGAAAGTTGTACTTGAAAAAATGATCAGGTAGCCAAATAATTCACTACCCAAAACAGACACTTTGAAAGTGCAAAGAGGCTCCATTAACAATTTAGTGTGGACGTGAGTGTTTGGTAGGGGCAAGTTAGAATATGGATTTGTTCATGCATTTACCCTATAGAGAAGGAAATAATTACAACAATTTTATTCAAAAAGATGACAAAATCAGGATGTAGTCAGTTAAGAAAACATAGTCTTTGCATGAGTCTTCTAAAACTTTTGCCTCTCAGGCAGTGAATAAAGTTTTAGCAAGTCCCTTTACTTCTCTTTCTTTAGACACACACACACACACACACACACACACACACACACAAAATTAGTAATTTGAATATCCTGCCCAATACAATAATTAAACTACAAACTGAATATCCATTATGACAGTGGTTCTCAATTTGGGCAGTGAGGTGATAAAAGAGGAGAGATATTATGCCTCAAGAGTCTTCCAGGAATATCTGGAGACATATACTTTTTGCACAACAGAGAAGAGAGGAAGCCACCTGCACCTAGTGAGTTGATACCAGGGACACTGCTAATCATCCTACAAAGAATCATCTGTTCCAAAATCTCAATAATGCTAAGCTTAATAGACCCTGCCTTAAAACATATCTCTCTGGCTCAGAGTCTACTGTAGACCTGAAATTCTGCACAGGTGACAAGAGAATGACATGATGCTTCATTCTCCCTGAGATTCCCTCCTTTACCCTATCTCGCAATAGCTTCTATTCCTCCTATTTGGGCCCAAAGGAATAAAGATTAGGGATCAAGGGCATATTCTTACAGCTGTTATTTATAATCTGGAAGATTTCTCTTTTGGATGTAGAAGATACACAATTGCTAGGTGTTAGTGTTGGTGGTTGTGTTGTTTTAAACAATCAGGGAATAGTTAACAGGACATAACTCCTCCCCCAGGGTAAAGGTCGGGAAGCATTGATTAAATTTAGTAAAGCAGAAGTTCTTGTTGACCTGAGCTGGAAACCTGTAAAGGGTGAGAGTTGTGAGCAGAAGTGACTTTATAAGCTCCTGCTCTTAGATAGACAGCCCAGGAGGCACAGAGCAAGGAAGGGGGAAAACGAGGGTGCGGGGCTGGGGCTGGTTCTTAGGAGATCTGTGAATGAGTTTAAGTGGAAATGGCCAGAGAAGACGGGATGGAGATTCAGACACACACAGGGAAGGGGAGGGAGGGAGAGAGGAAGATAGGAGGCAGGGGGAGGGGGAGAGGGAGGAAAGTGTGGAAAGGATGACAATTTTGATAAAGCATAATCCTTGAACAAAAAGGATAAGGAAGGGATAGGATTCACACACATGTGTGCTAGACTGGGGTATAGGAGGTCTCCTTCATAGCTCGTTATGACCTGGAGAAGAACTGGATTCCTTCTGCTTTATTTATACCTTGGAGCCTGGTGGTTCTTTGACTTAAGTCAATGAGACAGCTGCCTAATCCAAGAGGAAAATGACCTGAAGATGTGTCAGTAGAATAACCTTGTGCTGCTTCAAGGCTTTGCCTTCTGAAGGGCTCTCTATTAAAATGGAAATAAGTTACCTGAAAAGTCATCATCTGAAAATCAATTAACATATTTAGAAGGGTGAGTTTATCAATTCCTTGGTCAAGGGCTGGGACCAGGCAAGTCCATTATGGCATATATTGACAGCGTGGCACCTGCACACAGGCAGACACCCAGACTTTTGTAATAGAGAAAGATGTGGTAGAACAGACAAGGAAACAAGATCTGGAACACAAATCACAGTCTGAGAGGACTGGGTCCGGAACAGCATGAAGTTACCGATATCCTGGAGAGGAGACAAAAAGCTCCCCAATAAGACATTGATGCTATCAAGCCCAAACTCTGGCCCTTGAGAACTGCTCCCCAGATGCCCACTCACTTTATATACAATTCTTCATGAGAAAAGTAAAAGCAAAAGTGCCAGGGTCCACCAGAGTCAGTGGCCTGTGCCCCTGGACTCAGTGTCCCTTGCAGGATGACATCTTCAAGAAATCATCAGGATGTTCCACAATCACCCAAACTTTTCATGGGCTATCTGAGCATAGACCATAGTCTGCCAGCAGCACTAAGAGCCTCCCTGAGTCAGCCTGAGGCCTTGGCCACCATGACACTTAAACCGTGAAATCAAAGGATGCCGATGTACCTCAACCCAAGTCCCTGCAGTCCTGCTGCTGTAACACCATCTGAACTCTCCTATGCATTCACCATGTGTCAGCTGCCTACATGTGCCAGGGGTAGGGCCTTCTTTGCAATACAGATTTCATAGTCATCTCATTTCTGATATTTTATGTTCACTAAGATTTGGGAGAAACTAAGTGTCTTTGTCAGCTATAACAAAATACCATAGACAGAATGGCTTCAACAACAGGAATATACTCTCTCATAATCATGGAGACCAGGAAGTCTGACTGATTTCCCAGTCAGCTGAGTGATTCAGTTTCTGGTGAAGGTTCTCTGACTGGCTTCTTCTTGTGTCCTCCTTGAGGCATTTGTAGGGAGAGAGGTCTTTCTCTTTTTATTAGGATACTAATCCTATCATATCAGAACCCCATTCATTTAAACTTAATTGCCTTCTAAAAATTTCATCTCCAAACACAGTCATGTTGGGGGTTATAGATTCAACATTTGAATTGGGTGGGGCATAACGTGATATTCTAGGCCCCCACAACTCATGCTCTTGCCTGCAAAGTAAATTCAGCCCACCCCACATCCTCAAAAGTCTTAACTCATTTCAGCATCACTTCTAAACCTAAAGTCCAAGGTTTCATCAAAAATCTTAAAATCAGGTATGAGCCAGTTGAGGCCAGATTCCTTTCTGGCTATAAACTTGTGACACAAGACAAATTATATGCTTCCAAAATACAATGGTAGGATAGGCTTAGGATTCCCTCTCCTGCTCCAAAAGGAGAGAGTCCAGAAAAAGAAAGGAGCAACAGGACCTGAGAAAGTCCAAAATCTAACAAGACATATTTCATTAGATCTTAAGACTCAAAACTAATCCTCTGTGGCTTGATATTCCACCTTTACTGGGTTGGTGGCTCTGTCTTCTGTACCCAATAGGACAGTGAGTCCTGTCCTGATGGCCTTGCCAGGTTGGGTCACACTCCCAAAGCTCCAGGCAATCACATCCTTGTGGTTTCCGCAGGAAGCATATGACCTTGAAAACAAGCCAGGTTTTCAATCACCTGAATTGCATATGGATTATTCTTTTCTTGACGAGCAGCACACTTTTGTAGGTGAACAGCATTTTCACCCTGTCTTACAGGATCTAAGAAGTCTGACAGCCTTTCTCTGTTTCATTCCATCTTTGCTTCCTTTGGTTAAAAGTGGCAATGTTTCTGTTCATATAAACCATCAATTCCTTTACCAAGTGACAGTCCAGCCACACCCTTGGTCTTCTGTTCTGAATATCTTTCTCATTTTTAATGACATGGACAGGCAAGAATTTTCCCAAATCGTTTAGGTTTCTAGCTCCATTTTGCTTAACAATTTCTTCCTCAGTTCATTCTCTCTTCTTTTGCATTTTACTATGAACAGTAAGGAAGAGCCAAGCCATATTGCCAATACTCTGTTAACGGTGCAATTTCATCATTCATATGTTATACTCGCCTCAAAAATGCTAGATCAAAATTTACTCAAGTCCCTTGCCCTTGATAACAAAGATCACCTTTCCTCCAGTTTCCAATACCTGTTCCTCATTTCTATCTAAGACCTCATCACAATGACCTCTAATTCCATATTTCTACTCACATTTCATCATGATCATTTGTGTTCTATAACAAGATGCAGACTTCCTCTCCAGTTCTCTTCTTTTCTTTCTGAATCTTTACCAGTATCACCTTTTTTGGGGGGGTGGGGGGTGGTACCAGGGAGTAGACTCAGAGGAATTTAGCCACTGAGCCACATCCCTAGCCCTATTCTGTATTTTAGAGACAGGGTCTTACTGAGTTGCTTAGCACCTCTCTTTTGCTGAGGCTGGTTTTGAACTCACAATCCTACTCCCTTCAACCTCCCAGTTGGCTGGGATTGTAGGTGTGCATCACCACACCTCGCCAGAATCACCTTTAATATCTACATTTCTAACATGCACCTCAAAACTCTTCCAGCCTCTACTCATTACCCAGTTCCAGTGCTGCTTCTACATTCTAAAATTTTTGTTAAAGAAGCATCTCCACCTCTTGGCACCAAAATCTTTCTCCTTAAGCTTGGGATGTCCTAACAAAATAGCCTGGATGACTCAACAACAGAAATTAAATCTCTCACAGTTTTGGAGGTTGAAATCCATACCAAGATGCCAGAGTGGTCAGGTTTCAGTGTGACTTGTAAACAGCCACTTTCTCATGGGTCTCCATGTGACCTTTCCCCAGCCTGTGTGCACATGGAGAAAGAGAGAGGGAGAGAGGGTGGGGGAAGGCAAAGAGATGCCTTCTTCTTTCTATAAGGCCATCAACCCTCAAATCTTATTGGAATTAGAATCCCACATTTGTGTATTAATTTAACTATTTTTATCTCCTAAAAGCCCTATCAACAAATATAGTCCTATTGGAGGCTGGGATTTCACTGTATGAATTGGAGGGGGTCACAGGCACAATTTGGGCCATCATACCAAGAGTTCTGCACTTTTAGTCTACATCTGAGGTGAGCTTCCTATACACAGCCCGGGGACCAGGCTTTGAAGGACCCTGCTTTAGAACATGTCCTCATTCCTCTTTTTGAAAAGACACACAAACTAAGTTGTAACTGAATAAAATTCTAAAAAAAAAACCCATAACATTATACCTTACAAATAACTTCAACTGCATGTCAGTGCTGGTACAAATATCATTGCGTACAAGCCCTCGGAGAGACGAGAAAATGGGAAGCTATCATGATGAGTTTAAAAATATTTTTCTTGAATAAGATTTTTAGATAACCTTGAGAAGTATTGAGGGATAGCAATTTCTTTTAAAAGTAACTAAAAATGACAAGCACATACCAAACATTTACTTAAAAGAAACATTACAGTGGATAAAACCCAGTAGAAACTGTTGCTAAATAAATACAAATAGTCGGTTAGTGTGTAGGGCAATTATCTCTTACTCAAAACATTACATATGGAATACTGCATGCATCATTTCCTTCACGAAGGAAAACAAATTCTCTTAAATCCACCAGCAAGTTTTCCAACACAAATGGTCCAAACCTTTTGCCAATGGGCTGAGAGCCAGCTGACATATTTCCACCCACACCACGCAACCATCCACATTAGTTACTCTGCACAATGTGCTCGAGCATTATCACAAATGCTTGGGTTACCCAATTAACAATGGCATCGTATGTTTCCTTCTTCTCTATGAATATATTACCAAGCACACAATTTAACACATGAGTGGATTTTCTTTTCTTCAGACAAGCCTGAATGGTGGTGTCTGAGCAGCTTCAGACACAAGGAGCATGGCAGGTTGGAATGCTGTTTGCAGAGCTGTCTGCACTGCAGTGACAGGTCCAACGGCTGATGAAATGGACTTCTGAGGACTTAGCTTGCCACCAAAGTGTGAATCTATGAAGCCCTCAGGGAAGAAGGCTATCTCTATGCAAAGAAATTGTGTTAATACACGCATTTTTTTAAAGAGACCATCTAACTCAAAATAATCCAAACACTGTATGCCAGTGGAGACTTCCTGTTAGGGGGAAATAAAATCTTTCTGGTACTGTGGATTCTTCAAGAAGGAAGTAATTTTTTACCTGAAAAGTGTTAGAGATGAAGACCTTCCAAATAAAATGACTTACATTAACTATGAGAGCATGCTTCTCAAAATGTGACACATGTTCCACCTTTACTAGAAATGATTGGGAAACTTTAAAAAATACATTTGAAGATCCTTCCCCTTTACTGGACCCCAAAATTTCCAGAAACTGGTCCTGGACTGAGCATTTTCTAACCAGTTCTTCAACTCATTCAAAGGCACATGAGAGTTTTACTCAGCCAGGGTGGAGGTGGGAGATGAAAAAAGCATAGATTATCATCTTCCTCTACCATATTGTCCATAATCTTGCAGCACAAGAAGACCTGAGAGAAGTGAACAAAGCACATGAGTCCTAACAAAAAATAATATTTTTTTTAAGTTACATTCTCTATCTAGCTACCACACCACTTACAACCAAATTTCTTTTCTGTCTAGGACCCTGATGGCTCTTGTTCACTACAAAACAACAAATCCTTTTCAAAGCTAGGTCCTAGCTCCTTATTAGTCTCTCTAAATTGAGTATCAACCCCAGGAGCTTCTTCTCAAAGCACAATAGAAACAGTCTGCCTGTCTCTCTCTCCCTCTTTCCTATTCCAGTTTGGGTGTTAGGGGTCTCCCAAAAGTTCTCATGTGAGACAACACAAGAAGGTTCAGAGGAGAAATGATTGGGTTGTGAGAGTCTCAACCCAATCAGTGAATTAATCCCCTGATAGGGATTAACTGTGGTAACTGAAGGTGGGTAGGGTGTGGCTGGAGGAGGTGGGGCATTGGGGGTGTGGCTTTGGGCATATATTTTGTAGCTGGCTAGTGGAGCTTCTCTCTGCTTTCTGATCATCATGTGAGTTGCTGCCTTCTGCCACACTCTTCCACCATGATGTTCAGCCTCAAGCTCTGAGGAATGGAGTCTGCTGTCTATGGACTGAGACCTCTATTGTGCTGGTCAGGTCTTTTAGTCACAGCAGTGAAAAAGCCGATTAAGGCTATTCATCTCTTTCTCTCTCTCTCTCTCTCTCTCTCTCTCTCTCTCTCAGAAGAGAATGAAGCACAGTCTTATCAACTCTAATTTTTATCTGTGACTATGGGATGATTACTAGTTGATTGGTGAGTTGCTGAAATAACTAAAATTAACTAATCAACAGAATTACTTGGCAATCCATTCAGTATCTATGTATGTGGCCTCTCAATGCCTTTCAACATTCAATACCTGTCAACATTACAAAGCTCTCTCACACACACAACTTTTACTCCTTCCTATTCTAAGATGCACATTTTAAAACATCTGAAATCAGGTGCATCTATTAATTAAAGGCATCTTAAAAATGTTTGGTCTTTTCTGACAGCTGGGAACTGTGCCATCACTATTCCCCAACCCTTCTCCCCAGTGAGGAGAGAGCTGTTCGTATTTTCTGTCCTCCTCTTTCTAAAATCAAAGAACCCCTAGACTATACACTGGAAGGTTTTTCACCAAGCAACCATGCTGTAAGGAAGCACTAGATTTCTTTGCACCATTGCTTGGCTCTGATATCTGCCAGCTGAGGTAAAATAGAAAGGGAAAAAATGTACTCTTCTTTGTTTTAAATTGTTTAAAACAGAGGGAGGAAACTCATCTAGCACTTAGAGAGCTCTATTGATGCATAAGATGATGAAGCCTTAGTTCTCTCAGTACAGTTTTCTTTATCAACTATATCTAAAATAATCATGTGTCTTACATTTAATGACATGTTAGGGTTGATAAAATTTAGGGGAATGTGACAAAGTTTATAAATGGGAAACTGAATCTATGGGTTGGAGGAGCAAAGGACCTTTGGCCCTTTTTAATGGGCTATGGCAAAAAATAGATATTTAAGATCCTTACATTGAAATATTTCTTGTGCCTCTATTGCTTTAGTACCTGAGTGCTCCCACACCATCTATTGCCAGTTTCTACCTCTTGGGGCCTCTTTTGTAAGGCATTATTCCCTTTAATGGAGACACAAATTCTGACCATCACACAAGTGTCCCAGAAGTAGAAAAATACATGAGTCTTACCGAGTATTTGCCTCCCTATTATATTTAATTATTTACCTGTTTTCTCCTCTAGACTATAGGCTAAAAACCAGTTTGTTACTACTCATCTGTGATCTTCTCAATATCCAGTAAATTCCTGACACTCCATTGCCTATGCATAGTCTACAAAACATATTAATAGATGGCTATTGTTGTTAATGATCACTAAAGCATGGACCACCAGAGTTAGGGGTGATGTTTTTTTAGGACAAAATCCTATTGAAAAAAATCAGAGGACTCTATTCGAAAAGCTAGACAACTTTCTCATGATCACATCATTCATAAATAGCAGAACCACAGACTAGGTCTACTGATGACAATTATTCAGCTCTTTGCAGCATAAAATGCTGATGGGCATATTATCATTTTGACAAGCTACACCTATAAATGAGTGTATTAAAGGAATACATCTGTTACCTCTTCATTCTGCAGTAATTATGAATCAGGTGATAAAAGGCCCAAGAGTTTTCTCCCACGAGCTATGAGAAGCAAAACATGAGGTTAACGCTTTGCAGTCATTGCTAGTATAACAAAGCAAATGCATCACTTTTTAAAGTTCTTGTCTAAGTAAGAAACAGATGACACATACAAAACTCAAGTGAGCTTAAACTTTATCTCTTTTGTCCCATACCTCTTAAGTAAAAGGTTACAGTTCCTAAATCCAACATATTTAGCTGGAGAGAAACCTATGAAGAATGAGGTAACAATACCCACCTATCATCCAGTGGCAGAGATCCTTGTCAGGTTTTCAATGGGATGTGGTAATTCTGGATGCTGAAGCTAAATGCCAGCTTGTGCAATAAACGTTTATATAGTCTCGGTATCAACTTCTAAATATCACCATCATTTTATTATAATTGCTAATAGTAAAACTACAAATAGTGATGCCCATAATTTTCAATTATTGTACAACTTGGGGAAAAAAAGACCTCTTCCCTACATATAAGAACATTTCCCCCTGAGGTTTCATACAGCAAAGAGTTAAAATAAACTGCTGATAGTTACCCATTCTATAACTGGCTGCTACTCTCCTAGTAGGAAACCTTCAAAATGTAGCTCCACTGTCTGTGCCCCACATTCACCTGATTTCTCCTCAAGGCACCAGTTGAAATTATCTGAAAGTACTGACGGGGGGAAGAATGAGGGTGGACAGCAGAACTTTATGGTTTATGGTGATAACATCAATTCCTAACCCTTCCAAAACTGCATAAGACACTGATTTCTTTGCAAAATAAAATGTGCAAAGGCATATGAGAATCATTCATTTCAGTTTCATTACTGGTAATTGATCACACTGCCCAGAGGAAATCAGTCCATTTGTTTTTCATGAGCTAGCCTGGACAGAGGTCAGTATTCACATCTCTCCTTTATAATGAACTAATTATCAAAACAATGGGTACTTAATGAAAAGCATGGCCAAGGAAACATGTTTATTCTCATTCTTTTGAACTTTCAACTTAAAGAGATAAAGGACTCAGAGATAATATTTTTTTTGCTGATCCTTGTTACAATGAAATTTGGTTTTTCATCTTCATTCCAAATTCCCTTCTAAAAATTGATAATAAAATTGTGGATTCCCCTCTCTGAGATATAATAGATGCCCATTACAAACATTAAAAGAAGTGTCCACCCCCTCAAAAATGTTATCAGGCAGTCTCCCTCTAATTGGTTTGTATGCCTTGCAAAGAAAAATGTGAGCATACCTATAAACAGACTGACAGGTTGTCTGGTTCCACTGTGACTCTTACAAGTCCCTCTGTTCAGGGAGCTTCCAGAAAGTCCTCAGGCAATGCTCATTAGCAAAACACAGCTGATACTCACTCTTCCAAAGGTAATTGGCTGGGGGTAGAGTGAGAGAGAAAGAGTATTTCTTTCCTCTGACTGGGTCCCAAAGTCCAAAGATTTTAAAATACTATATATACCTCAACATTAAAACACCTAAAATCATCATTTTTTTTAAGGCAGAAACTTGTCTCCATTAAGGAGTTTGGCAATCTGGTTCACACCCTTCAGCTAAAGTTTCAGATCTCATTTCCTGCCTTGAGTCATATCAAAGATAAGGACCAAGACATATTGGCACTATTCAAGGTACTGACTACAGATATTAACCCATAGTCAATGATGACCTTTTTTGACAGATTTTAATATACTGATTTCTTACAGACTTTACACAGTCTTAATATATATCTATTACCCTATCCCCCAAAGGTTGTGATTCATTTAGCTACAACCACTTTAAAACGAATCCAGTCTATATTGCAATATGTTCAGAAGTGGCTTATGGCACCAGGGAGTGTATAATTATTCCCTCCCAGCTATTCAGTTTTGCTGACAGCAGATAATAATTGTGTAGACCTACACCCTACATAACTCTGGGGGGCTTTTCAAAGCAACAAATTTTGGAAAAAAAAATTAATGAAAAATATTCTGAAAATGGCAGCAGACAAAGCCAAGCACAGAACACTTACAATACAATATGGGGGCTGGACATGTTGGCATGCACCTGTATTTTCAGCTACTAGGGTGGCTGAGGCAGTAGAATCCCTTGATCCCAGGAATTCTGGACAATATAGTGAGATCTCCTCTCAAAAAGAAAAAAAAGATAAGGAAAAAGAAACAGAAAAGAAAGGAAAAAATGCAATTTAAATTGTCAGGAGGCCTATCAAATAGAATAGAGAAAAATAAAGAGGGGGGTGGGGTATGTATGTTATTGATTAGGATAATTTTTCTTATGATGAGTCTCTGAATTCCTATTTTAAATTCTAAAATTTGACTTCCTTTTGTAAAGAATGTTAATGATCATAAAATTTCACTTAGAAAAAGAAAGATGGTATACATTAGACTGAGATTACTTAGCTCTCTTTTTCTCAGGTACCTTCTGGAAGGGTGACTACCAAGGTTACAAACAAGTCTACAGAAATGTCTAGAAACCTGTACCACAATTCCCCAGAGAACATTCTCAGCTGTGATTCTCACTCTGGCTTTCCTTGCTAGGAGGATTTGATAAACAGTTCACTCTTGTGAACCCTAGTTTCATATTTTGGAAATACATTTCCCATATCAAAAATAATAATCCACAAAAAAATAATCTAAGCTGTGTCATAAAGATCATTGGGACAAATCATCTAAGAGCAGCAGCCTCAGAGGGGAACTCTTGGGCCTTACCAAAGAGGTGCCTGGAGAGGAAAAGAAAAGAAAGAAATAGCAAGAAACCTATCAGAAGGGGCTAATAAAGATGAATAAAAGATGGTACAGAAAAAAAAAAAAAGATTTCAGCCCATAAACCTCCCATGCACTAAGGCAGTACTGACAAGATCCCAACCTCTCCTTATCACCTTGGTCATACATCTTCATACACGCGGGTGCTACAGCAATCTCCATTATGTCTGTGCCTTATAAAGTATGGCTTAATGCCATTTTCTTCCTTGTCTGTGACACTCCCTTTAACGATCAAGCAGGAAGTGTCTGAATGGAAATACTTCAAGTAAAGCTATCATGTGAGTCCTTGTGTCAGCAGTCCAGGTGAGAAGCCTCCAACACCACCAAGGGGGAGGTGAGGGTGGTGTGAACACTTCATGTGTTGGAGAAAGGGTGACTTAGAGTCATGCTTCCTCTCATTGGCCCAGATAACATTACCTCATTTTATTATCTCAATTTCCTTTAATTTCTCTTTACCTTGCTCTGGGTCTCTGCAACTATTTCCTCTCTGGTTCTTGTCCTGTTATCATTATTTTTATATTTTTCTTTCTTCTTCTTTTTTTTTTTTTTTTTTTTTTGTAGCACCAGGAATTGAACCTAGGGATACTTAACCACTGAACCACATCCCTATCCCTTATTTACTTATTTTCTTATTTTAATACAGGGTCATGATAAATTGCTTAGGGCCTCACTAAGTTGGTGAGGCTGCCTTTGAACCTACAGTTCTCCTGCCTCAGCCTCCCCAGTCACTAAGATTACAGGCATGTGCCACTCTACCTGGCTCATTATTTTTATGTATCTATTTCTGTCCTTACTTGTCTGTTGAATTGAGACAAGGTATAAAATCATGGGTTAATTTGTTACCAAGAGAAGTTAAGGAATTTTATAAACAAAAAATAAGTATATTCTACTCTACACTCATAGAAAAAAGCACAGCATATAGTTCTATGCTTCCTAGTGGCCAATGTAAAATAGGAAATATGACAAATTACTTGAGTGTTTATGTAATGTGTGCAATAATCAGCATATCACATTATGTGCATAATAATATGCAAGTACCATTTCATTAGTGTCATGAACTGAATGTGTTCCTCCAAAATTCATACATTGAATATTAACCTACAACTTGATGATATTAGGAGATGGAGCCCTTGGGAAGTAATTAGGTCATGAGGGTAGAACTCTCCTGAATGGTATTATGCCCTTATAAGAGGAAATACAAGAACTTGTTCTTGCTCTCTGTCTCTGCCATGTGAGGATACAATGATAATATGATCATCTGCAAACAAGGAAGAAGACTCTCCCTAAAATGGATCTGTTGGGGCCCTGATCTTGGATTTTCAAACCTCAAAACTATAAAAAATGAACCTCTTTTATAAAGTTCCCCAAGTCTATGGTATCTGGCCTAAATTAAGACAATTAAGGAAGATAAATTTTACCCAGTAAAATATTCTAAGAAGAATTTGTCATGTGAATCTTTCTATAACGATGATCAAAATAATAATGATTATCATAATAGGATCATATATAGCTAACAAAGGCTGCAGAAATTTTACTATGGACAGAACTTAATCTAACTCTCAGTAAAGTAAAAAATATGATGTGAAAACGTAGAGTAACCAGAGCATGATGGCTCATATCTATAATCCCAGCAGCTCAGGAGGCTGAGGCAGGAGTATTGCAAGTTCGAGGCCAGCCTCAGCAACTTAGCAAGCCCCTAAGCAACGGAGCAAGATACTGTCTCAAAAAATAAAAATAAAAAAGGGCTGGTGATTAAGCTCAGTGGTTAAAGTGCCCCTGGGGGCTTCAATCTCTAGTACCAAAAGTAAATAAATAAAATAAAAAACAGTAAAATCTCCTCTGTGAGGCTCTGTGGCTACCTGGTGGTCTGACTTTACCTAGACTTGAGAATTTGGAAGAATGATTAGTTGACATTTCCACATTCACATTCAAAAAAAGTCCAAATGTAGTACAGATTGCCCACAAGGAAATGTCTCAGTAGTAAAACCACCCAGCCCTTCAAAGTGAGATTATTAATAGCTAATCTGAAATTATCATTAGATCTCTTCAGAGAAATGTGGAGAAAGCCAAGATCAAGTGACTGGATGAGACTGAGAGTCAAAAATAATGAAGTTGAATGGATTCAGACAAGCAAGGGTTAATACTAAAAACCAAGCAAATGTATCAGATAATTAATGAAATTGATTAATGAAAGGAGACCCCAGAGAGAGGGTACACATTATGGTCAATCGCCTAAGCCATTCATTTTATTTAAGCTTCATAGCATCTTTCTGGACTGACAAGGCAACTATCTTTTAGTAATTTTGGAGTAAAAACCCAAAGAACAGAAAAATTTGGACTAAAATCACAGGGAGTAAATGTTGGCATCACACAGGTATTCAGAATGTACCTAAGATAGCCTTTCCCATAGAGTCCAGATCTACAATTGGCAAAGATGACATTTTCTTTTGAAAATTAGAGCATGTTGTGTATTCTTACCCAGAAATCAGTAAACAATCCAGAAAGTGTTTGGAACATTGTAGTGGTGTTAACAACCAATAAAAAAAAAAAAAAAAGAATGGAAAAAAAAATAAAAATAAATAGAAGAAGTAAAAAAACAAACAAACAATGTCACAGAATATCTGTATCAGTTTCCCAGAATGACTTCTCAGAGGTCACATGGGGCCATGGAAGGTGGTCTCCACAAGGGCTTGGTAGAGGAGATGAGTGGAAACTGAAACCTATTCATGGGTCTCTGTTTTAGGATTATGAGTGCTCTGATGAAGGAGAGTGCCTTTTATTTATTATAAATGTTGTACACTAGCTGACAGGGACTCTGGGGACTGCCACAGGAGAGCCAAGTCAGACACAGGCAGAGGTGGGGGTGTTTCAGGAAGTGAGCAAGTGATCTACCTGGGCAGGTATGTTAAATGAAAAATTTCCAGAAAAGCCAGCCGTAGGTGCAGAACTGCACAGTTCAGGACTTGAGAAAGAAGCCACATTGGTGGCACTGTAACTTTGCATGTAGCACCATTCCCAAATGAACACTGAAACTATGGATTAGAGGAGGGAGGGAGCTCTTAGTAGCCCCTAGAGACTAAACTGTCCCAGTGATTGCACATAGAAATACTGAAGTTACAATACTGTTTGTTAATATCACATGAGGAATATTATAATAGTGATAAACAGTAAATTATAGAAGCCACTTAACAAGGGCTGTTTTACTTGTAGCCTACAATACTGTTAACAGCGTTTGTGATAACAATGTGCTCACTAAGAATTGAGAACATTCAAATCTAGAAGAGACAAAGAATTGGGGGAAAAATAGCTCACAGAGTGTTTGAAAGCTTGAATAGGCACAGGTGTGATAACTGGAAGTCAATTCTAACTGAAGAAAGAATGGTTGATAACTGCTAAGGATGTCAAGGATATTTCAGAAATGTGTACAAGATTCCTCAAAAGCTCTCCTTATAAAAACACTCTCTCAGTCCTCAGAACCTGCTGGCTGCTAGACTGATGAAAGTGATAATCAAGCAAAAAATACTCAGAACGAATATTGACAGAGAACTGAAAATGCCCATTAGGTTTCAAAGATTCAGTATGAAAATTTTATGAATAAGGGCTGGGAGCAGTCAGATCTTAGTTTAAATCCTGCCTTTGTCTTTGGTAAGACATAGCTTTGGGCAAGTCCCTTAACATCTAATAATAATAAGAGAAACTGTGGAACTATTAGGTATTCCTTTATATTTTAAAAAATTATTGAAGAACTCATAATTTTTATATATGGGGGTTTATATCTATCACTATCCACCATATGAGCAATTTAAACTGAGAATTAAAAAAATATTTACTCATCAATTTATTTAAATGGAAATAATAATAATAGGGCAGAGGGGTGGGAGGGGAAGGGAGGGGCAGGGAATTAGCAAGGATGGTGGAATGTGATGGACATCATTATCCAAAGTACATGTATGAAGACACAAATTGGTGTCAACATACTTTATATGCAACCAGAGATATGAAAAGTTGTGCTGTATATGTGTGACAAGAACTGTAATGCATTCTGCTGTCATTTAGTTTTTAAAAATCAATTTTAAAAATAAAAAATAATAATAATAAATATATTAACACATTTATACAAATAACCATATTTTCAAAATAGAATAAGGTCACATTTTATATTTTTGCAAATCTCTGTGGTTCTGACTAATAGAAAACAGCTGGATTCTTACAGCTGCCTGTGCATTCAATCTGTTGAAATAAGTTATTATGGTTGAAGTACAGGAAGAAAATCCAGCTACAAAGAGATATGTTGCTGGGGAAGGAAGGAATATTTCAATTATCTTTTAAGATAATGATGGATGTTCTCCTCTGAGAGTATACTGAAATTTGACAAGTGGTAGTTTCTTAAAGGTTAGTTGCAATGAGGTATCTGAAACCCAATAAGTGAATTTTGTGTTGTCTTTTACACTAAAGTTCATTACTCTGCCTTGCATGTGAAATGGATTGATGGATCTTTTACCAGTGCAGCAGAAGTGATTTTTTGCAAACATCGCAGTATTAACTCAAAGAATATTTTTAAAAATATGTATGCAAGTGTCATAATTTAATATAATTAATCATTTTTTCTGTTTCAGCAAAGATTTTTAAGTCAAACTGGCATTTTTTTAAAATCTAAGTGTGTGGCAATGAAGAGTACAATGATTATGAGCCCAGGCATGGTGGTGTGTCTCTATAATACCAATGGCTTGGGAGGCTAAGGCAGAAGGATCTCAAGTTTGAGGCCAACCTTAGCATATTAGGGAGATACTGCCTCAAAATTAAAAAAAAAAAAATCAAAAGGGGCTGGGGATGAAGCTCCATGGTAAAGTACCTCTGGATTCAATCCACAGCAGAATAAAGGGATGGGGAAGGGGAAGGGGGAGAAGGAGGACTGGTGAAAGGAGAAGGAGGAGGAGAAAAGGAAGAAGGAGGAGGAGGAGGAAAAAGAGGAAGAGGAGGAGGAGAAGAAAGCATAGAAGAAGAGTACAACGATCATGTATATGATATGTGATTTAGGACCACTGCCCTCATTTGTGTTAAGGTTTATTTTCACCCACTATTGCTTCGTATAATCAGTACAATTTTCACCACAGTGAAAAAATGATAATGGAATAATCTGCATTCACAGAATGCCTGAAAGTATCTTGGAAACACCTAGGGATCCAAAGACCTACACCTGGAGAACTGCTGGTGTTACTCAGAAACAGCAAAGATTCTGCAGACACCGAGAAAAAACAATCTGTGTACTGGTTTTATAAGAAATACAGTGCTATATTTTAAAAAGTCATATATTCCCTATCTTTAAAGAACTTGCAATGAAGTTATATTGGTGTAACAGACACACAATGATAATTTCAACCTGGCATATGACTACTGCTATCACATTATCAAGAAGTATACATGAAGGTAAAGAATAGGCAGGCTTCTTCTCTCATGGATTTTGTCTTAAATTTTTTAAATTTATTAATGCAAAATAATATATTTATTATAAAAAATATTTGTAAAACTACAAAGAAGAAAATATAATCAGTTTGACCTGCTCAAATTGGTACAGACAATAGTTTGGTATATTTGATTCTTTTTTCTTATAATATTTCTTATAGAATATTCTTTGCAGATTTGTGATAATCTCAAATATATGCAACTTATGTGCATTTTTACCTTGACATTATATTATAAAGAATATTCACAATACTGGAAGAAATTTCAGAAACATGACTTTTAATAATATCATGACATATTATTGAATAGGTAAGTCACAATCTACTTAACCATCCTCCTATATTGGATTTTTGGCATTATGTGGTGTTCTCATAATTCAATACAAATATAAATTTATTTCTGCATGTCATTTTATTTCCTTCAGGATGTGTTCCCTGAGGGTAAGATTATCTTAGGCTCTTACCAGTTAAAGCCAAGTTTAGTTCAGGTAAGGCTATATTTGTGCACTTTAAGTCATATAACAAACATATCTTATTTCTTTCTCTCACAAGTTTCCATTAAAAAAAAATCGTAATAGTTTTGGGGAAAAAAAGAAACTATAATATTTTTAATATGGAGGACAAGATGTCAACAAATTTTATATATTTGAAAAATTCCTGAAACACAAAAATCAGATGTCACCTGATCACAGAAAATAACAGCAGGAGAAACTCCAGTCCCCAACACTATTGCTTATTAACAGGGTTCTCCCAAAGAGCTTTCTAGAAGCTTCCAGTTCAAAGTCAGTGAGTAAAAGCACAGAAAGGACCCAGGATGCATCATGTGAGCAAGTCAACTAAAGCATTATATTTAGAATAGTTAGACCAGGTAAGCTCTCCTCTTCCTTTGCACATACAGGCCAGTGACTTCTTTCCTCAGGACTAGGCCCAGATAACTTTTCTCCTAAGATAATGGATCATCTGCCAGTGGGGAACTCGGGTATGAGTGTCAAAGACTCAGAGAAAGAAGCAGAACAGGGCTTTAAGAAATTTGAACCTCTATAATATATGACAGCAGAGTGAGCATACATCATCTGACCAAGAAAAGTAATTCACTGAAATCCCTTACTCCCCAAGCAAGTGCTCATTACTTGGTGTTAGAGAGCACCAGGGACAGCACACTCCTGGCCCATCAACACCACTGTGCAGAGCCTCCATCACTAAGCTGCACCCTTTACAGTTTCCAAACGAGAAACTCATATGTCAGGGAGTTTGGGGAAAAAAGACCTATTGCACTGCACAAAAATCCCAAATAAGCTACCTACACCAGTTCAACTAGTGCTTTACTCACAAACATAAAGAAATATCACCAGATATTGGAAGAATATTAATAGCATAAGAATAAGGAATCAAAACAAAGAAATAAATTAATAAACCCTCTAGAAAATGGAGTCAAATCAGTGGGGAAAAGGTTCTTCAAGATATTCTATTCAGTATCTTCAGAGAGAACCAAGAGGATATTATGTTCATAAATCAAGATAAGCCTTCAATGACAAGTCAGTAATTCAAGGACAAAAAAAAAGAGGGCTTAGAATTTTTTTTTAACAAAACTAATTAATTATGGGCTAAGTCAATTGTTTTTAAACTATTTTAATTAATAAGCATATAACACTGTATACATATATCCATATAATACATATGTGAAAATATACAGATAAATAAATATATGTATATATTCCAACAAATTATGCTTCTCCTCACAGCCATGCATTATCTGTGATAATTCTATTCATTTTTTAAAAGGGCTCATTAAATGTATTTCATGACTCATTGATAAGCTGTGATCCAGAGCACAAAAACAGTTGATTTAATTGTAGAATAAAACAACTGAACCCCGAGGAGTGGTTTATAGATCAAAATAAGGAAGTCTCAAAGAAAGAAAAGACCAGAAATGGGTTAAAAAAGTGGAAAGTCAGAAATCACATATGAAATATCCAGGAAGTACAAGATCCAAGCAGTAAGAAAGAAACAAAGAAGAGAAAGGAATAAACAAAATAATAAAACTAAACAGAAATATATGTTTTGGGGGAATAGTTTAAATAAGGTTGAGCAAGATTATTAAAACTTAAAAATAAAACCAACACATATATACATCCATGAATGTAATGTCGAAATTTCAGAATTCTAAGATTAAAAAAGACTCTGAAGGCTTCCAGAGAAAACAAATTACACACAATGCAAAAAGGACCTGTGCACACCTGACTTCACACTCCTTGTCTCCATTCCCAGTCACATTGTGCTTAGGGGAAAATCAAAGAGCATCAATTTTCAATCTTAAAGGAAAATATTGAATTTAAAATGTTATACCCTGCCAAATGAAAGTAGGGGGGAAACAGAAATAATTTCTGCAAATGCAAGTAAACAGAAGTTTTCTGCTCACACATTCTATGTGAAAAAAAAATGACTAAATCAGATTTTCCATCCAAACCAAGAAAACTCCAAGAGTAATGGGGACATGGAGTATAAAACACAGACAGTTGAAAGAAAAAGTAGGAAAAGGTAAGAAAAATGGGAAAGAAATAAAATCAATGACAACCAGTGCCAGGAAGAATAATTCTTGGAGCAACAAAGTTATGAAGACATAGAACTTTTCCACAGGTCCAATGACAGTGTGGCTTTACAGTGATATATACATGCAAAATCAAAACATTTTAATAATGTTATTGGGTTTTTAGCTTTTTAAAATCAATCTGTAGGAAAAGCACACAATAAATGTAGTGCCAGAAGATAATTTAAAATATTATAAAATTTGACAATGTAATAACAATGTGGCAAGTTATATAAAATAGAGGATGAAAGAAAAGAGGAATGGTAATGAAATCTATTGACTCCCTTGAACTGTGATAAGTTACATATTATACACACACACACACATGTACATGCATATACATTGGTAATAAATTACAAAACCTAGAAGAATTGAAAATATAAAAGCCTATAAATATTGACACAAAGTTGTTTTAAGCCACTAATTTTTGAAAATAGCAGACTATAAATATTATAGTTGATAATAATATTTGATTATCAAGTTGACAAACAAAGGTATGCGGCTTTAAGATTCTTACAATGCTTGCCAAAAAAGCTAAAAAATACTGAAAATACAAGTTTTCTCTAGAGACTGGGACTAGCAGGAAGGTGGATTGTAGAATTTTATCTTTACTTTTTATCCATCTATACTGTGTGAATCTTTAATCACATATATATGTGTATATGTGGGGACATATGTGTGGATGTTTTTTAAAGGAAGTTCTTATCACTTCACTTATCCTTCCTGAAAACTGTTATTTAAAAATATTTTTGTTCAATTGATGAGGAAAAAAATAGCATTTCATTTTATCATGAGAAATTTTAAATAACTAACTCCATTTTTAATCTCGTTTGTTAAATATATTCTTATACCATGAAATCATAAGGATTTACTTTTTACTGATTTACATGAGTATTTTTAAAACACATTAATACAATGAAACCTTTTCTTATCTTGTTTATGACAAATGCAGTCCCTGACTCCTCATGTACCTTATAAAATTATTTCTAGGGCATTTTTCTTTTTTACCTTAAGAAAGTGTTTCTGTCAATGTATACTAAGCTTTTGCCTTGGCACGTACAACTTTTATGCGCCCTGCACTTTCATGTATCATGAAAGAATGTCATGCCCTTTAAATACTTTTCCTATACTTGAATCTGCATTTTACATGGTAGGTGATTAAGGGTGATTTAGAACCATTTTGTGGATCTGGGATAAAAATCTAGGCCCCTGATGAGATACTCAAAGTTGTAGAGAAGGACTTTCAGGTGTTAAAACAAAACAAAAGCAAAAACCCTGTACCCTGTACCATGTCATGTAACATGTAACATGTGCATCTGTGTTTGTGTGCAGGTATATGTATCTGTATGTATGTGCACAGGCTGTATTTTCTCAGTTTACAGATTCCAAGAGGAGATTCCAAAAGTGATTAAGCAGATCAGTCGTGTGTCATCAGTGATCCAGGCTCTTTTATCTGCCCTACATATCTATAACTACAGGAAAAGACTTTCATTTTTTTCCATTCAACACGTCATGTTTGTAAAATAGCAGCTGATGCTCCAGAAAACACTAAAAGCCCTCTTTTTTTTTTTTTTTTTTCTGTGCGATTCTCCTGTTAGGATATCTATTCAGTTTTCCCTAATCCTCTCTTGCAGAGTTTCTCACAGTTCCATTCCCAAACCTCTGCAATCAGTCAAATGTAGTCTCTAACAGGACTGGGAAAGTGAATGGCTGGAAAACAGAAACATGAAAGTTAGACTAATCATGATTTTCAAGTTAGACCATTCCAACCTTGGGTTGGAAGACTGAATCCGAAACAAAGAAAATGAAGATCTTATTAGTAAGGAACAAACGGAGTGGAGAAGGTTCAAGCATAAAATTAATAAAGTAAGGTACCATAGCTATGTTTTTCAGAAGTATAGCCTTTTTGTGCTAAATTTACTATATATAATAACCAAAATTGATGCTGCTTTTCTGAAATGAGCTGTGCAATATTCTAAATTTTCTATGTTATGCAATGTTATGTGTACATACCTTTAAACATCTATAAGAACTCAGGTAAAATCTGATTTCAGAAACTTACGAACAATCTGACTTTAATTTTGTTTTCTTATTAGGATTGGTCTAACATTTGACTTCTTCTAGAATAAATTTTTGCAATTTGTATATTTTCTTTTCAGAAAAGTTTAATTTCATTTATGATTTCAAATTTAATAGCTTGTAGTTTAGTATAATATCATTTAAAATATTTTTAAGACTTCATTCATAATATCTGTATGAGCTCTAGTTTTCAACATTAGTTTTGTTATCTCTCATTCTTATTAATTTTAATACTATGTTCTATAAAATCAGGTCTTATGTTTGCTTTTTTTCTCTTTTATGAATTTCTGCCTTCAGTTGTATTATTTTTCACCTAATTTTTTATGCTTAGATTTTTATTTGTTTAATTTGTAGAATTAATTCTTGTCTATCAAAATGAAAGGATGTGAAGCTAAGAGTTTTTCCCTTACTTTCTGTTTTAAACACACTGCTTAAGATAATCATTCTCATTGCCATACTCCAGTTATAGCTCTTTGGTACTGAAGAATATTTTTCACTAAAAAAGTTCATTAAAATCTAGTCTATTTGCTTTCCTTAACTGTTTATTAATGAATATGTATGTTATCAAAGAGTGTACCCTGTATAATTTTAATTTTGAAGGGATTTTGTAAAGCAGTGTTTCCTAATTTTTAAAGAGGATATGGTCTTTGAAATGTACAAATTTCAATTTTATCTATATTATTTTAACCTGGTCAAATTTTACTAGTGGTATTATTTGATTTTCTTCATCTTTCATTGGCTGAATAAAATAGTAAATTCCTCTTAAACATTTATATTTGTCTATTCTACTTGTATTGCTAATAGTATCTGCCACATTCATTTCCTCTTACCATGTCAGTGAGATTATAACTTTCCTTTAAATCAAAGAAAAATAAATTCTTCCTGAAAAAAAATTGCCTAAAATTAACTCCTTTGGTTTTCTTTCTGTTTGTAACTGTCTGAATAGTCCATTTATTCTTTTGAAATTCTCTGTCCTTGGAAAAGCAGTTTTTAATCAAGTGTGAAAGACTTACATGTTAACAGAAGAGTTTATTTTAATTGGAAGAATAGGAGTTTATTTTAATTCACAGAACTGTTATATTTGATCTTCAATTTTATAAGTTTATGCTGCTTTATAATACTTTGATTTATAACTGTTAATACTTCTATATTCTCCAGTAATTTGCATACTGTACAAAATATTTTAACTCCACTAATGGTTATCTTTAAAATTACAAATTCCAAAGTCTTAATTTATCCTAAATTCCTAAATTATCAATAACCAATTAAAATTATAACTTTTTCTCTGTAGGTAATAAAGATAAGGGCACTTTGGCTGTCCTTACCCTCTACCACATTCTTTCAGGTTTTTAGTTAATATAAATTCAATCAATTTTTAATGATGTGATTGTTCACATTTCCCATCATATTTTAAGAATATAACTCTTCCACTGAATTTTATTAACAAATGTAAAACAATTATTATTTTTTATATTTATTTATTTATTGTACTATTTCAAGCTGATCTCCTTTTTTCATACAAAGATTTCATTTTTAACATCTCAATTTTAAGTTGCCTCAATTGGCAGAAGTACTCCTTAAAATAATCAATTTTCAACACACTTTTTTATTTGTCTTTTCAATTAAATTTTTAACCTAACGAATAGCTAGAAGTATATAACTTTTCAAAAATGTTGTGAATTGTGTGGAATCCTACCCAAGTTAATCCTCTTATTTTTTCACTTTAGTAATTATCATAAATTGCTCCTCATATTCCAGCAATAGACTAATTGTACGTCTTGGCATTTAACATTCTGAGTTTTTCCCCCCTCTGTGTCCTAGTGGGAATTATAATGATAATTCAGGCACTGCTCCTAAGATAATGTTTTACCCCAGATCTTGAAAACCTATCCTATTGTTGAACATTTGCTTTTTAAAAATAAATCTCAGAAGAAAGAATAAAGTAATGTAGAAAGCAAGTAAGAACTACTAAGGGAAGGAATCAAACTTTATTTGAATTTGGATGGCAATTTGATTATATAGAAATCCAAAGAGCATGAATAGCATGTGTGAAGTTTATAATCATGTCTAGGAAGGACACTACAGAGTTACCCATTTGTTGGCTTGGAACATGTTTCAGTCCAGTAGCTTATACTGGGGCAAATTAAAGTTTCTAAGATAAAAGAGCCTAAAATGTCACCCACACAATCCAAAGTCCAACTTCCAATCCTCGAAAGCTCTGCTTAGTGAGTATACTCCTACAAACATGTGCAACTTACTCTATCCTCATTTCAAAAGTTAACTCAAACTAACCTGGTCATTAACAGAAACTCTGTGTCCTTCTCTTGGGGTCTAACAAAGTCTAAGCTTGCTGGTTGCCATGGTCTATTTAATAAATTTTCCTAAGCTGTGGGGATAATAAGATAAGATATTTGGGAGAATTAAAATGTTAATTATGTGTACAGGTTGGTAAATATGCTCAGTGATTTGAACGGATTCATTATGTGAGCTTAAATTATTATTACAACAGTGAATGTCAACCATTCATGATACATTACCCTCATTACAAAATATTGACAACCAAATTCAACCGTGTGCTCTCCAAAAATTAATGACTACTATAAAATTACTCTCAATTTGCTCTTAAATAATTCCAGAAAAGTTCTTCTGACACTGGAAGCATTTACCCAAATAACTTACCTGTGCCTTCTCTCTAAGGAACTCAAGAGAGCTGCCAATAATAACACAGCATAGAAGCTCAGTGACATTATTCGACCATGATCACACAGCCAAGATGTGGCAGAAAGAAAATTGTGTCAGGTGTACCTGACACAAACCTGTGATGATGATGACTACCTCTTCCACAAATAACAGTAGCTATCATGTATGGAATATTCACCCTACGTACAAAGACCTTTGTAAACAGGCTTTATTTTTCTCCATTTTATCAAGAGTAAATAGAGGCTCAGAAATTTTTAAATATGTTGTATTAGCACTTCATGAAAGAACAACAACAAAAAAGAAAATGTGTATCTCATCAAGTCACTACACCTGTGGATAGTCCAGATAACAAGCATGAAATCTGATGGAACCATCTTTGAAGAACAGTATTATTGTTTAGAGAGTTTGGCATATAAATAATCAAGTCAGAATTCTTATTTCAGAAGGCAAAAAATGGGAAGAGAGCTCTTCTGGTGACAGGGACCAAGCCAGGAGAGGGCCATGGACATGCTTACGTGGGTTATTCTGCTGTGGCTCATTCATTTTGCAGCAGGGCGGGACCCAGCAGCAATTCAGCACTTCCCATTTATAAATACTGTAAATCATTCTTCTCTCTGGCTGTCTTCTCAGCTGCCCTCAGCATTTTGGGAAGGGGAAGGTCCCAGTGAGCCAGTTATCGTTTTGCTCAGGGCTAAGTATGAGCTCTTTATAGCCCTATGTGCTTGTCCACTGCCTATGATGTGTGCCAGCTTTGCTCATGTGAAACACAAACAACTCCCATGATTCAATTAAAGAGCAGCCCCTAAAACAGAAGATGAGATTAAAGTCATGCCATTATGGGGAGTGAATCAGCCAGGAACTGCCACATCTTTTACTGGGTATGAGGGAAATAACAATACTAATCTAACAAAAGGGTAGAATATGCCCATCTTTTCTAAAAGATATATGTTCTAATATATAACTTTCTAGATTAATTTTAAATGCATATGTGGGATACTGAGTGTTGAATCCATACACATCAATTTTTAGTGCTAGGTTTTCTAAATAAGTTTCTAGTTAATCAGATATGAGGCTGGCCTTACCGAAACATCTACTCACCTCCTGATTACCAAGTTTGATTTTAGCTGACCAGGAAGAATGAAATAGAATTCTCTTCCATTTTAGCTGATGGCAGAAGCCAATCATCATTCTATCAAATATTCTATACTTATTTGACACTCTCTTTTATTTTATGTTATATTCAACTTCATTTCCAAGATTAACACTGAAACCTAATCTAAACAAAACCATATAATCTATTTCATTGCCACTAACTATACAAAGACAGAAACTCTACACCTGCCATAACATATATTATGAACACAATCTCTCTGTCTTAAATCCTTTTAACAATACTGAAGTGGTATCTTAACCTCCCAATACATTAATAGAAATTAAAACAATTATTAACCAATCCTTGCTATCTACAGAGGATAGCAAGACACCATGTGAAGCACACCTAAAGATATAAGCAGAATACTATATAGCACATAAAAATAAAAATTTTTGGAACCAACCTAAAGACTCAATAAGAGACAGTCTTCTAAATATTAGTACAGTTTAATTATGGGTTATTTTTATTAAGAGACTATCATTAACATGAGCACAGATAATAACACAAATTTATTTTTAAAGGATACAATATTATCATAGACAGACAGATAAACACACACACATACACACACCTGTATACCTTCTACCCATGGTAGGCATGCATTCCACCCCTGTCCCACATCCCCAGTCAAAAAGCATATTTTTCAGATCCTGAAAGAGAGCATACTGCAATGTTAACAGTAGTAATCAGTTGGATAGTAAGATAATAGCTGATTTTAAAATAATAAATTTAATTCATTTTGCTTTTCAAAAATAAATGCTACATATTGTTATAATTGTAAAAATACTTATGTGTAAACTCTTTTGCACATCACAATATGCTACTAATATTCCTGCTATTTAATAAAATTATTTGAATAAAAATAAAGCTGAGAAAGTCTATTTTCTATTGATACAGCAATTTAGCTCATTTCCATAGGAGTTCCAGTTTATTATTAACCTAGGATTAAATAAAGTGCTATTATTCTTTTTTTAATATTTATTTTTTAGTTGTATCTTTATTTCACTTTTATGTGGTGCTGAGGATTGAACCCATGCATGCTAGGCAAGCACTCTACCACTGAGCCACAACCCCAGCCCTAAAGTGCTATTATTCTAATAATGCAACTTGAGACATCAAAACATTAATAGATATCAAGCATAAGGTAAGTATAATCTAAAATAAATGTTTGGGTAATAATTAAGCATTAGCATATAATTCTGACAAAATTACAGCATTTAATAAAAGCTGTTTAAATATGAATTTATTTATGCAAGTGTGATAGTCAAGATTATCTAGTGAGCACTATGTGTTAGGGGTTTATTTTCTTTTCCTGTCTTTTTTTCCCAGTGCTGAATATTAATCCCAGGGCCTTGTGCATGCTAGGTACGTGCTCTGCCACTGAGCTAAATCCTCAACCCCAGTGACTTATTTCCTTAAAATAGGTATTTCAATTCAAAGAACTCTTCATTAACTAATAATTGCTATGTGTGTATATATGTATGTATTTGCAGTGCTGGGGATTAAACCTAGGACCTCACACATGCTAGGAAGTGAGTGTTTGGCACTAAGCTACATATCCATCCCTGAAAATTTTAAATACAACTCAAGTTTACTAAAAAAAAATTAGCAAGAACTCAAGATTGAGTTATTATTCATAATACCAAATAATTTAAGATACTGGCTTACAAAATATTATTTCTGTAGAAGATGTATATCAAATATTTTGGTGCAACAAATGAGTAATTTGAAAACTAAAGTCAGAAGAATACTAGAATGAATTTCAAATATTTGTTCAAGGAGATATTATTCATAATGGAAGTAAGGAAGTCAATGTATGAGAGGTAATTCTTGACCTCATTCTCAAAATTTGACTTATTCATATAACTACAATCATAGGTACATAGTAAGGTAAATACTGGAACTATTAATTTATTTTTAAGGCATCAGAAATTATGTATATGTGTTTGTTATGTGCACATATTTGATATTTTTATTATAAATAATAATAAACATGTTCCAAGTGCCTGCTTCCATTGGTCAAATTGAGGTAAGAAAGAAGCTTGAGCAATCCTGAGTTGTATTCTTATTGCTTTTCCATAAGGAATGTGAACCTTGCCTAAGATAAGAAGCTTGAATAAGAGAAAAAAAGTAAAAGTCAGCCTGAAGTCAAATCCTTACGTCTACTCTTAACACACAACTGTTGAAATTACTGCATATAATATGAGATAAACATCTTCAGACTATCCCCCACACTCCTGCAAAAAGAAATCCCCCATGGGAAATAAAGGATTCGATAAATAATGAAAACTCTATCAACAATTCTAAGGTAACAGGGTTTTTTTCCCCCACATTTTAACATCTCTGAACTTGAAAGATACATCTTAAAATTGATAACACATTTAATAATTAATAATATCATATCAGTACTTAACCTATATGTGGTGAAGGACTACTATGTTTTTAATTTACCCTTCATTCTTTCCAATTATTTTTCTGTTATAATAGTTTGGAACAACATTTTCAATAGCATCCTGTTTGAGCCAACGAAATATTGTAATAGCCACTATTTTGTTTTGTTGCTTGTTTTAAATTTATTATTATAACTGGGACATAGAAATACAAAAATTGTACCTACTAAAGGGGTAATGTGGTGTTTTGACTCATATATGTTTTTTAATGACTAAAGGAGTTTAAACATATCTCCTCAAATATTTATGATTTCTTTATGATGAAAACTTTTAAAATCCTTTCCTATACTTTCTGAAGTATACAGCACATGGTCCGCATTTGTGGTCACCCTACTGTACAATTGCACACTAGAATTTCTTGCTCCTACTAACCATGACTTAGTAGTACTCATGGATTGAACATTCCCATCCCTTCTTCTCCTCACTCTCCCAAGTCTCTTATAAATCTATCCTTCTAGTCTCAATTTCCATGGATCAACTTTTTTATATTCTATATATGAGTGAGGTCATGCAATACTTGTTTTTCTGTGCCTCTCTTATTTCATTTAACAAAGTGATCTCTAATTCCATCCATGTTGTCACAAATGACAAGATTTAATTTTCACGGCTGAAAAGTATTCCATTGTGTATATGTACATTTTCTTTATCCATCAGTTGATGGACATTTAGGTTGTTTCCAGTTTATAGCTATTACGAATAGTGCTTATTGCATATAATTTTGAATTTTGATTAATTAATATATTTTCTTAAAGTAGGCCAACTGGTAAAATAAATATTTTACTTTTTTGCCAGAAATATTAAATGTCTGAAGGCAAGAATCAAGAAGAATAAAAATAAAGATACTACATCCTCTGGAAATGTCTGTCAAATTAAATATTTCTTGCTTTCAAGGACAGTTGCTTAATATCCTAATATTCTGTGTTACTTTGGTCCTTAAGTTTTTTGCCACTGGTGAAAAATTTGCTTCTTTTTTATAGTAAAACTTATATATGATTAAAAAAATTTGTCACTCCATAAAAGTAAAATAAAATATATATACCCATCACCTTACCAAAATTTTATAATGAATACATAATTCAAAACATCACACCACACACACCCCACATACACACATACACATACATACACACTCATCGTCAGTTAAAATAAAGAATTAATAAACTGTAATTGATATTCTCAGCCTAATGATAAAACCTGAATAATGTACAGCATAAGAAACATCTCACTTTGTGCTATGCAACCCCATAAGAAATAAAAGATCCTGCAAGTATGAAATAATAAATTAGATAGGAAATGTACTTAGGAACAAGGAAGGAAATAGATTAATAACGTAAGTCTAGGTCAAAACTAAGTCTGGCTTATTAATTATGAGGACTTTCAGTTTAAATTCTTCTATTATGCATTTTACAAGAAAAATTGCTTTGCATAAGAAAAGTTTCAAAATACAATGCAGTTTCTCTCTGTTAAAATAGTTCAGGACTCAAACTCTGAAGTGAATGGAGATTCTTTCTCAAAGAATCTTCTTGCTCACTACAGTAGTCCCAGTGTCTCTGAAAATGTTCAATCCATATTTGTTGACTTATGAATGAATGATATATAGAGGCATCTTCAAAAACGAAGGAATACTCTATACCCCCGATTGTAGCTTTTCTGTACGAATGTGATTTGCACCAATTACAAAGAAATAAAATAATTCACACCTCCCAATCCAGAGAGGTACAAGAGGAAAAAGCAAATGATAATCCAATTCTGGCAATTTGATCCAAACAAAGATGGCTTTCCCTATAGCATATCTCCCACCACATCAGGCTATAAAACTGAATAATAAATTCTTCTATCCATTAGAAAAGACACATTGATGGGTCTGACTGGCCAGTAGGAATCTCAGCTATAGCTACAATATAGTGTAACTCACAGCTAGGAATGTGCTCTGGAGCCTCATTATTTAATTAAGGGTAGGAATTACAAGAGCACTAAATGCAATGAAGCAGCACAATTTGCAAGGGTTCCGAATTTATGGTTTTCATTAATTAACATAAAGTAGTGTAGGCAAGTGAAATCAAGTGATCTGCTCAGCTATTAGAATTTTGAGAGTTAATTAATATAACAGCACAGATCATTGAGCTTAGAAATTATGAGTAACATATAGAATTTTAAGGAGTATCATGATGTTTTATAATTATAAGATATCTTTCTGTTCCTTCAAATTGTCTTCTTTTAAAGCTTAGTTTCCCCAGCTTAATTCAAGATCAGATGTAGCTACATCCACATGAAGAAAAAAAAAACAGTTTAAAAATTTGTGAATTCAATTTTGCAAACACTTATAATACATTATTTGCTTATTTACTTAACTGTAATGATTACAGACCATTAGTGGCCATTAATAAATAAAACTGTTTGCATTTCGCAGTGTGTTTGGATTTCAGACTTCTCAAATTTCTTACTAGCAAAGGAAACAAAATTATTTATTCTTATGACCACAGTTTTGAATGCAGATGAGTAAATCTTCATTTTTTCCCCTGGAATTGAGGCAAAACAGGAGTGGAATTGGAGGCTGGTTGAATTGCCGTGACTGCCATTATACACACTCTCAATAACCTGTGCTCCTGCTTGGGCTTCTCCTAATTTAAAAGCTATGGAGCATTGAGGGCTATTGTTCTTTTCATCTGCATGAAGAGCTGTGTAAGCAGAAGTCAAGTCTTGCCATTCCCATTCAAATTTAATTCTAATTCGTTAAAAATAGACATGCCTTGTAAACTGAATAGCATTTTCTATGATGTCTTTATAGATTCCTATTACATCGTACATTTAAAATTGCAGGAGAAAAAACCCTGAAGTTATTATAGTTGAGACACCAATGATCTGAAATTTTTTTCTCTGCCTGAGCTTAGATTCATATATTTATTTCACAATTACAATAATTATCATCTATTGAGTACCTAAAATATGTCAGAAGCTTTACTAGTGCTTTGCATAGATTGTCTCATTTTTGTGCAAAAAAGAATCTTGAAGGGTAGGTTCTCATTTTATTTTATTTATTTAAAAAAAGCTGTTAGTATCCTCCTAAAATTCAAATTCCGAATCCTTAGTGCCTCAGAATGTGATGCATCTGGAAATAGGGCTTTTAAAGAAGTAATTAAGGTAAAGTGACCTTATGCATGTGGGCTGTAATCAATATAAACTGTGTCCTTACAAAAAAAGGAAATCAAGACAGAGACAACACAGATCAAGGGGTAGCCCCAGGAAGACAGCCATCTGCAATCATGGAGAAAAGCCACAAGAGAAGCCAAACTTGTCGACCTCTTGATTCCAGACTTCCAGACTCCACAATAGTGAGACAATAAATTTCTATGGTTTAAGCCACCCATTCTGTGTTATTTTATGTTTGCTTAGCAAACTAATAAACAATAGTGTAGACATACGAACTCTCAACAATGCCTTTTCCACTAAATCTGGCTAACCAATGTTACTAACATGCATGGGAAAGATGTAAATTCCTGCCCCTCTGCTCCAACAACAACAGTTCTTTCTAGTAATTTTAAAATACAGAGAAAATAGTTGACAAGAAGAACTTACTTACACAAAACTATGATATGAAAACAGATAAAAATAATTTTATTTGAAGAAATACCAACAACCATCAGGGACCCCTGGCCTTATTGGCTGAGCCATTGACATCTGAGATGGCCAAACTGGCCCTCCTGCCGTGGTGGAGCAAAACAAGAACCTGGTTGAAAAAACCACTACAGGATACGCGGTGAGGTCTCTCTCAGGAGGTGTAGCATGTTCCTAGATTTGAGTTTTAAAATACTAAATAGTTCTATAATAACCTATCTGTTCAGTCCAATCAATGACAACATTAGAAGAAACTGATCAGTATACTCAAGACCCTTCTAACAATAAGCTGCCCACAATTGCAGTACCCTCCAGTTAAGGGATGAGGTTCCTGGTCAAGCAGCACAGATTGGATGGCAGACCACAGGGAACATCATTGGTGAGTGAGTCAAGGTCTCTCTTCTGGGCTAGAGATGAAAAACTGGAGTTTTTGACTTCTGTGGCACTACGGAGTTACTTCCAAATATGAGGATGGAGTAAACAGAGAGTAGCAGCCTGGTATGAAGCGACACTGATCAGGCATCTTCATGCATTTGACTCTTGGCTGAAATTGTGTATCTGCTAGATATCCCCAGATAGTTGGCAAAGGGCAACATGAAAACCCTCCAAAGTGACTTTACTGAGGTCAAATGGATAGATAGCAAACAGCACACCTTTAAATATACAATTTGATAAGTATTGATGTATGTATGTGCCCATGACACTCCCACCAAAATCAGCGTCATGAACATATTCATTATCCCCCAAAGCTTCCACTGACCCTTCGAAATTTCTCCCTCCAATCTTCCTCCAGTTTCCCTCCCCCTGAGCACCACTAGGCAAAAACTGATCTATTTTCTCTGCCTAAACATTAATTTACATTTCCTATAATTATATAAAATGCAACTACATTGTGTCCTTTTTCTCTAGCTTCATTCATTCAACATGATTATTTTGAGATTCATTCATAATGTGCATATAAATAGTTCACTCCTTTTTATTGCTAAGTAATGTTCCATTGTATGGTCACATCACAGTATCGATTCACCTGTTGATAAATATTAGATTCTTCTTTTTTCCCCCAGATATGGCTATTGCATATAAAGCTGCTATGAACATTTAAGCACATTTTATTTTGTCTGAACATATATACATTCACTTCTCTTGGGTAAATAAATACTAGGAGAGGAAGCCTGAGTGACATGAGAGTTATACATTTTAATTTCGTAAGAATTTGTCAAATTATTTGAAAAGTGATCATACCATTTTTATATTTCCACCTGTAGAGCACGAAAGTTCCAGATTTTGCACATTTTTTGCCAACATGGTCAGTCTTTTTAATTGTAGACATGCTACTAACTGTGTAGCTATATTTCCTTGTGGTTTTAATTTGCATTTCTCAAATGACTTACAATGTTGAACATCTTTTCATATACTATTTGCCATCTGTATATCATCCTTGATGATATAAATTTTTTGCCAACTTTTTTCTAAATTAAGTTGTTTCTTGTTGAGTTTGGATAATGCTGTCTGTATCCAGGACAAACATCCTTTATCAGATACATGTGTTGATTAAGTAATCTCACATTTTTGGATTATCTTTTCATATTCTCCACAGTGTACTTCTAAGAACATAAGCTTTTAAGTTTGATGAAGTACAATTTATCAATTTGATTTCTTAAAGCATTGAACTTTTGGTATTATAACTAAGAAATATTTTCTCTTACGTGTCCTTTAAGAAAATATATAGTCTTTGTTTTATATTTTAGATGTGTAATTCGTTTTGAATTCGTTTTTTTTCCTGTTCTGTTCTTTCTTGTTGCATATGGATATCCAATAATTCCAGCACCATTTGGTGAAAAAAAGGAAAAAAAAAGTATCCCTTATCCACTCCACTGAATTGGCTTTGCAGCTTTGTAGAAGATCAGCTGTCTGTGTGTGTATGTGTGGGACTATTTCTGGGCTCTCCTCTTTTGTGCCATTGATATATTTGTCTATCCTTATGCCAATACCATACTGTCTTGACTACTGAAGATTTCAACATCTTTGATTTCAGGTAATGTTAATTCTGTAACTTGTCTTCTATTGCAAACTTGTTTGGGCTATTTGACTACTTTAAATTTCCATATGAATTGTAAATTAAGTTACTCACTTTCTACCAACAAAATAAAAGATCTTCTGGGATCTTGATTAAAATTATATAGACTCTATACATCATCCTGGGATGTACTGACTTTGAACAGTATTGTGTCTTTTGATAAATCAACATGATATATCTCCCTTGTTTACTTAGGTTTTCTTTAATTTCTGTCAGCAGTGTTTTACAATTTCATATAGTTCTTTTATATATTTTCATTTATTTACTTGTTTATTTTTTTTCAGTGGTGCTGGGAATTGAACCCAGGGCTTGGTGTACCAGGCAAGCACTACCACTGAGCTATACCCTCAGGCTTCATCCTTTTATCTCTTTTGTCTCAATTAATCCAAACAATTTCATACTTTTAAAAAATTTTATTGTAAACAGTATTACTTTGTTACTTGAATATATGACTCACTGCTAATATATACAGTAAACACATTTAATATTTCAATATGTATCTTGTATCCTGCAACCTTGCTAAACTTACTTCTTAGTAATAGAATATTTTTAATCAGTTTTTAACAGATTTCCTACATAAAAAAACCTCATGTTCAAATAAGGCCAGTTTCACTTCTTTTCTAATCATGACATCTTTCTTTTGCTTGCCTAATTGTACTGGCTAGAATTTTTACACAATGTTGAACAGAAATGGTGAGGGTGTGTATTCTTACACTCCACCTTCCTAGGAAAGCATGCAGTGTTGTTATTGTTGTGGTTTTTTTGACCGCTAATCTTGATAGAAGCTGTAGAATTTTTTGTGGCTACTCTTTTTCAGGTTCAGGAGCTTCTTTTTCTTTTCCTACTTTGTTCAGAGATTTTTGTTTCATTTTGTTTTTCCTGTGCTGAGCCCCACCCACGGCAGGCAAACTCTGTACAGTGGCCTGGAAACAGAAGATCTTCTAAGGCCTTAAACTGGGTCAATCATAGGCAACACCTCATTTGATTTCTGTCTCTGAGATGACTGACTTTCATGGCCTGATACCTCATGATTTGAAAAACACTGTTTCATGTATTTTATCTGTTTTGAGAGAGTTCTTTCGGACAGAACCTATTTCCAGTTTCTGCCGCTCTATTGTGATCAGAAGTCGAAATCTCGCTCAATTAACATTTTAAATAGTTTAAAATGCATTTACCTCCTAGGAAAGTTGTCTATAATACAGTGTTATTTAGTGTATGGACAGCACTGAGGAGTTTTCAATTTGATAGACAAAAGCAAGTGAGAAAGGATTATTGTGAGGTTGAGGCATGCAGTCTCAGAAAGCACTTAACTATGAACTCTTCCTGTTTTTCAACTTGAGCTACATTTTAAGCAGTTAAGAGCTTATAGGCAGTTTTGTCAACTGAAGAAAAAAACAAAATTTCAGATTATTTTCAATATGTTCCCAATACGCTTTTTTAAAAACTTAAAATTCTGGGAGTGTAAGTAAGGGGAAAGATTGTAAACTGTTGGACAAAGGACAGTATCCAGAGATAAAATAAACCGAGAAGCAGGACAAATAGTTTTACCTACTATCTCTATGAATTATTAAAAATCAAGTTCATATTACTTTTGCCATATCACAGTCTATCAAAACCACTGTTAGGACATCAATTAAAATCTGGAAGTTTGCAAATATCACCATCCAGGGCCTTCTAGCCTCCCTGACCTGTCTAATACATACTTCATTATTGAATCTCTTTGTCTTCTGTATTTATGTCACGTCATCTCTTTGATCAGGAAAGTAAAATGAAAGGATTAATAAAAAATAGACAAACTTATAATTTGGATAGAAAAAAAAACAGAGGGTCTAGCAGCCTGATCTTTTAACTTTCTACCTATTTATTCTAGCTTTCTTACTATTTACAAGTAAAATGTACTACTTATGGATATTCTTACCAAAAATAAACTTTTATTTTCTTATTTCTGACATGCTTTTGGATTATCAAGGGTTGATATATTTTTTAAAGTGGCATTATGTAATTATTTACACACCTGCTTAAAATCATCATTGAGAATTCTTTATGGGAAAATAGCAAATCATTGCATTTTTTCCATGTTCTTCTATCTATTAAAAAATTACTTGGGATTGAGAACCAAAAAAGAGCTGATCTTTCTTACCAATATGAATATCTTTTTATTAGATAATTAAAATAACTCCCCATTTAAATGCTTTCCCTCTGCAGCTGGAAGCTCAGAACCAGTATAATAGTTAATGGACGAAAAGCATGGACTTGTGCCACCCCACCTGCTCCTCCTCTAGACATCATTAATCAAGCATGACAGGACTTCCCAATTGAACCCAATTGGACTCAAAATCTTTCTCAACATTATATTCTAGGTATCTGTGACCAATTGAGCAGAACTTGCACATAACATGAAATGTCTTTAACCAGCCTACATGACAGCTCTATCAGCTACCCCTCCTGCAAATGATTTCTTAAAAATTTCTCATTATCTATGTGTTAGTTTTATTGACGTGTCTTTTCATTATAAGTATAATCATATTTTTGAAAATTAAAAGATCCCAAAGCTCTCATGATTGCCAAAGGTTTTAAGTACACTTGTGAATGTAAATGAAGTGGTCCCTGAGGATAATTAGTAAAAAGAAAAAAAAAGAGAAAAGATGACTCGCAGCAAATTCAAACACAATGAAATTTATAATGTCATTGTTAATCATAAAAAAGAATTTTAAGAAATGATTAGAACTGCCAAATGGTGCATTCCTGTAATCCCAGCAGCTTGGGAGGCTAAGATAGGAGGATTGTGAGTTCAAATCCAGCCTCAGCAACCTAATGAGGCCCTAAGCAACTCAGCAAAACACTGTCTCTAAATAAAATACAAAAAGGGCCAGGGATGTGACTCAGTGGTTAAGAGTCCCTGGGTTCAATCCCTGGAGAGAGAGAGAGAGAGAGAGAGAAAGAGAGAGAGAGAGAGAGAGAGAGGTAAAGAAATGATTAGGACTTATTTTTTTAAAGTTAAAACTAAAAATTGTGATCATAAATTTACATAAATATACACCTTTAAGTACATATATGTGTAACTGTTTCTTATTTCTAATATGCTCTTGGATATTTAAGGTATATATAATATATGGTACATGTATCTATCTATCCACATAGATATACATATGGATACACATATATATCATACCATATTTTTATAATAATATTTGTGCATAATTTTTGAGGCAAATAAAGACTGGATGCAGTAACCCTGCCAAGAGTGCGAGGATAGTATCACTTTTTCAAATAAGATTGATTGATAAAATTATACAGCCTGATTTAGGGTTTCACAAATTCTGATCTGAGGACTGGTACAAGTTAAATTATTTTTCCTGGTCTACAACATGATACAAATATAAGTGAGAATGTTGAGAAACTTACAGCAATTGCTATGACATTTCTGTTGTACTTTGCAAAAGTATGAGACTGGGTTTGACTATGAAGAAAAATTTTAAAAACCCAGGTCCTTCATCACCAAAGCGCTTCAAAACAACATCATAACAGGTCATAATGCAAAAATATTTAAATAACACCCTAATTTGGAGGAAATCATCAAACCCCTCATGCCTAAAGTGTTTCATCTATAACACTGAGATAAGAAAGGCACCTACCTAGAAGGATTGTTATGGGGTTGGAATAAAATAATTCCTCAGGGACACAGCCTGTTGGCAGTCACTAGCACATACAGCCCCCAAAATTAAATATTGCACTTCCCCTATCCTTTCAACTAGATGTGGCCAAATGACTAAGTGCTCATCAGTGGAATAAAATCAAAAGTGATAAGTGTAACTTCTAGCTTTTATCACTAAAGGGAAGAAAACTATAACCAAGATAAATGCAAGAGCCTGGGTCTCTAAGCATCTTGGTGAGAAAAGGCATTGTATCTGTTCAGGCTTTTACAATTAAAAACATAAACTTCCAGTTTATCTGAACTCCTGTCATTGTGACATTTTGCCACACTTAACGAACCAATATCCCAACTGAGTTTTACATGTAAAGGCCTTGGAACAGTACTTGACATATGGTGTGCATTAAATAATTGATGACTATCTTTATTATTATTATTAGCTTCTTACATTCACAAGACTTTCACTTCAGAAGCACCATCTCTGACAATCCATGATGTTTATTTTTTTCTCCATCAAATGGCAACTAGTATCACTCTGCTAGACTCTTGTTTATTGATAATTTTGAGTAATTATTGAAGAACCATTTAACTACTATTCTGGTTGACTTTATTAAATCTCAACTTCTCTTCCTTTTCTTCTTTTTTTTTTTTTAGTACTGTGGATTGAACCTGGGAGTGCTCTACTACTGAGCTATATCCCCAGTCCTTTTCATTTTCTTGAGACAGGGTCTTGCTACTGTACCTGATGGGCCTTGAACTTAGCATCCTTCTGCCTCAGCCTCCCAAATTGCTGGGATTATAGGCTGTGCCTCCCATTACCATTTGGAAATGATTTGAATGTTATTGCTTAATTGCTTAATGCACATCTAACACATTGATCAGGAAAGTGTGTTATACTATATATTGATACTCTGTTCAGAAAAGGTGCAACACCATGGGATGGAACCAGAATGGGTATTTGAACAAAGGGACATCAGAGGGGGATACAGATATTGGTTCATTCGTGGATGGTTCAAAGTATGACCCCCGATCTATTAACTCATGTACTTTAATAAAGAGAACATACTTCTCACCAACTATCTGGCTATCCTGATATAGTCATTTGCTTAAGAAAAATATGGTAAGTTAATTCTATTCCTTTATTTACCAGTTTTCAAGATTCTACTTAATGATAGCATATTCATTAAGCTGATGCAGACACCCTTGAACCTTGGGCTTCTAATTTCACCTAGGTTTCTCATAACATAAGACTTGCTCTGCCAAAATTTAAAAAAATCTGTCAGAGCAGAAATGACAAGTTCCAAAATGATAGTGACACCTGTCAGCCTGAGCAGGTCTTTCTCGGCAGAGAGCTGAAGAACAGAACACAGACAGGTTCTCAACTCTGATTGTATAAAACATTCTCCCACCACAGTGACTCTTTGTTATTCCTAGGCTATTTTCCTCCCTGTTGAAAGTTTCCACTTTGTTCCTATAATTACTGTAACATCTGTTCCACAGTAGTTGACCCACTCACGAGAAACTAACTCAGTCATTTTCAAAATGTCTTTGTTAGGTTTGGTATTTGAGCCTTGGTGACAACAACCCAAGGATCATGATCATCTTCCTGTTAAAATGTGAGCAAGATTATGTCATTTCTCTGCTCATTCTCTCTGGTGACTTCCATCTCAGGATAGAAACTAAGTTCTTATAACAGCTTCTATGACATGCCCACCATAGGTGTCCTTCCACCCTTCTACCCACCCCATCTATTTGCCCCTTATCTTCACTTTCTGCAAGTCTGTGCTGGTGCTGAGGCACCCCAGATACATTCCTGACTCTGAGCCTTTGCCTTGGCCATTCTTTCTTCCTGGAATGTTCTCCAGGAATGTTCTTCCTGGAATGTACCCTCTCTGGGTGTCTTACCCAATTCTACTACCTCAGTGATATATTTTCTGACTACCATTATCCAAAGTGCAAACTTTCACACACCCTTACCTGGATTCCTACTGTCCTGGCCAATTTTGGTTTTTCTCCATAACACTTATCTCTTACACTAGAAAAATCTTACCAACTGATGTTTATTATTGGTTTTTCCACACTCCTTCAGGCCAGGACTTCCTGTGTTTTGTTCCCTGCTGCATGGCCAGCTCCTACAGTAGCACTTGGCTCCTCAGAACTGTTGTCTCAGAACAACTCAACACAGGGGTGAATTGTCCCAACTCCCCATAGGACTTGAATAACACTGATACGGCAGCCCTGTTTGGTTTCTGGGGTTAAAATTATAGATAAAAGACATGATTCTGCATAATTAGCTCAAAAACAAGACAGTGTGGGAAATGCGAGAAACAGAAAATAAAAACCAATTGTAGTGTTTCTCTGCCTTTGATTTCAATTTTATACAGCATTTTCAAAATAAAGGTTTATTTAATCTTTCTCAATGCCTAGATTATGACAGGAAAATAAAGGCAAATAACCCCCAACAACAACAAACAACTTTGCAAAGATTAATTATCTTTAAGAACAAATTAGAACAACTCCTCATGTCTCTGACACTCCTGTTTTTGGTAATATCACAAATCCAAAATAAACTCACAGAGCTGAAGGCCAACAAAGAACACTGTCAGCTCTCAGCCTAGAGAAAACTGCTTAGTAAGAACAGAAACAGACGTTTTTCCATTCAAGAACGAACGTGTTCCTCAAAATAAATTGTGTAGAATCTTGAGATATTGACAGATGATAAAGAAGAAGGGACTCAGGTATCAAATGGTAGTTTAACAAGGTTCTTTAAAACTTTTTGGAGATGTGTGTGTGTGTGTATGTGTGTGTGGTTGTGTATGTGTTTCTATACAGAGAGAGACAGAACAGACAGAACAACAGAAAATGAATTTGCCAAAGGAGTTATACTGTAGGCAGCTTTTCCCAAACCATTTTTGACCATAAATACCATCATGACTCACACTATTTTTTTTTTTCAACAGAGCACCTATGTTCAAATACACTTTGAGAAACCAAGGACTCTCAGACCTGAGTCCCTCGACTTAGAACTGTATATGAAAGTCAGTAACTGACTTCACAAACTTTGTTTTGTTTTTCTCTCCTGGGAAACCTTCAATCCTTTTTAAAGTACAACAACTGCATAAACACAAAGAGCAAGAAAAAAAGGAAAGGTATGTAAAGAAACATAAGGAATAAGACAGGAAGGCAAAATACCCAGTAGGAAGAGCAGGGTTATCTTGTTTAGTTTTTTAAAAGGGCAAAGCAAGTCCAATGAACCTCAGAGGCCCCTGAAGAGGATGCCAAACATTCATATCCATTTTATTCAGTATGGAAGAGGCTACATTGTAGTCACCATGTGTATCAGCTTTCTTGAGCTTCTACAACAAATGTGCCACAAACTGAGTGGCTTCAAAGAACAAAAAACTTATTTTTCCACAGTTCTGGAAGTAGAAGTCCAGAATCAAGGTGTTTGTAAGGCTAGTTCCTTCTCGAGGCTCTGAGGAACAATGAGTGTCTCCTATGCCTCTGATGACTGCAAGTAACCAGTGAAGGCCCACAAAGAACACTGTCAGCTCTCAGCCTAGAGAAAACTGCTGAGTAAGAAACAGACATTTTTCCATTTAAGACAGTGTTCCTTAAAATAATTTGGCTTATTAATAATTCTTCTCTCTTTGTGTCTATTTCCAAATTTCTCAGTTATAAGAATGCCAGTCTTTGGATTAGGGCCCACTCTACTCCAGTATGACCACATCTTAACCTAAATACAACGATGGAGGCCTTATTTCCAATAAATTCACAGGTTTCAGGTAGACATAAATTTTGGAAGAGCACTACTCAACTCATTACAGAATGTAAAGAATATGCCAACTATTTCTACCAAAGTAATTATCTTTTGTAAAGCATTTTTCAGTGAAAGAAAAAAACGATTTAACAAGGCCTGTGGTTCACGTGCATTCACTTCCACTTCATGTGGTTCACTTCCATTCAGCAATTTAGGAAGTGGAGGAAGGAGGATCACAAGTTCAAAGCCAGCCTCAACAAATTAATGAGACCCTATCTCAAAATAAATGTGCTGGGGATGTAGCTCAGTGCCCCTGTGTTCAATCCCCAGTCCTAAAAGAGGGGGTAATACATATGGGCTTTGGACATCTGTACAATTGCTGTTTCTCAGTATAGACTTCTCAGTCAGTGGTAGAAATTCTAGAGTGAAATTGAAGTCACCTGGCTCACAGGCCTCTGTAATCACTGTGAGAGAAGCCACAAGAATTTGGCCATGTTCAGCTCCAGTTGGGATGGGAAAATCATTTCTGCCCCTCACTATGAATTATGGTGAGAAGAATCTGCCAAACACAGAGGGTCTCAGGTACTCAATAGCCAATACAATGACACATGTCAGTGTAAAAGAAACCCAGTTATTTTCTCATGGCATGTAGCTCAGGGGAAGGGAGTTAAGGGATAGAACAGTGACTCAACAATGTCACAAGTCATGTCTGGGTAGCATGGCTTGTTGCCTCAAGGGTCTCAGGTGGCACCCTAGCCAAAAGGTCCAGCTTCAAGTCAGAAAGAAGGGGGTCAGAGCTCTGCCAACTTCCCTTTTATTGAAAAGGCAAAAGCTTTTTCAGAAAAACTCAACAGACATTTGCACATGTCTCTTTAACAGGAATTGTGTCATAAAGCCCACCCTGGAAATGAGGGAAACTGGGAAGTTATTTAGTTGAGTAGATTGCTACATCCTTCCCCAAACTGGAACTCTGTTACAACAAAAATGGAGAAGTGGAGATAGGATGAGCAATGAGCACTGTCTGCTTCAATTAGCACTGGGCCTGGAAGGGTGGTAAGAATCAGCCAGCTCCTCCCCATGCCATCTCCCCAGAGAACCTGTATTAGCCTGCTTCCTCTTGCTCCAACAAAATACAATGAATGGTTACTTTATAAAAAGACATTTATTTAGCTCAGAATCCAAGATTTGGAAGCCCCTGCAACTGACCTATGGTGAGGGTCATCACGATATGGTGAATGGCATCATGGTGGGAGGACATGCAAGGGGTAGACACTGCATGGTCAGAAAACTGGGGAAGGATGAGTATTGTCTTTTTTATAACAACCCACTCTCACCAGAACTAATGAGAGACCATGAGAAGTTCATTACTCCCTTCTGAAGGCCTCATCCCCAGTGACTGAATAACCTCACACTAGGCCCCACCTCTTAGGTCCTACCAGCTCAACACTAACACACTGAGGACCAAGCCTCCAGCCTATGAACCTCTGGGGGACAAACCACATCACTTCATCACAAGCTCCAACAAAACCAACATCATAAGAGCAGGATGTCTCTGTCCACAACATGTGTGTATGTGGGGGTGGGGAAGGTTGCTCTCAGAAGTCACTGGAAACAGAAAGAGCCCCCATTCTGGAATCTCTGTGATGTCACACTTGATACTTGTTTCCTTCCCTGTTGTTGTCACGGCACTCTGGGTGGCGACTCAGAAGTCTCTGGTGGCTTCATTTTGCTCAGAAGAGGAGGCCTGGTCATGGCATTCTCCAATGACTTGAAGCCCCCCCGGCCAACGTCCAGTTGGACATGCTTGGATTTTCCCTGGTTGTTTTGCCACTTTCAACATGCTGTGGCTGCTGAATGTCATGCTGTGTTCTTTGCCTTTCGGTGAGTCTCCATACAATCTGTCAGGTTTCTTACAAAGAGAAAGAAGGGAAAATAGACAGTGATATAGTGCAGAGGCAGGGAAGTGGAGAGAGAGGGTCAGGAGGGGAAGAAGGATCTATAGTCAGAAGCACAGAGGTCTAGAGTGCCTGCTGCATTTAGGGAACTTTGGGTGGCTGATAATGCTGGTGACATTTGGTGGAGTCTTCATGGTCTGTCCCTAGCCTGGATATTTAGATCCATCCTTCATGTCTGTGAGTCCGACCTCAGTGAGCCACTCCTCGTGGGGAGCACTGGGTTGCCCCAGACTAGAACTGAGTCTGCCTCTGGTTTCAGATTCAGGTGGCTTGTCCTCAATGGGAAGTGGGGCTTTTCCCTGGTTACTGGTCTCCTCTTTCTGGTCACCTTCAGCAGCCTGGTGTCCCTGCGCATTTCTGACCCCAGCATCTTACACCGAGGTAAGGCCTCAGACGTCTTGGCACTCAAGGAGGTGGCACTCAAGTGCTGAGCCCTACAGAGGTGACTTCTAAAGTGCTGGCCCACCTATGGCTCAGGATCCCTTCTCTCCATGCCATCATTACTTAGGCCCTGGAATTTCTTTTCCCAAGCCACTGAGGTGTGAAGATACAGAATCCTGGAGGTTTTCCAGTTGCGTTAGAAGGGAGGACTGGGCAGGCTGGCAGAGAGGCCAGCAGGCTCTTCTCAACCACACAGCTCCCTCTTCCTCCTTCCCATTTCACACAGGACTTCAAGCACTGATCAGTATTCCCATGGGTGGAGCCCTATGGAGAGCTCTTTTGGCTGGAAACCTCCTTTTCTTTGACTGCCAGCCCATTGGCTTGAACAGCTTGCTCAACAGGTGCTGAGATTCCCCTGCCCACCACCTTCCCACCCTTCTTGTTGCCCAGTGATGCTATAGGCTGTCCTGAGTAGCCACATGATGGAAGGGCCTCCTGCCACTGCCCAAACCTCTTCCCATGCCAGGCTCCTTTGAGCAGGACCCTGAGGCAGCATATATCACATGGATGTACCAAAAGGCATTTCAGATGGCCTGGTTCCCCTATTGTTCCTTCCACCGCCCACCTAAGTCCTTCCACTGTGAATACTGTAACTCTGTGTGGAGGTGATACTCCTCTTCCCTGTCCATCCACCAACCCATCAAGGGGCACCTGGCCAGTACTAGGAACCTCACAGCATAAGTGGGCCAGGAGTGGGTGAAAGTATGTCCTGCCCTTGTGTTGTTAAGTATCCTGAGATCAGAATAACACTGGAAGACACCCAGGTGCACTCTGAAAGGGACTCGGTCCTCAGTGGTGTAGCAGACTAGAAGAAACTGAGCTTGGTGAGGCCCACATTATAGAGTAGGACATGCCACTCCATGGGTCCTAGGTGTGATTTTGCAGAGGCAGAGGAAAGAGGGCACTGCCTGTGAGAGGCACACTTGTGCAAATAAGGCGCAGAAACTGAAAGTAGAATATTAATGAAATGATGAGAATGCGGCTCTAATTCAAGAACAAGGTAGCATGAGCAATGAAGTTGACCCTATGAGGGTCAAGATTAACAAGTTTGGGTGAAGTAAAAACCTGGGAGCCATGGTAGAATTTTTTAAAAAGGTTGTTTATTGAGGAATAATTATATTCAGTAAGATTCACCCTATTGGGTCTATGGTCAAGGATTTTGACAAATGGATACCGTCCTGCAATCTCCACCATTATCAAGGTTAGACCAATTTCATTACCCCAGAAAACCCTTTCATCATCATCTGTCAGTTTCTCTCTCTATATCCTTCTGGTTTTTCTTTGTCCAGAATCCTGTATAAATGGAATCTTTGCTTATTTAGCTTGGCTTCATTCTTTTAGTACAATGCATTTGAGATTCATCTTGTGTTGCTCCTCTCAGTTATGTTTCCTCTGAGTATTGTATGGATGCCCTTCAGTTATTTATACAACCACCAACTAAAGGATTTTTATATTGTATCTAGTTTTTCTGTAGTATTTCTGTTTTGTTTTGTTTATACCAGTGATTGAACCCAGGGATCCTTAATCACAGAGCTATATCCCCTGCCCCCCTGCTCTCTATAATTTCTTTAAAAAAGTTTTCTTTTTCATTTCATCTCTCACTAAGTTGTTTAGGGCTTCCCTAAGTTGCTGAGGATGGCTTTGAACTTGCAGTCCTCCAGCCTCAGTCTCAAAATCCACTGGGATTCAGGCCTGGGTCACTGTGCCAACCTAGTTTGGGGCAGGCATAAAGAAAGCTGCTACAAATATTGGTGTACAGGTATGTGAACATAAGTTTTCATTTCTGTTGGGTAAATTCTTAGGGGCAGTATTACTGAGTCATAAAGTAACCATTGGTGGAACTTTATAGGAAACTGCCAAATTTGTCTCCCCAAATCATTCCTAATTTCTACCAGCAATGCCTACGAATTTCAGTTGCTCCACATCCTCACCAATAGTCGACACTGTCATTTTTTGTTATTGTGCTCTGTCTTTTCATTGTAGCCCTTATAATAAATGAGTAGTGGCATCTCATTAAGCTTCACCAATATGTGTTTTCCTAATAAATAATGATGTTGAGCACATTTACATGTCTTCTTGGCCATCAGTATGTCTTTGGTAAAGTGTTTGCTGCAATCTTTTGCCCATTAAAAAAATTAGTTGTTTTCTTACTGAGTTTTCTATACTTGATTCAGATCTATGTTTTGCAAATCATTTGTTGCAATCTGTGGCTTGTCACTTCATTTTCTTCTTACCATCTTCCAAAGAAGCTGAAGTTCTAACTTTTGTTGTTTTTCCGGTACTGGAGATTGAATGAGGGATGTGTCTACCACTGAGTGCTGTTCATTCTACATGGAAACTTATGTCCTCTGTGAAGAAGAATTTTATCACCTCCTTTCCAATCTGTGTGTCTTTGTTTTTTTTTTCCTTTTTAGTGTTGAATAGGAATAATAGGAGTGGGCATCTTTGCCATGGGATTCTGTTAGTACGACAATCACTTGACTAAAGGCTCTTTCGGGAAGACTGTGGGCAGCGTCAATGGGGGAGGGGTAAGCTGCAGACCCCTAGACAGCTGAACGAGAGAGGAGCCTCTCTGCTCATCACCTCCCATCCTTTTAGTCACCACCCTACCACTGCCAAATCTGGTTCCCCTCCCACCTGTGACTCCTGTGCTTGGCCCTTATCCATCAGCCCTGTGGTCTGCCTGTCTTCTCCTCTCTCCAGCTTCACTCCATCATTGAGTTTGCCTGGCAGCCTTTTCCCTTCCTCCATCCTGTGGTTCTTCCAGCCCCAGGTCAGGCCATAGGCCATTGTCCTTCCTCCTCTGCTCAGAATGAGGCCTTCTAAGTCCAGGATCCCCAGTCTCAAGGGACCTAAATGTGGCCTGCCCTCTGGGATTCACCAGACAGGGCTCCTTTCCCTTACTTGCAGCACCCATTGCAGACACTGATTACATGCCCCCACTTTCATTCCCTCCCTATCCCATTCCCTGACTGCAACTCCTCCTGGAGCCACTTGCTTGGTGATTGGTAGCAAGGACTCTGGAGCCAGACCAAATAAGTCCAAATCACAGCTCTATAACATACCAGGCAGGAGACCTTGGGTATATGCTACTTAGCCACCTGGTCACTCAGTTACCCTGGTCACTCAGTTACCCTACCTGTATAAGAGGGAAGCATGGGTTTTGTCAGAAAAAGACACATAGAACAGTGGCTTATACCAGAAAGTGCCCTTTGTGCTCCTGTTACTATTATGACCATTCCTTCCCATGGTCATTTCCACATGTTTGTGCCTCATCTTAAAAGCCAAGCAAGACCTTCCCTTAGTGTTCCAGGCCTCCATTCCTCCTCTATTCCCAGCCCCAGCCCTTGCTGCCAGGATGATATGTTTATCAATGGCCAAAGCCAGCAGACATTGTTCAGACTACTCTTTCTATACTGGACACAGCCTCTGAAAACAGAAGTAGCTGAAACACCATCTTGTATTTCTAATGGTGAAATACTCTGGGCTTATAATCTTCATGTACCTGGGTGCTGTGGGCTGGGTTGCCTACTCTTTTCCCATGACACCCTCTCTCTGCACTACCCTGGACACTCCCCACAGAGCTCAGGGCCTTGTGTTGCTCTGCTCTCACCACCCTGAAAGTAGGCTGGCCATAGGCTGGCCATCCTGTTTACAGTGATTTCAACCTCCAGTGCAGTGACTGGGCTTTATGTTTTTGCTACTGGGTATTGAAACCACGGGTACTGAAACCTTAAATACCAAGCTACACCCACAGTCCTTTCTATTTTATATTTTGAAACATGTTCTCACTAAGTTGCCGAGGCTGGGCTCAAACTTGCCATCCTCCTGCCTCAGTCTTCCAAGTCACTTGGATCTTAGGCATTTCATCACCATGCCCAGCTTAACTAAAGCATCTTTAATGCACTGAAATATTTCTGGCTGGGGGTGTATCTGAGTAGTAAAGCGTGTGCTTAGCATGTGCAAGGCCCTGGGTTCTTTAATCCCCAGCAGAGAAAGAAAAGAAATCTGAATAAATGAATGAAACAACAAACAAAATAATCAACATGTGTGGGTAGTAGAAAAGAGAGAAAGGAACAGAAAGAAGCCTAATGCCCTGATACCCAGGATAAGGGGAAGAAGGAGAGGCAGCAGGAAGTTGGGCAGATGATGGGGCAAGAGGGAGATGACACTTGATTTTGGTCCTGGGGAGTGTGAGGGCGTTTGAGACATGGAATTGGAGCCAGAGCCCCAGAAGTAGAGTCGGTGAGAGAAGCTGGTCTGGGTGCTTCAGAGCTGTTGGATTCTATTTGTGTCTGATAGGAGTCCATGTGGGCAGAGGAAGGTATTCAAATTTACTGCTCAGTTCCTAAAAAGTATTAATTATAATTCCTTTAAGGATTTTTCTATACCTTATGTACAATCAATATTTTCTATACTTTATAAACATCTGATCATAAATTCTTTCTCCGCATTTAAAAATTCTGCAATTTCTTTTTTTTTAAATATTCTGCTGTTAAACTAATTTTTTTTCTGGTAATTTGGATTGAACCCAGGAGTGCTTTACCACTGAAGCTGCATCCCCAATCCTTGGTATATTTTGTTTTGAGATAGGGTCTCACTAAGCTGCTGAGGCTGGTCTTGAACTTGCAACCCTCTTGCCTCAGCCTCCCAAGTAACTGGGACTACAGGCGTGTACCACTGCACCTGGAAAGATACTAGTTTCTTAAGTGCTGTGAACACCTTAAAGGAGGCAGAGCCTCATAGAGCACAATGGTTCATGTTGCTTTTTGGACATGGAGGGATATTCCAGGGCTGTCCTGATGTGGAATCCTAGCTCCTTCTAATGAAGAGTAGTGGTGAAGATCAAAGTCTTCGTGCTGGGGCCATGGGAGAGTTTAGGGTGGAGAGAGGTGCTGCTGGGCCACTTCCCATTGTGGCAGAATATTCACGTGGTGAGACTCAAAGTGGTCTGACAGGGAGGAATGGGTGAGGTGGATGAATGGAGTGGGGGGAAATACAAAGTGGAATGCAGGGGATAAGAAGTCAGTGTTCAGGGGAGGGCTTGATCTTTGATCTTGACCTTTACTGCTCTGTTTACTTCAGCTGAGATTTTTCCTGGGCCATGTTATTTTTGTTGTTGTTGTTGTTGTTATTCATTTATTTTTTTTAGTTGTCAATGGACCTTTATTTATATGTGGTGCTAAGAATCGAACTCAGGGCCTCACACATCCTAGACAAGCACTCTACCACTGAGTCACCACCCCAGCCCCTGCACCATGTCATTTTTGACTAGAAATATACGACTGTGGCTCCAGAGGGAGGAGGGGACTAAGTGGGAGCCCATGACGGCCCTGCTCTCACCCAGGAACTCCCCACCACACTATCCCAGGAGTTCTTGGGCCTAACTCTGAACCTGTCGATTTTGACTCAGATGGGCAGGGCCCCTCAGGGAGGGGCAAGGCTCCAGCTACCTAAGAGGTGAGGAGTCGGGGGTGTGCATTGGGAGAGGAGTGTCTGTGGGTTGCACATGCATTGGGGGAAGACCCTGAGGTGGGGCTGGCCCTGGATTATGAACCTGGAAGGTATAGGGTTCAGATCACAGGGCTTCAGAGCACACCCAGGTGACCCTGGATAAAAAGACTGCACTGCTAACTAGATGGTTGGCCTTGGGCCTATCCCTTACCTTTCTGGACCTTGTCCTAGTAGTTTATGTTTTAAAGGAGATTTTTTTTTTTTTAATTGGAAACTTTTACTTGAAGTCCCATGTGAAGCTACAGAGTGGAGCATCAGGAGTGCCATGGGGTGGCTAACCCACAGTCTCTCCCAAGGGCCCTTGCAGTAACTTTTGGTGCCAGCCCTCTCCTTTGTCTGTTCTCCAGGGGTGCAGGGCCTTGCCTGTGAGCTGTGGGGTGGAGGTTAGGGAGAGCCCCATGTACTGACTCTATGTTTATCTTCCCATCAGCCCAGGGCTGCAGCAGGAGGCCCCCTCCCACCCAGTGATGTCAGGACGTGAGCCCCACATGGAGGCCTCTGGGGCCTGAGCCCTCACTTACTCCCCTGTGGGGAGTGCCCTGCCCCATGACTGTTTAATCTTTATAAATATTTTTTGTTGGTTTTTATGGATGCCCTGCCTGTCGGTGCTAGGTTCAGATAAGTGTGTTTCCTGGGGTGTGGGGAGGCTCTGAGGGGCTGGGACCAATGCCTCCTGGGAGGGAAGAGCATTGCTCTCTGGAGACCCAAGCCCAGGAAGCAACACTGTCTGGCCCCTTGACCTTGGGCAAGACACTCAGCATTTCTCTCATCCATAAAATGTGGCAAGAGTAATAATCACAGCAACTGACCTGGCTGGCTTCCTGACAAGGGCTGGAGATGAGAGGAGAGAAAACTGACCATCCAGGATAATACCAAGTGGCCCTTAAACTATTCCACAAAATAGAAATGATAGTTCTAGTTGTGTGTGCATATGTGTGTATTCTTTAGGGATGGGGGGAAGGGGATACAGAGAGAGAGAGAGAGAGAGAGAGAGAGAGAGAGAGAGATTGATTGATTGATTGTCTGTGATACTGAGGATCAAATGAACCCCAAGGCCTTATGCGTGGTAGGCAAACTACCACTGTGCTACACCCCCAGACCACTTTTATTTTCACACATAGTCTCTCTAAATTAACCATGCCGGTCTCCAACTTCGGGTCCTCCTGTCTCAGCTTCCCACATAGCCTCCCAAGGTGTTCACGAGTTCACTGCCATAACTGCCTTAGGGTATTCTATATGCACGATCTTGCCATGTGCAAATAGATAGTTTTTCTTCTTTCTTTCTCAGATGGATATTTAAATTTTTTTCTTGCCTAATTACTGTGGCTGTAACTTTTAATAAATATGATGTTAGATTTTTCATGAATGCCCTTCATCAGGTTGATGAAGTTTCCTTTTATCTTTTTTTTTTTGTGTGTGTGTGTTTAATTATGGAAAGGTATTAGATTTTGTCAAATGCTTCTTCCTCAAATGATCATGTTGATTTTTTTCCTTCACTATTAATGTAGTGTATTACTTAACTGACATTATTCCAAGATTTGGTGTTCAAGAATCTGTGTGAAAACACATTTTATAAACTAACTAGATGGTATGTGATAAGAATGTACATTATTCATAACCCACTTGAATCAAATGTATGAAATATGATATGTCAAGAGCTTTGTAATGTTTTGAACAGCCAATAAAAAAGAATGCACATTATTGTATAAAACCTTTGTACACATAGTAGTTAGTTGCAAGAAACCATTCTCAGTGAAGGAAAGTTGTATTCCAGATTTCAGTGTAAACTACTAGCAACCTTCAACTCTTTTGTTTTTGTTTTGTTTCTGTTTTCAAACTCTTCCACCCCAGTCTGAGTTATGAGGTCTGGAGTGTTTTCCTCCAATCGTGAGTATGATTACCAATATTGTCAATTCTTGCAATGATCTCATGAGATGTGGTCTGACATGTACCTTGCATTCATTACAGAAGCATGTGCCCACCAAGGTGATATCCTGCATGATGTTAGAGTCAGTTCTGGCCATCTCCCCAGTTCCCAGTTTAGCGATAATGTCTCAGATTATCAGTTACATGACATTTTGGGGAGAATGGGGTATACTAGAGATTTAACCCAGGGATGCTTTACCACTGAGTTTCATCCCCAATCCTTATTATTTTTAACTAAGTCATGGTCTCATTAAATTGCTGAGAATCTGATTAAGTTGTTGAGGCTGGCCTTAAACTTGCAATCCTCCTGTCTCAGCCTCCAGAGTCACTGGAATTATAGGCATCCACCTCCATGCCCAGGAATTTTATATGTTGAATCATCCTGCATTCCTGGGATTAATTCCAATGCTGCTGACTGGGTTGTTAGGTGCTGCTTTTTTTTTTTTTAAAGGATATTTGCGTCTATACTCATAAAGGGTATTACTCTTAGTTTTTCACTGTGATATCTTTGTCTGGCTTTGGTATCAGGGTAATATTGATCTGTAAAATGAGTTGGGATTTGTTCCCTCCTCTTTTACTTCTTGGTAGAGTTAGAGAAGGAGCGGTGTCTATTTTTAAAGGCTTGTTAGAATTTATCTGAGCACAGGAGATAGTTGAATGACAAGTGTATTTAATGGTTCTGATTAGCCTATAGTATCATGGCCTTATAATTGCCTTACCTCACAGCAAAATTTTAAAAATATACATAAAATATCAAATGAAAATCATTACTAGGAAAATAAATCAAATGAAATATCTATAATTTGTAATAAGAAAATGATCACCAACCAGGCACAGTGGTGCACACCCTGGAATCCCAGCACCTTGGCAGGCTGAAGCAGGAGGATTACAAGTTCAAACCCAGTCTCAGCCACTTAGTGAGATCCTGTCTCAAAATAAAAAAAGTAAAAGTGCTGGGGATGTAGCTCAGTGGCTAAGAATCCTGGTTCTTATTTTTGGTACCAGGTACCTGGTATCAAAAATAGGGCGGAGGGAGGAAAATGATTACCTTATGAGCAGTCAGAGAGGTAATCTCACATAAATTGGAAACTCTTATTTCTCATTAAATTGGAATTGTAAGCTCAGGTATAGACACTCACTACCTCTGCTTCAAGCCTATAGTAATGAAATACACATATTTATGTAGTTATGTTACATTTCATATATATGTAATAATTTAAAAGCATAAATTATGTAATAATTTATTCAGAAACAGGATGAGTAACTTAGTAGGCTTCTGGACTGGAACACATAGAAAATTTTAAGGAGGGGTGACACTGACTCCACCTATGTCGAGGGACGGGGACCAGACTCAGGCCATTACAAGGAGAGAATGGGCTTGGTTCTCCCGACTTCGTGAAAGGAGCCTCAACAAAATGGTGACAGGGACCACATTAAACTGTAGTCAGAGTAGTGGTAGTGAGTGGGACCCTAGAATATTTCTCATCCTGCCTTTGGTCAAGCATTCCCTGATTCAGCAGAAAGATTTTTGATCATATCAATATTCTTGCAGGAGAACCTAAATGTCAGTGCATGATCTAAATTTAAATATAGAAGAACTTGATACAAGTAATGGAAAATAGGTCAGTCAGAAGATACATAAGCTCAAGGAGAAGAGATAAAAACAAAACAAAATAACACTTCTTGTTTGTATTCTTAATAGCTGCCATTCTGACTGGAGTGAGATGAAATCTTAGAGTAGTTTTGATTTGCATTTCTCTAACTGCTAGAGATAATGGACATTTTTTCATATATTTTTTGATTGATTGTATATCACCTTCTGTAAAGTGTATGTTCAGTTCCTTGGCCCATTTATTGATTCGGTTATTTGGTATTTTTTTTTTTGAATTAAGCTTAGCTTTTCAGTTCTTTATATACCCTAGAGATCATTCACCTCACTGATTGTTTCCTTTGCTGAGAAAAAGCTTTTTAGTTTGAATCCATCCCATTTATTGATTCTTGATTTTAATTTTTGTGTTATAGGAGTCTAACTAAGGAAGTTGGGGGCTACTTTTTCTTCTGTTAGACACAGGGTCTCTGGTTTAATCCCTAGGTCCTTGATTCACTTTGAGTTGAGTTTTGTGCATGGTGAGAGATAGGGGCTTAATTTCATTTTGTTGCACATGGATTTCCAGTTTTCCCAGCACTATTTGTTGAAGAGACTATCTTTTCTCCAATATATGTTTGTGGCACCTCTGTCTAGTATGTGATAATTGTGTTTATGTGGGTTTGTCTCTGTATCTTCTATTCTGTACCATTGATCTACGAGTCTATTTTGGTGCCAATACCATGCCATTTTTGTTACTATTGCTCTGTGGTATAGTTTAAGGTCTGGTATACTGATGTCACTCACTTTACTCTTCTTGCTAAGGATTGCCTTTGGCTATTCTGGGTCTTGACCCAGCTATCCCACTCCCCAAATCTTAAAAATAGCCTACTACAGTGATGCAGCCACATCAATGTTCATAGCAGCACAATTCACAATAGCTACATTGTGGAACCAACCTACATGCCCTTCAATAGATGAGTAGATAAAGAAACTGGTATATACACACAATGGAATATTACTTAGCATTAAAAGATAATGAAATCTTGGCATTTGCAACTAAACAGATAAAGTTGGAGAATATCATGCCAAGTGAAATAGGCCAATCACAAAAAACCAAAGACCAGATATTTTCTCTGATTTGTGGATACTGATCCATAATGGGGGTGGGGGGAATGAAGCAACTTTGGATAGGGCAAAGGGGAAGGGGGCATTGGGGTAGGAAAGATGGTGGAATGACATGGACATCATTACCCTAGGTATGTGTATAAAGATGTGAATGGTGTGACTCTACTTTGTGGAAAACCAGAGAAATTAAAAATTGTAACTATGAATTGAAATGCATTCTGCTATCATGTATAACAAATTAGAATAGATTAATTTATATATAAAAAAACAGCAACGAGAACAACACAAAAAGACTCCTAATCGAAATGAATTCACAAAGAAAACTTTCATAACACATGGGGAAACTATCAAGAAAGACTGCTGGCATCCTAAACAATGGAGAGAATTCACTTGGGGGGAATGCAAACAATAAACTCTCTGAAATTTATTGACAAATGAATATGTTTAGAATACTTGGATAAATAAATGAGTAGCATAATTCAAGTATAAAAAATTATAAATAATTACAAATCCACATCATAGGATTATGATGAAGACAGTTATAAATGTTTAAAAAAAAGTAAAGTCACTGGAATGGGCATTTTTAAAAAGGAACTAATCATGACTGTAATAAAGCTACAGAAATAATTATTCAACTGAATATTATTTCAAGGAAATGAATAAAAACTCGAAAACTTGAGAGGCTACTTTATTCAGGAAGAATAAGCTACACTGCAGAAACAAATATCTTCCTATCCTCCAAATCTCAGTGGCTCAATCTAAGTTTATATAATCACTCACTCATGGCCCTCTTCCATACCTGCTGAAGCCGAAGAAAAGAACTGGACAGCCACACAAGGGCTTCTGCCCATATTTTATAGGCAATAATTTAGTTACCATGGTTTTGCTTAACTGCAAGGAGCTAAGAGGTAGAGCTCTTACACATGCCCTTGAAGAAATAAACATTCAAGTTGGTGAGCACTAGTGATGTCACTCTGCTCCCACACACTGCAAATAGAAGTTTCAGAAGCAATAAGTTAAGAGAATGGTGAAGAACCATTACTGAAAAAAAAAAAAAAGGAATCAACAATGCCTGAGAATTTTCAAAACTTAAGAAAATGTTTTCTCACAGAGAAAGTGGAAACTGGAAGAAAGAAAGATTAAATATAAATTCACATTTAGAGTTATCATAACAAGACTAGTGCACTTAAAGGATAAAGAGAAAACTTTCAAAGCTTCCTAAAACTATATATATAATATTACATATAATGACTAGGCTGACAGCCATCTTCTAATCAACTACAATTGAGATCAGAATATTCCAAAATGCTGAAAGGAAATACCTATCAATCTAAAATTATATGCTCAGCTCAAACTAACCTTTAACAGTGATGATATCTTCCAGACATTCAAGGACAAGGAAGAGCACCATCAACAGATACTTTCTACAAAGTTACTAAAGGATATATTTCTGAAAGAAGAAAGAAAGACTGGAATGTAGAAAATAGTGACAAAAGTAACTATTAAATATATTTGCAATTCTAATTAAACCGGGTATAAAAATTAATTTAGAAGTCTTTAATAACTTCAGGCATTAGAAAGATAACAGGAAACAGGGGATAGATAGATAGATTGGGGCAGAATTCTTTGCCATGCTCTAGAGGAGGAATTAAATGAATTTAGATGTTACTAGGAAAAAGCATAGTTAAATTTAATGTTTAATTGAAAGCTTTTTTGCATTAATATCCTCCAAATCCTATTTTGAGGGGTTTCTATAATAAAAACAACGAAACAAAAACAAATGTTGTTGTTGTGATAGTTTCTTTTTTGTTTAATCATTATGAAGTGTCTAAGGACTGATTTGGCTAATTTAAAAAGAATATTCAATTCGAGGTGCTGAAAAAGGAAAAGTGAGTAAGATTCTATTTTCAGTGACAACATTTGTAAAGTTAGTATCACAAGGCAGTCTAGAGAGTAATGGAAATGGTGCATTGAATGTCAAGAAGGAGACAACATCCTGGGGCCTAGTGGTGCAAGTACTATCTGACTAAGGCTGGAGGATAGCAGGTAGGGTGAAGGAAAACAGTTATTTCAGAGAGAAGAAAGAAAGTCAGTAGTCAGGGCAGTGGTATACAGCGTGGGACCAAGGATCAGCCTACCCTTGGCACCGACCAATTAAGGGCTTCTTTGCCTATACATCATACAAAACCGTTCATAAGGCTGACTAAATGATGGTTACCTTCTCATCATCACCATGCACCTGTTATTCTGTAAATATCAGTGACAAAATATCTTGAAAATAATATTGTGTTGTTCTAATTGATCTAAATAATTGCACGATATTATTGAGTTTCATAAAAAGAGCCATATACATATATGTTTCAAATTGGCATTTTTCAAATGAATCTTTTCATGAACAGTGTATTCTGTAGAGAAGTTCAGAAAACAACCAATAAACAACTAATGTCTACTGACACAACTAATTCCTAATAGATGAAGACTAAGCTACACATATTCATCTCCAGTGTTATTTTTTTTTTTTTGATAGTTCAGCACCGTTCAGTTTCCCTTCAGGTGCAATGTCTTCAACAGATGTAGTACTGTCTGTTCTTACATTTAATCAGTAGATTGTAAATGAGCGACGGTAGCACAGTCTTGTACAGAACAAACGGAACTTGAAGTACTTTAATCCTGTCATTCTATGTGACTGCTTGGAATTTTTATGTGTGTTTAAAATTTAAACAGTGAAGCAGTACAAACTATAACATGTAACACTTTCATTTGCTAATACAAATTCCATTGCATTTGCAGAATGTTTTATAGTATTTGAATTAAACCTTGAAGTTAAAATATATTCTAATTTCAATGTTGCTTTCAACCTAAAGAACAAATCAAGAAAATAAGAGCATTACTGATTATCCTGTGACTATTACCAGAAAATAATCTTGTTATGTAGTGCAAAAGAAAAAAATCTGCTCCGGGTGTTAAACATGCTAAATATGCAAGCTAGGAAGTATGTAAGGTAGGAAGTCCTGGCTATATGAGGTACAGTGAGTTGTATTTACTTCAAATAAAAGCTTTGTAGTAAATATGAAATAGAATGAGGTACAGCGAATTATAGAGTATCTACATAAAATAAAAGAAATGATCTGAATAAATGAGAAGTGTTGTATTTACTCTTGTGGTCATCTCAGTAAATTTATAGAGTCCTAGTTTCACAAAACAGTAAATAGGTTATAATAATTCCTTTATGAGATTCCTTTAAATTCCTCCATCATGGTGATCATATAGGAAGCCTGCTAAAGGTAATATCTCTGGGCCTCATTGGAAAACAAGTCACCCAGGGCTGCGGTGCTCTCCAGCCATCCCACTACCTGCTTTCCAAATTCTACCACTTTGTCCTAGTCCAAGCCCATATTCCCTTTCCTCCTACATCTTCCATCTCTCTTCTAACCATCCATAATATAAGTGCTTTACTTCTATCACAATCTCTGATGTAAAAAGAATTTTACTGCTGGCCAAACTATAGTGGCTCTTGTGCCTATTCTCCACCCATGGACAACTGACCATAGACTAAAAGAGATATGCTTTTTACTACATTTAGGCTACATTTGGGCACCCAGAGTTCATTCAACTGACAGTACTTTCCCCCTCACTTTCTTGTGCTCAACTCTTCCTTGCTCCTTAAGAAAATAATAGCATTTATTTCTGTTATAAAGCCTTCCCAATTTATCTAGTAATAACTCCTCATCCCCTTCGTCCCCACAGACTGTTTCTCACTAGGTAAATAGTGTCTTTTAGCCTTGGATTTGTAATCTACAAAATGGACCTAACAATGATACCAATCTTGTAGAATCCTGAGGGTAAAACGAGGTGAAGAGGTACATTTCAACTACCTGACATGAATGTTTTAGTTCTTCCATCTCTTAATTCTTATGTGCACAGGGCTATCAATTTATATCCCCTTCTCCTCTTCACCAGTACTGTGTGGCTTATGAGAGGAAATCAACTTTTTTTTCTTTCTTCTTTTTTAGTTTTACTCATTCTTTTTAGTTATACATAATAGTAAAATCCATTTTGGCATAATTATAAAAGCAGGGAATATATCTTGTTCTAATTCAGTCTCGGGTACCTCTCCTTCTCCTTCCCTCCCACCACCTCCTGCTCCCTTCCCTCTACTGATCTTTCTGACGTTCACTTATAGTATTTTTAAAATTAATTTCTTATGGATATACACAACAGTGAGATTCACTGTGGTACATTCATATATGTACATAGGAAATTATGTCAGATTCTTTCATTGTCTTTCCTTTCCCATCCCTCTTCCCTTTCTTTCATTCCTCTTTTTCTAATCCACCTTTTATTGTGGGTTAATTTCCATATATCAGAGAAAACATTCAATTTTATAATGAAAAATAAAACATAGTTCCTTGGACTACCAGATTTCTCAAAATCTAATTATTCAATGTTTCCCCAATAAATTAAAAATTACTGTTCCTAAATTCAATGCTTTTTATTTTAGCATCCCTCATTGTTACCCCCTCTCTCAAATATAAGTTTCAGAAGCACAAGGTCAAAAACTAGGAAGCAACTTCCTAAAAAAAATGTTGAAGCTGCCAGTCAAAATTCCCCCAAATTTACCTGTCGCAATTGTCTGAAATATGACTAGCTCTTTAGCTTTCCAATTCTTAGTGTTTATCCACTATTGCTGCTTTACATTTAATTCCTTCCTGAGTTCTACAAAGTTTGAGTACAGATTGAGAGCAAAATGTTTGCAATAACAAGCACTGATTATCACGAAAAAAGTTAAATCCAAAACTGCCTGTCCCAAATATGAAAACTCAGTCCAGTTTCTAAAATTAGCAAGCAACATGTCTCAATGTGCAACTATGACAAAGTGGAAGAGAGTGACATATGAGAAAATACCTCCCTAGATGTCAAACAAATAAGCGTTCAAGTTCCCACCAACACCCAACCTGCCATGTGACCTTGAACAAAGACTTAACCTTCTTCAAGCCCCTATTCCCCCTCAGCAACTGAGGATAATCAGCATCTCAGAATTGGTGCGATCACTAAATAACCTAATGTAATTCAAACACTTAGAGTCATAGCTAACACAGGAGATGAGTTCTGTAAGTGAGCACCATTATCATTGTAGTAATTCTGAATGATGTTGAAAAATAATTTTCTTGATTTGTGTTTCTTTTGTATTTGTAAAAGATAATAACTTAATTTTCTTTACAATGTAATTCTCTCTCTTTAACTTTTTCAATTGAAAGAATGATACACAAACCATCAATATACAGCTTGATAAATTTCCACAGCTTGACACATCATGTAAATTTTACCCAGATGACAAAGAGGACATTGCTAATGCCCCAGGAGCCCCTACTTTTCCTCACATCCAGGTCCAAACTCAAGGGTAATCAATACTACTAATTTCTTAGACCATGCACTAGTTTTGCCTGTTTTTGAACTTTACAAGAATTATACTGCACATACTTTGCTGGGTCTGAGTTTCCTTCACTCAACAATTATATCCAAGATCTACTCATGTTGTTGTGGGCAAATGAGTTAAGTTTTCCAATTATATACTTACAAAACTAAATTTTTTTAAATAGCCCTCAGAAAATAAAGTTATAGCTCTATATTACTTATCCTTACCTGCTTGATTAATAAGCTACAAATACAGTCCAAAAACATCAGGTATATAGTGGCACTCGTTGACTTTCATATAAAGTAGTTTTTAAAAAATAATTTCTGGCACCGCCTCTTACTGCTTTTCATATTCAGTATCCTGCACACGGAGACCATCTAAGAGAAGACGGAAGCTCATGAAACAGGAGAACACCACAAGGAGATCCATACGAACAGTAATTACTGTTCAAGTACATCTGAACTGTCATGAACAATAAGACCTTTGGGTTTTGTTCTGCCAGGCATAACAAGTACCTCCAATGTCACCCGTTTCCAAATTTGACTCCGACATGGGACAGAGGAGACTGGTGACAGATGGGCAAAATTTAGCATGCAGCTTGGACGGTCTTTGGGATGGAAGTCTTGTTATCTCTAACTTGCTGCCAAGTCCTGCATGTTGCTTTATAACAGACACCACTGGGAAACTGTGTAGCCTCAGCCAAAATCACAGACTTGAAATAACCAGATCTCCTCGCTGTTGGTGTCTGTAACATCTCACCCACATCGGGCTCCGCTGCAGTAATGAAATAGTCACCAGTAGGCACTGGAATGTGAAAAAGCATTTTGACACACCAGACTGGATTTTTTTTAGACTTAGGACAGGGGCTTATTGGATAGGAAATTCGTCATTTCTAAATCAGTTCTTCTTTGTTTTACTGAAGTATTTCAAATTCATTGGTCTTAAGGACAGATCTTACTACAAATATAGATGCTTTTAAACAACAATATAGATGCTTAAAGTTGAATATCAAAAACACATTTTAGGTATACCTAATCTAAATTTAAACAGAAGGAAATAATTTTTAGAATACTGGCTACTACCTATTGAGTTATATAGAAGTAATTATTAATAATTCATGAATAAATTAACCATACAACTACAGTCTTCAGGCCCTTCTGGTCAGTATAGCAAGTAAATGTGCTATAAAGCATTTCCTGATTGATACATAGAAACATACACATTTCAAAATGAACATTTTGGATTACATACCCTCTAGCTCCTACTAATTTGCCTTTATTTGAGTTAGTTCCATAGTTAAGAGTTTTTTCCTAAATCTTGATTAAGAATCTGTTTTTAGGGGAAAAAAAGACAGGAAAATATTTTAGCTATGATTTTTGTTAGTAAAACATAAAATGATGTTAGAATAGACTCTCATTAAGAAAAAATCCTTTTATGGATTTAATGACCTCCTCTCCACTAGGCTAGAAAATAGTTATCTACTTCAAACAATCTATTATCTACATCATCCTTCAGTGTTCTCCCTCCTCAAAATATATATCCATTATTACACTCATAGTAGGCAAGCTCTCTACAACTGAGCTATCTGCAGTTATGTTTAGCTGCAAATAACATAAAATAGTACTATAACAAAATAACCAATGCTCAGATGTAGACATTTTAACTATTATTCAGCTACTAAATGGAGACACCTGGGATCCAGGTATTTCTTTGTTTATGCCCTGCCTTTTTAGGCATATAAACCTGTGACCAATAAGATCTGAGAGTGAGTCAGGGCTGGGCACAGTGGTGGCCTCCTGGTGCAGCCTCCTATTCTGGAGGCTGAGGCAGGAAGATCACTTGAGTCCAGGCATTCAAGGCAAACCTGGACCATATGGCAAGACCTGATCTCAAAAACAAAATCAACAAAACCGAAAACAAATGAGAGTCTAAAACAAAAATAAAACGAAAGCAGTCATGTCGAGCTTTATTCTTAGCTGAAGAAAGGATGTAATACTTAGAGGTGTAACAGCCACCTTGCAACCATGATTCAGAAATGCCTTAAATAACTTAGTTTATTTTCCACAACCAGAAGTATAAGGTAATTCTACTCACTAGTCCAACTTCTAAATGAGGCAACAAGCAAAAAAAAAAAAAAAAAAAAAAAAAAAAGAAAGCTAAAATATCAAGGGTGGATAAGCCAAGGGTGGGTGCTTCCTTTTATGAAGAAAGTAAAGGCTTTTTCAAGAACTACCTTACTCTGCTTGCTCTTAGATCTCACTGGTTAAGATGGGATCACATGGCTGGGAAAGCAGGGAAAGGCAATGCCACACAGGACTGACATTGTCTTGGGCTAAACAAGAAAGAAAGGAAATGGTGGGTACAAGTAGCATGTTTGTCACAAAATCCTTCTGAATATTTTTGCACAGCAGAACTACTAATTATGTGATCCAAACTGTCCCTTTAAAACCTTACCTGCCATGATAACAATGCTAAAGTAGATCATGTAAACCCAATTCACCTATAACATCATAGCAGCCTAGTTTGAACATGAATATCTATCTTATGTATATGTCAGTGTATTTCACTACATGTCAGACCAGCATTTCATAAACATTTTGCATTTACCATTATCAGTCTGAGCTCACTAATGTGGCAATACCAGAAGAGCTCACTATCTATTATACCAGAGTTCACATTTCAGAGGATCCTAGAATTACTTCCACCATCCCAAGTTCTCTCTGAATCCCGAGGGTCAACTCAGAGGGGAAAGAATCTTTAAAATGTCTCTTGAGCCTGCTGCATTCTTATGCCCACACCCCGAAGGCAGTTCAAAAGGTCCCTGAAGTTAACTCTGAGTTCAGTGGCAACCAGCCAGTGAAAGCTGTCGTGTGATGCTGGTAGCTCCCTGCATTCTCTGGAGATGGCTCGATTGACATGAATCCACTACCTGCTAGAATAATCTAATTATACCTAAAGGTTTCAACTGAAAAGGCTTTATTCCAGGTCCCTGTCACTTTCCCTGTGGGTGAAGTCAGCTATCCAGTGACTTTCAAACACTCTCTGCATGTGGCTTTGTAACACATGAAGAAGTTCCTGAAATGTCAATCCTAAGGGACAAGTGTTCGTGTCACTGAAGCAATACATCATAACCTCTGCACTTTATGGATCTTTCAGACAAAAGTCAAAAGCTATGAAGGCCATGATGAAATTATTCCCGCTACCCAAGAGCTGATATTTCCAAAGAGAAGTGTATGTATGTTAGCAGTTGTGGGGATGAATTTGCACTATAGTAGCTCCTACAAAGCCTGTCCTATGAATAAAAAGCCCTCGGTTTCTAAAGCCTGAGAAATCTGGTAACATTCAGAGCATATGGATATTCATTTAAATAAGAAAAAAAAAGTTAAAAGTGTGACATTTCTTTTAACCCACAATTTTACAGCTGGAAGAAATCTTTTCCACTCTTAGATGGCATAATGTGACAATCCAAGCAACCACGCTTAAGGTCTGTAAATTCACCACTTTTCTTCTACTACCAAATTCCAAGATTTATTAAACATCTCCTTTCACACTACTCTGGGTTTTATGAGCCAACCAGATTTGACCTTTAAAATGATCGAAGCATCTGGATTATTTCAACTGATTTTCCTACTAGCAGTTTTTTAGTTCCCTATTATAATTCTAATTTCTATATGGCTCAAGACACAAAATATGGGTTCAGGGACATCAGAAGGATGTCTATTTCCATTTTTTAATTCATTAAGATATATTTAAAACTCTAGACCCATAAGTACTGGTGCATTATCAATAGTACTGGTGCTAGATATCACACAGATATCTTTCACACCTAGCTCCTGAATTAATCCCTCTAGTGCTGATTTTAATTCACAATTCTCAATCTTCATCTCTCTCAGAAATGCTCTTTCATACCCTAGACGCTGTTCTAAGTGCTACACCATTCTGGCCCAAGCTCAAAATTATTAAGATCAAAGGGAAGCATGACTTGGGCTATATAAATTTTATTCATACACACTCAGAATTTTTTTCTCAAAATCTCAAAGGGAATCTTCTTAATGGGGTTCTGTAATCACAACAGGTCAACAGAGTGCAAAAGAGTCCCAAGGCACAGTTGGAAGGTTCATTTCAGGGTCATAAGACCATCTAGTCTCTGAGTAGATGGAGTAACATTGTAACTTTCCTTGTGAACACTCACATTTACTGGATTTGCTAAAAATTGATTTGCAATCCCAGGTCATCTGTTTTCTCCTAGTCCCACATCTTCTGAATATAAAATAGGAAAACTAATGGTAACAGTTCCAGTACTTGGGATTCTTGCTGTGAACAAGTAAAAAAATATAATTGTTTCACATTTTGTAAAGTCACTATAATGTAACATGTCCCCATGTATTTGTGTCATTGCAGGAAACAGGATGAGAAAATTATGAGAAAACACCAATATGTAGGCAATCTGGATACTGGCCTCTTTTCAACCATTTATTAATGTTGCCTTAAGCAAGATGTTGTCTTTATTCATTAAGGACAGATGATCTTGTAGAATCCTTCTCCTTCATTGGGTCACTTGACCATTTCTCTAACCTTTCAGCAAACATGTAGCATTGTGTTCAGTATTGTGCTGAGTAATGAGGATACAAGAGGTAAAATGGTTCCACTGTGCTGGGGTCCTCTGCCAGCAGAGAATCTCAGAGTGTTACCAGGGACAGTGGCACACATCTGTAGTCCCAGTGACTTGGGAGGCTGATGCAGGAGTATTACAAGCAAGACCCTGTGTATTTATTTATTTTTTTAAGCAAGGTAGTGGGAGGAGCTGGGGCTGTAGCTCAGTGGTAGAGTGCCCCTGGGTTCAATCCCCAGAAGAGAAAAAAAAGAGAAAAAAGAAAACAAAATCTCAGTGTTGTTCTTGACAATAACATAGCTAGGATAGACAGAAAATACATTAATTTTGTCAATATCACCAAGTTCTCTTATTTCTCCTATAAAACAAAGACAAATGCACTTTACCTAATATGAGAATATTTAGTATAGGCAAATTATCTATATTTATATTACATAAATAATGACTAATATTTATTTTGAGCTCATTATATTTTGAAACATCCATTTAAATGCCTTATATGCATTATCTCATTTAGTCATAACAGTTTAAGATGTAAAGTAGTATTTTTGTCGCGATTTGTTAGCTTATACAAGTGTTACAAAAATTTGTAGCTAGAGGCCTACCTGACTCCAAAGCCCAGTTTTTTGAACTTGTATGTAATAATGTAATTTCTAACTTCCTGTATTTCTCAGCAAAACCTGTTTCATTATTTGTACACATTCATGTTAGTATTTAAAAAATCGATTTTGAAGGCAGAGAACTGCAGAATTGGAAGAGATTTTAGAAACCATCTAGTCCAATCTATTCATTTATGGTGAAAACATAGGGCTTGAAATTAGGGTTATAAATACATGCTGAATGAAAAGCTAAAAGGAATAAAGAGAAAAGCTGAATAGGGAAAAGGAAATGAGGAATCTTGCATTATTCCTTTTCATATTCCCAGTACTTACTACAGTTCTTGGTAAACAGTGAAAACTCAATATATGTTTGGTCAATTGGACTTGTTCCATGCTACAGGTTTTTAAACTAGAGTCTCTCAATGGTCAAGAGAGGCCTGGAGCACTTCACCTGCTTGAGGCTTGAAATCTATGAAAAATGGAAGAATGACACAACTGTGATATGTATTTAAATGTCTAATCCTGCCAGTTGATCTTTGTAAATTTAATGTATGGGTCCCAGATAATGTGTGATAACGTGTTACTCTACAATACCATCTCCTGTCAGCCTAGCCACAACTTTATGGACTTGGTATATCATAATATCCAATTATAAAAAACAAAGAACTTAGGCAACTTCTGCCATGTTCATAAAATTTAAAGTGATACAACATTTTGTATCTGATCTCCTTAGACATTAAAAAAATCCAAAAGAGCATTTATGCAAGAAATTTTTGTTACCAAATGCAAAAAAAATCACACAAAGTTCAGAGAGATAAAATTATTAAATTGGCAGTGTAGCGAACCAATGAAATTTAAAATAAAAGGTAAAACAAAATAAAATTCTCTCCTATTGTGTTCTACTAAGTTTGCCAATTTAATCAACATATTTGGAGACATTGTGAAGATTGTCCTTTTAAAATACAGTTAATAGAAATAGTACTAAATTATGTGGATGCTTAGAGATTCCTCATGTGTTGATTACCCAGATGCATGTTAGATTTTGCAGGAATTAGATTTGATATTATCTCCTTATTATGCAAAACCATGGAAAACATTTAATTAAAACTTAATTAAAATCTCCATGATGCTTCAACCCCATGGAGTCCATTTTTCAACAACAAGCAGGAAAGAAAGCCTCCAGGACAAACTGGTTTTGAAAAATGCAGCATTGGAATTAGCTTTTCTCAGTACCTGTATCTTTCTAACAGATTTTACAACTGCACATTTTTTCCATTTTCATCAGCCTTTAAATAAGCAACTGACTAATATTAGAACTAAGAATCATTCATTATAAGTAAGGGTATAGATTTGGACCAGTAACTAATGCCTCCTTTCTTTGACAGCTTTTCGTATCATTTGAAAACCGTGAAAAAATTCATATAGTACTATGTCTGTCACACAGTAGGCACCAAAGAATTAGATATTTCATAAAATTAATAAATATTAGATATATATTAACAATGCTAAGACCTTGATACAGTTTTTATTCCAAAATATGGGCACTGTCAGCTGTCATTATGATGAGAATGTTTTTATAAAAAAATACCTTCAGTAACAGGATATAGTATAGTTGTAATTGATCTACATGGAGGAGAAAATCCTTTAAACAAAGCCTTAGCCAAAGAATAGATGAGAATATGTTCAACATTATTGGCAATTAAGGAAATGCAAATCGAAACAATACTGAGATTTCATCTCACACCAGTCAGAATGGCAGTCATCAAGAATACAAATAATAATAAATTATGGAGAGGATGTGATGAAAAAGGAACGCTTTTACATCACTGGTGGGATGGAAAATTAGTACAATAACTATGGAATTTGGTCTGTAGTTTCTCAAAAGACTAGGCATGGAACCACCATCTGACCCAGCAAAACTACTCCTCAGTATTTATCCTGAAGAATTAAAGTCATCATACTACAGTGATACATGAATGCCCATGTTTACACCTTCACAATTAACAACAGCCAAACTATGGAACCAGTCTAGGTGTCCATAAATGGATGAATAAAAAATGTACTTATATGCAATTGAATTCAACCATTAAAGAAATGAAATTGTAGCATTTTCAGAAAAATGGACAGAACTAGTGTTCATTATGTTAAGTGAAATAGGTCAAACTCAGAAGATCAAGTTTGAATGTTTTCTCTCATATGCAGAAGGCAGATAGGAAAAAGGAAAAGAAAGGTGAGGGTGGATCTTCTCAAATTCAGCAGAGAAAAGGGACCAAAAGTAGGGGGGGGGGTGGGAAATGCTGGGGAAGTGATACTGGCCAAATTATGTTGTTATATTCTGTGAATGTATTAATATATAACAACAAATCCCATCAATATGTACAAATATAATGTAACAATTAAAAATGTTAAAGGTGGAGCCTAGTGGGAGGTCTTTGGGTCCACTGGGGATGTGGCTTCAGTCAAATTTTTGAAGCCCAGCCTCTCTAGCCTCATGAGATGAGATGGTCTACATTTGACAGGCTGTAGGTTACACAGATACATGCAATTTTCCAAATCTACAGAACTGTACACTTAGGATCTGTGTGTTTGTGTGTAAATTTTACTGCATGTTTTAAAGAATTAGTATGTGCATCACATACAATTCCTCTTGAGGAGATTCATCCTCGGAATACTATGTGTCTGTTGCACAGAGGTTCTGGTACTTCTTTTATAGAACTATATTTAGCCACCACAACACGTTTCTCTGGTATCGATGGCAGAAATTTCCTACAAGTGAAATTAACTTTCAGAAATACTCAGCACCATTCAGGGTCAAATCTGCACACACAAATGGTTAAGCTGGAAAAGAACTGTTTTAGTTATCCTGGTGGAGCAGACTAATTCAATGAGGCTGATTTTTCTCACAAACTGATTAATGTGATTAATCCAATTTAAGCATTCCAAAACCTTCTTGGGTAAATATGGAATCCCTTGGTTATATGTGGGTTAAAAGTGTCCAAGCCATTCTGTGTCACTTCTTTAAAGGGAGCAACTTCAATCATGTTTGGAAGGAATGGCAGAGTAAAGTATAATTGCACTGATAAGATAATTACACCTATTTTGTGACACACATACACACACACACACTCTATGGTTTAAAATAGATCTATACTGGGGAAGAAATATCTCATATTTTTGTCTGATTTAATATCTCGGAGACAGATATTCTCAGATGAAATTTTAATTTGCAATTATGCTCACATTTAATCCCTCCTAATAGAAAGAGGTCTTCTCTATTAAAATTTATTTACCATCTAATATGTATAATACGGCCATCACATTTGTCTCTCTCTTAGGACCCTGAGAAGACACTCTCTACAACTAGACTAAAACACAATAGAATTAACCTTTAACTTGCTATATGGGATAGCAGTCTCCACTATCAGTGTCTTGTTTTTTTCTTGTTTTTTTGGGTTGGAAATGTTAGATTCTCTTGTCACATAGCCTATGTTAGCAAAAGAAGAGAAGTAGACATCAGCAAGATGTCTGACCAGAAATGTCTGGTATGCTTTTCCCCAACAAAAAGAACCAAAACAAAGAAAAAGCCCCACCCATACTGGAGTGTTTGAGACAGAACACAAGACTGTAGGGGATGGGATGGAGATGTTTGAAGCACAGAGACTCCTGATGACCTTATAAAAATGGGAACTAAGAACACAGCATCTACTGTTCTGTCTCTCCAGTGAAGATCAACTAAACCAAACTGGACTTCACACAGTGGGGAAAGGATAAGCAGAAGGACCTTAGCAGTACTTGCTAACACCACAGACAACTGAAGTATTTGCTGCTCGGGAAGTCTGCAGAGCTCACAGATCACCCCTAAGCCCACCTTAGTGAGTTGCTGGGAAATCTGCACTGCTGTATGCTGCAGAAAAAAAAGCTTAGCCCATGCTGTGCCCTTCCCAACCTGGGCTTCTGCTGACAGGATCATCTTGAGATCCTGACCATTCAGAGGCCTATGAAGCAGCTGGAAGAGTGCCCCCAAAAGCTCAAGCTACAGGGTCCTGTGAACTATCCATATAGCTATCCTTACCCTCCTGTATCCTGGGAAGAGGCCAGGCAGTCTTTCCTGAGTGGCTTATCTACAGGGCATCCAGGAGGTAGCTGTGCAACCCACCCTGAGCAGTTTGTCCTGCCAAGGCCTCCAGGAGGCAGCTAAGTGATCCTGTACACACACCCTTAGACCCAGGTTATACCTGGGAAGTGTACTTTTAGATTTGACTCTTAGGTCCCTGAGAAGATACGTGCACAAGTCTCCAACACTGATGGCTGTCACAGTTAGACCCACTGGTACAGTCTGGTCCCCATGTGGCTCTCAGACACTGACAGGAACCTGGCCTCCACTACCTGGCACATTGTGCCATGCTGGCTGGACCCACTCAAGGAAACTAAAGGGTACCCTGAAGGTCACAGGTGACTTGTCACAGGACAAATCCAGAGCCACTGGTTAATTAGCCCTACTCGACAGAGCTACACCCCCATTATTTGCTCAGTCTCACAAACCTCAGCAGCCTGGGCTACTGAGACATGCAGAGACATCACCAATGATGATTATAGCTGAAACAGCTACAAAAATACATCATTGCACCTGGAACCACAGCCAACACAGCCTACCCAACACAACACCCTGGGACAAGGTTCCAGGATGAAATCTTCACTATGAAATCTGACCTATAAATTTGGCAGGGGAAACGGATCTGCCAGATGTGCAAATATCAATGTAATGACACAAAATGCATGAAAAAGCAAAGTGACATGACACCTCCAAAGTAACATAGTAACTCTTTAGCAACAGAACCCAAAGTAAAGAAAAATTGATGAACTGCCTGAAAAACTCTGCAAAAGAATTTGAAATAATCATTTTAAGGAAAGTTATTGATACTCAAGAGAATACAAGTCAACAAAATTAGGAAAACAACTTGTGATCAGAATGAAAAATTCAGCAAAGACATAGAGATCATAAAAGAACATATTTTGGAACTGAAGAACTCAATAAATGAAATAAAAAATGCAATTGAGAACCTCAAGACTAATTCAGGCAGGAACAATCATCTCTGAGCCTAATGACATACTTTTTTTCCAAAATAACTCACAGAAAAGAACAACAAGAAAACACTAGAAAGTATGAAAAAAAGCCAACAAGATTCATGGGATGCAACTAAGTAAACAAATAGTTGTATTATTGGTGTTTTCAGAAGAAGAGAGGGGGAAGAGCATAGAAAAGCTATTCAAAACAAAATAATGACTGTAAACTTTCCAAACACTGGGAAGGATACAAATATTCAGGTGTAGGAAGCTCAAAGATTCCAAGTAAATTTGTCCAAAAAAGGACATTTGAGGTATATCATAGCCAGATTTTCAAAAGTACAAGACAAAGAATTCACATAGAAAAGAATTTCCATTAGGTAGATCTCTCAGTATAAACCTTACAATTCAGGAGAGAAGCACATGATGTGTTCAAACTCTGCCCCCCAGCCAAAATAAAATAAAATAAAAACCTGCCAACCTAAGATATTTTACCCAGCAAACTATTCTTCAGAAATGAAGGAAAAATCAAATCTTTCCAAGACAACCAAAAGCTGAAGGAATTCATCACCCATAGAATGAACCTTACACATACATTTAAGGAAATTCTACACTAGAATTACAAGAACAATAACTTCCATCATAAAAACATATAAAAATATTAAACTCACCAATATAGCAGATATATAAAATAAAAAGAGAAAAGAATTAAATCTTACCAATACAGAACACTACCAAACCCCAAAGATAAACAATAACACAGGAAGAAAGGAACAAAGAATATACAAAACAACCATTGAAATCAACAAAAGACAAAAGCATGTCCTTATTTATATATAAAAACTGTGACTACAAATGAATTTAAATCCCAACAAAAATATTAAGACTGAATGGATTTAAGAAAAAGGACCCAAAAATATCTTACCACAAAGAAATTCCCTTCACCAGTAAAACACACATAGACTGCAAATGAAAGGGTGGGAAAAGATATTCCACAAAAAAGAAAAACAAATGGAGCAGGAGTAGCTATATTTATATCAGATAAAATATGTGTTGAGGTAGAAAGTATAAAGAAGGATAAAGAGGGCTTGAGGTAGAACGCTTGACTAGCATGCAGGAGGCCCTGGATTCAATCCAAGAATGAAAAAAAAGAGAGAGAGAGAGAGAGGAGGAGGGAAGGGAGGAAGGGAGGAAGGGAGGGAGGCAGAAAGGAGGGGAAAAAAGGAAGGAAGGGAGGAGGGAGGGAGGGAGGGGAAATAACTGTAAATACATATGCAGTCAACATTGGAACTCTAAATTACATGAATCAAACACTATTTGATTCAAAGGGAGCTATACACTCCAATACAATAATAATTCTGAACTTTAACATCCAACTTTCAACAATGGACAGATCATCCAGATAGAAAAATTTTTAAACTTTTGGACATATACTGCATTTCAGACCAAATAAAGCTGGCAGATATTCACAGAACACTTCATCCGATAGCTATAAAAGACACTTTTTTTTCTCATCTACACCTGGAACATCTCCAGGCTAGACAATATGTTAGGTAGCAAAATAAATCTCAACAAATTTTTAAAAAATCAAAATCATATCATTAATCTTTCTCTGATTACAATGGAATAAAACTAGAATTCACCAATAAGATAAACTTTAGAAATTGTACAACTATATGGAAATTAAACAATGTGGTTATTTACAATGACAAATACGTCAATGAATAAATCAAAAGGGAAATTAAAATCTTAAAACTAATGAAAATTCCTATGCAACATACTAAACCCTGTGGAGCACAGCAAAAATATGCTAAGAGGGAAGTTTATAAAATGCATGATTTTACTACAACAAAACCATAAACAAAAAACAACTTTTAAATAAAAGCATAATAATACAACTCAAGGAATTAGAGAAGAAAAAAACAAGCTAAATCCAAAATTAGCAGAAACAATGAAATAAAAAAGATCAACACAGAAATAAAACAGAAACTAAAAGAAAATTCCAAAAGATCAATCAAAAGTTGACTGAAAAGATAAGGAAAGTTGACAAACTTTTTTGCTAGATTAATCAAAAACAAAAAAGAGCTGGGCATGATGGCACATGTGTATAATCCCAGAAACTCTGGAAGGTGAGGCAGGAGAATTAAAAGTTTGAGGCTAGCCTCAATAACTTAAGGAGGCCCTAAGCAATTTAGCAAGCAAGATTCAGTCTCAAAATACAGGGCTGGGGATTTTTTGCTCATAGTTAAGTGCCACTGGGTTCAATTACTGGTACAAAAAAAAAAAAAAAAAGACTTAAATATCCAAAATCAGAGACAAGAAAAGGATGCTGATATCACAGAAATACAAAGGAAAAAGGATCATAGGGAAATATGATGAACAACTATACAGCAACAAATTGGAAAGTGTAGGGAAACAGATAAATTCCTAGGTATACATAACCTACCAAAATTGAACAATGAAGATGTAGAAAACTTGAACAGACCAATAATAATGAATGAAAAAAAAAGTAATGAAAATGACTCAGTAATAAAAAGAAAAGAAAAACCAGGACAGAATGGTTTCAACGTTGAAATTTTCCAAACTTTTAAGGAAGAACTAACAATTCTTCTCAAAACTGAAACTAACAATTCTTCTAGAAAATTGAATGGGTGGAACATTTCCAAATAATTCTACGCTTCCTGATATTTAACCAAACAAGAACATAATAAGAAATAAAACCACAAACCAATAACTCTGATGAACACAGATATAAAGATTCTCAACTAACACACTCAAAAGGTACATCAAAAAAGATGATATGCCACAATCAATCACTTACCTCAGGGATGCAAAGGTTATTCAGCATACACAAACAATGAACAATATTCCACATCAACGGAATGAACAACAAAAAACAATGTCATCTCAATAGATGCAGAAAAAGCATTTGATAAATTTCAACATTCTTCATGGATACCCTTCAATGAATGGGAACATAACTTGGTGCAATAATAGCTATATAGGACAAAGTCACAGCTAGCTTCACACTGAAATACAGAAAAACTGTATTTTCCTCTAAATTCAGAAAGAAAACCAGATGTCCACTTTCACTACTTTTATTCAACATAGAAGTGTGTTAGAGAAGTAAAACAAATGAAGAAAGAAAGAAAATACAAGTAGAAAAGGCAGGAATCAAATTATCCCTGTTTGCAGATGATATAATTTCATATATAGAAAAACCCAGACTTCTACCAAAAACTGTAAGAACTGATACACAAATTCAGTAAAGTTAACAGAATACAAAATCAACATACAAAAAATCAATAGCATTTTATACACCAATTATGAACTTGATGAATAAATCAAGAAAGGAAGCCCATTCATGATTAGCTACAAACATATATACTTAGGAATAAATTTAACCAAGGAAATAAAATACCTCTAAAATGAAAATCACAGAATCCTGGTGAACAAAAATTGAAGAGGGCTCACAAAATAGACATTCCATGTTTATGGGTCATATTTAATATTTTTAAAATGTCCATACTACTCAAAGCAATCTACAGATTTGATGCAGCCCACAACAAAATACCAATCTACATTCTTCACAGAACTGGAGGTAAAACAATTCTAAAACTCATATGAAGCCACAAAAGAGCCTGACTAGCTAAAGTAATCTTAAGCAAAATGATCAAAGCTGGAAGCATCACAATACCTGACCTCGGAACATAGTACAAAACTAGAGTGGCCTGCACAGATTTGCACAGGCATAAAAACTGACACAGGGATCACTGGAAGAGAATAGAGAATCCAGAAATAAATCCACACATTTATAGTCCATTGACTTTGACAAAGGTCCCAGAAATATACATTGGTAAAGGATAGTCTTAATAAATGGCACTGGGAAAACTGGATATTCATATGCAGAAGAATGGAACTATAGACCCCCAACTCTCTCCAGTTACAAATTCAGCTCAAAATGGATCAAATACCTAAATGCAACACCAAAAACTATGTAACTGCTAGAAAAAAGCATAGGGAAGCACTTCGAGATGTTGGCATAAGCAATTTTTAAAATAAGACCTCAAAAGCAGAAGTAACAAAAAATAGGCAAATAAGATTATATCAGACCATTAACAAAGTGATTGGATAACCTATAAAGTTAGAGAAACTACTTGAGAACTATTCATCCAACAAGGAGTTAATGTTGAGAATATACAAGAAACACACAAACACAACCCTGATTATAAAATAGACCAATGATCTGAATACACATTTCTTAAAAGTAGATATACAGATGGCCAACAGGTACATGAAAAAAATTTTCAACATCACTAATTATCAGGGAAATGTAAATCTAAACCACAACCAGGTATCATCTCACCCCAGTTAGAATGACTATTAAAAAAGACAAAAATAATGCTGACAAGGATGTGGAGCAAGGGAAACCCATGCACATTATTTGTGTGAATGTAAGTTAGTACAACCATTATGGAAATTAGTAGGAAGGTTGCTCAAAAAACTCAAATAGAACTAGTATAATACAACCCAGGTATCTCAACATTGGATAAATATCCCAAGGAAGTGAATTCAGTATGTGGGAGTTATACCTGTACTCTTGTTGTTTGACAACTGTATCCAAATAGACAAGAGACAGAATCAATTGTCATGTCCACTGATGAATGAATGGATTAAAAAAACATGGTATGTATACAGAATGGAATAATACTGAGCCATAAAATGGGTTAAATACTGTGATTTATTTAGGGATGGAACTGGAAGACAAGATGTTTAGTAAAACAAGTCAGGTTTCAGAACTAGCTTACAGAATATGTAAGACAAATACATGTTCTCAATCATACATGGAATCTAAAAAAATTGATTTCATAATAGTTGACAATAGAAATCATTAGAGGTTAAGAAGTCTAGGTTGGGCAGGGAGGTGGACATGGTGGAATTGAATACCAGGCAGCAAAATACAATGACACAATGAATAAACTGTAGCATTCTGCAACACAGTAGGGTTGCTACAGTTCATAATTTTATATTCTAGAAAGAACTAGATAGGAAGCATTTAAGGTTCCCATGAAAAAGAAATATTAAATGTTTAAGGAGATGGAAATTCTAATTGCACTGGTTTGATCATTATATATTGCATTTATGTATCAAATAAATCACACTGTATCCCATAAGTATGTATAATTCTTATGTGTCAATTAGACAAAGAAGGAAGGAAAGGAGGGAGAAAGGAAGGAAGGAAAGAAGGAAAAAGAAGAGGGAGGAAAGGAAGAAGGGAGGAAATGAAAGATGCAGCTATCAGAATAACCAGAGTACGGTCCTTAAAAAGAACTGGATATATAAACATAAATGGGTTTTATGCAATAATAAAGCCTTTGGTAAAGTAGATCTTGGAAACCTGAGTTTACCTTCTTATGATCAATTTGGTTCAGGCTAAATAAAAACAAAACAAATCCCTCTAATTTTAAAAGTTAGTTTTTCAAAATAAACAACCTACTTGAAGTTCTAGTTATCTATTGGGGGGCACTGGTACCAAAGTCAGAGTTCCAGTTTCTCTGTGCTAAATATGAAAGGTTTGAACTAGGTATCCTTCAAAGTTCCTCACGATGCTATTGTCATATTCTTCTATTTGTCTCTTTGATCTAAGTAAAATAGTAACCCAAAACCAATTAAAATTGCCACAGTTATTGCCTTAAGTCAGTGACACACAATATAACCAAATGACAGTGCAATGCAGATAGATAATCTTGAAATGCCTCTACACAAAATCTGTACAGAGATCTTCAGAGATTAGATAAATACATCCTAGGGATTTTAAAAGAACTTTAGGATAATTGTCTGCTTCTGTCCACTGTGGTTACAACTTTATTTCCAAAAAGTTCTGCTTTCCTATTTCACCATCCAGTGCTGCTTAATGATAATAATTCAATCTAAACTGCAACCACTCATTGTCAATAAGTTTTATGTCAATACGTTTTATGTCAAAGATAAAGAATGTTGTCCATCAATCTCCTTTTGGTGGAGTTAAACAATCCCACATGGTTTTTTCCTGTGGGTATTCTTTTCAAATAACTTCTCAAACAGCATCCTGTTTTAATCTTTGTGCTCACTCTCCAAGTCTGTAAGACTAGAAACCACAGATTAAAGAGCACCCAGACAAAGAGGTAACAAACTACAACCCCCAAGTCAAAGCTGCTTGTTTTTCTAAATAAAGTTTTATTGGAGCACAGCCACAGTCATTCCTGTATGTATTTATGTGTTGTCTAAAGGGACTTTATGTGCTTGCAATGGGGACTACATGGACTGCAAAGCATATATATTTAGCTTTTTATAGAACAATTTTTAGACCCCTGACCCAGTTAATGAAAGGTTAGGTTTCATTTTACTTATAAGCAAATAGGCCTGAGTAGTTTTATCCTATGCTTTTTTCAATATTTTCAGACTTCCCTTTCTAGTCTAAGTTGGAATTTATTAAATCTGGGATAATATAACATCCTAAAATATTGGGGATGGCAAATGCTTCAGGATGTCTTATAAGGTGTACAATGCAAGTTGGTAATCAATTTCCAGAAAAAAAAATTTTAAGTAACAAGTGATAAATATTCTTCCATAATCAGGGTACACAAAGAAACAGAGAGAGCCTTAGGATTCACTAAAGAAAGGCATACTGAGGTCCTGCATTTCTAATATTAGGTAACCTCTCTGTGATCTGATCCATTCTGCTTCCTAGCTGAAAGGTACACTGTGCATCCCTGAGGATACTACATCAACGCTCCCAGTGCAGGAACAGTATACATGTGAGCAGTGCTGGCTGGTATGAGACTGCCAGGCAGGGCCTCTGGAGAACCTGAGCCCAGCGGCTGCCCAAATGTATTAGCACTGACCTGCTCCAGATGGCTGCTGTGCAGTAGTGTGGGCTTAGAGTAATAGGTCTTCAGATATTTTCCAGGGAAACTGAAAGCCGGGCTACAAATTTCTCAGTACACAGTAAGAGTCAACACTATGGACCAAAACCTGCACCTGTGTCCATCTAAGGTTGGAAAAATCTCTAAGATGTATTTGTCAATTGAGATATGTATACTGAGGAGTTTTGGCCTTAGTAAAGCTCTTATTCTGGAAATAAGAGGCTTATTGAGAAACTAAGGCTTTGAAAGATTAAATTATCAGCTGTACTGATTGTAACTTGTGTAGAGTTATAGTTCTAGTCAGTGGTATTTTCAACATGCCCAACACATGCTTGTTCATTAAGGAGGATTTGAGGGATGCACAGAAAATCTAATAAAAGTTAAGGATGTTTTCAGACAAAAATATATGTAAGTGAAAACTCACCAAAAGTTCACTTACAATTTACAGGATTTCATACAATCATGAAGTTGATTCATGCAATCCCCTCCTCCAGGGTGTATGAACATCTGATTTAGTATTTTTTGATTCTTTAATATGAAGAATCCATAGTACTCCACTTATGTCCTAGAACACTAATCAGAACACATTCTAAATAGACTTCATTTACTACTCTCGTCCATTTATTTGACCATAATGTCACCTTGTTATACTAAAGCAAATTTATCAGACAGAATATGTCCATAAATTCCTAACAGTGGTTCTATATAATAGTCATTGTTGTGATTTTAAATTATCAGTGTGTTGTTCAAATAAACTAAGTTTTCACTTGACTTCAACCATGATAGGAAGAAAAATCTCCTCCTGGACACATTGATTTGCACATTATTGTCAAAAGCATTTTGTTAACCAGTTTCTTCCAGACAAAGAAAGTCCCCCCCCCCCAGAACACTTGGTGCACTGCTCTAAATGTTGGGGGATGTTTTGCTTGTGTATCCTTCCAATTATACTGTTAGGCACTTGAAGATGATGCAGTAACTTAAGCTCCTGAGCACACTGCCTGCCACAAATAAGCACTCTATTTAAGGTTGGATGAGTTAATATCATCCACACAAGACATTTCACCAGGTTAATTTGAAGGTTTTGTTCAATTATTTGTGTTCAGAGGCTAAAGCAGGAGGAACATAAGTTCAAGGCCAGCCTAGACAAGTTAGTGAGACATTTCCCAAAAAGTTAAAAAAGAAAAAAGTGTGTGGGGGAGGGGGGTGGATGTTGGGAGTATATTTTGGTAGAAGGGCTCCACCAAGTTTGAAACTGGAAGAGGAGGAGGAGGGAGGGGAGGGAAGAGGGAGGGAAGGGGGAGGGAAGGGGGAAGGGGAGGGAAGGGGGAAGGGAAGGGTAGGGGAAGGGAAGGGGGAGGGGGAGGGGAAGGAGGAATAATAATGAACAAAAATGACAGAAAGAAAGAAAGAAAGAAAGAAAGAAAGAAAGAAAGAAAGAAAGAAAGAAAGAAAGACAGACTAACAAAAAATGTGTCAAAATATATTTAAGATAAAAGCCAGGAACTGTGGTGGCACATACTTATAAACCCAGGGACTCTGGAGACTGAGGCAGGGGGATGGCAAGTTCAAGGCCAGGCTCAGCAACTTGGTGAGACCCTATCTCAAAATAAAAAATAAAAATGGCTGGGGATATAGCTCAGTGGTAGAGACCACTGAACCCCACTGGGTTCAATAGCCAGTACTGGGAGAAAAAAAAAAGATAACATTCAAGATGTGAACAGTATTTTTGCATTTGGTATTTTGTCTATTTTTAATCTTTTAAAAATTTTTATAAGAAAATAAGAGGTAAATGTTGACTATTTTAAAAAAACATTTATCTATATAGGAAGTTGGAGAATTAGCACAGAGAGAAAAAATGTTCTAAACCAGTTCCAAAGGAGGGTATGGCAGAAGAGAATTAATTGTGGAAGAAAATTTCTACTGTCATTCATCCAGCACAGTTTCCCAGCTTCTCTCGGGATGGACAAATGGCTAGGTAACACACAAAACAATTTGTCTGAATCTTATTTCAAACAACACAGTTGAACTCTCATTCTAAATTTTGAAAATTATCTAACATTACATAAAATAAATAATATATATAAAACAAATTCTTTATAAAAAGCCTAATACAATTTAGATAAAATTTGAATTTTATTCAATCATGATAATCTCAATAGAAAAATAATTAAACAGTTTTGTATATTTCCTTTATTTGCATTCTAGAAAAGTTTATTTTGAAGGCAAATTGTATAGAAGCCTAAGGTGAAAATTTTCAGAGGAAACACTTCATGGATTATTAACAAAATCAATGTAGTTACTAAGCATCTATAATTGGTAAAGTTCTTTCCTATAGAGAATATAAACAGTATCTTCCTAAGTGAGGAAGGCAAAGAAGAATAGGATCTCACAGGAGTCACCTTAAAAGGGCTACCACAGGACAAATCTGGGATAAGCTGAGCATTAAAATAAATAATGAGATTAAAGGATTATAACTCAGTGGATAAGCATCCATTAAGTCTACCGTGATACAAATAAATAAGCAAATAAGAAAAAAAATCTTCCTTATAACATAACTAATAAATGTAGAAGAAGTAATTAAATTAGAAAAATCAGCATTTGGCAAGAATTATCAATAGACACTAAAATCAATAGGTAAAAGTTTGAGAAGTATCAGACGAGTTCCATTGTCCCAATATATCTCTCCACTAAAATGCCTACTAATGACAAAAGGAAAAAAATAGTACCTTTACAGTGGTGAGTCCTGGCAGACACCCCCTTAGCCAAGAGACAGTTCTAAGCACCACCATGGGACCTGAACTCCTGTACCTTCTGATGCACTGAAAGCACATCATTTTTATCATTCTCCTGCCAGAACATGTGACCCAGATCCTGCATAAGGAATTACCAGCCAAACCCCAAATGAGGAACTTTCTACCAAATTTTGGCTCATATTAATTGAAAATATCCATAACTTATTTTTACTTTTTATATATTGGGGTACTGGGAATTGAACTCAGGGGCACTTTACAACCCCAGCCCTTTTTATTTTCACATTTTGAGAAAGGGCTTGGCTAAGTTGCTGAGGACCTCACTAAATTGCTGAAGCTGGCCTTGAACTTGCAATCTTCTTGCCTCAGTCTCCCAAATTGCTAGGACACTCCACCACGTGAAGCTAAAAATATCCATATCTCAAAATACAAAGAAATTTTTTTCCAGATCAGTGAGGGACTGTCCATATTACAAAGACACACACAAAAAAAAAGAAGAAGAAAATTTGGCCAATGACATTTTGTTGAAATCTGACTAAGGTTTATAGATTATAAAATAGGTTTGAATACATGATAATGTACATATTTTGAAAAACCTCCTATAGTTACATAAAATAATTTGTTTTATTAAGTGTTAAGGGGCATCAGGCCTGAAACTGACTCAACAGTGAAAGGTATTAAACAAAATATAAAAACGTAACACATATGTGTACCTGTGTGTGTATATGTATGTGTGTACACATAACTATTTAAGTTTTAATCAGTAGTTCCTTTTGATCCTCACTTGATTTGTAGTAAAGCATAAAAAGACTTTTTGTGTTTTCCCTGTCTCCCTCTTATTAGCAATTTAAAAGGCATGGGCAAGAAAACGAACAATTCAAGCATAATTCCCACCAGCCATTCTGTGTCCACAGTACTGCAGATAATCCTGAGTTAATACAAGCAGACAGTAAATTCTGTTTGTGTCAAATTTTCCCCATTTTTCCATTTTAACCTGCAGCTCTTTTTCTGTAAGAAAAAAATCTATATACTACACAAATAGATGAAGATATATAGATATTTTAAACCCATTTACAAAGGCAAGAACCTTTATCCCTCACTCTACCCATCTTTCCAAGTAAAGCAAAACTTCGAGCAATAAAAATACCAAACATTGATCATTTTGATTGCATCCAACCCTGCCCCCAATTTCCCGTGAACACTTTGGTCTCTCTTTGGAGGAAATTGTCCATTGGGTATCATCTTGGCAACTAACCTACTTTATACTGGTGCCTCTCACCAAGGACAGAAAGGGGCAGTTTTCCAATACCATTCCCTGCTGGCCCATGGAGCATTTGCTCTGGCAGCCTGAATCTTGAAGAAGGAAGACTTAACAGTCTGGAGGCCAGACTCCCTGCAGCACCAATACCATGCACAAACCAGATAGTGGTTCCCACTCCCCCCAGAACTCCCTGGTTGCTGTAAACTTTTTGCATCAGCCTTTCTACCTTTCCACTGATTTGTGCACCCCTCTCCTCCCCACTCATCTTCCAGTGAAATCCTTTTGGGGCTTAAAATAAACAGCCAGCTTCTGTTGCTTGGAACCAAGAATCCCAACTGACAAAAAACTTATTAGAATTTCTAAAATCACAATTTAAAATAAGTTTCTGCTACCTCTACTAATGGGAACCCGATAGGAGTCTGTTTACATGTGAGCAAATCTCTTTGGGGCACTTGCAAGTGTGGAGAGAAGATTGGCTTCACATTTGGGCATGGCCTCTCTGGCTATTTAGAGATAGGCTTCCACACAGATTAATTCCTACAAGAGGCAATTAAAGCTAAATTCTTTTGATGTGCTGGAAGTTGAGATAAAGATGAAAAACTATCCAACTCTCTCTAAATTTGCTAAAACATTTTAATTGAACATGTGGCCGTTTCCAGAGACTGTCCACTTGGTAGATGCTTTCTTTACCTGGAAATTTGCGATCACCACTGGCAACCTACAAACTATCTCTAAAAGATCATCCTCCAACGCCTCCTACAAAAATAAAATTTCTTCCACTAAGGGCTATTTTTTTCTACCACGAAGAAAAGCCTTTATTTTCACAAGGCAAATGGATTTCATAAGAAAAAAAAAATTAGTTATATTTTTTTATGAATGTGCATTTAAAAAACCATTGAAATGCTACTAATTTTAAAAGTTTATTGATTTCCTTTTTGCAACAAATAATATAAAATATGTTGAATGATCAGGAAGTACACTAATAATGAGTCTATTGTGATGGTAAACAAGAACATCATATCAGCAGTACAAAACTCCTAAATTTGTAATATAGTCCAAAGGCACTTATTTTGTGTTGGTCACACAAGCCCTTGTTCAAGCTCAGATGTGTAAACATAGCTGTATCTATAATTTTGGTCTAAATTAATTTAAGTTACAGCCAGTCCAGGGTAGTACTGTTTTAGGGTAATTATGCTATAAGAAAAATTATTCTCTAGAACCATCAGTACATTTGAAGAGTTCATCATTTATAGATAAATTACTTATATATATATAAGCTTTTCCTTTTTAAAATACTAATAATCAAGTCAAAACTTGTGTAAACTTTTAATGAGTCACTACTTCCCAGAAATAAATGCAGACACCTAATACTCTGTTTGCCATCAATCTGTGCATGTCATTCTCTCATCCTTTCACTTGCTACACTCTTGAATCCCTCACTCACAGATCTTCATAAGCTGCTCTCACATTTTGGAATACTGGTATACTCTCTTCCTGAATTCCTTTTCCATCCTTCTTTTCTAAGTCTACCCACAAGTCAAGATATAACTCTTTTGCTAACGTGCCCGAGAAGTACAGAGGAGGACCAATGGTAAAAAAGTGGAAATTTATCAACAGTAAGCCGTAAATTGATGAGAAAGATAATTTGGAATATGGTGTGTATAAAATACTATTAGAGGCTGGGAACAGGACATTGAACAAAACTTTAAAAAGTTCCTGCCTTCCTAGAGGTGCCATTCTGGTAGGTGACAACAAAAAAATAAATAAATACAAGTCTGCTAGAAAGTTCCAGTCAAGAAGAAAAAATAAATAAACAGAGTAAAGAGAATGGAAGATGCCAGGAAAACTGTTGGAGCCCAGCACACAGAAGCCAGTGTGGTAGAAAAGGAAAGTGGGCAGAGAGAAAGCTGGAAGGTGTGTGTTTGGCATGAAATTGATCATGAGGGCAGATCATGTGGCTTCTCATGCACTCAGTCAGTGGGGAGCCATTGCAGCATGTAGTCAATGGTATAGCATGGTCTGACCATGCCTTTGCCAGGGTCACTCAACTTGCTTTGTAAGAAAAGAAAGAAGAGCAGGGACTCAGCTATGAGGCTACTACACCAATCAAACCAAAAGAGGATGGTAGTTTGGATGAGGGTAGCAATGCAGATGGTGAAAAGTGACACCTTCTAGACATAATCTGAATACAGGAACAAAAGGATTGCTGGAAGGATTGGGCATGGGTTATCAAAGAAAAAAAAAAACACCAAGAATGACACTTTCAAATCTTTGGTCTTAGCAATTGAAAAAAAAAATCATGTTAACCATCAAGGAGGAAGCTCTGGGAGCAGTAAGTTCAGGAGAAGAAAGGTGCTCAGTTCTGGACATGGCCTTATCCTCTTTAAAATGCCAGGAGATGCTCTAGAAATACTTAGTTCTGAGAAATTGCTAAATACCAACCCTCCCAATTTTCAAAGAGCTTATCACCCATGGTGACACACTTCATATAATTAGAAGTGTTCAAGAATCAGACTCCGAGTGAGCAGTATATAAATAAGGTACTATGTTGGATATCAAAGCCTATGACACCAATAAGTTTCACAAATGTTGGGAAGTAAAACACCACTGACTTATCTAAGGGTAGAAAATTTTCAAGTTACCTCCTCCACTCATGTACATGAAATGTAGGACTTCTCATTCTAAAAAATCATTTAGGTTTCAACAGAAAATATGATTCAGATCAGTTCACAGTAAACTTTTTTGACAATTCTATCCTATATCATTTAGTAATGTGACATCCATGAGCAAATAGGGGAGCCCAGAGATATTTTGCCAGAATAGAACATAGTTTGGGTGACAAATAAATATTAGATTTCAGACATAAATAGCTGTATCACACATTTTATACTTGTTTTCTTCCCAGCTAAGCTATTTACACCTGGGTTAAAGATGGACTCCTTGGACAATGTCTATCTACTTGCCTGTCAATCAAGAAAGCTGACATTACCTAAAAAGTCAAAACTTACAATTACTTATTGGAGAAGCCCTCTGTCATTTCTCCAAATGGCAAATTATCATAAATGTAATATATTCTGATTTTTCCAAACCTCTAGGTATGTTTTATGGTTAAACATTTAATTTGAAAAAAATATTTGCCCATAAAGATTTAGGGAATATAAATAAAATCTGTATGCCAATGCATATGTAGTACCCTACCTTTCAAATGTTGTCAGTCCAGGAGTTGTGTAGAGGGTGGAAACTAGTTGACTATGTTATTAGTAAGCAAAATTATTACTATAGTTTGACCTTACAAAGCCTTGAATTTCACCCAACCCATTTGAACTTCAAATTTTAGAGTCCAAGCCCCATTAGGAGAAGCAAAATAACTTAGTGCATGAAAATATTCCAATTTGCATCCAATTTAAAGAGGAACATAAATGAGCTATTTTAGTAGATACCAACTGTTGCCACTCCTCCCTCATCAACACACAAACACACACACCACACACCACACACACACCCCTCTGCAATCTCTGGTTGAATGGATCAGGAAGTGTATGGGAAGGGCTTCCCATGAATCTGCTGAAACTCTGCCACAGCCAATAAAAAATTAAAATATGTGTCCCCCAGGACTGAAAAGCAGAAGGAGGACTGGAAAGATATCATTATTAATGCAAAGAGCAAAGCACAAAACCAGATTTGAGGTGGGTTCCTTTTTAATATAAAGTGACATTTCGTATAACCTCTGGACCAAGAGTCTGCACGTCTGATGTAGATAATTTCTTCAGAAATTGAGAACACCAAATTTGTGTGGGATAGCAGTAAATTGGGGTCGAAAATGACAGACAGTTTCAAGTTCCTGTTTGTCTCTGAATCAGTTCTGCAATGTTCTGATTATATTTTCATGCATTGGCCTATAGTTGGGTATTAATAGGATTTTTTGACAATTATGTGTAAAGGATGCAAAAGCAGCACCCATATTCTGACTGATGAATATTGTCTTTTCAAACTCTGTCAGCTTTCCTAAGCTTGGAAACAGCACAAGATTACTGTGAAGGAAAACAGATTCAGGTCAGCAACCCTGAATACAAAAGCTCCACTTGCAATATATTTGTAATAGTGAGAAAAGCAATTGCCCATGAATTCTTGGTGAACCAAAAGCAATTAGATTTAAAAAAAGGAAACCGTTAGAAATAAGTTTTCCATAAAAAAAAATAGCATAGACACTATTCCCATTACTGAAGTCCATCAGAACTGATGGTGTTTGTATCCGAATATTCCAAACTTGTTAAAAATAAATGGCATCATTTTTACTCAAGGTGACTAAGAAATAAAGTTGGTGCTTTCAACTTTGTGGATACCGTGACTGGGGCCTGTAGGATGCATTTAAGAGGTGAATTCAAAATCTGTCAGACATGGTAGGGTTTAAATCTCTCCACAAAACAAAATCTAATACAGTTCCTTTAATGCAAGCTGGGAAAGAGAGTGTGAGTAACAGTTTAATCAACCCCCAACAGCTAAATGGATAGATGAGAGCAGATAGGGGAAGCTGCCAAGCACAGAGAAGAACAGGAAGGGAAAGAACGAGGAATATCTTGTATTATAGATAGTGCTTTTCTTAGAGGCTCACAACACTGTACTGACTTCTCTAATTAATCCCTAAAACATCTAATGGGAGATTTGTGTGTGCAGGGAGGTAGTTTATTGCCTATCACATATAAGGAAACAAAGAATAAATCCCAGCCTGCTCAAGGTCATACAGGTGAAAAAGCCAGAAACAAAACTCAGATTTCCCAGTTCTTCCTTCTGCATTCAAACTGCACCTGATCTGCACATTCCTGTGTTCTTTGTGCTGGGGCTTTGGGACAAGAGGATAATTCAAATATAACCCCAAACACAATCAACCAAAAGGACCTCAAAGGGGCTTTTTCTCTTGAATCATATTTTTCTATTGTTAAAAATTTTATTTCATTTTATTAACACATAATACTTTAAAAGACAGGTAAATCTTTATTTGAACTATTCTTTTGATTTATTGCTTAACAACAATACAGGAAAAATTCCCTTAACATTTTTGAACTCTAAGCTACATGTGAAGAGAGCAACGATTCAGTCAGCTAGTGTTACCCACACTTGAAAAAATAAATAAATAAAAAATTTAAAAGCCCAAAGCCCAAAATGTATTTATTGAATCACACAAAGAAATTAAGAAAATGATTACCAATTATCTTGACAAGAATTCCTTAATTAATTGCCAGCACTAATACCATGCTATCTTCCCCATTATTAAAACAATGCGACTTCTATTAAAAACTATTCATTAAAGATTCATTCGTTTCTTATTGCATCCTGCTGTTTCATATCTTATGCAGCTAAAGGGCTGCTTCCTAGAGTATGAAGCACTGCTGTGCAGAGAAGCAACACCAACTATGGAATTTATGTGAGACACGTTATGCTTCTGAATGTTCTCTCTAGAAAATCATAAGTATATTATTTATAAAAGCAAACAGAAATAATGCATAGAGGTCGGGGGCAGGGTTCTGGGTGTGCACACACCCACAAACGCTAAGCTGTTGATATTTCTGCAAGGAATCCATTCTCTTGGGAACGTTAAGCATAAGAACTGTCTTCCTCATAGAATGGTAAGGGGACAGCAACCAAGAGTTGGTAACAATGAGAAATTTGTTGCATTCTGAAAGTCACTTGCATATCTTCCTCTCACAGATTTATAGCAGTGCTTCCCATGAGGGTTGATTCTTCACCCTCCCTCAAAGGATTTCTAGCAATATCTAGAGACATTTCATTCTTCCCCATTAGGAGCGGATACTCCTAGCATTCCACGAACAGAGACCAGAGATGCTGCTCAGTGTCTTTTAATGCACAGGATAGCCCCACAGCAGAGAATCAACCAGCCCACATATCAAGAGCACTGTTGAGAAACCTTGAGTTAGAGGGAAAATATTTGAGTTCAGCTACCAGTAGCCACTGTCGCTCTTAGAAGGCTCAGTCATGGCTAGGACCAGATCTAAGTTGGTACTTAAAATAATCCTACTAAGACAATTAGAACCTAAAGATTCTTTTCTACATTTTTCCCCATGTATGAGCCAAATAAAGAGCGGAGTATTTAGCTAACTAAGGATTTCTATAATTACCACCTAATGCCCCCACCCTCAACCTCACCCTAAAACCTACCCCTAATGCTAAGAATAGCTAACATTTTAAATTAGAAAGAATAAAAATCCTGTGTGTCTGACACATCTGAATCGAAGCCAAGGAGACAAACCAAACCTTAGTCTGCAACCTCCCTTGGGAAATCTTTGTTCATTTTAATACTTGTTCAGTCAGCTGTCTGACTGAATGACAAGGTTTTTATCTCTAATGTGAGTGGCTTTGAAGGCTACTTGCATTATCCATTCCTCAGCAACTGCTGCTGAAACCACAACGTTGCAAACTGATAATTAAATCCAGCTGCCTCTACTATGAATTCAATCATATCAACATTAGTAGCAATCTTAGTGGTTGTTGGTGGGTTTCTTCTTCCATTTCTAGACAACATAATTAACTTCACTAGCCTTCTTAGATTAAATGAAACTCAGAGCTAAAGAATACTATGAATTAAGCTACTATAAATACTATTCATGCAAAGGAATGCAGTGGATCATTAGGATGCTGAGTCGGTGCCAGAACATCACTTATTTGTGTCTGGCCATTTGACCTAATACACATTAATATTGTGTTCAACATATAGACTTAGTTTTAGGTTTCACTTGCAAAATCTCCTGTTAACTGACAATTTATAGCTCATGAAAAATTAACCCCAGAGCCTATAAACAAGACATGGTTCATAATGTAAAAGAGCCAACTTGTCAAACATTGTACCCACTGAAACAATATCAAAAGTGCTCTCATAGCTGTGGGTGAGTGTGTGTATGTGTGTGTGTGTGTGTGTGTGTGCACCTGTGTGCACTCACGTGCTTTCTACTTGATGGTAAGAGAGTATGTCACAGTTTAAATATTCTAAAATTATATGTTTTTTAAATTATGATGGCACCCAGAGTAGTACATAGCCCACAATGAACTATAATGCAAGCCATTTAACGAGCACTTGACATTATTTGCAAGAAAAAATTTCCATGATAGTAACACATTTCCTTGCATAAGTCTAATAATAGTTGTTTCATTTTTACAGACCAAAAGTTTCAAAATAAATAAATACTACCGTTTCTTTATAAATATGGCTTATTCAACAGCCAGTGGCTGTATTAATTTTTTATTGCTGCTGTAGCAAAGTACCACAAACTTAATGGCTTAAAAGAACAAAAATATACTCTTTCATAGTTCTGTTGTCAGAAATCCTACATAGGTCTCACTGGGCTAAAATCAAGTTGTGAACGGGGCAGGGTTCCTTGGGGGAAGCTCAAGAGAATTTGTTTCTTTGCTTTTTTCAGTTAAGAGTTTGCCTGAATTCACTGGCTAACTGCCCTCCTTCCTCCCTCTTCTAAGCCAACATCACAGCATCTTCATATTATTCTCTCTGATCACAGCTGGGTAAAGTTATCCACTCTGAAGAATTGTTGTGATTAGGGCACCCATCCAGACAAACAAGAAGTTTCCATATCTCAAGGTTCTTAATCATATCTGCAAAGTAGTCACAGGTTCTTAGGACACAGACATTCTGGGGGAGCTATTATTCTACGTACATGAGTGTTTACATGATTTTTACATTAATACATAATACATATTATCAGAATTAAAGATAAATGTCCCTGAATTAAGTAAGTTTGCTTATTTTTTTTTTTAGAGAGAGAGAGAGAATTTTAATATTTATTTTTTAGTTTTCGGAGGACACAACATCTTTGTTTGTATGTGGTGCTGAGGATCGAACCCGGGCCGCATGCATGCCAGGCGAGTGCGCTACCGCTTGAGCCACATCCCCAGCCCCAGTAAGTTTGCTTTTAAGAATTCAATATCCTTTTTCTTTTAATCACATATTATGATGGCAAAATATTACCTTTCATCAGAAAAGAAAATTGACAATGATGTTTAAAGTCCTAAGAGCGTAAATGAAATGAATTTAATGTCATAGAATAAGGTGGCTGATAAAAAAATCCTAACAGCCATGAGTTTGATCAAAGTACAAAAGAATTGTCTGCTTCACATTCTTCTAACATCCTAAGTGTTGAGCCCTAAGGACTTACAGAATAAATAAACAGGATGTCGCCAACCTCAGAATGGTTGATGACAAGCCTCGTGTCCAGAAATCATTCTCTTACCTACTTAGGGGGTAACCTATGACTTTAGAAATTGATTTTCACACTTCACCACGTGAAACCAATACGGTTTGTAACTGTGCATACATTGTCAGGGTAGGTTCAAACAATTCTTTTTAGTCACCATTTGGTGAGAAGGGCCTTTATCTTGGAGTAGGCCTTTGCCTGTTCTGGACACTCAAACCTACATGATGGATATCAGGGTTCCGGTCCAACAGTTAACATATTTCTGCTCAACAATTTGTGGGCTCCAGACTAGATCTAATGAGAATTACTAATTCTAATTGGTGGAGACTATCAACAGTTTGCTTAAATGGGCTAGACAGACACAATGGCTAAAATTTATGCAAATATAGTGTGACATAGTTCACTGAGTGCCTATGTCCGAGCTATTCTTCTAAGCATTGAGATATTAGCAGTGAACAAAACAGACAAAAAGTTCCATCCTTAATAAAAGACCATGCTATTGAGGTACACAGTCAATAATAAAGGTAGATAGTGTAATAGACAGTGTTAAATAGGAGAAAAGTGAGTTGTATGGAGGACAAGAAGTGTAAGGAGGGACGGATGGGATGTGGATGTAAAGACCAGGCCAAGCCTCACAGAGAAGGCAGCAGTGTACAGGTGTGGAAGCAGGTGTCACCTCATTAAGCAGGACTAGCTCAGAGGAAACTCTTCTTCCTGGGATCTGCCCTAATTCCTAATCGTCTATTAGCATTTTGGTCAAGTGTCACCTGCAGGTGGTCTTCTGAATCTCACACTGTAATAAGTACCATATTCATCTGGGTGGTTTTTATCACTAATTTCCAGGACGTCTCCCTTCGTATGAACAGTTTTTTGAAAGCTCAGGCGGCCAAGTCCACTGTGTATCTTCTTCTATCTCTGTGCTTATTTACTAAAACAGATACACACAAGTCTGGGCATTTTAAGGAGGCGACTCTCCCCCATTGCATGCATTTCACACCTAGAATCTCTTCAGATTCTTTTCTTGGCAAAGGGAAGGCTACATTTTAACAGCATGGGGCATCGTATTTATATTTACTCTAAATCACAGGAAGAGTGGCCACTGTTTCTGAATGGCAGCACACAACAAGAAGGATGGTGCTCCAAAAATACTTGTTCAGGATGGAGGTGTTTGTGTGCAGCATAATCCTCACCTTACAAGGTGAAACTTATGGTCCCCATTTTACATGTGACAAAACATGCTGAGAAAGGTTAAATAATCTTCCAAAGGTTGCATAGCTGATAGGCACAAAGGAAAGACTCTGCCTGAGCAAGCTCCCCCCAACCCCTTCAGCTGGAAGGCAGTTTCAGCCACCCTCTCACCTCTCATCACAGCCTCACTGAAATGCTCCTTTTTCCACCACAGTGGCCGTGGCATAAATCATGCCCTCCTGTCTCCCTGCATATTTTTTTTGTGTGATCTAACTAATTAATCTATGCTATAACTGGATGTTAAAATGGTACCACATTAAGATAAAAAAGCAAAATGAGCATTGTTTGAAATCCTCTGGGAGTGAATCAGTCTATCTTTCAATTTTTTTTCCCTAAATAGTTAAAGTCGAAACTTTCATGCCCTCTATGTAACTTGTCTTTTTAGTAGAAATATATATATAAAATATATCGTGAGTGTCTTGAGACCCATTCATGAGACCCTGAATAAACATGACATAATATCATCACTATTTAGGATCATGATTGGGCCATTAATTATTCACTATGTTCGATATGTCATTCTAGATATAGATCCACTTATAGTTTGTCCTATGAGCATAGCCAGGTCTAGCAAAAGGCCACACAACCCTATAACTCTGTGATTGACTCGTCCCTTTCACCTAAAAGCAAATGAAGAACATACCTGGCTGCTAGACACTGTAGCGTGGCTACTTCTCTGCCAAATGAGTTAATCATTCAATAAAAATATCAGGTAAGAACTGTTCCTCTTTTTCATTTTGTAGATGACATCATGAAGGTACAGAGAGAATAAATAGCCCTTCCCGGGTTACCAAATAGAAATCTGCAGAACTCGGCTAAAACATCATAAAGTCTAATTTCAGAATACTTTTAACCACTACACCCTATTGCCACAAATTAGAGGACAGAACAGCCATTATGTGGGATGCTATCCTTCCAGAAAATAATCATCCTTACTGATGCCGGCTGTTCACCACCACTCAGAGCAACAGAGAACATTAGCTAACGTTGACTAGCTAATGAAGCCAATCAAAGACAAGCCCTTTGGGGCTTGTACTCACCTGGAGAAGCTTATAGAGCAGCTCTGCAGAACTTGGATTCTGGAGTTGGGTTGCTTGAAATCAAATCCATGCTTTTTTGTTAATTAGCTGTGTGACCTTAGCAAAGTAACATAACTACCCTGTGTCCCAGCTTTAAGTAGTGATAATGAATATCTACTTCATAGAGATATTTCCAGGATTAAAAAAAAAGCAGTTTGCATGTAAAAGGCTTGCAACAGTGCCTGGCTAATATCAGGTGCTCAGTAAATGAACTAGTAGAGTTTCATCTGCATTAGTAAAGGCGAAAACACTCCACCATTTAAAATACTCATGCAGTAATAGAACAGGGATACTTTTCATCATCAATTCAGCAGCTGCAAAATTCCAGCAGAATGGAAAGAAATAAGAATAAAGCTTATGGGAATTCTAGGAATTCTAGGAAAATTCAAATCAAGCAATCTGGGGTCCAGTCTGAGCTCTGCCACTACCCAGAATCACAGCTGACACTCAAATATGCCAAGAGATATTGAGGTGTTCAATGGGTTTGCTCCAGTGTCTTGGGCACATGGTCCAGTCTGAAAACTAGCAAATATTAGCATTCAACAAATTAGTATGTCTCTGTGCCAACTGCTCAGAATAGTTAATGAAATATGTATTCTAGGCTATTTAATTTTATGTTAAAGCTTTTATTTCAACTATTTATAAAACTTGCAAAATTGATTACATAGTTCCTGAGTTAGTAAGCAAAATATGGTGAGGATCTGATCACAAATAAACTATGAACTTGTCAGTGTCAAGTATGTACTACAAGGAAAGCCAAAACACGTAATAAATATGGTCTTGAGCTCAAATAGTTTATGTGTATTTTGGGACAAGATGCAGACCACAGCAGAGGAAATGTATTAGCCAGCTTGGGCTGCCATAACAAAGAAAACCACAGACCAAGTAGCTTAAGCAAGAGGTATTTACATCTCACAGTTCTAAAAGCTGAGAGGTCCAAGGTCAAGGTGCCAGAAGGTAGAATCCATTCTGAGGCTTCTTCTCTTGGTTTGCAAGGATGCTAATCCTGTTCTATCCTGATCCTGCCCTTATAAATTCACTTGCTTTACCTCCTTATAGGCTCTACTTCCAAAGAGTCACAATGGGGAGTTAGGAATTCAACCTATGAATCTGAAAGGGGCATAATGAAGTTCATAACAGGAAATGTTCAGAACAAGAAATATTTGAAAGAAATAAAAATGTGATCAGAATTAAGACAAGAAATTATAATGAGTTGGTGAAACCAGAGTAGATTTTACAAAAATAAATAAATAAACTAAGGTCTAAAAAGCTCACAAGCTATAAACTTGAACTCATTCTACAACCCCAAAATGTAATTTCCTTTCCCATATTTCAGTTCCTGTTGATAGTGGCTTTGTGGAAGTCCATGAAGAATGGGCTTCAGGATGATTCTTCAGAAATGACTAAAGAAGAGACTCCATGGAAAGGATTCTATAATTTGCCTAACGTTTGCTATGAGAAGAAGAAGCAGGCATGAGAAAGTCCACCCCTCCCCTTCTGACTAGTGCTGCTTATTTCCACACTTCTCCTACATTCTATTCCTCCCTAGGTCCACTACCTACTGGCCTCTTTGTCCTCATTCTAGAGCTCTTCTCACTTTTGTGTTTTCCTAAACAATATATCCCATTCAACTGTGAAGACTCAGTTTTGTTTTGTTTTATTTAATTAGTAGTAGGGATTGAACACAGGGACACTTAACCACTGAGCCATTTTACTTTGAGACAGGGCCTCACTAAGTTGCTGAGGCTGGCTTTGAATATATGATCCTCCTGTATCAGCCTCCAGAGTCCATGGATTACAGGTGTGAGCCACCACACCCAGATAAAGACTCAAGCATTCTTTAGCAGCCTGTTCGTTCTGTTTAAGAACTCAGCTGTTAGCCAGCAACTCTGGAGGTTGAGGCAGAGGATCCCATTAGAAACCAACCTCAAAAGCTTAGTAAGACCCCATCTCAAAAAAAAAAGGGGGGGGATGGGAATATGTAGCTGAGTGGTAAGAGTGCTCCTGGATAATTTCTGATATTCACCCTCCCCCACGCCCCCCCCCCAAAAAAAATCCCAGCTGTTTATCATTATGGCCTCTAGAATACCTACAATTTAGATTCGCTTAGGATAAATTCTCAAAATGATAAGAAGAATATGAAGGTTGCTGGTGCTGAGAGGGCAGGCTGCCTGTAGGAATGCCTGCCTCTCTCAGGCCACAGAATCCACGGAATATAAGAGCAATAAGAGAACTTAGAAATTAGGTTTAATACCTTCCTCATATGAAGAATTATAACAAAGCCCAGAAAATTAATTCACTCTCCCAGGGAAAACACAAAGATTTTATAACATAAAGAAGGCCAGAACCTAGAAATTCTAAACCTAGCCTCTTTTCAAGAATTGGTCTACTACTCCCCTCCCCTAAACACTGTCTGCAAGAAGACAAGTCATCTTGCTGGTCTAAATGGTTGAAATTTATTCTGCCTTCTTGTTCACTCACTGCCATTTTAGATATCTGCTAGAAGGTTCTTAATATTTTGGAGTCCACTTCTTAGTGCTTCCTAAACCACTATTATATTTTTGCCTAAATATTACATAGCACATGTGCCTACTTTGTGGCTCCTAAGCACCTGGCATGTAGCAGATTGAACTAATGGTCACAGATTCTTAAAAAAAATAATAATAATAAATAAATAAATCTACTATCTTCTATACAATGCAGCATAACATGTTATATTTCAGAGATCCATAAAACCAATCTACCAATGTTCTGTGTATAATGACAGCTGGTATTTTCATTAATTGACACAAGTAATTTCAAAGTAGTGCTTGTTGCATCTAATTAATACTGATATTTGTTAGAGAATCCTAAAACTAATAATACACACCATTTATTAGGTTACTTACCATCTGCTTAGCACTTGAGGTCGGTACTACCGATACATGACTTTACTGATACTTTAATAACCCTGAAACTAAGCATAAGTGCCTTCATTATATAAATAAAAGCAAAGTAGAAGCAATCCAATCATTGGAGTGATTTTGTGAATGAAGTTACAGATTTTTGAAACTCATTCAAATGAATCCATACCAGAAATTACTCATTGTTTATTCCATGCACAATATACCATGTTGCTTGGGTTCATGGGTTTAAAATTTAAAAAGAACAAGAAGCCTCTCCCTTCTAAAATGTATACAATACCAAGTTCAACCCTTTTGAGATACAAAGGAGGCAAACCACCATGCCATTCAGATTTTCTGAGAAATGGTTGGATTTTTATGTCCCCAGTCTCCTCATGACCAAAGAAGCCCAAAAGGCTGAAGGATGTGCTATGAGATGCTTCTTGGGCCATGCTAAAGTCTTCTCTGTGGATGAAACACACTGGCCCAGACTCTGGTTGAACCTATAACCCAGTGTTTCATTAGAACTGCTTCTAACTAGCTAACTGTCTCAGACAGATTTACATAATGACATGAATGCTGAATATATACTTGAAAAGCCTTCAAAGAAAACAGTTTATTCTCTATAAACATCAGTTTTCACACCTCCAAACCATTTCCGAGACCCTTTATTCCAAATAAAAATTGCCTGAAAAATGTATACAGGACACTTAAGTGGTTCTTGTTGAGGCTTGCGATGGGATGTTTATGCCTATTTATAAACTTCTGCCATCCGAAATCTCCGTGCCGCTCTGGTATCTCACTCAGTCCCTCTCTTCCATTTTGATTAGGAGAAAAATGCAAACTACTCTCCTCTCTGCTCCACTTTTGCAAGGTTAGCCAGCACTTTGAGCCAGTAGCAATTGAAAGCTAGTAGCTAGAAAGTAATTTACTTCTTTGAGTCTCACTCTTCAGAGCCAGTACAATCTGAGCACATTTTTGCACCAAAGACATTAAGGGAGAATTCCTTTTCAAGTGGTTATTCTTGAATTCATTTACTTTTGACACACACAATGAAATCCCAATTCTCCTGCAGGCTGCCGTGGCTTTGTTTGCTATTTTGTGCACTGTCTATCTCCCTGCATCTTTGAAGGAACAGCTGCAGAAGTTTCTGAAACTTGTGAGTGCTTCTTCAAGATGGACTATTACCAGCAGAACTTAACTGGCTGATGATTTTCCAATCACCATTTTGCTGTTTCCTTTTTAAGGAGCGTGGAAAAAATGACAGGAGAGCCTCACTTTTAAACAGGTTCCATAAAGCATCTGAAGCTGTGGCAAGTGCACTTTCAAGCAATAAAACTGTTTCTGATGAATGGGACTATGATTTATAATGTGATAAAAACCTACAACATTGCTTTGAATCCACAGAAGAGAATCCTTGTTGGCCAGGAGTTATCTTAATAACCACAGGCAAGAGAAAGGGGAATCTGCATTTCCCCGTTAAACTACGAGGTCTCTAACACAATGCGTGACAAGAGTCATACAAGGCAGGAAACAGCAGTGTCAACTGCAAACACTGATTGACACAGTATCACAGTAAGGGACAGAATAAAGTTGAGATTGTTGGCTCTTCATTTGAGTTTCATTGCACATGCTGACCTTGAGCAATTTACTGGCTTTTGTTTATTGACTGCCCTTTGCCTCTCTCTTCTCATCTCTAAAATGGGGATGATAATAAAATACATCTTTCAGAGAGCTGCTGTGGGGAGTCAATGCACTGATATTTGAGTCAGTATATCTCTTCTATTTTAATTTGGAGAAAATGCCAAGTGCTCTCATACATAATAAGTGACAGTACTGTGAGGCAGGCACAAAGTAAATGCCTGATATATTTTAACTATTACACATGAAATTGGAGGTCATCTAGAGGTTTAGATTAAAAATGAACTATAGCACTGAACTGGTCCTATTATATCCAATCTTTGCTTGTGCCTGGTTACCCGTCCATTTCAATACAGAAAATATAAAGCCAGTCAGCATGATTAATCAATCCTTTTGCAACTGTGACCAGCCAGGAGATATACCTTTGAAGAAGTACAAACAAAATCAGCAGACATTTCCCCCTCTTACATTCTGCAAAGTTTTTCAAATAAATCTCTCATTCTTCCTTTTAATTTCAAAGATTTTACCTTCAAACATATCGGTTTCCCTCTTGTTTTCAAATAAAGATTTTATTTTCAGTATGGGAAAAGTCATGTTTTATGATTGACTGTAACAAAGCCAGATGATTTCTTCTAGGTATCTTAGTGCTTTAGAGAGTCTGACTAATCATATCTCAGTGTTCTGCATTCACCTTTTAACCTGAAAAATGTCAGGATATACAGTAATGTCATTACACTATAGGAATACACCAATTACAGAACTTTGGTATGCATTTACATTGCTGAGAGTAACTAGCAACTGTTTTGTACCTATGCCTCTTTGAAGAGAGACCTCCTAAAGGGACAGAGCTGAAGATAACAGATGCTGCCTGGTGACCAGGGCAGAAATGCTTTCCAGAGGTTTATGCCTAAAGGTATTGACATGCACACTCAATACATGCAAGCTTTAGTAAGTGATTATCAAGCAGGGTGTCTGGTAGACTACACCCCCCCCCCCAAGTCAAGCCAGCATGGGAAATGAAAATGTCTCCCACATCCCAGTGTGCCAGAAGACAGAATGTGAAAGAGACACATCTAGTCTATGAAACAACAACATCAAAGGCAAATTTATACTAAGAAGATTAGATAGGCAGATTTGCATCCCACTAGTTTCGGTCTGAAATAAGCCAATATGGGGAAAAAAAAACTTATTTTCAAATGTCCATTGCAATTTCATCTAAGTACCAAGATCACCTCTGGAGGAATATAAAAGAATCATAAGCCATAAATGCATCTTCTCTTCTTTTAACCCAATAGTTTCTCTATAAAATCAGGGAAGAGAAATTAGGAAAGCAACTGAGAGTCTCACTCTCATTTATTCAATAATAAATACACACTGAGTTCCTATCACAGGGGAGCAATCATCCAGAATTATTGCTTAGTAATCCACTCCCATCTTCATTTTAAAACTTATATTCTGCTTAAGTGTTTATAGGCAAAAGGAAGATGAGACTTATTCTTTTAAAAAGCTTTTGGCTTAATACTGTCTTTGACAACTGCTCTAAAGCTGCAAGAATTGTTTAAAAGATGCAATTCAATGCAAAGTTAACTTCACAACTGCTGGTTCCAAGAGGTTAGGAATTAGGCAAGAGAAACAGGTCAAGTGGAGTGAGAAGGCTAGCACAGGGGAGTCCTGCCAGAGAAGCCACAGGAGTGCTTCTCTAGCCCTGCTCCCAGGTGCTGAAGCCAGGCACTTGGTGTCAAAAAAAAAAAAGCCCTTTTCTTTCTCCTTGTGATGAAAAAAAAAAAAAAAGTTGCAGAGTAGACAAAGAAACAAGACAACGAAATTGGAAGTCTTCCGATGGCAAATTATTAATGCCTTCTCTTTGAGAAATTGCAAGCAGGCAGAAAAAGGTCTAACCTAAAGAGAAGGATCAAAGACTGAAATAAAAGCTTTGATGCCCAAGTTGCTCTGTAGCCCCAAAGCACTGTGGAGCCATGAGTGCAGCTGAGAAGATTGTTAACTCCAAACAAATTTTGGGATGGATTGGTTACTTAATCCGTGGAAGGACACAGGACTGGGTTTAGGTAGTGATTAAGTTACCTCCGAAATCTAGTGATGACATTTAGTTTGAAGAAAAATATTTACATTTCTTTGGGTATTTATTTATTTATTTATTTGCTCTGGAGGTTTTTTCATCCTTGAAAACACATGCTGTTGTGAATGATTGGTTCATATGAATATTTTATTTGATCAAAAGTTTATTTCTTTAAAAAATCATGTCATTGATTGGATTATGTGGCATGATATGAGACTAAGGAAGGAGGGTCTTTGGGAAAGCCCAGCTGAGCTGATCAGACAGCCACAACCCTGCAGCATTTTTCATTCTGAGACAATGACCCAAGCCACTGACATAATGACTCAAAGAAAAATAAACTGCCTTTAAGCCTAACTTTGCAGTCTCAGATTTAAAGCTGCACAACCATCGGTGGCAAGTTAAATGAAATTCGGATTAAGCCATTAATTCACTCATTCAACACATGTATTTCGAGCTCAATTTGATTCAAATTGTCCCTTGCTGGGGGCCAGATACAAAGAAGCTAAGATTCATTCAGTCCTTGCCTCAAAATCACCATCTAGAGATAACACAACATGAGAGTTTAAAGTGGCCTTAAGCATCTTTTTTTTTTCCTAGACCATTCATTTTATTTTTTTTAATTTTTTTTTGCAATTAGATACATTATTTATTATAATAAAATACACATCAACAAGCTCTTGCTCCATAAACCACAGTGTTTTATCACTGCTGCTTTGGAAGTATTGACAATTTTTTTACCTTAGCATCAAAGTGTTCCTCAATAGTGCCACACAGTTAAACTTGTTCTACATAATGTCCTCCTTGAGCTATTCATTCTAGTCAACTGGTCTACTCGGTGCCTGTACTCCTCTGTGCCTGTACTTCTCCATGTCTTATTCACATGACTCCCAGGTTCTTTCCATCCCTGGCAATTCTAAGACTATAATCTAACTTTTTAAACTCTGAGATCACTTCTCATTTGTACTTGATATAACTGCGTTGTTTGGCACTTGTGACCATCTCTGTATTCTTTTTTTTTTTTTATTGTTTGTTCAAAACCTTACACGGCTCTTGACATATCATATTTCAGACATTAGTTTCAAGTGAGTTATGAACTCCCATTTTTACCCCAAATACAGATTGCAGAATCACATCTGTTACACATCCACATTTTTATATAATGCCCTATTAGTAACTGTTGTATTCTGCTACCTTTCCTATCCTCTACTATCCCCCCTCCCCTCCCCTCCCATCTTCTCTCTCTATCCCATCTACTGTAATTCATTTCTCTCCTTGTTTTTTCTTCCAATTCCCCTCACAACCTCTTTTATGTAGTTTTTTGTAACAATGAGGGTCTCTTTCCATTTCCATGCAATTCCCCTTTTCTCTCTCTTTCCCTAGACCATTCATTTTAACTTTGCAATCTCTTTTTTGTAAATCCTACCCAGCTGTACATCTTCAATGAGAGGAAATTTTCTAAAGTTCTTCCTTTAAAAAGAAAAGTACAGATAAAATAGGGATTGATGTTATGTCCAAAAACAAACAAAATGAAGAATTAACCATATTAACTAAGCCTCTGAAATTAGATTTCATGTATTTTCTATTTTATCTTTGCTTAGTGGAAATGTTTGTGTAACTAGGTAAATAGCACATATACAAGAAGGATGTTAATGGACAGATATCAAAAGACTGTCTTTTAAGTAAAAAGCTATTTAGCATCACAATATTGAGCCTCACCTATTGATCCCTGGCTGATTCTCAGAGGCAACACTTTTGTGAAGATAAGTAAAACCAAGAGGACTGGATGCAGTTTAAAGCCACAAAGAAATATGGAAACTTGTCTTTTGTCCAACCAGATTAATTATTCTAGGACTCCACATGGCCAAGAGAGAGGACATACTGCATTTCTATACAACAGGTAGGGATATACAACAATTTTTAAACATGAGAGAAAATTTTGAATATATTAATAATGAACCTTTGGGTACAATGGGGACCACTTTTCCATGAAGTTTGAAAGATTGTTTGGTGGTTGTGTTGCCATAATTCAATCTTTACTATTCTGTAGTAAAAAAACAATTGATCCAGAATACTTGAAGAATGTTCTTATTCTCCAGAAAAATATGATTACCTTAAGGTCACATACATTTCATTATATTTAATAAGACAATGAAAGTATTTATTATTAGTTTGTGCTAAACAAAATATTGCTTACACTTTTAGAAAGAAATCACCTATTTCTCTTAACCACACCAAGAAAATTTCTTAACCATTGAGAGCCTTTCACTTTTATAATCAGATGATATATAGCCAAGTGTCTGCACAGTGATTTCTTGAATTAATAAATGAATGAGTATATAACATCTTCAATACAGTAACAGAGATACCCTTTGATTTTTATTTCTACATTATTGCTTTCTTATATCCTGTTCCACAGTACATCTTCTTTATGTACCATCAGTATTTATACACCAATCTAAGTTAACAGTGAATTTACCATTGAGCTTTCCTGATGTTCAGGATCATCTCTAACCCACCGCCAATGATACTTTTTTATAGTCAAAATGGTTCAGCTTTTAATTGTATGTTTTGTTTCTGGATAAGTATAAATCATCACAGCTAGTGTCTTACCTGAATGTTTCCTCCTTTGTATACATGAATAATCCAAGGGATGCAGCCATGTGATTTTTCTATTTTACTTTACCCACTTTGGGACCAAGAGAACACTACTCATCCCTCAGTATCCATAGGAGATTGGTTCTGTCTTCCCCCAGGATACCAAAATCCATATGCTAAGGTCCCTTATGTAATAGGCCACAGAATTTGTTTATTGGCTTTGTACGTCTTTCCCTAAGTAATCTCTAGATTACTTAAAATACCTAATGCTCTGTAAATAGTCCACAAATCACTATTATACTACATTGTGTAGGGAATAATGACAAGAAAAAATGACTGTCCATGTTCATAATTTTTCTTCAAATGTTTTCAATCTGCAACTGGCTGAATCTGAGGAACATGTTGATACAGAGAACCAACTATTTTTCTCTAGTAAATACCAGGTTGATGAAAGAAGAGGCACATCTACTTGGATATGGGCTGTAAGGAAAAGTAGTCTAATGGTTCTCTTCAGGTATTCCTGACACGCTCTTCAGCCAGCTGTAATATATTCTTACTTAATTCACAGATTTCATTTGACCCTTCTCCAAGGTTAGATGTAATATAAGCATCTCAACATAGAAGCAATTGCAGTATCCTGGAGAAGATTATTTGTGATAAATGAAAGCTAAGCAGGGGTCACAAGAACTTGTAACACAACAAAACATATCATCTTTTCTGTCAAAATGGGAAAAAATATCCTTCAGTTAAGTTATTTAAGTAAATATCCAGTTGTTAAATATTCTTTAACATATAGTTTTAAAAACCATTTTTAAACCATTATGATGACTTCAAGTAATGTTCACTCAAAATTCAGGCCGGTTCTTGAAACTTCAGGTTCTCCTGTACTTTATTCTTCCACTCCCCCATATACCCTTGTCTCCAGCATTGTTCAGAACTAACAGATTATAATAACGTTATTTTTGTACTTGCCTTCTGTGGTTTGCCATCTGATTCAATAAATGGGTGTGTTAAGCCATTACTTTCAACCCACTTGGGCAATCCAGACACTATTGTTCTTCACCAATGACGAGGAAAGCCCCCATTCAGTGCCATCCTGCACAGCTGAGCAGCCAGAGTGCTCCTTAATTTTCTCTGCATCCCACACTCACAAAGAAGTAGAACAGAAGCCAAAACTTTTCTTATTCTTGAAGAAAGAAAATAGATTTCCATTCTGTGAGAGTTTGGGTCAACTGTGAAATTTGAGGGAACAGTCTCCACCAGAGACCATCCTCACTTCTGACACCAACTGCAAGTTCCGGAGGGAGGTCCGAAAATCATCCCAACATTCCATAATTTGTTAGAAGGACACACAGAAGTCAGTAAAAGCTATTGAGTTGAAATCAACCAAGGGAAGAAGTGCATAGGAGAGTCTGGCGAGACACCAAAAGGACCTTCCATTGCCCTCTCCCCATGAGGCTAGAATGAGTTCATTTCCTCTTACCCATATGTGAAATTATGGCATTGACTAATGCCAACCAGAAAAACTATTCAATCTCCAGAGTTCAGGGTACTTGTTGCCTCTCCTTTAGATAAGTATGTTTGATTTTGACTGTCCATGGGATTGATTCTAGTCTCCAATTCAGTTCCTCTGGGCTTCACCCAAATCCCCTTTCCTTTGTTGGACATACTGGTGTGGTAAAAACCCTAGCTTAAGACCATGTAGGTGTGCCCAGCCCCACTTTAAGTTACATGGTTAGCCTAACTGTTGACTTAAGATCTCCAGGGAAAGAGGAGCCTACCAGGTATTCATATGCCAAGGGCTAGAGAATATCTCCCAGAAGCTGAGGTCAAAGACAGAACTCTCTTCTAGTAGTTAATATTTTTACTACAAACTTTCATTGTCTCTTAAGACTTTTGATTTGGGGCATGTGTCTCTATATTACACATACTCATTATCATTGTAAGCATGGCATTTTGAAAGTCAAGGGAGATTCATTTAATAAAACAGAGGGTACAAAAGTCAGGTTACATGAGACTATGTGGAGGCAAGGGAGGGAGTGTTTGGGATGGAATGCAGTGTGATGCTTGCTCAGAAACCCGGACTATGCATTATGGGCTTGGAGCAAATCTGGCAGGAGGTCTTACACATGGGCAATAATAAAGGAACAAACCACCACCAACATCTAGCACTTGCCTGGGAGGGGAAAGACACAGCCTGTTCCACAACTCAGATTAAAAACAACATGAACAGCAGCCTTCACAGCACATTTAGGGGGATTCCTCAAAGCTCCTCTACACACCTCCTGACTAACAGATCTATCACCATTTAGGTTTTGTGTCCTCTGGAGCCCCTATTAAAATGCAAATATGGTAAATCAGCAGTGTCCACAAATTCGTTAGTTTGAAGGTGTTTACTGAAAGAAGCAATTGAACTAAATTCTGATCGGCAAAGAAAAGGAAATAGAAAAAAATATATATTTATAAAAAACTGTAAGAGGGCCCAAAGGAAAAAGATGAGAAAGGGGCCCTCAGCCACCCTTGGCCTCATCCAGTGCACAGCGCAGCAAAAGAAAGGGCACATGGGACCACCGCAAGCCCTGCTTAACCCAGTAGCTCTGGGGCAATACCATAAAACTTTAGAGTTCAACATCTGGGCTGAAGTCTTGGCTCTGTTACTCACAAGCTGTGACTTGGGCAAATCAATTATGCTTTCTGGGTCTTTGTCACCTCAATTCTAATTTGGGAATAATATGAACTCTTTCACAGAGTGGGTGTGAGCTTAAATGAGGTAACATATGGGAAAGCACCTTGTTAAATGTGTCTTCTTCCCACTACTATACAAATGTGTTATTATTAGTTGAACAGAGTGGAAAAATAACTTTTGCTTTTTTATTATATGTGTGTGTGTGTGTGTGTACACCCCCCAAAAATAATAATGCTTCAAGTCAAGATACCCCCATTAAAAGGGCTTTAAAAGGTACATGGGTTTAAATACACCAGAATCAATACACTATTGTGTGGGAGTCACAATACAAATTAGCACATTGGAGACTCTGGAAAAGTCCTACAGAAAGGAACACTATTTAAGGTTATATAATGCAGCATTTCCCAAACATATTTAAACACAGAAACTTAATTTCATGTAACTCCTCTTAAAATACAATGAGAACAGTGATCCAGAGAATAAATTTTGAGAAACAGAGTACGTTAAGCAGATTATTCATGTCTAAAAACACAATAATAATTCATTATGTTATTCATATTCAGTGTTTCCTATGCTTGACCAATAAGTAAGAGGGTGCCCACCACAAATGCTCCTGTTGAGAACAGTGTCCTAACCTGTGCAGCTAAATATGCACCTACAAGATCATTTAGCTTCTCAAATCTCCTCTCACTGCTCTCTTCTCTTTACATTATGATAAAGGATTCAACTTTGGGCTGTCTTCTCCAGTCTCCTGATCTCTCTCAGGAAATACACTATTAAATCAAAAGAGCTAATACCTAGGTGAACTGGGTTCCCAGGACCCCAGGGCACCCTCTTGTCTGGAGAACACCTCTGAGGGGACAGGACCACCAGGTGCTTGCTCCCATCCCTACCTTTCAATGCCAGACTCACCAGAAATTCTTGAATGCAGAGAATCTTGGAAGTTTCATTTTTCTTCACTCAACATAAGATACTCTAATCATGTAAAAGGATTTTAATGATTGCTTATCATACTTAAAGTTCATAACAATGACCAGCCTAAACTCTAGGAGAGAGGAATGGAATGTGTCATTCCATATACAATATTACAAGAAGGCTTTTTTGGTAGAATAAGGAACTGATGGTCTCAAAAATAACTAAGTGAAACTGCCAAACCAAATTATGCTGTTAGTGCATTTCCAGCTCAGTATACCCGAAATGAATAAGGTTCTGTAAAATCTCACTACACACATACGCACATGCATGCACATATCACATACTTCAAATTCAAATGACAAGAACTTAGCTATACTATTCCAAAACATAGTGAATGCAGAATATGGATTTCTCAGTAAAGCGTGTTCCCTTTTCTTACTCAAGATCCCTTCTTTCACACTATGTTCATCATGTTCCCTCAGAAAAAATACAATTTAAACTCAAGTCAATCATCTAAAAAAGTCATTTTAAAGTCTTACTTTGTGCCTGAAAGAATAAGAGAAGTTTGATTTAAAACAACAATAAAATACATACACACACACACACACACACACACACACACACACAATGACCGTGTAAGATCTGACCATTGCAATGGTACATTTTCTTTTCCTTTGGGATTTCACCATATTTCCATAGTATTGTAACTACATTTTTAAAATATACCTTTACACACACAATGCCCCATCTTAAAATCTTCAGTGTAATTGCACATCCAGAGTTGAGATCCAAGCTATTTACCATGACAATAATCTGTGCCGTAGCATAAACTTTCAGTCTTATTTACCACAACTCCCACCAGGACGTGGTTCCTGTGGCAATTTGAATTATTTCTGAGAATGCTATTCATCATAGTATAAGGATTTGATTTCCTACTTCCATAACCAGAACATGGGCTTTCACTAGCAAAGCTTTTATGTATTCCCCAGGTCCTAAAAAGTCACTCAATACATGTATGTGTAGTGAGCAAACTTTTAAATGAAGATCATAATTTAGCTCATACTTAATAAATGAATATTGTTTCCTAAGCACAGGTTTGAATATTAAAACTAAATCCTCTATAACTCTTTCAAGGGAATTATATCAAGTATATTTTAATTAATAGAATGTTCTTCCATTTTAAAGAAAGAGCATTACATAGTGGTAAAAAAGATGAACTTGGGAGCCAGTAGGATCTCTGGAAATTTGCTTCACTTCTTATTTCCACTGTATTGCAAGGGTTTGAATATGGCTTTTTTCCCTCTGAAACTCATGTTGAAATTTAATCCTTATTATGAGTTATTAAAAGGTCCCATGTGGGGCCTTTGAGAGGTGGTAAGGATTCTGCGCTTACAAAGGAATTGACCCAATCATGTAATAAATAAACCAATGGATCAATGGATTAATGGATTATCTCAAGAGCAGGTCTCCTGTAAAACACAGTTTGGCCAAGTCTCAGGCTTGCTGCTTTTCTCTTGCCCTGTGAAGTCCTGTACCACCTAGAGACTGTGAGATATGGCCCCTCAGCCTTGGGCCAGAATCAGAAGCCAAAATAAATCCCTTTTTTCTATAATTTATCCAGTTTGTGGTATTGTATTATTAACAATAGGAAACAGGCTAAGAAATATGTCATCTCTAAAAGGGGCCTATTAATGGCACTTGTCTTATAGGATTATTGTGAATCTTAAATAAGCAACACATGCAGAGCACTTAGGAGAGCTCCCAGTGTATAAAATACATGATTTATGAGTTAACTATAATTATCATTATTATCCACATTCAACATGTTCTAGTTCATCACTAATTATACCATGTAGAATCAAATAACCCTGGATGGTGTTAGGTCATTCTCCTCTGAGTCTGTTGTATTTGCAAATATCAAATGATTATTATGCAGTCATTTTTTAGACTACATTTTAAAATTGCATTTAAAGAGTGCTAACAATGGCCACACAAACCTTATTTAAAAGGGAATGTTAACGAAAACATTTCTAAAACTTCAATTTTTCAGATCAGTGTCAGGATAGTAAATCTTCTGCATGGGTTCCCAACAGCCGGATTTTCTTTTCCTGGGTACACAGGAAGGGGTCAGATATTTCCTTGTTGAATCTCCTCATAAATGGTCCATCATACTTCAACATACTGGTTCCAATACCTATCAATATTGTCATAACCTCTGTCAAGTATATAAAGTGAATAAAGTCACCTTAATATGGACTTGCTAGAACCTTGCTGACGGTTTAGGCTCTCATACAATGCATCTTTGTGTGACAAACAAAATAATTATAGATTTTAACACTGTTGGTTCATGCTAAGAATGCATATCAATTTACCTCCACAATATAACCTGCATTTCATTTCATAATATTTCCTAACAATGCTCATTTTCGATTGCATTATTAAGTGTCATCAATTAATGATTTTTGCACATTTTCCAAATTAAATTGCCTTTCCAGACTAATTTTATAATTCAATTAAAATACGCCATCAAGTTTTCTTAGCATGACTTGCTCTTTATAAACCCCCTGCCACTTTTTCCCCATTTTCATTGTTTCAATAGGCTAACTGCTGAAATGAAGCTGTGGATAAAGCAACAATGTTTTCTAAATTTCCTATACTGGCTTGCTAGTGTTGCTGTAACAGAGTACCACACTGAGTGGCTTAAGAAATGAAATCTTGTTGTTTCACATTTCTGGAGGCAGGAAGTCCAAAATCAAGGTGTCAGCAGGGTTGCTTCCTTCTGAGGGCTGTGAGTAACAGTACTTTCCATGCCTCTCACTTAGCTTTAGGTAATTCACTGGAAATCTGGTGTACCTAGGCTTGTATCAGATGCATCATTCTGATCTCCAACTTCATTTTCTCATAGTATTCTCCCTGAATGCATGTGTACCTCTGTGTTCTAATTCTCCCTTTTCATAAGGGCAACAGTCATATTGGATTCAAACAAGGTCCATATGTTACAGTATGACCTCATCTTAACTAATAATTATATCTGCAACAATCCTATACCCAAATAAGATTACTTTCCTAGATCTTCAAATATAAATTTGGGGTGAGGGAGGTAGGGGATTAATTTCAACCATAAACTTCCCCAAAAAAATGCTCTTAAGGAAATGCCAATTGTATATAATCCTTTGATTCAAACTCCTATCCAAGCAGAAAAGATGGATCATACAGAGTCCACCAGACTCCTTGACTACAATCTACCCAATGGCTCAATGTTCAATATTTTCTCAGATTTCTCACAGGATGGGAAACAAAGCAACAGTAAGAGCCTTTCCTTTCTCTCTTTGAGCTCTTCCCTTATGATTCTCAAAGAATCAGTAAAAAGATGCGCTGCTTAGATAATACTTTCCAAATCGTGTGTTATCTCATAGGACTCTTCACAAGTAACTACCTGGCAGATACATAATTATACTAAATATTATTAAAAAGCCATCATTGTTTGGAAGTTTACAGGCTCCGGAGCTAGAACATATGTATTTGGACCCATATTTTCTGCTTTCTGGTTGTCTGACCTTCAACAAGTTTGTATGCCTAGCTGGGTATGAAAGTGGGACAAGTAAGAATATTCATATTATGGACCTGTAAGGATTAATAATGTAATACATTTAAAATGTTTACAATAATGCTTGATGCTTGGCAGATGCTAAGGAAAATTAAAGCTGTTGTTCTACAAATGATAACATTGAGTCAAGGAATATAAAATGCCTTCTCCAAGATAATGCATGCAGCTAATGGTTAGACCCAACCCCAACCTCAGAACTCTTGAGGACTTTTCCATGTCACTACATAACATTCCAGAAACAAGGATTTTTTTTTGTATGCCTAAATATCATACACCACACTTTGAAGTAATGCAGACAGTTTGGAACTCCTCCATAAGCACATGAGAATGAGTACCAATCAGTACTACCATAAGTTCAAGACACCAACTGTAGGACTACCTGGACAGAGAATGAACTTGGGAAAGGGAAGTCTTGTCAGAATCCCTTTACACAATCATATGTGTATAAGGTTCTAAAATAGTTGGTTTGTACCAAAAAAGACTAAGTAATTGCTGCCCTTGACCTTTGGGGGGGGGGGGGAGGAAAGCCATATTTTGCCATGTTCCATGTACATCTCTTACTGCAGGCAAAAGAACTACTACTTTCATTATTATTGTTGTTCATTGAACTTGCAGTACTCTTCCATGTCTCTGGGTAATGTACTATTTACTCTGCTAAATTTCGTATTATTCTGCTTATCTTTGAGAATAAGTAGTATTTTTATTTTCCAGTATTTTGAGAAAACTCCCTTACCTCCATTGCATGACAAAGATAAACCCTCTCCTGTTTCCTTTAGGACAGAAACATCCTTCATCACAGTACTTGTGAGCTGTATTCTAATCATTCGATTCCTGGTCTCTATTTCCTACTACACTAAGAATAGCCTAATTGTTTTGGCATCTGAAATACCTGCATACAGTCTGTTTTATTAATATTTACTAACTGCAACATGGAATGGATGAATATATGAATAAAAGAAAGAGACCTCAGAGACTTACGTTAAACCAGAGGGGTATTTTTATTTAACTTGACTTCTGACCAAGGAAGTCTTCTTGACTTCTGAGAAAAGGAAGATGGAATAAGTAGTGAGGAAAATAGGTGTAACTTTGTGTGTGATAATAAATCAGTTAATGAATCTCCAAGTTGTTCTGCCTGAATCCATAAAATTAAAAAGAGTGAAAGAATTTCACTACCAGCTATCTAGCCTGATTTGCATGTGTTCAAATCTTCAAAGTATTCCTTTTGATTCCTTTAATCAATAGCTATTTTAGAAAGCTCTTCATTACTTCCTAATTGTCCAAATTCATTTTCTTCATTTTTCCTTATTAGAGGCAGATTTTTCAAATGAGTTAAGTAGATCAGCAATTTTAGAATCATTATTAACTTCAAGCATTTTTCTCAGTTATTAGCATGTCCCTTCTCTCTCGAAGACTAGAGTCTTTTCTCCATTTTAAAAAAGCCATCTGGTTTATTTTTAAAACTTCTTTTTTTCCATATATCTCATATAAAGTCAACTTTACCCTATATTAGCAATCCATATTTACAATAATCCTGATCACAGTATCACATTGCTGGTGTGGGATTCAGATGCAGGGAAAACATTGTATATGTCAAAAAAGGAAGCAAATAACTAGGATTTAACTAGACTATATAATCCATTCTAACAAAATAAATTGGTAAAGCCATTTCTGAGGCACAAAAAAAAGAAAAACTTACAAATAATTTAAATAAATATTTTTATTCTTAAGCACATTAAAATTTTAAAACAGCTGGGCATAGTGGCACTCACCTATAATCCCAGAGGTTTGGAATACTGAGGCAAGAGAATCATGAGTTCAAATCCAGCCTCAGCAACTCAGCCAGGCCCTAAGCAACTCAGTGAGACTCTACCTCTAATAAAATACAAAAAGAGGATGGGAATGTGGCTCAGTGGTTAAGTGTCTCTGGGTTCAATTCCCTGTATCCAAAAAAAATCTTTTTTAAAAATATACATTGAAATCAACCATTCCACTATAGGGACTCTGTCCCACAAAATTAAAAACACCATATTACTGAAGCACTGATTATTGTGTAAAAAAAAATAAAGAAGTTGAAACAAATGAATGTTTATCAATAAAATGACTAGTTGCAAATTTCTGGTGAACTGGTATCAAAGAATATTATTCACCTATTTGTATATGACAACATGAGTTAAGAGAAAGATAGAAAGGAGTATTCAGCCAGTTGTTACTGGGGAGGGGAGAGTATGTTGGATGGGGAGAAGAAAAGGCAAAGGAAAAGAAGAAGAGCACTCAGGACAAAAACAGTATATAATATATGGGTAAGAATAAATGTGCCTAAGAGGATGACCACCATCACTTTCTAAAGGCAGGAGTACTGTGCAATGTTATTAACTGGGCTTTTTCCCCCTAAAATATATCTGTTTTATTTGAAATCTTGTATACATTAGTTTCCATGGTGATCAGTTTCTTAGGCTTTCAAAGTTGAAACCTTTTACAATTAGGAATTCCTGAACACAGGCATCCTCCCTTAAGCAGAATTCCTGAAACATAAAATATAGCTTAATGCTTGGTGGTCAAATAATAGATAAGAAAATAAAACCCAAACTTAGAAAATATCAATGGGACACTCATAAGTTTAACAGAAGTAATAAAATGTTGAAGGAAGTATCTGATACCAAGAATCAGTCCAGAACCACTAAGAACTAACTTGGCATTTTTATCATTTTAATTTTTTTCAATTTGTTTTCATTTGAGTTATTATTTATATAATTTGAAAAACATCACTACAGTTATTTTATTGCGAGATATATATAATTTATATAATTTGAAAAACATCACTATAATTATTTTATTGTGAGAAAGAGAGAGAGAGAGAGAATGAGAGCACATCAATCAGGCCAAGGCTTCTAAGCTCATAACCCAGAACTCAAATACAACCACAGGATAAGCAGTGTGTTAGAAAATCTACTGCAAGACTATAATCATCCTCCTTGATAGACTATATGTTCTATCAAGTACATTCCTTTTAAAGACAGTTCTTTGCTGATTTTAATTTCTAATCTTCCTTCAAATCTCAGCTAATGCCATTTCTTCTTAATTGGTTCTTAACTTCTTTCCCAAATTTGATTGATTTCCTAGAAAGTCTTCAAAATGCCTGCCTAAAACTCCCTTAAATTCACATAGTTTTTGTATCTCCTTTTATTTTGATAGATGAAAAGCAATACCATGTAGCAAATGTGTGAGCTCCCACCATTTCAGTTGAATAACTCTCAGGGTTTATCAATTCCTTTTAAAATTCTACAGGAGATATCATGTTGGGAGAAGGAATAGTGTTAAAAATCTAAAGGGGAGCACACTTGGACAATGTTACTGAAAAATGCAATGGAGACTGGAAAGATACTTTGTAAGATGGGGGTTCTCATGACTACTAAACTTTATGGTCCACAAACCTGTGGGAAAGGCAAGATGATTTTCGCCAACCAAAAATTGAAGAAAAAAAAAAAGAATCTACCTACATAAACTTAAGAAAGCATGTTAATTATTTTGGTGTATAAAAGTTGTTAAGATGCTAGAATAATCAAAATATCCAAGTACTGATGTGAAAAATAAAGAATAAATTAACTCAGGTATGATTTCCAGATCGTTATCATTACCATATGTCTCCTTCATTACCTTTCTCCTATGGGACTTAATGTTTTGCAAGATTTGCTTCTACCAAAACAAAAGCATTTACAAAGTAATAATTAATTTTTAAAAACTCTTAATGAATCAATGATATGTTCAATTAGCCGTCACAGTTACTGATTGCGATAAGGAAACCAGTGCTGTACATGCAGCTAAAACAATTTATTTAGAGACAAATACTCTGTTATCCCGGATCAATGTAGAATTTCTGCTACTTCTTTAAAATCATGAAATAGCTGAAGATACATCCTGCAGCTCAAAGCATCCACTGACCTCTATTTCAGAATCAGTGTTCCATAGTTAAAGAATAAATTGGGGTTAAAAAAGCAGTTTTATTTTAATTTTAATTTTTTTTAAAAAAAAGCAACTCAGAAGAGAGTATCAGGATTAATTTACAAGAAGAATAGCTTTGAGGTGACCCATGAAAAACGGGAGCCTTCACCTTTTGCCAAGGGCAGCAGGAACCCATGGACATGAATGATGAACTCTTAGCCATCTTCCAATTTCATTTATAAAGATCCAGACAGTAGAGAAAGAAGAAACCCATATCAGTAGAACACAATAAATGCAGAATTTTGGATAACTCTTTACATCTGTCCCGTCAACTTCTTTCAGCTAGGTTTTGTTTTGTTTTTTCTCCTCTAAAAAGCTAACTGCAGGTGCACCCATATCCTTTGGAGACTAGAATCAAATGATCAAGTCAAAGCAAATCCTTTTGAAACTATCCCATATCTCATGGCTGATGCAGTTAAGGACCAATAAGTGACCATTCTGAAATTTTCCTGTACTGTATGAAACATCTTAAATATACCAACCTCGAAAACCAGATTGCCAAGCAAGCATTGAAACTGAGAATCATGTAAGTTTTGAGTTTTTATTTTTGAACTTTTAAAATTAAGGCCATGAAAGTATTAAGTACCACAATACAAGGAATTCATGTGAATCCCACTTTGTTCATTCATAAACCATAGAGATCTCACAGAAGAATACCGTACCAGCAATTTCAAAGCAAGGCTCCGTGAAAGATTTAACATCTGAGGTCAGGATGAGGTTTTCTTATTAAGCTGCCATTTCCTTTACAAAGTGGACTATTTTGTACTTACCGCTACCCTTTGAACTCTTATAGTGAATAATTAAAACTAAACTACAAAGCATATTTTGTGAGGCTGATTACACTTTAGGTTGTAGGTTTCTGCTTAGTGGCTCCTTTTAAACACTCACCAATCCCCAAAGGGATGACCCTGCCATTAGTTTGCATTGACATAACTGGCTGTCCCTTAAAAGCAAAGCAGACAGTTCCAACTCATAATAAATGGTCTTGTTGGTGACTCACCATATTGACAGTGGGGTCCGTGAAATCCCTGTGAACACTGGCAATTCTGGACTTCACCATCTGAGCATTTCCTACTGTTGAAATGAGTTCCCATAGCAGAGATGGCTAAAAGGAGGGCAATCAAGGAGGGTGGGAGAATGGAGTTGAGAGAAAGAAAAAAATCATGAATATGGGCTCCATATTTTTAATATAACATATTCTAGACATTTCTCTTAGCCCCTTCAAAGCATGGATAAAGAGTGTTTTCATTACAAGTTAAGGCCTTACTGTCCAAAGCTTTAAACAATTCCTTGTGTAGGAATATTCCCATCACCTGAAAGCTTGTAGAAATGCAGAATTCCGGGCTCCATCCCAGGTCCACTGAATCAGATTCGTATTTCAACAAGACACCAGGTGATCCACATTCACATTCAAATTTGATAAGCACTAATCTAAAAAGTCTGCATGGATAAGACCATTGTGTGGTCAAAATGCATGGATAAGATGATTGTGTGGTCAAAACAAATCTAAAAATCAAATGAATTACTGATTCTTAATCAGAGGCAAAGGACTGTGATAGGTACCTTACCACCAACATAAAGAATTCATTTCAAAATTGTTAATTTCCAGAAGTTCATAACATAGTGAAATAGTATTGTGGGCAGCTCTTTTCGCTGATCTTAAACTAGTCAGCTGCAGTGGCCTCGAGCTTCATGTAAATAGACAATGACCCTTGTTGCACCACTCAACGCTAAGCCTGCTTAATATGGGAAGCCCGCAGCAACCTCACGCAGACATTCCAAGAGCAGAAAGCACACTAGGGAAGGAAGCAGGATGCCAACAAACTCCCTCAGGTACAGCAGAGCAGGAGAGATGAATTGTTGTGCTGTGGCGCTGCATTGATTGCAACACACGGAAGCATTTTAAGGGACTTCGCAATAACCATAAACACATAATGTAGGTAAAGGAGCCGCTAAACAGAATCATTTCTCCTGGCAAGAATGAACTACAGAATGCCACTAGTTTTGCTGCCCAAGTGCTGTCAAACATACCTGAAAGATTCTGAAACACCCGCACTAGAGGCTTGTAAGAGGACTGCATACCTCATCTTAAAAAGTAAACTGCCTCCAGAGTTCTGCAATTAATCATGACAAGCACAAGTGGAGAAATCCCATTTAGATTTAGTACAGTGATTTCCCTCTGGACTTCTGAATCAACTGTGGATTACAAATTTGATGATATGGGAAAGGGGCAAACAGAAAAGAGAAATGGAAGTCAAGGTAGAACCCGTCTGGCTTTAAATCAACTGTCTTTTAAATAAAGAGACAGAATATAAAGCAGCACTTCCATAGGTCCTGAGTCGTGACCTATCATTAGAAACGCTTAACAGAAAGGCTTTTTGTGCATTTTTGCACATGTCATGTGTGAATATTCAGTCCAAAGAGATGCTGTGAACTGTGGTGCTTCTAAAGATGCCGAAAACTTGACAGGCATAAGATGATTGAAGCCAAACACAGAGCAAAACCATTCCTTCTAATGACAGAGAGTTAGACAGGAAGAATTATAACTTACGGTGTAGGCAGCCAGGTTCATCATCCCATCGGCTCCAACCAGGGCAGCACCTGTAGACTGTCTGCCACTCCCTGTTGTATACCTGCCTGTAGATGGTATAGTACCGAGTCCTAAGGAACACAAGAATCTGGATCAGGGGAATGTAATGCTTCCTTTTAAGGCAAAGTTTTCACACACACACACACACACACACACACACACACACAAATCCCTCTCTCCAATTCAAATCCTATCATCTACAACAAGAGAGAAACATACATGATAGATACAGAGATATATGTATATATGTTTATATATATATATATGTACATGTGCATATAATCTCAATATATTATACACACATACCTCTTTACATAGGCAACCAAAATAAATTGTAAGTATAGGTCAATAAAAATTGAGAAGGACACCATGTGCGGTAGTAAAAAAAAAAACACCCTGAGGATCACTCAAGCTATCAAGAATTAAATTCAGGGCTGGAGCTGGAGCTCAGGGGCTACATGTGCTTGCCTACCATGTGTAGGGCATTGGTTTCGATCCACAGCACCACAGTAAAAAAGTAACAAGTAAAATAAAGGCATTCTGTCCATCTACAACTACAAAAATTGGGGGGTAGAAGAGAGAATTAAACCCAAAATTATAAAGAGAGTCAAGAAACCCTGAAAAATTGTGGATACATGCTTTTCAATGTGGCATTGAAGATCTCCGGGTATTGGTTCCACTACAGCACACAATCTCAACCATGGTTCTGTCACGTGCAGGGTGGCAACAGTTAGTCTTTAGTTCAAGGGTAAATGAAAATGATCAACTAATTCAATGGTGTGTGGCCCCCAAAGGAGCATAGTACATAAATAGATGTAAAATATACATGCGATGCTAAAGTCTCACAGGGAGGGGGCAATTGTGGGAAAGAAAAGCTTAAAAAGGCTCCTTAGGGAAGAGACCAGGAATAACACTGAAGTATTTGTGCTGACCTACCAATAGAGTATAATACTAATATCTCCAGTCTGATTTCCTTTCTGTCAGATCAATGTTATATTCATTATTTTTCCCCAAAGCACTATCATATTCTGTCCCCTTCAGACACCTTCCCCCCCACATTCCAGCCTAAATCCCCTCATTGTTCAAGGTCAATTTTACATTTTACTTCTTCCAATTTCTCTTTCTCCCCTGGCAATGAATATGCTCTTTCTCTTCTCTCAAAAATAGGGCTTATTGGCCATACCATAGCATTTTTTTTTACCACCTGGAAGTATAACCTAATATTTCAGAGTGTCTCTCTCTGATTAGAATATAAGTATAGGGTTGTATAGTAATGTACAAAGCCCCAAGCATCTTTCAATGCTGCCACCACTCTGAACCCAGAGTCATACACGGAATGTCTAAAACTACTAAGCTCTTGAGAATATAAATATGAAATCTGTTTTACTTATTTAGATTTCCTTTTCCCAATTCTGCATATCTATAAGGAATAATGGTATTTCTTTCTTTGGCTCAGACTAATACCAACAATGATTAAACCTCATGTGAGCAGTAGAGAAAATCTAAATGAAAAACCATTTACAAAACAAGTACTCTGATGAATAAATCATATGCCCTGTAAGTATGGTTTCCATTCTAATTTATTTTAAAATAAAATTTTTCTGCCACAGCATTATACTACCTAAAATATATTGGGTCCCTATCATGTACCAAGCATTGTGCCACATGTGCTAAATATATTTTCAGTTAATTCTCATAATACCCATGCATGGCATTGTTTTTCCAACTTTATAGACTAAGGCCAGAAAAATCTAGGAATTTTGTGTAAGACCACAGAGCAAGTAGAAGTCAGGGAAATTTTTCTGATCTAAATGTCAATTAAATATGCTTAGTTTGGACCAAAAATAAGAGTATTCACCTAAAGGTTGAACACACATGTGCACACACACACACACACACACACATGTGCACAACACAGTATATGTAAATATCCCCAACCATAAACTGTTTAGTCTTATCATACTGTACATAGTTCTATATTGTAAGTGTTCTGATATTTCTCTACCATGGCAAACCCAGCTATTTATAAATGTCCCCAACTTTCCACTGGCAATAATAGTATCAATACTAAATTCTTCATTAACCTGAAACTACATTTTTTTTTTAAGGTTAAGTATCTTGAGTTCAGATTCAGTTGACTGATTTACATGAAACTCAATCCCTCAGCAACAGTTTGTATCAATAGGTTCTTAGATGTTTTTAAAAACTATTTTAAAACTTTGAGAAAAAATAATATCTGCAGGAAGCCCTGGCTCCCAGAAAGCATTGTGGACACTGGCTTTTCTCTCCTCTTCCAGCCTGCCGAGTTAATCCTAATTCAAAGGCCATAATAAAGTTAAAGAAGCTCTAGGTTTCAAAGTGCTACAAGAGTACAAGGGCAGGTCAGAGGATGGTTCACAACTGTAGATCCCCTGGATCCAAGTCGTGCTAAATTTAGCACACCGACACAATATTCCTTGTTTCTGTCAGGCTTCTGATCTTTGGCTTTCAATGGTGTATCATGTCATGAGGTAAAATTAGTGGCATCTAGCCTAAAATACTTCACACATAAATGAAGCCCAAGTGAAGTGATCGTACATTCTGTCTCCGAAGAAAATACATTATTCTGAAAGTTCTTGGTGAGCGTACCTTATGCTCATTTACTTAAGCATGCAATTATTTCCCCAAATTTATTGGATGAAATATTTAGAAGCAGATGAGGCTTCTGGCTTTCATTAGTCATAATCACACGAAAAGAGGAGAAAGCACCCTCACCTTCTTTCATAACCCATGCACCAGGGTGGGCCGGTACAGCCTTGTTTCCAGAGCCTGGCGGTGTGCGTGAAGGCCCGAACACAGGGGTGCGCCAGTCCCACCACAGTCACCAGCTGTTCTTCACAAACATTGGGCCTTGAAAAAAGAACAGCAGTACTGTGTCAGAAATATATATGTTTTATATATGAAGCATGAATCATTTATTTTTCTATTTAACACAAAAAGTTCATGGCTTAAAAAATAAAGAGACAAATACAGGCAATCTAAAAAAATTTAAGCAGGTCAATTAAATGTAAAATTAAAAAATCCAGTACCAGGGAAAAGAAAAAAAAATCAGACTAGATTTTAAAGACCAGGAAAAATTTAAAAGGCAAATATACAAGTCATAACTTCCCACATGGGTAGAAAAAAATTGAGCCGCCAATTAAGTTCTGAGTTCTTTAGTAGCCAAAATTTTGAAAAAGAACAGTATGTTAGAAATTTCAATACCCATAAAGAAAAAGCAAGCCAATTCATCAAACGAAGTTAAATTTTTTCCTGGAAATTATTTCTGAACAATATTTTCCATCTGCACATTTAATTGGATTTCACATATAATGCTTGTTTAAACACAAATATTTTTCAACCAGCATCATAGTAATATCCCCTTATAAAAAGTTAATACCATTTTACAGGATTTTAGACCAGCCATCTTTAATTTTTAAATGAGTAGGGCTAGATTATACTGAAAGCCTGGAGTATCAGAATTATTATTTTAAAATAATCTCCTTTTGTAGTTTGAGGAATGCTTTTTTCTTAATGATGAATGATTTGCTAGTTCACATCATTTTGCATTGGAGAATACTACTCATTATAAGAGCAAGGTGGTCCAACCACTCCTGCTTCTTATGCATTCCAGTCATTTACAAGCCAAGCATTGAGGCCACTGAGAATGTGAAAGATGATTCAGACTTTAACCTTCCTGCCTTCAGGAAGGTCACAGTCTGACTGAGTCTCCCACACCTATAATTTGCTGAAAACCAATGAGCTCTGGGTCAGGAGCTTTAGTCAGCACTCCCCCAAAATACAAAACTGTGAACTTGTCCAGTGACACAATAATAATGCTGTTGAATGTCCAATGGTGCCTCCCAAACCACTTATCAGTTACATCATCAAGTGTGATTACAGTTTCTTTTGGTTATCACTTTTTTCCTGTGGCTCTAAATCTCACCATCTGATTTCACTTACAGCCCAATTCTCACTTCCAGATGTATTTCTAAAAGGCGATTGTTTGGACTGTTAAACTCACTTAAATTGAATAAATTTCATGATGAACTTTATTTATGAGTTTGCATAGCACACTTTAATATTTTAGGTAAATATTGTAATAAAACCAGGAAGTGTAAAAACTGCACATAAACCAGGCATCCATAAAATCTTTAAGAATTGGGCAGCAAGCCTAAAGAAAATCTTAGCTTTTAAAAATTCCATATTAGACTTTTTTTGTAAACTGCCATACATACACCTTTATGTGGCCTTACATGCTTTTTGTGACCCAACTATCCCTAATTAGAATGTGCTCACAGCACCTGTATTTTTGTCAACAGTTTGAAACCTTACACATCATCCCACCTTGAACTCCCCTTTGAATCTCTTTTTTATCTATCCACTCACTCATCCATCCATGCATTCAAAAAAATACTTATTGTGTAACTATATGTTTCAAAAGCATTGCCCCAAATAAGGACTTGGATATAAGCAGTTTTCTTAGGAGATACATAAAACACTGATCAGCAAGTGATAAAATGAGACACAGAAGAACAGCCAGCCAATAAAAGATGCATCATGGAGCCAAACATTGTGGACCATATCTCTCCAACAGGGTGAGGGACCCTGAGCATTTATACACTATTTCCTATTGGTGTTTGGTCTAGGGCTACTTCCTCCATGGAATTTCAGGCCCAAAGTGGTACAAGTGGTTTCTAGTTAGCATCTAGAAACCAAAGTGAATCCTCAAGCCAAGAAATGTATGCTGGCAGTTGAGAGCCTGGGAAGTGCACAGGAGTGAAGGAGAAGGTATCTGGGTGTGGCACTGCATTTCAGCTGTAAATATTACAAACAAAACAAAGTCCACATTCTCTGCCTATTTATCAATAATCAGAAAAGAAAGTAAAAGGCACCCAAATGGATACAAAAATGTGACACATTAGGGTAAAAATATCTGGGAGCTGAGCTGGAATTGAGGGAAGCATATTAGAGCTCATTAATGAGGAGAGGCTGTGCTGAAGAGGTGAACAATGAAGAGCAGACAGCCAGGGAAAAAAGCCAGAGAATGCCATTCAGGCAGAAGGAGGAGAGTGAGCAGGGGTGCTGTAAGAAAAAATGCTTGTCTTCCTAAGGCTCTGAAAGACCAAAATGGCTCAAATGATGGGGTGCTTGGTGAACTGGGCAGACCTTCCAGGCCAAAGACTTTGGATTTTATTCTCAGCACACAGGAATGCACACAGACTTCCAGAGCTCTGATTTTTGTATACATTTCTATAGCTGGGATGTGGAGCTGGGCTTGTGATACTCTGTCAGGCATTGGCTACAGCTTTTCTATAGCAAAGCTTTCCAAGACTTAGCCTCTGTCCTTCCCAACTCCGGGAAGATCTCCAGCCAGGGAGGCTACTCACCTTAGGTACCTGGACATTCCAAAAAAATCTGTCTAAATGAGCCCCATTAAATAGCCCCTTGTTAAGGGGTACATAAATTCTTACCTCTAGCTGTTCTGTGACCTGTTCCCTATAGGATACTCACACACGTGTGTGAAACAAACTTTTCTCCTATTAATTTGTATCAATTAATTCACACACCACTCAGATCTTGGTCTATAGCAGAATGGTTTTTCCTTCCTCCAACACATAGAAAAACTGAGTATTAAATTAAATTATTATACATGACTGTCAAAGACTGTCATGTATGGTATTAATTCTTCAAAATAAAGTATAAAAATATCTACCATCAATTAGTACTTTGAAACAATCAAGTCCTTTTCTGTTTAAATGTATTTAAATGTTGTGCATAAATGTGTACTTAACACTACGCATTCTTTGGTAACAGAAACATGGACATATATGTTTGTAACCCCCCACCCACAAACACAGACCCCTACATTCAAGCTGGTATGGTTTTCTTGATGAGTCTCTCACACTTAATAAAAGCTTTCCTCTGCTTTGTTTTGGATGTTTATTGAGATTCCCCATGAGTTATTTTGGATACTACATGTGATTTTGATCGTTCTCTACATATTCTAGGCTATTTTGTTGAAGATAAACAAGGTCATGATTATTGGATATACTTAGTAAATGGTTCCTTTCATTACACAGTGTTTCTCCTAACTCATGATGACATGTTTTGCATTGCTTTGATTTATCTTAAATCTGTCTGTCTGATGTTAACATTTTTATTCTGGCTTTCATTTGATTAACATTTTCTTACTTATATCTAGCTCTGTTACTTTAAGTATTGCATACATTATTTTATCAGTTTATAGCTACATTTAAATTTTTAATTTGTTAATTTATGTCTTTTAATAGGTAAAGTAAATATAGTTACACACATTTTCACTACAAGTGTAAATGGACTAGTGTCATCTCCCTCCATGGCTCCTGTTTACCAGCAGTGTGCATTAACTCTTTCCCTCTCTCTTATGCCTTTGGGATGAAAAATGTTTCCTATGTTCTGTTTTGCACAATTTCTTGGACATAGTTCTATATTATAATTCTAACATTTTAGTGGCTTCTTTTACATTTTATACCTATTATATGCCTTCTCTGTGATAGAATTGAACATTATTCCTTGTGATATAAGAAAGAATTTATCTGATCTTCATCCTAAGTTCCTGATAAGGGGCTTCTAAAATTCTTGAAAATGCCTTGTGATAGGAGTATCTTTCTAATGCTAATGAAGTGACTTAGGGGAAACGAGGTAGCTTCAGGATGAGGGCTGGTCACCAGAAAATCCAACCACAAGATCAGAGGGTAAAAACTTTTAGCTGCCTGGCCTCTGGGAAGGGGCCAGAAGAGGGTCTAGAACTTGGGTTAAATCACTGACCAACAATGCAACCCATCTGACTACCTGTGTAATGAAAGCCCAATAAAAACCCTGGACACCGAAGCTTAGCATATAATAACAACTACAATGCCTGAGTGCTATGAGTCATTATAGCAAACTACCAGAATTATTGAACCTAAGGAGGTCATGCAAAGCACTATATTTGTAGCTGATAAGAAGCAGGGGCAGCCTGGGGACCTCCTGAGACTTCCCACTTGCAGTGAAGGCAGTTGTGTGGAGGGTCATATCCTTAACCCAAGGGGTCTTCGCTAATGCCAGATAAATGTCAGAATTGAATAACAGCACAGCCAGGTAGTGTCTGTCAGGTTTGTTGAAACACAGTAGTCATTGTACATCTCTCCAAACAAGAAAAAAATTATAGCAACTTTTAACTACCAAATGACACACTAAAATGGAGATTTTTATTTGTTTTATTTATTTATTGATTGATTGATTCATTCATTCATTCATTCATTCATTCATTCATTCATTTTATACTGGGGTTTGAACCCAGTATCAGTGGCACTTAACCACTGAGCTACATCCCCCAACCTTTTATTATTTTTATTTTGAGACAGGGTCTCACTAAGTTGCTTAGGGCTTCACTAAGTTGCTGAAGCTGGTTCTTGAACTTGCAATCTCCTTGCCTCAGCTTCCCAAAGTCACTGAGATCATAGGTGTGTGCCACTATACCCAGATTGAAAGGGAGACTTTAACCGTTAGTAATTGATTAAATCACCAAACTATCTTGCCAAGTCCCAAGCTCAGCTATCTTTCTTATAATTTACACATCTCATATTTAATATAGGTATGCTTGGCTTTATTCCTTACAGGATTTAACACTTAATAATTTGACATTTTTCATAATTTTGAGTTATTTTTATTTATGCAGGAATTGGTAGTCTGGTGATTTTGACAGCTGCCTTCCTTGGAATTAGTTTCTTTATTCCTTTTAGACTAGTTTACTAGTTTGCAGGCTTGTCTTGATTGAAAAGTTATTTTCTCTCTCCTTACCTATCAAGGGCAAAAGGATTTTTAGGAGACATTTTCTTACTGTCTTAGAACTGTGACCAGGGACAAGAGATAAAAGCAAAAGCACTAAATGTTCCCACATTCCAGAGAGTGACACTGAAAACTTGTAAGACACCTCACTATGTGAAGTTCTTAAAGACTGGAAAACTAGGCTCACTGTTAGTTATCAACACCTACTCCCCCTTTTCTCTTTTCCCCTTACAATAAAAGACTGAGAAATGGGGGGGAAAGGAATGAAGTTGTTGACCTTGAGCCAGAAGAGAACCCAGCCTCTTTGCCCTGGCTGATCTTTGCTGTTCTTTGTTTAAAAGTGCAAAGTAATAGGCCCATTCTTGCAATTCTTTTGCAAGGGTTCCCTGGTGTTTGGAGTCTAAGTAAATGAGTGACAACTTTGGGTTTACAGATTTGTTAATTAAAGTTAGGAGATCTTGTTGATAAAAGAGCTAATAAAATAGGATTTACAGAGCTGTAGTAAGCTCTCACCCCATCTCAGTTCCCCCAGCCTTAGGAGGGTTCCTTTGGCTTCATGTACTAGACACAGAGATTAGTCTAGGAGAAGAAGCAGTCAGACTGCACAGGGCTGCTGCATCAAGGGATCACACATCCAACCAAAGAAGAGCTGAGCATGTGGACCACTGCTGGCAGCCAAAGAAGCACCGGGCTGCCCACTCTGCCATGACCCTTAGAGGTAGACCGGGTTGTTTGTACACACTTCTTCCAAGAACACTGGGTATATATACCACCTAAAATGGAGGGCACCAACCTCAGACCACAGCCAAGCAACGTCAGGCACCATTTCCACCATTAGCAGAAAGTCTACATCCTTAACCTGTTCCCCCTGCCCCTCCTAACCCAGGAGTTCCTAGGGTCATTAGAAGAACAATGGGAGAAGAAGGAGATGCCTTTTTCTCAGACCCAGACCACAAACAACTCTTGCCTTAGCCCTTGATAATTCCTTCAAGCTACAAGGGCTACACTTCTAGCTTATGATGTCAGAAAGGAGAAGCCAGGTTCTGAAATTTGAATTTTAAATCGAATCTTAAACTAAGTTAGAATAAGCTAATAACTCAAAGGGACTATCCAGCTTTGAAATTAGCTAGTGACATGTTGTAAAAATGGAGAAAAGGAACCAAGCAATGTAGTTTAATAATTAGAAAAACAATAATAAAAATAAATACAATCCTATGTCACATTCCAACACACTGAAACTTCTTCCAAACCAGCAGCCCTGGCAGATTGGTCTAGTTCCCTCCAACTGTCACCCTGGGTGTCCCAATCCAGAAGCTGTCAGCTTCAGGAAAATCACTGTCCCAAACAGCAGTGGCAGGGAGGAGAGACAACAGGAAAAGACAGTTCCTCATTTCATGTTGTGAGTTTGGCTTTGAGATACTATTGTTCTCTGGCACCTGGCCACTAAAATCGGAGCTACCTCTGCCTGTTTTCCAGACCCAGAGCTTAAGGAGCCTACTACACGGCTGCTTAGCATTTCTATACCTTTTCAAATTCCTCTAGAGATTTAATTTCAGGTTTTCACATAATACTGTTTTTACCACTATTATGTTAAAAATATTTTATATAGCTTTGATAGATTTTAATAAGTGAAGCCTCAAAATATGAATTTATGATACCATTTTCACCTGAAGTCCTAAGTTACCTTTTTAAGTTCATAAATAGGATCATTTTACTCGTCTAAAATATTGGTGCTTCCAGCCTCGTCCAGTGGCTGCCTGGAAAGTTATTTAATGAGGTATTCACCCTGAATAAGGGAATGTGTGACTTTGCCTGAGCAAGGCACCAGTAATGAAGATAATATGAATCAGTTAAGACATAGAAAGCATTCATAATAGAACCTGACACGTGAAATGTGCTTAGGAAATATTAGTTTTATAGTCTTTTTAGCTCATAAAGAAATTCGGAAGCTAAATTTCTCAAAGAAATATTATCTATAGAATCTTAACTTCAATCACTACTGATCTGTAGTACAGTAAAATAAATAAAAAGTAGATAGTGTGTCATTTCTTAAAAGAATCACAACTCAATATGACACTTCCTAATGAAAACACTAATTAAAATTAATACTGGCCACTGCTGCTGTCCGATCCTCTATCCCCTTAGGTGGGCATAAACTTGTACTGGCCAGTGTTAGGATAGGATTGAAGCACAGGTACCAATTTTCCTGTTCCCTAAGCTATTGGTATAATATTCTGGTATCAACAAAAGTACAATGACCTGAGGGACATCTTAAGGTATAGAGAAATCAAAATGAGGGGTAAAAAATGAATCCACCCTCATGTTTTGAAAGTTTATTACCAAACGCCACTTCCCTCTTTGTTTTAATGTGCTAGATCCCTCCACAGCTGCAAATTAATTTTCTCTGCTCCCTAAACGAATTACACGTAACCGTTTCTAAAAATGACTACAGACATGAAAGTCATTTTCACTTAATAACTAACTATTAATCTCATATTTCTTGGTGTCACTTTAGTATGAAGTGCAAACGAAAATTATGCTAAATATTGCAAATTTATGGCAAACACCAGCCCTTGATTTATATTATTATAGATGGTTTATCACCAGAAGCAATCTAAACAAAACTCCATCAGATAGATGTTACAATTTGTATTTATTTCTCCCAGCACTAAATGGTTCTTCAATTTCAGAACCATCATTAATATCTTATAAATGCAAATCTTAATTTCTTATTTTAATCTACAATGATTTCTCCAAGTCTTCAGAAGATTAGCTTTTACATAAAATATTCAAATAACAATTATAAATGATACTTTGTTTTCCCTGGGCAATCTATTAGCAATGATGCATAAACTATTTAAAAGGAATTGGGTGGTCTATATTGATCTGGGATATAATGGGCTAATAATGTGCCTCTTTTTCTTTTAAATGATCACCTTGCAACTTCGAATCAAATCATTGAAAAAGAAACCTTTTAAATGTTTGCAAATATCTTTAAATGTTTTGCCTACCTCCACAATCATCCAATTTTATTATATTTCCTTTCAGAATCTCTGGGAAGACTGAAGAAACCACTATATTGATCTTAATCAAGAGAAAACTGCAACTACTTAGATCTCTCTTATTTTTTATTGCCATCTTACTTATGACTTATAACCTGACCACATATACTGAAGAGCAGAGGAGACAACTAATCCTGACCACCCAGGCTGAGCTCCAGGATCAGAGGCCACTGTGTCTCTTCTTGCTGGTCCTCTCTAATCTGACCTTCTAAAGCTTCACCAACATCTTTTTGACTCAAGAACTTCATTAATGGAAATTCTCCACTGGCTGTAAAAACTCCCAACATGTCTCCTTGAAAAAATTAGAAGCTAGAACAACAATAGCTACAGAATTCCAAGCAGCCAACCCTGCATCTCATTTGCCAGATCTATCCAGCTGGCATCTCTTTGGCCTGAATGATTCTGCACCATTTTGTCTTCACTGCTCATCTCCTGAGCCTATGACAGGAAGCCCCTTATGAATATATTATTGATTCTACAGAGAAAAACACTGATTGATTTAGATTGTGCGCTTTCTTTATCTAAAAAAGGTTCATAGTGCTAATGTATGTTCAACCTCAAGTCATACATAGTGACATCAAGTAATTCAAAAATAATGGAAAGCACACTGCTTTGAAGATACTGTGATGAAGAATTCATGAATTCATTCTACAAGATTCCCCTGAGCATCTACAAGGTATCAACAATTGTGTCAGGGGCCTATAATATAATCAGAAATGAATTGTCTTTGAAGTTAATGAAATAATACTTGTTACAGCCCTGAAAGAAGTTAAAGAATGTTTTCATATTAGTACATGTTTCTGTAAACTTTGAAACGGATGGCCTCATATTATATAAGCCTCATGTTCCATAAAATTACTTTTAACCTGACCACACATAATGAAGAGCAGAGGAGACACTGATTAAAGCCAACTGAGATTGACTTTAATCAGGAGGCAAAAGACCCATATACTGAAAACTATAAAACACTGATGAGAAAAAATGAGGAAGAAATAAAAAGGTAATCCATAATCATTGATTTAGAAGAAACAGTACTCTTAAAATGCTCATAGTACTGAAGGCAGTGTATAGATTTAATGCAATCCCTACCAAAATTCCAATGACATTTTTCACAGGAACAGGGGAAAAAAAATCTAAAATTCACATGGAACCGCAAACAACTCCAGACAGGTAAGGCAATCTGCAAGGAAAAGAACAGAGCTTGAGGCATCATCCTACCTGATTGCACCATATGCTACAAAGCTATAGCAAACAAAACAGCATGACACTGGCTTAAAAAGAGACACACAAACCACTAGAACAGAATAAAGAGCCTAGAAATAAATCCAAGTATTTAAGAGTCAATTTTCTACAAAGACACTAAGCACACACTATGGTGAAAGGACAATCTCTTTTAATAAATAATGTTAGGACAACTGGATATCTACATGCAAAAGAATGAAGCTAGACCCTATCTCACATCACATATAAAAATTGCCGCAGTCTGGATGGGCACAATTCAGGAGCCACTTGTCAAAAGAAACGAACTTTATTTTTAGAACCACACAGGCCAAACAAAACAGCTCCTCAGGAAAAACCCTCAGAGCCCAACTGCCACCACCAGCTTCCCACAAGCCTCTTACACAAACACAAGCCTCACCACCTCCCACAATCCTCCTGCTCTTGAGGCCGATTGGCTGGGTCGCATGGGCGGAGCCAAAGAAGTCCCCCAATGAGCATCACCGCAGAGGAGCCAATCAGCTAGATGTTGCTGGGGCCGCTGTGAGCCAATCATCAGCTGGCAGTCTGAAAGTTTGCTGGCAGCTGGAAGTTCACTGGGGCCCCTTTGGCTGTGGCTCTCAACAAAAATCAGCTCCAAACAGATTAAAGAACTAAATGTATGGTTTAGAAAACACAGAGTAAAGAAAACATAAGAGTAAAGCTCCACATCACAGGCCTGGGAAATGCATTTTTGGACACGAAGCCAAAAGTACAGGCAATAAAAGCAAAAATAGGAAAATAAATTTATATCAAACTAAAAATCTTCTACACAACCAAGGAAACAATCAACAAAGTGACAAGACAATCTACAGGGTGAGGGAGAAAAATTTCGATCTATATATCTGATAAGAGATTAATATCCAATATAAGGACCTCAAACAATTTGACAGTAAGAACACAACCCAATTAAAAAATGAGCAAACGATCTGAATATAGACAGTTTTCCAAAAAAAAAACACTCAAATGGCCAACAAGTACATGAAAAAATCCTCAATACCAGGAATCATCAGAGAAATGCAAATTACAACCATAATGAGATATCATCTCACATCTATTAGAATGACTATTATCAGAATGATGAAAGATAAGTGTTAAAGAGGATGTGGAGAAAAGGGAGCCCTTGTGCACTATTGCTTGGAATGTAAATTAGTACAGCCCTATGGAAAAAAGTGGGGGCATTCCTCAAAAAAAAAATTAAAAAACAAAACTACTATATCATCCAGTAATCCCACTTCTGAGTATATATCCAAATGAAATGAAATCACTGTGCTAAAGACCTCTGCCCTTCTGTGTTCCTTACAGCATTATTCACAATAGCTAAGACAGAAAATCAACCTGAGTGTCCCATCAGTGGACTAATGAATAAAGAAAATGTGAGACACACACATAAACACACAAAATAGAACACTATCCAGCCTTAAAAAGAAAAGAGAGAAAATCTTGTCATTTGCAACAATCGATGAGACCTGGAGGACATTATGTTGATTGAAATAAGCTAAGCACAGAATGACATGTGTTAAATGATCTCACTTACAAATGGAATCTAAAAAGTTGAACTCAGAGCCAGTCATGATGGTACACGCCTATAATCCCAGTGACTTGGGAGACTAAAGCAGGAGGATGATCACAAGTTCAAAGCCGGCCTCAGCAACTTAGGAAGCCCTAAGCAACTCAACAAGACCCTATCTCTAAATGAAATATAAAAAAAGGGCTGGTGCTGTGGTTCAGTGGTTGAGCACACCTGGGTTCAATCCCCTGTATAAACTCAAAAGTAGAGACTAAAATAACCAGAGGTTGGGTAAGTAGGGAAGATATTGGGATATTGGTCCAAGGAAACAAAATTTCAGTTAGGAAGAATTTGTTCAAGAGATTATTGTACACCACAGTGACTACAGTTAATCACAGTGAAGAGCATTCTTGAAAATTATCAAGATGATAGATTTTTAACTCTTCACATCACAAAAAGTATCAAAAGGATGTAAGATAATGCATATGTTAATTAGCTGTTCAGTCATTCCACAATGTGTGTGTATTTCCAAAGGACATGTTGTACCTAGTAAACATGCAAATTTTATTTATCAATTAAAATGATTTTTTATATGAAAAAATTAAATCCTGAGATTTATCCCTGATATCTGAGGATAGGTTGTACATCTATTCTACAGACATAGTATAATAACATCCATTAATTACTAACTGGAAGACACAACTGGCAATATGGGAATCTCTAACATTAAAGCTTTACTTGAAAGAGTCATGCTATATTAAAGTCACTTCTGCCTGTCACATTTGGGTCAGAGAATCTTCCTTGCAGGAAGGTGAATGTCTTCTGTTAAATATTTCTTGTGCAGGTTAAAAGAATTTAGCCTTCTTTCATCAAAGATAATTGCCCTTACTCTTCAACATCATTTTTTTTTCACCAAAATTAAATTAAGGACCATAGGAAGGTACTAAAATAATACATTACTTGTACTGGGGACAAGGGTGGGAGCAAATAGAGAAGACTGATAATTGTCTTCAATTACCATGTAATATCACCTTTCCAAGGCCAAAGTGTCTGAGATAAATATAAGGTAAGTTTCAGGAAAAGGCTTTATAATAGATGTGTTTTTTCCACTGAAAAAATATTTGAATAAGTTATTGGTAAATCTATTGTCTCCTCTGAAAACACTTAAAAAGAAGATTTTTAATCTTCCACAGAAACATAGGTATTCAGAATGAGAATCCATTCCTCAGCATATTTTTTTTTTCAAATTTACTTTTTAAGACAGTAATAACTAGTTCTTACACAGGGAATCTCCTAAATCTCTGGTTAGCAAAGTGTCATCCCTGGACCGGCAGCATCAGCACCATCTCAGAACTTTTTAAACATGCCAATGCTTGGTTCCACCTGGATGGAACGAATCAGAAATTCTGGAGGAGTCGTCTAGCAATCTGGGTTTTAGATACTTCTGGGTGATTCTAATGTATGTTATAGTTTGAAAACTATACCCTAGAGATCTATCAACTGAGTCAGAAGCTCCCACATCTCCCCAAGCAGTCTTAAGTCAACCATGACCACCATCATCTTGCCTCTACTATCACAAAGTGTGGAGAGAGCAGGGAGAGGGTTGATGACAGGGGAGAAAAAGAGGAGACATTAAGTAGAAAGGAGAGAAGGGGGAAAAGAGAACCAGAAAAGGGGAAGAGAACTAGATGATTTCCATAAATTTCAATTTTTTTTTCACTTTAAAAAGGCCAAAATTCAGATCCACTTTTGTCTCTAGTGGCAGACTCACTGTTGTACAATTTTCAAACATGAAATGTGTATTTATTCCAACTGAGGTGTGTCCAGAGACAGTCTTGAGTCATAGCTCCAAATCAAGAATGATACTTGAACTGTGATAAGCACCTGATCATCTGGGAGTCTTGTCAAATATTCCAATACCAATGCCCTTCTTCTATTGAAGTCAGAAAACCGTTGCTCAGTGAGTTCCTCCCATTTCCGAGCCTCAAGAGCTGGTGCTACAATACTGAAACCTGATCTTAAGACCATTTAGAGGAATAATAAAACTGGAAACTTCTAAGTTGACTTCCTGGTTTATTGGATTATAAATTAAATTGAATGTTGAATTAAGAAAAAAACAGGATATGAAAAGGACTATTCCAACAAAAACCCTTTGTAACAATGGAGGGGAAAATAGTCATGTACCATGTATTTGCTCAGATTTTTTTTCTTTTTTATTGATTTTATTTTTTAAATACATGACAGCACAATGCATTACAATTCTTATTAAGCATATAGAGAACAATTTTTCATCTCTGTATATAAAGTATGTTCACACCAATTCATGTCTTCACACATGTACTTTGGATAATGATGTCCAACATTATCCATCATACATTGCTGGTGGGACTGCAAATAGGTACAGCCAATATAGAAAGCTGTGTGGAGATTCCTTGGAAAACTGGGAATGGAACCACCTTTTGACCCAGCTATCCCTCTCCTCAGTCTATACCCAAGGGACACCGCCACATCAATGTTTATAGCAGCATAATTCATAATAGCTGAACTGTGGAACCAACGTAGATACCCTTCAGTAGAGGAATGGATAAAAATAATGTTGCTCATATTTTAACACACAATTGATAGCATGGGATGTTCTGCATGATACAAGTTATTTGTAAAATTCAGCTTTTGATTAAAGGTTATACTACATAGGCAAACATAATATGTGATTATCCAACAATCGTTCACTAGGAACTACTCATTTCAACCCCCACGATTGGACAAACAACATGAACCTACCACCACTTCTAAGACTTATATTCATCTCTATAAAGCTACATGTCTATATATTCTTTGTGAAGATTACTATTTCTTTAGATCTTTAATCTACAGTATTCTTCACAGTATAAAGCACACTCTGGTTGATGCTTAATAAGTATATATTGAATAAAGGCATATTTTTAGTCAATCATCCAACATAAAAGGACATGGGTTTCCAGGACCTCATGAGTCTAGGGACATTGCATGGCATCCTTGGTTAGTTTAGATAATAAGGTCTTCCCTCAAATAATGTTCCAAGGTTCCCCTGAACTCAGGAAAGTTCTTGAACTCCAAATAAATAGTCAATAAGGGTACCAAGGGATGATTGCAAAAAGGAGCCTTTAATCCTCCTCCCTACAATTTCTACCACAGCCTCCAGAAATAGTCCAGATAATTACATATAAGCAGACCAAAACAGTTCAAGGATAAACATCTTGTCTCCCTTTCCAAACATATTGTTCTAACCTTCATATACAGATACTCTGGGTCAGACATAGATACATGCAGGCACCTTAATACCCAGAGAGTTTCAGTAAGAAAGAAAGATTATTGAAAGTCAAAGTCCTCCATCTACACATATTCTTGGCACTTCTCCTCTCCTCTTGCCTGTTTGTGGTCCATCACCTTTGGGTCATATCAGGTCCTAACCCATTGTTCTATTTGTGCACAAATCTCAGGACACGTACCAGTTTGCTCAAATTGCTTCCTATTTCTGACCCCATCCACTCAGCCATTCAAGAACCTTTGTACCAACCAGCTGTGGTGACCTCTTTCAGACTGAGCAACTGCTTCCACTGTCCCCCTCCCAGGCACAGTGTAGCTCACCCTAGCCAGCCTCTAGCTTCCATACTTGGGCACAATGGGGGAGGAGAGGTCCCTTATCACGGAGTGTTCAACCAGACTCATAGATGCCTTTTCTCTGAGGCCACTTTAGGAATGTGCTGAGAGGAAATAGTGAATGTTCACTGTCACACTAGAAAATACATAACTAAATCCAAACAGTATGATCCCAAGCAAACATGTAATACCTACGTTATGAATAAGCACAAATAAGACAAGAAGAATTTGGAACCAAAAGCTAACAAGCTTTTTTTCCAGCCTATTAGAACTACAAGTCTTTTATTGTTTGTTTTTAAACTTCCTTTATTTATTTTACAGATTTTCTATGGTGAGAGTACATCCTTATTTAATTGAGAAAATTATCATTTTAAAAAAAATGCACAGAGAGGCTGACTTGATTTTGGTCTTCAATTAAGTAAGTAAGAGTCAGACTGGTCATGATGACTTTTTATCTGCTGTAAAAAGATTAAAAACAAGAAGTGGAAAGAAGTTCATATTATAGAATTTGTTTTGAGGATCAAACCCAGGGCCTCATGAATGTTATGCAAGAGTTCTACCATTGAGCTACATCCTAAGCCCTATAGAATATCTTTTAATAAATAACGGTCTTAGATACTTAATAGCATATGTGGTTTGCCATAAATGCATATGTATTTTTTATACATTTAAACTGATTTTTCCATTTATTTATGTATTTATTTATTTGGTTTTCCTCCACATTTTCACTGGTAAATAATGATGGGATTTGTGGTTATATAGTCATACATGCAAACAACGTAACAATTTAATTTGGTCATTATCACTCCCCAGCACTTTCCTCCTACCTTCCCCTCCTTTCATGCCCTGGTCCCTTTTCCTCTACTCTACTGATTTCCCTTCAATTTTCATGAGATTCCCCTGGCCACACTTTTCTGTTCCTTTCCCTCTCTAGTCTCCACATCTGAGAGTAAATTTAACCCTTATACTTCTGAGTTTGAATTATTTTGCTTAACATAATGCTCTCAAGTTCCATCCATTTTCATGCAAACAACATAATTTTATTTTTATTTATGACTGAATTAAAATCCATTATATATATATATATATATATATATATATATCTCACATTGTCTTTAATCATTCATATATTCATGGACACCTATGCTGGTTCCAAAGTTTGACTATTGTGTTTTGCTACTATGAATATAAGTATGCATGTATCACTATAGTATGACTTTAGTTCTTTAAGATAAATACTAAGGAGTGGTATATCTGGGTTATATGGTGGTTCCATGCCTAGTCTTGAGGAACCTCCACACTGATTTCTATAGTTGTTTTACTAATTTACAATTCTGTCAACAAACATATACTGACTTTTAATGACTTTCACTGTCATCTTTCCTTCGATGAGTTGAGAGTTAATAATAACTGACCCAATCGCTGTATTATTGACATGTTGGCAGAAATCAGCTACTGAAAATAATATTTCTTACAATGTGCAACCTTCTGTCTTTTCAATTTTTATTATTATAAATATTAATTGTACAAAAAATGGGTTTCGACATTCTCATACACGCATATAATATACTTTGATCGTATCTGTCCTCCGAGTTACTCCCTCACGTCCCCTCCAGCTTTCTCTTTGTGACCTTCTCCTTCCCTAATAGACCTCCTTCTATTTTCCTGTCATCTTTTTTTTAAATTTCTAGATGCTATTGATGAGAAAAAACATGTGAAACTTGCTTTTCTAAAAGTATTTTCCAATTCCATTAATTTTCCTATGAATAACATAACTCTATTCTTCTTTATGATTGAATAATATTCCATTGTGTATATATACCTTATTTTCTTTACCTGTTCATCCACTGATAAGCAATATAGATTGATTCCATGACTTGGCTATCATGAACAGTGCTTCGGTAAACATGGATATGCAGGTATCTCTATTGTATGCTAACTTCAATTCCTTCAGGTATATACCCAGGAGGGATATAGCTGAATCATATGGTAATCTATTTTTAGTTTTTTTAGGATCCTGCATACTGATTTCCTTAGTGGTTGTACTAGTTTACATTCCAACAGTGCACAACAGTTCATATGAAACAACAAAGACCCCAAATAGCCAAATAATCCTGAGCAAAAAGAACAATGCTGGAGTCAACACAACACCTGAGTTTAAAATGTGCTATAGAACCAGTAATCCCAGCACCTAGGGAGGCTGAGACAGAAGAGTCACGAGTTCAAAACAATGGCGAAGCACTAAGCAACTTAGTGAGACCCTGTCTCTAAATAAAAATACAAAATAGGGCTGGCAATGTGGCTCAGTGGTCAACTGCTCTGAGTTCAATCCCTGGTACCCACTCCACCCCAAAAAATATACTATAGAACAACCAAAACAAAAGTAGCATAGTACTGGCACTAGAAAAGAAACATGGACCAATGGAACAGAAGGCAGGACCCAGCATAAACCCACACCTCTACAGTCATGATTCTGAACAAAGAATCTCTTCAAACAAAGGATAATCTCTCCAACAAAAAGGTGCTGGGAAAACTGGATATCCATGAGTAGAAGACTAAAACTAGATCCTCATCTCCTGTCTTGGACAAAAGTTAACTCTAAATGGATCAGAGATCTTAAAGTAGGACCTGGAAATTTAAAACTACTAGAGGAAAACACTGGAAAAGCATTTCAAGATGCTGGAACAGGCAAAGATTTCCTGACTAGGACTCCAATAGCTCAGGAAATAGCAAGAACTGGCAAATGGAATTACATGAAATTAAAGAACTTCTGCACAGCAGAGGAAACAATCAACAGAGTGAAAAGACGACCTCAAAAATGGGAGAAAAATCTCTGCCAGCTATATATAAAGAACTCAAAAAAATTAACAAAGGAACAAGGAATCCAAATCCAATCAATAAATGGGAAAATGAGCTGAACAGACACTTCTCAAAAGAAGTACAAATGGCTAATAATTATGTGAAAAAATGTTCACCATCTTTAGCCATCAGGGAAATGCAAATCAAAATTACACTGAGATTCCATCTCATCCAAGTCAGAATTGCTATCATCAAGAAAAGGAAAAATAACAAATGCTGGCAAGGATGCCATGGAGGAAAAAGGCTTTTCCTTTTTGTGAAGTCCCCTGCCCTGTGGATTTTTCTCCTTCCTGGTCTCCATCACGCAGGGCTCATGTAGAAGGAAGAGCTGCATGCTTATAAAATGTCTAGTGTGCTCCAGCAGTGTGTTAGGTATTTTAGATACAGGATTATGTATTAAAGTATTTAGAGGAATCCAGATACGAGGTTTAATGCCTCTTACAGGGAACTTCCCTAACAGCTGGCTTCGCCACATTTCGTTCTTCTATTCTTTAATGTCAAAATACTTTTTAGTTTCTTTTTACCAAGTGTACCTGATTCAATGTCTTAGCTGTACTAGCAGAAAAAAAAAAAGAAAGAAAGAAATTAAATAATAAAGGGAAGAAGGGAGGAGTCAGAAAGACAGGAAGGGAAACATCTGTGATGCCTTATTTTGTGTGTACACACAAAACATATATAAATATATATACACACATACATGTGCATTGACATACCAATTAAATGCATGTATTAGATGAATATATTAATTGCATACATAGACTTGTTATTCTATTTATTTGTTTAACAAGGTTTAGAGAATGAAAAGTGACTCCATTCAAAGACCAATTGCTACTTGCAAATGAGGATTCCTGGACACTCTTCTTTTATAGAGCAACTGCTAAGCTGAAAAAAAAATACTGGTATTGTCATCTTATTCCTTATGAAACCTTCTAAATTTCTCACCCACAGGGACCACCTACTTTTCTATATCCTGTTTCACTTAAGGCCCTCCTTCTATCACTTAGCCACAAAGTATGTACTATTCCTGGCTTTTCTTCCTCTTTAGTATTTTCATGTGTTTTAATGTTATCCCTCCTACAATAATAACAGTCATTAAGGACAGGTTAATACATCAGTATCTTCCATCATGCATAACCCGTGGGCACCTACCTAGGTTCTGAATGAACTGCTCTTACAATCCTTTCCCTTTCTCTGAAGCCCTATAGCACAGTGTTTTCTCCCATTGTTGTCACATACGTAATGCTGGGCTTGGGGTGTCAGTAGTTCACTGTAAGAGCAGAGCCAAGCCAGGCACACAGACTTGGGAGGCTAAGATCTGAGGATCAAAAGTTCAAGGTTAGTCTCAGAAACTTAGCAAGATCCTCATCAACTTAGTGAGATTCTGTCTCAAAAAATTTTTTTAAAAAAATTATAAACTAGGGACTGGGGCTGTAGCTCAGTGGTAAAGTACCTCTGGATTCAATCAGATATATATACATACAAAATTTTAAAATGGGCAAAGACAATGCCTCATCTATCTCTGTAGCCGCTTTAGGGATTTGTAATGGAACTGGTACATCATAGGTACTAACATCTGTGCATTAGTTTAAAATTATTAAAAATGGGATTCTGGCACATCATTAAGTCATCTAAGTGTAAGCATGGTTTTGTAAGGACCAAGGGGAGGTCAGGAGAATGATCCTCCCTTTACATGGATATTTTTAACATTAATATAGAATTTAAAAGTCCCCATAGCTTGATGGAAAAGTACAAATGCTGGAGTCCCACAATACCAGTTAAGGGACAGCTGCTAACACTCTCCACTTGTATGTTTTTGTTTTCAGATGTTTACTTTAGCAGCAAAAGTCTTTTCTTGATCTTCAAATTTGCAATTATCCAAGCAACACATGAATTGAAGATTTAAACAATATGAAAAATAACTGAACAAAACCTGAATATCCTTCTAAACAATATAAGAAATTACTAAAGAAAACTTTCTGCTTTGTACTTCTCTCTGCTCAGCCACCTCAAAATAACCACTACCTGCCACCTGCTGTACTACACTCTGATTCTTTCTATCTGCATTTACATATGTGTGCATAGAGTGATCCCTATTCATCCAAGTGGGATGAAGTCCAAGATCCCCAGTGGCTTTCTGAAACCACAGGTAATACTAAATGCTATACTATTTTTTTCTGGACATACATACCTATGATTAAAGTTTAATTTATAAATTAGGCACAGCAAGAAATTAACAGCAAATACTTTTAACAAAATAGAACAATTATAGCAATACATTTTAATAAAAGTGATATAAATGTGAATGTGATCTCTTTCTCTTTCCTTCTCTCTCAAAATATCTTTTTGTACTGTACTCAACCCTTTCCTTCTTGTGGATGAGAGATGATAAAATACGTATGAAAAGACAAAGTCTTGGTGAATGACATAGGCTTTTTGACACAGTGTTTAGACTACTATGTAGGAGTTATTTGACCATCAGCACTGCAATATTATGACAGTCAATCTAATAACCAGGACAGCTACTAAGTGAATAAACAGGCAGGTAACATATATATTGTGGATACACTGGACAAATGGTTGATTCACAAACTGAGCAGGACAGAGTAGAATGGCAGGAAATTTCATCACTATATTCAGAATAGGGCACAAATTAAAACTTATAATTGGGCTGGGGATGTGGCTCAAGCGGTAGTGCGCTCGCCTGGCATGCGTGCGGCCCAGGTTCGATCCTCAGCACCACATACCAACAAAGATGTTGTGTCCGCCGAGAACAAAAAATAAATAAATATTAAAAATTCTCTCTCTCTCTCTCTCCCCTCTCTTACTCTCTCTTTAAAAAAAAAACTTATAATTGTTCCTTTCTGGAATTTCCATTTAATAATTTGATTGTGTTTAACTAAATTGATTGTGTTTAACTAAATCATGGAAAGTCAAACCTCAGACATGGAGGGAGTATTTTTATTTTATTTTATTTTCATATTTGTCCCACTTTTTAATACTAGTTCAATGGCAATTAAATTTCAACATGAGTGTTGGAGGTGGCATTCAAACCACAGCACTTATAAAAACAGGAAGACACTGAGGTTCCATGGAAACCTGGATTTGCTTATGGTGCCTCTGTTCTCTGAAAGCTGCAGAAGTATAAAGATGAAGAGAAATATGTCCCTCCTAATTGCCTTGCAGGGTATCGGCAGTGTGAATTTACTTTTTCACATCCCCAGCTTTAACCAGAGCCAAATATATAAAGACCTGTTCACAGACATGACCACCTGACATTAAATTGTGACAAAAACAATACCCACCTGGGCTCCAGCCTACAGCTGATCTCTTTTGCCACATCCGCCTTCCTGCTACAAAAAGTGATACACCACATGTCTATCAATTCTGTATTTAAGACAGAGTCTCAAGACATATATTTTAAATCAGACCTGAAATGCTGATCAAAACTGTTTGAAGTTTTCCAGATGCAAGTACATTTATCTACAGCACTTCTAAAAATAAGAGGGAGAAAAGCCCAAAGCCTGTCAAAGTTAATTAGATTCATACAAAAAGCTTAACAGTCCTATGCAATGTTTTTACTCTGTTACATATAAATGCACAATAATTCCGTGAACACTAGGTTTAATTGCTCATAATATTTTAATTAAGGTTATGCTTTGTATAAATATCAACTCATCATTTACTGTGACTACAGTCCTATTTAAATGATGAAGTCAATTTGACAGTACATTCATGAAAAGAGAGCCTTTTAAGAGTTTTGCTCTTATGTGGTCTAGAATACTAATGGAGGTTAATTGTCAAAACAAGCCTAGTACAGACTTCAGAAGTATCTTCACATTTTAGTGATAGAGCAATGTAACCAGGTTTTCGTGTGACCTGCTGACCTAATGCCATGAATAACTTGAGGGCTATTACAAGTCTCCACGTCTGCTTCCTGAAAAACCAGAGTGCTTCTTTTTAATATTTACATTTTAAGGCTGCCCTTTCAACAGATACCCTTTAACTACTGTATTTGCGATTCAGATGATCAGATAATTAGATGTAAGATTAGATGCGCCAGAAGAGATGGCTGCCTCAATTAATCTTACAGTCTGCGCCTCTGCAAATCACTACTTGGTGTGTAACAGAAAATATCAAATTAAGTTTTCAGAGGCAGGGAAATTTCAAGTCTGAAGTCATTTTAATTCCATCTGAGGCAAGGATATAATTTATTACCATATTCTGAATTCATGTTCTCTTTTTCCAAAACACCAACTTTAATTAGAGAACTGAGCCTCGAAAGAGTAAAAATATGGGGAAAAAAATGCCTTCAAGTACCCCACCGGGATCACTGCTGAAGACAGTAACTCGAGTGAAGTCCATGGGTGCCCCAAGTGAGAATCAGGAGATCAGATGCCATAGGGAGGCTTCCCTGTCAAGGGGCTCTCACCCCTGGCCTTGGAAAGAGCAGCAAGGCATCTTCCTTCTGGCAAATACTCTGACTGCTTTCTTCCCTTCGCTTTTAGATTTCACATTCAAATTTCACAAATCACTATGTCTTCCAAAATGATCAAGTAATTTGTCTCATAAAGCAAAAGGAGATGCAAACATATTTCATATTGCCAGCTATATGTACTTTTTTTATAAATAGAATCGAATTTTTAACAGAATAGAAACATTAAATAAAAATAGACCTGGAAACTAGAAAACAGATGGCAACAAAAGATACCGGTATTTGTCCCTGGGTGCTATTAAGAGAGAAGTGCAAAATAACCAGCCCATTTAGACTCTTTTAGGATATTTGAAAGCTGCAGTCCAGGAATAAAGTCTTATAGCTTCTACTGAAATGTCCGAGCCTTTAAAGAAAGGAAGTGTGTAGGGTAGTTGTTTAAATATTCTAGTTCACAACTCCCAGATGTGAAATCTGAAGCTTGAATCCTATGCTAAGGTACTATAAGGACAAATCCGACTCTGAAATCATTTGCAGACTTTGCTTCATCAAGGAATGCTTTATTTGAAAATTGGGGTTCAGTTAATTGGAAAAGTCACCCTATTCGTTAGTTCAACAAAAAAAATTTTTTTTTGAAATGCAGAAAAGCTTTCAAAAAAGAAGCATCTGCAAAATAATTCCTAGGGGTAAGGAATCTTAATAAATAACAAGAGGGCAGGAATCAGTTGTCGCAAACTTATTTAATATTCCTCTGATCTCTGGATATGAGGGTGACAACACATGAAGACATGCTAACAACTTCAAGAACACCTGAAAGAGAAATCTGTTAATAGCAAACTGGAACAAGAATTGGTGAGCTTGACCTCATTTACTACCTGATACACCACTGAAAGAGTATGCTTTGCATATTTGTACCTTAAAGATTAGCTTCTGCAGGACAGAGGCCCCAACACCTCATTTTTCTCCTTTGAATTCACACAGTGGTTATACTGTCTATAACGGTGGGTGCTCTTTCATATGTATGCATAGATCCTACTCCCCAAACTAGATGTTAGGCATTTAAAGGTCAGAGGGATATTTTTTCCTATGTTTTTATTTCCTTTCATTACCTTATCTTGCACAGAGATAATGTACCAACTAGGGACTGGATAGGATGGAAGGAGGAATGGGAAGGAAAAAAAAGGGGTCAGAAGATAAGCAAGCTCTGAGTCCAAGGGCCTGCTTGTCAGTATCCTTTTCTTCTCTTCTGTTTTTCAGTGGTCTCAGCATTGACCAATCATTCTGCTGTCTCAGTGTATCAGAGTTCTCCCATTTCACCCATCCAAGCCTTCCTTCCCAAATTCTTTCATGAGCCTTCATTTTCATTTTCTAAGTTGTTCCCCTAGGATGAGCAGATGTCCTCTCTCAGCTGCCAAACTGGTCTTTTGGTCTTCTCACCTCCCAAGGTCATCTCCTAAAGCTCCAATGGTGCCCTTTCCTCCTCAAAACCTTTTTACAAAACAGTTAGCACATCACACATACCAGCTTCTATGCACTCTACCATCTACGTTCTCTGTGCCCAAGACCTCTGCCTCTCCACCTGCCCATCTCCATCAATCAAAAGCCCCATACCCCCCCCCCCCTCAAGGTTCAGCCTAAAGGCCCTCCCCGTCCAGGAAGGCCTTAAATGTCCTCTATGGTCCAAAGTCACTGTCGCCTGCTCTGTCTTCTCAGGAGTCTCTGTGCATTTCCCATGCAAACTTTACCAGATCTGTTACCATCAAATCCCCTGTAAATATTGCAAATTCCTTTAAAAAAAATACTATGTCTTGTCAAAATACCTTATATCTCACGATTTTTCCAAGAGTGGTTGCTTAGTAAATTTGTTTACTCATTATCATGTGCACTGGGAACCTTGTAACACACACACACACACACACACACACACACACACACACACACAGCACCAACCAATCTCAAATTATCAGGAAATTATAAGAGTTGATTCTTGGAGACCATTGACTTTTATCCTTCATTCTGAAAGCATATAAACATCTCAGTCAATTGAGAGTCTATCACTATTTAATATTCTTCTAGATAGTAATTCAAAATGTTTTAAATAAAATAGATATTTACGTTTTATTCATATTTTCCACCCACCTAATGGAAACATTTCTACCATCACATGCCTCCTATAAACAACACAAGCTCACATTTGAAGTCTCCTCCCTTTCTATGTTTTTCACAGGGTGCTTTCTTGTCTAGACAGTGCCTTTGGTGACTGTTCCCTGTTTTCATATGCATCAGCACTTCCCTCTTCCACTGTCCCTGAAAGGCCTCCACCCCTGACCTTCTTGGCCTAGGTGGGTGTTTTTTTTTTTGTTTTTTGTTTTTTTTTTTTTTTTACTATTCCTCATACATCCTAATAAGGCTCCACAAAACTTTCTGTAGCCATGACTTTCCAGCCACTTTTCATATAATCTTTGCCAAGAGCTTTCTAAAGACCGCAATGCATGCAGAACCTGTGGTGACTGCACCGCTGCCTCCCCACCTTCGGGCCTGAACAGTCTCTCCTTTCCAAAGTTTTAACAATCCTACTGCAACGTGACTCCTGTAACCCACCTAAAATTTTTCACACTGCAAGCTAAAAACACTGTTCTCTCCTTTTCTATTGCTAGGCATGAAGCATAACACTGTTCTTCAGTATAATTTGTCGGGGGAGGACCTTCAAGGTATGTCCCAAGAAACTCTTGACACACTTTTGGTTTTCTTTTGGATGATATTGTCTTTTATATTATTTATTCATTAGAAAACAAGAGTACATACACTTTTGTCTCCATCAGTGACATCTTATTTCTTTTATCCTTCCAACACAGTTATCTTTTCTAAGCTGATATCTTGTTTCAAAAGCCTATGAAGGATTGAAAGATTCGGCTTTAAGCTTGGAAACTTACAGTTGCTAATCCAGCCTTTCACACAATATGGTGGTGTGACCAGCTTCCCTTAAGATTTCACCTTCCGCAGGGAAATCCAAAAAGCGCACTAGTCCAGGAAACTTACACGTATTAGCAGAACACTTGAAATGTCCAATTAATAACGTGTTCTCATATTCCATACCAACCTTAATAAAGACACTGTACAGACCTCATGAAATGTTCACGTGAGACAGAGAAGGATAGAAAAGGACCATGGATCATCTATCACCAGGTAGAGAAGCCTTCTTGCCTTATATGCCTTAAGCATGACATGGTTACAAAAGGATCCTTTTAGAATGCTGAATTAATCAATTCTCTTTCTTTAATTTGGAGGGAAAGAAAAAGTGATCTGGAGCTGGTACTTTTCTCAATAGGACATTTAGAATAGAGTGAGAAGAAACTTTGCTGATGATTCATAAAGTCCTACTTATAATTCCTAAGATCCATTAAAATGGAGTACATGTTTTACTCACTTGCTGTGTCTTGATCACACTAACCCTCTGAGGATGAGCCCTCTAATCACCTATCCATCTTCTGAATAAAGAACAATGCCAGTTTGATACACTTAAGCCCCTGAAAAATAACCTGATTTATATTCTACAACTGAGCAAAGGCATGATTCTCCAGGTGATGTTCCTCTCACCCAATCAAAGTGCCCAACCATCCTATTTGGAATATCCATTTAAGTGAGAAGCCCTGATGTTCACACCACTTCACACACTCTGCCTGATTGGTACTTAAGTCCAAAGTATCAATTCAACACTAATTGAGGTGCCAATTCCCTCTAACTTTTTGTTTTCATAACCAACCCCAAACACACTGAATGTCATTTCATAAAAACATTAAAAGATAAAAATAAAAGATCTCATGATTTCTCCAAAGTTAATAAAGCAAAAGGCATCTCAATGATGTAATTATTTTCTATTTACTTGCCACACAGCAAATCAGTATATCTGGAAGAAACTATACACACATACTCAAACATAACACACACACAATATATATATATATGTAGTAGATTTCAGGTATTGTTGTCATAAATGTTACAGAAGAGAAATCAAATCTAATATATTGCTGGTGATATTTTAATTGACACCCTTCTGCAGAAGGACAATGTGAATACACAAATATACACTCACAGACACAGACATGCATACCAAAACCCCTGAAAACTTGACTCAATAATTTCACTAACATGAATTCATCCTCAAAAACTGAAGTACAAAGTCATTTATCACATCTTAAAAGAGTCAAAATTTAGAAATGACTCAAAATATTAATAATTGGGTAACATTACTAAATTATAGTACAACTTTAAGATAAAATACTTTGCAGCCCTAAAAGAGAGTATTTTCAAATAACATTTGACATGGGAAAATTCTCATGATTAAAAGTTAAATAAAAGCAACAGATACAAAATAGTAATTAAATCTAATCTTCATTTTTTAAAAAATAGAAAAAGATACCTTTTTCCAGCTCACATATAAAGATTCTAGTTAAAAATTCACTCACCCAAAAATTAATAATGATCATTACAAATTAGGTTCATAGGTTATTTGTGTTTTCTTACTTATATTTTTATATATTCCAACTAGCCAAAAGGGAATGTTTCATTTTATTAATTTATAATCAACCATTTTCTCATGTTCCTAACCCCTTATACACTGAGCTCTCTGTACCTATTTACTTGCAGACTATATGTGAGGTTTCCCAGGAAAGTACCCTTTCTTTTTGCCACTTGCCCTGACATTAACCATCTCCATCCTTCTGGATTACAAATAAATTTAATGGTGGTCATATTCTAACTGAATGGTAGGATTAGAAACATAAATTCCTGGAAGGGTAAAGGACCCTCAAATCCATGACATGTCTTCTTCAATCTCAAAACACTTTAAAGTTCTATTTTTGACTATAGGGGAGAGATGGAAATAAAGGCCATATTATTTACTGATAATTCGCCCTTTCAATATAGATTAAAGTCACCTTTTTATGTACTTTAAATTGCACTAATGCTAGAGACAGAAACTAGCTATGACCTAAGCTGCTTGATATCAATATGGAAATCCCATTATTGACTATTTTTGCAAAACTTGCATTTTTATGCACTAGAATAATCAAGGTTATCAAAACAGAACAAATGAGCTCCACTTGCTTGGAGCATAACTGTGTTTTAGTGTCTTAAGTTTGTCATAAATAATTAGATGAACTGGAAGCATTCTCCATTTCCACAGAAATTAGAAAAGTAATTATTCTTCTGTATGCTGATATAAGGTTTTATTTTTTTTCCCTACATTGGTCTCAAAATATAATTTGTTCTCTTTTCTAGCCAAAGTAAAAAAATAATGGATTATGGATTTATGAATTAGTATTAATTACTCTAAAGCTAAAATCAATGTATTTGAAAATTTTTCTTCAAAAGGCAAATGGTATCTATTTATTTATTTGTTTGCTTATTTTCCCATTCTTAAAAATATATACTGCAACTAAAGCACTGGGCTAGATCTTCAGGAAAGGTTCTTATTAAAACAAACCAATCTGTGAGAATTTAATGTGGATTTTTTTACTGCTATAAGAAATGAGACCAAAATCACTATAGCCATGCAATATGACAATAGTTTTCAAACATTTCTAAGCAAAATGACCTCTTTTATTCTTTGCCATACTAAGTCTTCTGCAAAACCCCAACATGTAAAAATGGACAAAACAGAGCTGCTTAATCTCATATTCCTCACACTTTCCTTTTCCCCAGAAGCCAAGCACCCCAACACACCCCTAATGAAATACTTTCTGGTTAGTAAAGTAATACTTTACTAGCTTCCTAGTTGATTTCTAAAGCATTTCAGTCCAGCTAAAACTCCCAATCTTACTTCTCCAATTATAATCTATAACCAGCTCTTTTTAAGTTCTTGCCAAGAGAAGTGACTAGAAGAACACTACTGTATACAGAGTGAGTGGTTTGGTACTCCAAACTACACAAGGATCAAGCATGATCTCATTAAGTTTCTGTGCTCAGGTCACATTAGTTTATTCTTCACCAAGAGTGTCTTTACTGAACTGATACTTAATGATAACCTTTACACTTTTTCCCCAAGGTTACTTTAAAAGAGAACATTTGCTTCAACAATTTTGTTGAAGGAACTGCCTGTGAAATCAGTGCTCATCATCTTTGGTCCCATGTGATTAATCTCTTTTTAAAAATCTGCACAAGGAAGAATTAACTCCTAAGAAACTATCTTGCTTTCCTCTTTTAGAGAACAGTAAAGCAACTAATCACTTCTTCCTTGTTATCTTGGCTTTCAAGATACTTAGGGTTAAATCTGAAGTTCAATGGTAGCAAGTATATGAGATTTTAGGATGTCACACCTCAGTTTTTCCACTCCATAGTGACAATTTTCTACTTTTTTTCCTTTTTTTGTTGTTATTATTAGTATTCTTACTATAAATGCCTTTGAATTCCTGATAGAACAAAAATTCTTCATGACTCATGAGCTAGCACTGTAATTGTATTAGTCTAAATCTGTAAATCCAGCTAACAGTATTACAATCAAGTCAATACTGCTCCATCATGTACACAATGCTATTATTAGGCTTTGCTGTATGGCTCTTGAAAATATCATTCATTGCTTGCCTAACTTCAGAAATATCTCAAAGCTCCCATACAGATTGCCAAAAATGGTTCTATTATAACATATGCACATTATCTCAGTAATCTGGAATGTAATTAGTCTAAGACTAGAAGCTTTGCATCGGGGCTTTCTTATTATCTCCTGACATCTTGAGCTTCAATTCCCTCTCACTTACTGCTCTACTCTTTCCAGACTACAGATCATCATCTTCTTTTCATAACTGTAAATCTAACCCAATAACAATAACCCAATTAAGTGCTTACTATGTACAGACACTGTTCTAAATTTCTTATATATAACACTTGATTAAATTTTCACAACCAGTATTACCCAACTTTAGAGAAGACAATACCATGGCTAAGTGAAGTTAACTCTCTTATCCAGGGTCAAATAGCAAATGAGAAGTGGAAAAGTCACAATCTGAACCCAGAGGTCAAGCCCCAGAGTTCATGCCCATCACTCCACAGCACGTTCCGTAGTGCCACCCTTGAATAGTATATTCTGCCACAAGAGATTAAGTAAAATACTAATAAGAAAACTTCCATGATTTGGCATATTTTTAAAGGAGGATAGTAGCAAAAGTTTTGAAAATAATTTCAACAGCTTCCAAAATAGGCCAGCATTTCATTTTCTTGAGCTGTCTTAAGTGAGAGGCTACTTGAAGATAAGAATGGGGAGATATTCTAAAGGTTCCTTCCTGCTCTGTCACTCTAAATTTTTATGCTTCTGGATAAAAAGAGTTTTATGCAAATGATGGGCAACTCCATTTCTTTAATTCCAGTTCTGTGTAATTTTTGCAACTAAATCAGTATGGTTACTATTGCAGATTATAAAATATTATTACTGTTCAGATACTGTTTCTGTATAGGGTGCTGCAGCAACAATAAAAAGCAATAAAGGAGGAGAAACATTCTCAAGAGATACAAATTCTTTTGAACACATTTTCTGCAACCAGGGAAGATATACCAGCACCCAAAGGAATACAGGAAACTTGACACTACATTTAAGCACAAGCATATTCTCTACTTCTTCATTTAAAAAAAGGAAAAAACAGCATTAAAATGCGCATACCAATAAACAGGCCATTTATTTACTTCTACTAATTAACAATTCCCCAGATCTCCTGAGTCTCTTCACATCTCCAAGCCCTCTCTCAAAGGATGTTCTCCTGGCAGGACCGCCAGCGATTCACAACTTGCTGAGTCCAGAGGGAGAAATGTCAGAGAAGAAAAGACACCCTAAAAACAAACATGTTAATTGAAAACATGAGATAAACACCAGCATCTTGCACCTCTATCCATTACACCTAACAGGCCAAGGGCAATAGTTTCTCTGCTTAAAATGTTTAAAAACCAAATTAGTGTGAACCCTATAGAAACAGTTAACTTTGCTCCACACAGTCATTACCTTCAGGAAAGACAACTCACAAACAAGAGCTCAAGAGCAGGAGCAGCAATTTCCAATTGTCCAAATTTAAAATATTATGAGACTCAATGCACATCACCACCAAAATAGGGTCTGCATATTCCCTTGGCTACTTCTAGTAGCCTCAATCGAGAACCTGAAAGGGCAGGGGCTTCCAAGAGGCAATGGTCAAGGTTGAGAGAGGACAGTCCAGAACTGAGGCAGAGATTTGATTATAATCGTCACTCAAATTAGTCTTAATAGAAATATCATTCCATCTAATCAAAAACTGAAAGTATAGAGAAGATGTACAAGATAGGAGAGGGAAGGGAAGAATAAATGAAGAAGAAACAAAAGAATAAAGTATTAAAAAGCCGAACAAATTAAGTCAAAGAAAAATATTTGAATGGTGGATTCTGGATTTTCCTTATAAAATATATTTAAATTTTCAATGCAGAAGCAATTTTGTGAGTTCAATATTATGTTAAAGGCATGGGGTTTAGAAGCAGACACGCTGGGATCAGGCCAAGCCTCCAGTCAATCAAAGATTAGTCGCGCTGAACTTTGGTCCTCTCATCTATAGAATGTTGATCATAAGAGCCAACAAGTGATTACTATTTTCCCCTAAATCTCCTTTCATATACATATTTATGGCAAAATATGACAGTAGGTTATCTATAATTTTATCTACAAAAAACAAATTTTCACTTATCACATATCAAAGCAATTTTCATGCTGCAGAGAATTTAAAAGTAAAATTTTCAATGCCTGCTTGCAAAAACTCTACTAAGTGGATACATCGTGTCCTATATCACCATCACTATACACAGTTAGTTTTCCCATATTGGACAGTGCCTTTAGATGGGAAAAGCATCCCTAAGAAGGAACACTGACTTGATACAGGGCTTGGGCATTGCCCTTCCCTTTTAACCACAAGGGAAAAGAGCAGAAATTTAGTTTTGCCCTTACTAAGCCAGGATGTCAGATTAAGCCAGCATTACTATTTAACCATGATCTATAAATAATGTCTCAGTTTATGTTATTTTACAATCTGAATAGAGGTTGCTATACTCTCCAAAAATTATCTTAACTAAATTCCAGATGCCAGATCAATAGTTACTTCATGAATCTTCCTAGCACTTTCACCTTGCTTCACAGATAAACCTACCTGCACAGACACTGTAAGGACAGAATTTCTCTAGAGAACTATTTTCAAACCCTATCTGCAATCACTAGACTATCCAATCAATATGAAATGAAAAACTGCAGTCCAGTGTATTGAGCTAAAATTCAACTATGAGATGTTTGTTCATGGCAGCTTGTATATTATTTAATCGAGATCTTGATGACAACTTTTTCCATTGTGGTTTGTGATAAATGCAATCAATCAACAAATATACACAGATCAATCATCTAACCACTTTGGATTGTCTGGAAACTTAGATGAAGTGCAAAGAAAAATAAGAACTATAATCAATGAAACTGAAATGCTGGAGGGAAACCAGACTCAGTTGATTTAAATATGCAGGTGTGGAACAGGACTTTGTAGCTGGTCTTTACTGTCCCCCGAGGCTTATTATATTAACTTTAAGTCAAAAGTTCACTTGATGTTTTTTGAAGAAGCTGTCATTTTTCATATTAATATCTGCTACTTCATATTACTAGCATTCATGTGCAAAGATTACATTTACCCTCTATCATATATAAATCTCATGCTAATAGCTTCTTGGGAAAATAGCATTGGGAGTATGTTACTTTGGGTTTAACCACAAGCCTTTGAAAGGTCATGATATTCAAGACAGCTCAAATGATGAACATAAAAACATTTTCTAGAATTATAAAATTGTTGCATGCATCTGGATTTTGTATAAGATTATTCTAAAGCACTTCAAGTTATTCAGTGAAATAGAGGAAAGATCAGTAAAATATAAAACGTGGCTTGACGTGCATTCCATGATCTTATTAAGTGATAAGCCAAAGCATGTTGTAGAAAAATATGAAACAAACAATATAAAACTCATTTTTTATATAGCAAGAATAGAGACTATACAACAGAGCCTACATTATCTTATTGATGAAAAAGTTTAATATTATGGAAAGAACATGATATAGTAGGAAATAAACAGAATTTAGAATCAAAATATTTTAGTTCTGCATGTAGTCTCCACAATTTAACTGAGTGACATGTTTCAGCTCAAAGTTGACCTAGCTGACAGTGATGGCACATGCCTATAATCCCAGACAGTGAAGATGCTGAGGCAGGTGGATCACAAGTTCAAGGCCAGCCTCAGCAATTTAGCAAGGCCCTAAGCAACTTAGCAGGATTTTGTTTCAAAAGATTAAAAGGGCTGGGGATGTGACTCAGTGGTTAAGAGCCCCTAGGTTCAATTCCTGGTACCAAAAATAAATAAACAAACAAACAATAAAATTTCACCTAACCTGTTTGAAGATTCTTCATCTGTAAAAATAAGATAGTCTCATCTCCTCTCTCTTTCTATCTCATTGAGTTTTGTAATAATTAAACAATATTTGTGAAAACACTTGGTAAATTTTAAAGCAATTTGTGGATCCTAATTATGAATCATGTTTCTTTGACTTTTTCCAAATGTCATCAGCTTTTCCACTTCAGAAATCAATTTTCCTATATCGTGTCACTGTCCAGCTTTGAAAAGATGGTTCACAAATGCAATTTTCCTTTGCTATCCAACTCCTTGATGTAATTAGAGATTAAGAGACACTACAGTTTCATCCATGCTGTAAATGTTTTCTAAAGATTCATAGCTTAAATGGTAGTTTCTTCCTGTGGACTTGTTTCCTCAACAAACATTTTCAGAGGTACTGGGCACAGAGATAATCAAGACCAAAAAAAAAAAAAAAAATCTCTCTTTCAAGGTCTTCTCTAATCTGATAAAGGAGTAATCTAAATAATCATACACTTATACAAAATCTGATAGCAATATGGATGTGAGAACTATGAGTATACAGAAAAGAAAACATTAAAGCTTTGCCTGTGGACCAGGAACCTTCACAAAGAGGACTCTAGAAAGATGAGTCCCTACTGCTCTCACTCATGATGGCCTGGACACAATACCTCAGAATACTTAATGATGAGAAAGAATCATATGAATTTATGCAATCTCTTCTTCTCTGCCTCTAAGACCATTAGGAAAAAAGCAAATAGGTGTTTGTAAGAGTTAAACACTCCTCCCAATAAACAAGTAATGTAGCACCTGATATTGTACAGGCAAAGGACTGGACAAGTCCAACCTTAACTTTCTAACCTCCAGATCATATCATCTTGGGAAACTCACGTTAGCTCACCAAAACCTGTTATTTTCTCATCAGAAAAATGGAAGAGTAATGGTGAGGAACTTAGCAAGCTTTTGTAGATGGTGGCTAAATTTGTGTCCCTTTGTTCCCAACCTACTGAGTTTTCTTGTCTCACTGTACTCATTGCCATGTCCTGTAGTTAACTGACTCCTTTCTTGAAAGTGGACTCCCCACAGATGGGAGTGGGCATTCCACTGGTGTTAGGGATGATGGATCCTAGTTAGTGATTAATATATCATTAACTCTTGAATAGGCACAGAACAGCTAGTCATAGAAGAAACAGACACCACTATGCAAAGCAGTATACAACAATTAAATTCATCTATTTATTCAGCAAGTAATTTATTAGCAACTACTATATACTAGTTTTTTTTTTTTTAATGTTGGGATACAACAGTGAACAAAAAGGATAAAAGTAATAAAGAACAAATAAATAAATTAAATAAGCAAAGCATATAATGATGTGATTATTTTAAGTGCTATGGGAAGAAAATGAAATAGGGAAGAGAGAAAGGGAAGATTAAGGTTTTGGGAGAATTGGAAGCTTCCCTTCAAAAGTGGCATTGGAGCAAGAACCTGAAGAAGATGAGACAGGGTGAAGAAACAGCAAGCTCCAAAGCCCTGAGACAGGAGAATTCCTCACCAGGAGCTGAGTGTGCCTCAAATAGGGTGAACCTGGAGGACAGTGGTCAGAGAGGACCAATGGGTTGTTTGGGGGTGGGGCAGGGGATGGGGATTGGGGTGGTGGGGGTGCTTTACCACACAAGGCCGGTGGGTCACAGTGAAAACATTGGCTTTTAATCTGAGTAACAAGAAAACCAAATGGAAGGTTTTGTGATAGACAAACACACACACACACACACACACACACACACACATACACACACCAAAAAAACTGACATTTTAACAGAAGTACCTTAGGACTAGGTTAGAGAAAATAGGAAGAGGCTTAAAGCAAGAGGTTGGCTAAGAGGCTGTATCAATAATTCAGATAGGAAATGCAGATGGTTTGGACCAGATGACCAAAAGGAAGATGTCAAGGAGTGGTCAGAGGCTGGATCTTTTATTTCAGGTAGTTTGTTTTGCGGAGTGCAAAACAAAACTGAGTCAAGGACTGAAGACAAAAAACAAAAAAACTAATGTCATGAAACATGTTACTTGGAGTTATGCAAACTAAAATGCAGGTAAGCAACTTCTGCGGAACAAAGGAAGACTGCCAGTTAAGAAGTGAATGGGCAAAACACAGCAAACACCACGGAGGAAAAAAATCCTTTGACCATAAGGCATAAAAATGTACAAGATGGAGGGTATGTTTGGGAGAGGTAGTGACATCCCACTCCAAGGGAGGCTGAAACAAGACCCTCATCCTCCAATGAGGAACAGTATCAGGGTGGGGGAGGGTGATGCAGGGAGCATGGTGTGAAGGGGAGGATGACAGCAGAAGGGGGAACATGGCAAAGTCATCAGAGAAGTGCAACTCTGAATTCCCTGTATTCCTGGACACAGTAGTCCTTGGGAGGGAAGGCAGGAAGACCCTATGTCTTCATCCTTGCAGTGATAACCAGTGACTCCTGACTTGGGGAATAAAAAGTTTTGCATTGTTTTAGAAGAAACTCAGGGAAGCTGGTGTCCACACCTACCTACTATTCAAACCCCTTACACCAACACAGCACTCCAGAGGGGAAAACCAAGGCATTGTTCAAAATCATCCAAATGGCCAAAAGTCCCCAAACAGGGTGAGAAACGTGTGTGTGTGTGTGTGTGTGTGTGTGTGTGTGTAGAGAGAGAGAGACAGAGAAAGAGAGAGAGAGAGAACCTATTTATCCCTGTGACTGTGAGAAAATCATTCATTTTACATTAAAAAGGAAACTGGAAAGAATTGTCACCACATCAAAGTAACCTCCTGTCTCCCTCAGCACTGTAGTTAGTGTGTGCCTACAAGTGCAACAATGGGGACACCCAGTAAATCTGAATAAATGAGTGAAAGGAGTGTCACATCACATACTCCCTAATTTGCTTACTAAAAATGTATGTTTCACTAGATGGGGAAAAAAAAAAGGTTCTATAGGTCCTGCTCCTTCACACACACACACACACATGCACTCACACTCACACAAATGGTGTTGCGGTCTCCAGGGACCCGAAATATACTAATTTTCAGAATTTGATAATTTAGTTCCCATAGCAACCATAAATCAGTCCTTTGAAGGGCACAATAGGAAGGATGTTCTGGTTGGAAACATTATTCTCTGACTACTGAGAAAAATGAAACCAAAGCCAAATCCGAGTAGCCCAACATAGCATTGTTTTAAAGGCCCAAGTTTCCTCTCTGACAGTATCAGTGCTAACCAGGCAGCGGCCTCATCCAAGGCTAAGGAAACCTTGAATTCCCAGGAGAGCTGGGAGAGGCGGGGGCGCCCCTGATTGCCTATAGATTCCAGGCCGCCCCGCCCAGCTCGCACCAGGCAGATCAAGGATGAATTTGTACCAGGCATTGGCTGTGCTCTTTTGGGCAAACCCATTTCCTGACAAACACGCTCGGTGCATTTTCACGGGAATCTTTCGCGTCTTTCAAAACTCAAACGCACATCAATAGAGCCAAATTTCCACACATTTCCACTTCAAATAATTGCTGAAAAGCCTTCACATAAGAATCCAATCTTCTCTGAGTTTGCCCCAGTAAAACTGTGCTAAGGAATGGGAAGGTGCTGCTACCCCATACAGAATATTGGAAACTTCAAAAAATTAATACTCAAAACTAGCAAAATAAATAAACCATAAAAATGCTAAAAAAAAAAAAAAGCCACGTCTATAATTTGCCAAGTATACTGTGACAGGTCACCAACAGACACTTTTTTAGTTCTTTGTTGTTAAATCGAGACTTGATCCAATTAACCAGATTGGAAAGATCATTTATCAAAGGAAAGTTAGAACTAAATCCAAGTTAGAGTTAAATCTGTTTTGTTCCAAACTCTTTTTTTGTTGTTGTTGCTGTTGTTATTTGGTTGGTCTATTGGTTTGGGGATGGGGGTACTGGGGATCAAACTCAGGGCCTCCTGAGTGCTAGGCAAGCACTTTACCACTGACCTACAGTCTCTGTCCCATCAAAAGGCTTTCTTTTAAAATTCCTGAACACAAATTCATGGAGTTCTCTAGTGTGGTACCTTTTGTGTCTCTTCACTAGCTCTCCAGATCCTGTCCCTTGCCCTGTCTACTCTAAAACTTCTCCTTTAGAAAACTCTCTCCATTTCCATCACAGATGATCCCTCTCAAATGACCCACCTTCCAGGAATTCTCACGTAGTTGTGCAGCTGGCAAACTAGCATCTTCTCCCAGAACACTCCTTTCTCTATCCACATTTCCAGCACAGTGATCTCAGGAGTTGGTAGCTTCCCTACAGATCTCTTTGTTTATTGTTTCTCCCTTGCCCTCCCTGCACCCCAGTGCACCCTGAGCTATGGTCCAACATTTCTGCATTCATTCTAAGAACAGCAGCCTGCAAGGGTTTCCTTCCACCTACTTTTGGCTATAGAGAAGAGACAGAAGATCAGGGTTGCTGTTGCCCAGTATCACTAAACCAGTCAATGAGAAAGCAATTCTTCATATTCCCGCCTAACACAACTTTTCTCAGGCCCAGGAAATACCAGACCCTTTCATAATGTTAATGACGCCACACATACTGTTTCCTCCACCTGGAAACTGTTAATCCCCTGTCCCCTGCACCTGGCTAATCCCAGCCTAAATTCCTAGCACTCAGCTTTTCAATCAATCCCTTTTACTGCAAGATGAATCTGGCCTCTCTGGACAGACCTGGTGACCTCTGTCCTGCCCACAGAGTATGGTTGCTTATTAATTGCTGGTCTCCCTCACTGGAATGCAAGTTCTTTTTGACAGGTGCCCTACTTGTCCTGACCCGGTTGTCCAGCCAACCCACAGCACATTGTCAGGTATACAGTATGTACTCAAAGCACATTTTGAAATGAATGTGTAACCGAACTGAAACAGATTTTCTGCTATCTAATTTCATGTTCTTTCCAATACACTGCTCTGCCTTTGAAAGTCAAAGTACTCATATGAAAAGTATGGCCAGAAGTTACAGAGCCCCAGATTGGTCAGCACTACTACAGAGTAGCCAGCATAAAGGGCAGTTCTCTCTTCTAGGAGGCTCCTTGAACTGTGATCTGACCTGTGGGAGAAGTGACTGAAATGTTCTCATATGCCAGCACCCAGTGATCCTGCCACCCTGAATCAGAACAACAGTCTCACAGGAGCATCTCAGCCACGAGGAGGCAGAAGCCCCTCTGCTAACATTACAGTTCACCAGAACATAAGAACAGGAGAGTGAGGACCATCTCTCCCCACACCTCCCTCGTGTATCTACTTAGCTAGACACAGGATATAGTGACAAATTTTGATAAATGAACAAGGGGTTCTTCTTGCACATGGCCTGTTTCTCTTCCCTGCACTGGCTCTTACCTCACTTTCTTAAAATGTTTCAGATTCTCTTATACAACCACAACTGCTCTCCCTCTCACCACTGTCCCCACTCTTTGGCTTCTGTTCTGCCTATTCTTGCTCACTCCACTCTCTCCTCCTATTCATTTCTTAGACCACTGTTATCAGAAACCCAGCCACATCCCACCCAGGGCACCAGAAAACCTCCTAATTAAAAAGAAAGGACATCTATTAGCTCTTGCTTCGCTTGTCCTTCCTGCAACATTTAATACCTCTCACCTTTCTTCTCGAAATTCTGCCTTCATTGTTAGGACTCTGCTCACAAAGTTCCCCTATGATCTTTGACAACACACATTCTGTATTCTTCACTGGTTTTCTCCCTTCCTCTCTCTCTCCAAATTCCCCTTATATATATTTTAACAATATAGTAAAGCTATATCTATTCAACTTTTTTTTTTACCAGGAGCCAACCCTATTATGTATACTTTAAAGTTTTAACTCATTTGTTTTACAACCACCCTATGACTCAATTATGTGTCATGGCCATGTTATAGTATAGAAACTGAAGAACAAGGGAACTATGCTATTTCCAGGACCACTGCCCACTCTACTCAGTGGTAGAACTAGGATTTGAACCCAAATAGAGCCCATAACTACTATTCTCTATTAATCCTCAAATTATAGTGGTTCTCAAGGGTACCTCTAAACCCACATAAATATGACGTGAGTGATCCTTCTCCCTTTCTTGGGTTTCATACTTGTACATCCAGATAACCCCAGATCATTGTTCTAGACATTGCTCTCTCAGCCCAAGTTCCATACATCCAACTGCCTGCTGAACACATTCAAAACAAACTCGTCACCTTTGTAATATCCTTGCAATTTGCTTTCCTTGGAGCCTTCTTTGCTTGCAGAGGACATCATCATGCACCCAGTTACCTAACTCACAGATAATAAAGTCTCTTTTTCTGCACCCTTACCTCCCACATCCAGCAATCGGTGATTTCATCAGTTCAGCTTCTTCCTCTGTATCACCTTTGTTCAGATCTCAATCTTATTCCAACTTGCGGGCCCCCTTCACACAACAGCCAGAGTGATTTCTCTAAACCACAGTTGGTCTCTTCTTGCTCCATGACAATACTTCAAGTAACTGGAATAGACTATGGCTATTTCTCAAGCCTTGTTGCACCTCATATCCTAATCTCGGTGACCTTGGCACTGGATGCTCATTCTTCTAGCCCCCAAACTCTGTCCTTGCAGCCCTCTCCCTTCACTGGGTCACTCTCCTTCCCCTTCCCACATACCCATTTTCTTTGGCTCCCTCTAACTCTGCCTATTTACTTGGGCATCTCTATAGTCTAAGAAACTTTCCTACCTCCCACATCCTCCTATAGCCCTCTGCACTCACTTCTCTCTATGGACCCACCATACCAAATTTTAATTATCTGTTTATTTGTCTTTTATGACTAGACTGGACTTTTTGGAATACAAACGGCATGTCTTACACCTTTCCACTACATAAGCACCTAACACAAGATCCACACAAAGTTGGGGCCCAAAAAATCTTTGTCAAATGAAATAGGAAATGCAAACATAGCTTTTGGAAGTTGGCCCTGCCTTTCCTCCTGAATTAAGTAGGCTGATGGATACACAGCTAACCGCATTTCAAATGAGAGAAGCAGATGGCTTTAAATCACATCAGCTCCAGCCAGGGAATATATACTCTTTTCCTTTCAAAACACCCTTAAATTGTCACTCTCAGTATTGATCTTTTTTTTTAAAAAAAAATAAATAAATAAAAGATATGGGGGGCTTTCTTTTAAATATTTAATGTAAATACAGGAAAATAATGAGAATTCTATGGCATGAACATAACTAAGATACAGTGGTGCCTCACTGATATACATTATTAAGAAATGAACTGATTCACATCAGATGACTTTCTGGATTAATGTGTATTTTTCCTTAAAGCATGTTTTTATATTTTTATAGATAATGGGAAAAAATCATTCCCAAATTTTTTATATATTTCTCTATTTTTATAATCAAATACACTTTAAAATATACTCAAGAACAGTAAATGGATATGATCTTTTAAAATTAAAGCACAGTTTCATGTTTGTTTAAACATTAACATACATTTTTGTATTTACATTTATATTTCTCTTTTGTCATTCTTCCAAAATGTTAATAGTGGATGACTCGGCTAGTGAAATTGTAAGATATTTTTGTTTTGTCATTTTTCTCTCACTTCTATTTTCTAATCTTCCTACAATAAAATGTAAAAATTCCATAATAAAAATATAAATTTAAAAAAAAATTAGAACTACATTGACTTGACTTTTATTTTTATTAATAACTTAAATCTATACCATGATCCAACTCCATGTTTATTATACTGATACAGTTAGAACCTAATAAAGTGAGCAAGATGCCTTGACCTAACCAACCTAGAAGGTCACAGCTAGAGTTCCTGGCAATGTATTCTGGGTTTTTCAACCCATCTCACCATCACTGTACAGCCAAATCTTACTTTTGCTATCAGTTCCTACTTTTAGAAGCTCCTTCTTTCTCTTTCCAAAGATGTTATTTGAAAATTTGCCAAAAGCAGTTGTAAAATAGAGGGATCCTTTCTTTGGATCTTGAAATATAAAGTGTGCCATTTTTAGAGCACAGACTTCGTGAGATCCATTTACACATACAATTTCCTGTAATAGTTGAGGGTGTGTTTGGACTTCAGAATGTGGTTCAGTTTCTAGATCCATGGTAACGAGCTATGTGACCTTGGACAAGCTACTTGACTTCTCTGAGGCTACATTTTCTCATTTATAAATAGGGAAAGCAATAAATATTGCATAGGGTTGTGATGATAAATAAGATAATGAGCAAAGTCCTACTCACTAAGTTTAAAACAATAGCAAGAACTCAATAGGTAACTCTTGTTATTTATTGCTATGGTTTGGATCTGGAATGTCTCTCAAAGTCTCATGCAACCCCCATGAAGCACTGTCCAGAGGTGGGGCTTTGGGGAAGTAACTGGAATAAGGGTTCTGACCCAATCAGTACATTAATCTACTGAGGGCTGAATAGACTGCTCGGAAGTGGGAGCTAGAAGTAGCTCACTGGGTAGGCCCTGGAATGGTTTATTTTCCAGGCCCTTTTCTTTCTTTCTCCCCCGACCACTCTACTTCCTGGATGTCATGAGCTGAACTTATTTCCTCCAACAAGCCCCTCCACCATGATGTTCTTCCTAAACCTGAGGCCCTGGGCAATGGAGTTGGCCAACCATGGACAGAGACCTCTGAAACCATGAGTCAAAATTAGATGTTCCTCCCCTAAGTTGTTCTTTTTTGGGTATTTTTTAATCACAACAATGAAAAGCTGACCATCACATTTAAGCTGCTATTGTTATTCACTTCCTGGTTCTTAATTATTTTTCAGATATAGAGACTGCCAGATAATTGAGTTCAAGATAAGCAAACTATTTCTATATGTAAGCAACTTGTTTCAGAAGTGTCACCTAAAAAGCCAAGTCACCTTAAAGTTTGAGTGGTATTTTTGAATGGAATTTTGAGAGAGAGAAAAAAAAAATAAGAGAGGGGGGGCATAAGACTGTAACCCTGAATCACCTACTTTCAGTCTGAAGAAGCCATGTCCCTGGCCTACTTGGTTCTGAATATGCATACATCAGTTAACATAGCACAAGGTGGTATGGCCCCTTCATCCTGCCTCCTCTGTGATGCTTCAACAGCCTTCAAATATAGGAAATTGCCTTTATCTATATTTGACCATTGCAGTAAGAGCAACCCAGATGGAGAATACATGATGACATATTATTACTGAACTACAAATGAACCAGAAAGGTTCTTTTGTGTATAATAGAATATTCAATATAATAATATAAAGGTTCTTTTATATAATAAAATTTTGTGCCACTGGTGGCTTAAAAGTGGTTTCTGACAAGAGTTGTCTTCAAGTGGCTGTGGTTGGTAATACGTTTTGGGTTGGAAAATAATTTCAGAGGCAGATAAAAATTTTAAAGTACTTTTTCTAACAAAAAGCAATAGATGTTCATTGTAGAAAAGTTGGCAAAAACTGAGAACTGTATGTGAGGAAATAAAAATTATCCATAATTCACAACCAAGAGATAAGCACTATTAAAATATTTTGATCCATGTTCCTCCTTTTGTGCTTACTGTCTTTATATTTATACATTTGTATATAAAATCATGCTGTTATAGGCATTTGTATCCTGCCTCTTTTTTGACTTATTATAATGTAAGCATTTTATAGGGCATTAAAATTCTTCATAAGCAATGTTTTTAATAGCTGCATAAATGTTCTATTGTAAGAATATCCCATAATTTACCTAACTGTTTCTACATTCTTGGGCATTTAGGCTCCTTCTTTTTATTTTTTTTTCTTTTTGGCTAAAATACTGAAATTTTAAAGATGGTTTTTAAGAGAAAGCAAGAAGTTTACTTCGTCCACAAATGAAGTACTCAAGGAAACAGACAGTGATGATGTGTTAGTGTAATGGATTCACTGCTAGCCTCAGGTTCAATCAGAATAGGCATTTATCTTTCCTTCAAGCAATAATTCATTTTAATTCAGACTTTCCATTCCTAGCTGCTTCCTCACAAACGTGTTTTCCATCTCACACAATTGCAATGACTCCACCATAAAGCTCACTTTTTTGACAGGTGGCATTTAATTTGTCTGTAGGTCAAAAGCCCTACTATCTCTTGTTGCCACACTGAACAGAGGCAGGAAGCCTCACTTACAATCCTCCTCATGTGAAACCCTCCTCCTCTGTGAGAATATTTACCTCTTCTTCAAGCTCAATCCCTGGCCAGTCTCTCTGATGCACAAGTGCCTTCCCTGGGTTTCCAAAGTCCTCCAGAGTTAACTTTTTTACCTAGGCCCTGAGCTCTCTTAAAATTATCTGTCTTTCTGGGCACTAGAGCTCCTCTCTATAAGAAAGGATTCTTCTCCACCATAAGAAGAACACTATTTCTTTAGAACAGGACTCTTTCCTTTACACTAGAAATTCATGCTAGAAACATAAATGTTCTACCTGTGTCACCATATGAAAAAGCTTAAACATTGAGATAATTGAAGTAGTCACAGCAAGAAGCAAAGCCTTTGGGAGGTGATTAATAATGCAACAGGTGGTCATGAAGACTCCACATACAAAAGAGAATATTTATAAGCACGTTGAATATAAAATGCAAGGCTCCATCCAGCAAAGTGAATTCAGCATTTCACTTGACTTTCCTTGAACCTCGTAGTTTACCAGAGTCTAAACATCTATAGATCTATCATGAGTGCCATCTAAATTAAAAATATAACATCTTGTTAGGGTCAAATAGGGACACATCACAAGACAAAGAGAATAAAATTTATGAAAAGATGAAACAGGAAAGTCTGAAGAGCAGAGGAGAGCAAATACTTCAGTGTCCACTTCTATTAATATTAAAACTGGTGCTTGGGGTACAGCAGCCTGATCCCAACCAGATCACCTTACACTTCAAAAGACCAGCACACTCTATGGAATCGGATACTACCAAAAGTAACCAACAGTGAGACCAATCAGCATTTATCCCTATTGCACAGAAAACAAAATTGGATTGAATAAAGTATCCAAATTATACAAAATGGTATTTTTTATCTTATCCTTATATCCCTAAATAATAGCTAAGTACAGTGCACATTGTTTTTCATTCAGATGAAATAATATGAAAAGTCCTTGCTATGTTGCCTGGAATGGAGATGCTACAGATGTCAACTGGCTGTTTCCTCTATACAGAAGCAATGAGTGGACTTAATAAAATGATAACAAAACTCCTTTTCATGCATTGCCCTTAATGGATCATCTAAACTCTACTTTTTTTATCATGAATGGGAACATCTTTAAATGATAAGATTCAATTACTTTTATTTTTTAAGCTTTTGACAGAGTATGTTATAAAATCTGGGGATAGTTGATGAAAACATCCATTAATATATGATGAAAGCTCCCCCCACCACTTTGGAACGCATGGAGCTGAACTTTCCATGCTTCTTATCAACCAAAATCCAGAATTCATACAAACAAAAGTAGTTGGACACTTCTTGGCTTTAAAGCAATTCCTTGTTATAAAACCTATTCCAATAAGCAAACTTTTGAAAGCCCAAATTACTGTTTGAAAAGCAATATGTTCTTTAAACACTAAAGACAAATACAGATTAGAATTATCTAGAATTCTTGGGGCTAAATTGATTGGAATTCAGAAGTTTCAGATCTTAGAAAACCAATGTAGTACATACATGCCCAGACATGTCTAGAGAGCCACACCTCAACCAAATATATTAATATTTCTTCAGGAAAACTTAAGGGACCTCATATAGATATGAATGAAGTCCATAATTAGATTCATGACAGCTCAGTGTAGGTTTTGCCACCTAATTGATTTGTGACAAATAACAGTAGCAACGACAAAAAAATGGTACCTGCCGGTGTTAGAATTTCAGGATTACGGATAAGGGATTGCAAAATTACTTTTGATTTTAGCATGCACTGTCAGGTATACTAGTCTACTGTGTAAATTAAAGGAGGATGAAAAATTTAAGAAATTAATAGAGACACTTTATGCTCATTTCATGTAGGAAAAAAATACCACTGGAAATAGAAAAAGCTTTTATGAAAATCACAAGATAAAAGAGCTAGTGACAAATGACTGATAAATATGTGCAGTAAAGCAGGTTGTAATTAGCTTGATTTAGCCTTTCCACAATGTACACATATTTGAAAACATCACATTGTTCACCATAAATATGTACAATCTTGTGAATCAGAATTTTCTAAATAAGAAATGTTTATAAAGTTGTGAACAATTAAAACTCTGTAGCTTGCTGTGAGAATGTAAAATAGTGCAGCTGCTATGGAAGACAGTACATAGGTTCCTTTAAAAATTAAAAGTAGAACTACCATATGATCCAACAATCCCACTTTTGATTATGTAGCCAGAAGAATTAAAAAAAAAATGAAAGTGGGATCTGGAAAAGATATTTGCATACCCGTGTTCATAGCAGCACCATTCATAATAACCAAGAGATATAAGGCAAGCAATGTCCATCAAGTGATGATAAAAAAAAAAAAAACATGGTATTTACTTTCAAAGGAACATTATCCAGCTTGAAAAGGAAGGAAATCTTGCCACATGCTACAACAGGAATGAACCTTCAGGACATTGTGCCACGTGAAATAAATCAGTGATAGGAAAGCAACTCCCAAGTATGATTGCACTTCTAACATGGCTCAACTCATAGAAATGGAATCTAGAATGGAATGTCAGGGGCTGAGTTTAATGGGCAGAGGTAAATAGGGTATGGAGTTTAATGGGCATAGAGTTTCCATCTTGTAAGATGAAAATATTCTCAAGACCCATGATAGAACAAAACGAACAGTCAACATTAGCAATTTACAAATAGTTAAAATAGTATATTCTATGTTTCTACCACAATTAAGAATTTTTTTTTGTTTTACAAAAAGACAGTGAAACTGAAGTATATATCCCTTAAACTAAAAATTAATTTAAAAAGCTTCTAGTGATGATTCAGCCTGTAAAAGCACCATCTTGGTATGATATTTAAAAATCTATCCTAATAGGCCTTTGCTACTTATCAGCCAAAACCTTCTGGATATGAGTACAAAGACTTATTTTAAAGACAAAGTAGAGCACTTTGGTTAAAGCATTATGGTCAAAACACAGAGGAGCCAGTTCCAGAAACTGACAAGCACACAAACATATTTCACTTTGTTGAGTTTTTTGTTTGTTTGTTTTGGTTTTTTGGTACTAAGAATTGAACCCAGGTGTGCTTAACCACTAAGTTCCATTATTGTTTGTTTTGAGACAGGTTCTCACTAAATTGCTTAAAGCCTTGCCAAGTTGCCAAGTCTAGCCTCCAACTTGTGATCCTCCTGCCTCATTCAGCCACCAGAGTTGCTGGGATTACAGGCATGTACTACCAGGCCCAGCTTCACTTCATTCTTCAGGCTTATAAATATATAGAAAACACATAATTTTAAAAAGGGATAAGTGATCACCTATTCCCAGTTATTACTATTTTTATATAATCTGCATCTTATTAGAATTATCAAATCTTGGTATTAAAAATAGATTCTTAGCACCCAAATAGTAATTTATTATAGCCTGATGATCTTGGGTCTTACTGGCTTTAATGCACTTTGCTGATAAAAGGCTTTTTGATCAATTTGACCTTAGTCTTTACCTCTTTCCATCTCATTCTACCCACAAAAAACATTTTTCTCTATCTATACACAAATTCTAGGTTTTTGTTATTATTAATAAGAAATATTAATTATTTAATTATTAATATATCTTATTAATATATTAATAATTAATTATTTAATTATTAATATATTAATATATCTTATTAATAAGATATATTAATAAGAAATATTGAGGACAAAAGCACATACTTTACCTTTTATTAGGGAGGGCTTAACATAAAGCTGGAGTCAAACAAAAAGCTACGGTTTGGGGCAGACATTCCTCTCCACTGAAATGACCAATGTTAAATAACTAATTATAACAAATCACATTAGTAACATTTTAAGACTAGTTAATTATCAGAGCACATATATCTTAGAACCCCCCCCCCAAAAAAAAGACTTGAAACGTATATCACTTTAAGTTTGGGGTATATATTTTTATTGGGGGGCAGTATGGGAGGTAGAGAAACATAAATTGAAAGTAGATTATCAGTGACTAGTTTTAATTCGACAATTATTAGTTTTACTTAGCCCTCAAAGAAATTGAAACCTAGCTGTAGAAATAATGTAGACAATGAAATAATAATTGACAGAAAGTGCTGACAGGGACATTAAGAGACTCTAGGATTCAGATGAGGGAGAGAGCTTTCTGACCTAACTGAAACAGGGCAATATATTAAAAAAAAAAAAAAATCCACCTTCATGCATCCTTGGCTACTACAAAAAAAGTTCTCAGTTGTTCATTGAACATCCCCCAGCCAAAAAATGTAGAGCCTTTACAACCAACACTAAGTCATTAGAATAGACTATGAACTCTCTGGTCCCTTAAATTTTAATGAACCTGAGCCCTTTAAAGGTGGCACTGAGAGCAACTTTAGCTGTGAAACAATTAAAATGTTAATGGGGTTTCTACTGTAAATAGATTTATGAAAGAAGGAGAATGCTGACTGAGCTGTTTCCTGGCCCACACTTGTTACTGTCAGTTGAATTCAAGCAAGATTTGCTTCACAGGAGATGTAAGGGATGCAGCCATATGATGGAATGGCTGGTTGCCTGTGGTGCTTCCTACATCAGAATTCATTTCAGTATTACATATACATGCCTAAAGCCCAACACAAATGCTATTCTGTTATCACATAATTGGCTAATGTGCATTGCTGTGTCTTGCGTTTCTACTTCTTTTATTTTACATTTGGCATTCCAGTACATTTAAAGGAAACCCATGTTCATTTTTGTTCATCCCAATACACAGAGAGTTCAAAAGTTCAAAAGATAAGAAGTGGTTCTCAGCATGAGTAAACTGTGAAATCGTTGGAAAATAAATTTTTGATGTCAAGATACATTGCCCGTTTATTCATGCTGAGAATTGTTTTCTTATCTTTTGGACTTTGAAAGCTGGGATAGACAAAATTTGTTTAAATTCCGTAATAAATAAAGATGCAATACAATTTGACTATTATTTTATTATGATATTCTTTCGCCCAGCTCTTATTGAGGCCTGAATGACAAATAAAATCATATAAATTGAAAGTGCACAATGTGGTGATTTGATACATATGTATTCTGAAATGATTACCACAATCCATTTACTTAACGAATCTATCACCTTACCTATTACCTTTTCTCTGTGTGTGATAAGACCATTTAAGATCTATTAGCAAATTTCAAGTATGCAATAAAGCATCACTAACTATGGGCACCATGCTGTAAATTAGATCCTCATATATATTTTTTTATTAACTAAACCCTTTAAAGTATTAGAAAAAAAATCTGCAGGTTCTGCCACTGAATATTAGTGCTTTGAGTTCCAGAAGGAAAAACTATTAAAAATTAGGTTGATTCTCCCCTGGTCAGCATCTACTACACCAAACTGTGAAAATAGTTTTCTTAATAATTCAGAGAAAGTACAGCTCAAGTCTCCTGGGGAGAGTCTCTTCTTTCAAGAGTAAAATCCACTAAAGCTCAGAATTACTATCAATTCCTAATTAACCATATCAATGAGGAGGAACATTAAACACCACTGAAAACTGTCCTCTGAGGAGTGACAAAACATTTTACAGATCACAAGTTGACAAGCCACATAATTTATACACAAGGAACCAAATTTACACAAAGTCTGCTAGAAGCATCTTTATTAATTCCAAACATGTCCTCATCATTGTCACATAGTTATCAAATAGATTTAAGAAAATGAAGACATCCAGGTAACTATGTCAAATTAAAAAAAAAAAAATGTCAGTTTAGGTTGCTGAGACAGACACAATGACTCCTGTGTGAGGGACCTGTGATAGAAGAGACATTTTGCTGGACCTTAGAGATTGGCCTGGAAGAGGAAGAGTTCATCAAGTTCACTGAGAACAAAGGCCCCAGGGCACCCAAATATGGTATATGTTTGGGGATCCTGGAATGCCCTGTATGTGCATGAGGACGCCACTCACCTAGAGTGTATGCTATCCCCAGAAGCTTCTGCTCTGCCTCCAACACCTTGTCCTGCCAGCTCTGCTGTCTTCCTGCCATGAATGCTCTTCTAATCCCAATCCCACCTCAGCTTCCAGAGCTGCCACAAAGTTTCTCGTGAATTTGGCTTCACCTTCCTTCTCAATACAGGAATGCTCTGGTCCTACTCCTTTATGATACCAAACTATTCTACAACAAGAAACACTACAGTTGATTATGGGGGAGAGACTCAATTTTACCCATCTTTGTAATATTTGCAGGTGCACGGAAAATGCCTTGGTGACTGTGAGTTGATGCTGATTCGTGCCCCATTGATAATTAATTCTTCTGGAGTAGTACTAAAAGAAGTTCTTTCTCTTGGCAATTGTGGCCATGGAATAATGAGCTGAAAATGACGGCAGATACCAATGAAATGTTTAGTCAGGGCTGGGGATGTGGCTCATCTGGCATGCACGAGGCGCTGGGTTCAATCCTCAGCACCACATAAAGATGTTGTGTCCATTGAAAACTTAAAAACAAATATTAAAAAAATTCTCTCTCTCTCTCTCTCTCTCTCTCTCTCTCTCTCTCTCTCTCTCTCTCTTTCTCTCTCTCTCTTTAAAAAAAAGTCAGGGTAGAAGGTATATGAGGCTCCTCTGTCAGAGTTTTCACATCTCATGGCCATGACCAAAAGTGATGGCTATGGCTCTGAGAGTTACAGTCTCAATGAGAACAATATTCTTCCATTGGGTATGTTTAGAGAACCTCAGGGGTGTCACTGTTCACTTTCCAAGATCCTACTTCATGTAACTTCCCTGAGGACTTCCGTTGCACTTAACCTCTCCTCCTTAGGCTCTTTTTCATCTGTCCTCCTCTTGTACATTCAGATTTCTAGATTTCTTTTCTCAGTGATCTTTTTCACTTAACTTACCTCCTATAACATCAGCATCAAGATAGAGCTCTGGCCCAGACCACTCTCCTGAGCCTCAAACACTTAGAGGGAGCTTCTCTAGAAAGTCTTCAACTGAAATTCCACAAAGACATATATGAATACCCACAGGGTCCCTGCCAAATTCATCCTCACATTCCTCCTTTCTCTGTTTCCAATTTTCTCCATTTTCTTGAGGCTACCCTCAACTCTTTCTCTCACTGCCTCACCCCCCCCACACACACACATTAACTTCTCTGATTATTAATCTTGCAGATCTCTCCCTTCCTTTCATCATCAGCACTATTGCCTTTGTTTGTAAGACTCACACTACTTCTCCCTAGACTACTGATAGAACCTCCAAATAGAACCTTCTGTCCCTCTGGTTTCATTCCTCTACGACTCATTCTGTATTTAAAAACATAAATACGATTAGGCCACACTTCTGCTTTTAGTCAGTATCCTCCTAGCTCCCCATCTACTATAATGTCCAAAGTCTTGATATTCAAGACCCTTCCTGAGCAATCCCACCTAAGATGCCCTAATCTCATTTTTTGCAGTAGTTCCATACAGATTCTTCCCTGCAGATAGACTGTTAAGCAAATGAGTTATGGTTTTCATAAAGGGGATATCTTGCCTTCTTGCTCTTCTCACCACCCAGAAACTACCACCATCACCACTCATTTAATCTCCACAAAAGAGTCAACCTCAGAAAAATAAGCTCTGGAAAAACCTACCCAGAAGTCCTGTATTTTCTTCCTTCCAGCTGGGTTGGAATATTGTGTAGGGAGGCTTTGGTCTATTTGTTTTTCTCCCTCTAAGTCTATGAGTTGTTTAAGGAAAGGGAATTGCCTTATCCCTCTCTGAATCCTCATTGCCTAACAAAGTACTTGACACTGAATAAATGTTTGTTGAATGATGTAACAAGAAAAGAAATCAGCCACATATTAAGCAACTGGGTTAGAGATTTGATTTCAATGTCAAAGGAGAAAAAAACAAATACTAGGGATTTGAAAACAACCCCTTGGGTAAGCTCACTAAACCTGTGTTCATCTAGTTCCAATGTGTTTCTACCTGCTAAAAAGAATTGAGAAGGTCGAGCGCCGAATTGAACAAAAGGGAGCAAAACTAGATTTAACCTCAGAAAAAACATACTGATAGAAATGGGAGGGAAAATGCTAGGGACGTTAGGTGATATTTCTTTAAGGTGTCCTGCATTTCTTACAAAAATAATTGACATCAAACTGGGAACAGAGCTCAGTGGTAGAGCACTTGCCTAGCATGCATCAGGCCCTGGGTTTCATGCCAGCACTGGAGGTAAGAAAAGCATTAAGAGTTTGCTTATTTTCTGAAAGGATATTTATATAGCAAACAGCCTGGGAAGGTAGAGAAAGGGTCTCTTGCCAGGGATAAGGACAGTGTTTTTTCCTGAGCATAATAATATAATTCTCTAAGAACAGATGTTATGCAGTTTTGCTAGTCGGCTTCTTGTGAGATTAGAGGTTTTCTTACATTCCAGGTTTCTCACCTATGACTGTGTGCACAGGATCCATTTGAGTCACTCCTCACTGCTCCTAGGAAACCAAGGTGGGATAGAGGTGCAAAGTAAGCCAAAGCAAACATGGCATGCATGCCACCTGCTGTGAACTAAAGGATGAATAAAGTCATCTGACTCAGGAATCTCATGTCTTCCGTGAGCAGCTATGAATTGTGGCAGACTAACTTGTTCCCATACAATGGAGCAAAATCTTAGACTCTTCACAGGGTGACAGGACTAAAGATAGAACAAAAACAAAAAAGAAGAAGTGATCAATCAATGTTTGTAAAATTGAATAATGCCAGAAAATAAGACTCTGATACTATATAGTAGTTAGAGCAAAGACTTTACAGTCAGTATAGGTTCATAACCTAACTCTTCTACTTATTAACTATATGACCTCTCTCTGAGCTTTATACCCTCATACATAGTTTCTTCAGAAAACCTTACCTTCCCTAGATTTCAATGTCTTCATCATAAAATAGAAATACTAACATTACATTCTGTTATAGTTGTTGTGAGAATTAAATGAGCCAAAATGTGCAAAAGGCTTAAATTGTTCCTGGCATATAAAGACTGATATTTAAGAAGTGCATTTTGATGCTTGAACTTCATTCCATAATCAGTTTTGAAGAAAGGAAATAACATTACTAGGTATTTACCAATTTACTTTAGAAATAAACCTTGATAAAAATTAAATGGTATATACACATATATGTTTATAGGCATATGTGTGTGTATTTCAACCATTAAAAATAAAGAAATCTGGCCTTTGCAACAATATGAATGGAACTAGAAATAATTATGTTAAGCCAAATAAGCCAGGCACAGAAGGGCAGATACCACATGATGTCACTCATATGAGGAATCTAAAAGGGTTCATTTCAAGAAGTTGAGATTAGAATGGTGGTATTAAATAGAGGATGTAGATACTGAAGAAAGGGATAGGGAAGAAGTATGGCAAAAGGTTGATTAATGTTTACTAAGTTACAGGAGCAAGAAATTCTTTTCTACAGCATAGTAAAGTGATTATAGATAATTATAATATTCTGTATGTTTTTCTAAAAAGTGAAAAAAGGAATTTGAACATTTTCAACATAAAAAATGTTGTAAGTTTGAGCCCATAGATAGGATTACCCTAATGTATACATGTATCAAAATATCACATTATATCACATGTACATATTTATGTTTATATATCAGTTAAAAATTAAAACTAAAAACATTTAAAAATTATTATATGGTACATATAATAAAAATAAAGAGAACTGAGAGGATATGAAAGAGAGGATCCACCAAGAGATAGCTGTAATAGTACAGGAGTAAAAACATCATAACTGGGATTTATGTGACAACAGAAATTAAATATAATTCAAGAAATATTTTATTGCTGGTACTTACAGGATTTAGCAAATGACAGAAATATAAATATTAACTTATATTTATACAATTGCTACATAAAAGGCCTTTTTATATACCTGAGGCTTATAATATGAGTAAACTCAGAGAAAAGTAACAGATGTAAGATGGTAAATGTAATAAAGGGAAAATAGGCAAATTGCCTAAAAAGATGTAGGAGACAATGATGACTATAGAGGCCTATGGATATTCTGAGTCTGAAACCCTGAAGTTTATAGTTGTGATAGCTTTCCATTGCTATGACAAAACACCTGAGGAAAAAAATGACTTAAGAGAGGCAAGATTTACTTTGACTCATGGCTTCAGAGGTTTTAGTCCACAGTTATTTGGCCCCATTGCTGTGAGCTTGAGGTAAGGAACATCATCATTGTAGGGATATAGTGTGGTGAAGCTAAGCTGCTCACCTTTTGGCTGTCAAGAAGTGGGAGTGGTGGGTCAGGAGACAAAAATGAACTTTTCAAATTCATGCCCCTCAGTGAACTACTTCCTCCAACTAGGCCCCATTTTCTAAAGTTTCCACCCCTTCCCAATAGCGCCCCCATCTGGCACTATTCAACACATGAACATGCAGAGGACATTCTAGATCCAAACTGTAACATTCCTTCTCTGGCCTCCAAAGGCTCATTCCCATCTCAAAAACAAACAAACAAACAAAAAACCATTCAGTCCATCTCCAAAAGGTCCATATAGTCTTAACAATTCCAGCATTGCTCAAAAGTCCCAGCTGGACAAACTTCAAACCCTGAAGCTCCATGTCTAGCATCCAGGTGCGTGGTGGCATGATGTGAGCTCCAAAAGGCTTGGCAGGCCCAACCCGGTAGCCTTACTGGCTGTAGTTAGTTCACATGGCCTTCCCCATGGGCTGGCTCTCCTTGCTGCCTGCAGCTTCTCTCAGCAGATGTTCCACATTCCTGGCACTGCTAACTTCCACAAATCTCCATTGTCCCTTCAGATTCACATGTTACTCTCACTGGCTACCCGCAGGAATTCTGACTCTGCCATACAAGCTTGGATTCTCAGGCCTTCTTTGGAAATCTTAATGGAAGCCTTCATGACCCTTCTAACTCCTGCATTCTGCATGCCTGCAAAACCAGCATCATGTGAATGATGCCAAGATCTGCTGCCAGCAGTCTTCTGAGTTCACACAAGAATCATACATTAAACTCTGTTTACAACATTCTAGGGATTCTCCAGTCTGAACCTCCAAGCCTTCTGAAACTTCGCCCACAAACCAGTTCCAAACGTTTCTGAACCACATGAATAGGCATACTCCCAGCAACAATCCTACCTCTTGGTACCGATTTTCTGTTAGTCAGCTTTCTGTTGCTGTGACAAAATACATGAGAATGGTAATTTAAAGGAGTTAAGATTTATTTTAGCCCATAGTTTCAGAGATTTCAATCCACACCTACTTGGTCTCATCACTGTGGACTTGAAATAAGGCAGAACATCATAGTAGGGGAGGGGTGCAGTGAAGCAAAGCTGCTCACCTCATAGCTACCACAAAGCAGGGGAAAGGGCTAGTGATATAATAAATTCTTCAAAGGCATGCCCCAGTGAACTATTTCCTCCAATCAGGATCTACTTCCTCAATTTTCTATTACCTCCAAATAGCACCATCAGCTGGGACCCAAGCCTTCAACATGTAAATCTCCAGGGGACATTCCAAATCCAAGCCATAACACCAGCTGAAAATGCCAAGTCTGTGCTCCAAAGAGGTTGAGCTACATGTGCACATCTGGGTCTCATCAGAACAGAAAATATGATGAAGTCATATGCGGTGGTGGGGGGGAGATGAACAGGGTAGTGTGTAAAGAACAGGGAAAGAAACAGAGATAGAAAGTAGAATGTAGGGGCCCATGGAAGAGAGCTACAACTAATACTAAGTGTCCCCAGGAAAAGCATAAGTAAAGATGTGGGAAAGTGGAAAACAGGAATAGCTGGTAATGTCATGTGCTACAGAAAAACAATAATGGGGCAAGTTCTGAAAAGATAGTCTCAGAGGCAGCCAGGCTGCAATGGGTTAATTTATCAATTATCAGAAAGTAGGTAGAAAGGAGAGAAAACAGTAGAAAGGAAAGAGTTGGAAATAAAAGAAAATAGATGACTTGGATGAATTATTCCAAAGATGGAATCTGGAACAACTAGGGAAAGGATTACCTTGAAACAAGAATAGGAAATTTATTGCCATGAGACAAAAAAGAAAGAAGTAAAGATATAGGAAAAATATTGAAATGGAGGACAGGGACATTGAGAAAATGCCTATAATGTCAATTTATCAATACAGTATGAATTGCTGAAACTACAAATCAAAGGTTTGGGTCTAAGTAGGAGAAAAGGAGAAAGAACACCTATGACTAAATATAAGTAAATAGACCCAACAAAGTAAAAAGATCAGAGAGTCTGGTAGTTCAAGAGTGTACAGTGGAGAGGTCAAGAGTCAAGGGACCCCCAGAGTATGGTGATTAGGGACAAGGTCCTAGAGTTAGTCAGGATAGGTCCAAAACTCATCCTGCTGCTTCTCAGATATGAAACAGCAGGCAAATTACCTAACCTCTTTATGCCTCATCTGAAGATAATATGATGATATTATCCACTTTGTATGATTGTCATTTGGATCAAAGATTCTAATAAAATACAAATTGCTAATAATAGAGTGTCTCTCATAGTGCACACAGCTTTGTTTTTTGAATTCATTATATGTTCATTAATGTGGTTGACCCACAAGAAAGAAACAAATTTTTGAAATGATTTACACTAATGAATAAATGACAGACCACAAATCATGCTTTAAAGTGGACTGCTACTAGTCCCAGACATCTCTAGTTTGCTCATGCTATGGTCTGAATATTTGTTTCCTTCTAAAATAACCTCAAGGTGGTGATTATCACCCTTTGAAAGGTGATTAGATTCTCAGGGTAGAACTCTCATGAAAGAGAGTAGTGCTCTTTTAAAATAGGTCCAAGGGAACTCATTTGACACTTTGATCCTATGAGGACACAGCTGGATTTAAAAACCACTAAACAGGCCCTGCCAAACACCAACCAACTAGACCTATCAATGCCTTGGATTATGGCTTTCAGGTCCAGAACTGTGAGAAATAAATATTTGTTCTTTATAAGCTATCCAATTTATGATATTTTTGTTATAGTATTTTGAACAAACTAAGATAGATCAATTTCAGGCTTTGTCATAAGTAAAAAAAAAATAAAAATAAAAATAAAAAATTCCAGCATAGTATGTGGGACAAGAGACAACTTTCAACTTCCTTTTACCACCAGATTATTATCATAGCTTCTTGAAAAATTCTATTTCTAAATCCATGGATTCTTTGTAAAATCTAAATCTCTGCCACTCCCATTCCGACCCCTGATTTTCTACATCAGCTACAGAAAGCTGAAATAAAACATACTTCTATACATTGTGTTGAACAGTATCACATTTAGCACACTTCAAATTTGTATGTCAAAACTGCCTATGTTGGGGTGGGGTTGTGGCTCAGTAGTAGAGTGCTTGATGAACATGTGTGAGGCCCTGGGTTTGATTCTCAGCACCACATATAAATAAGTAAAATAAAGTTCCATTGACAACCAAAAATAACTATTAAAAAAAAAACCCTGCCTATATTGGATATCCTCATGAGGGATGGATGTGAGAAGTCCTGCACAACTTAGAAGACTGCTGAGCCACAAAGTAGCCACACCTTCTTAAAATTCCCTCCACATACCAGAGAAATCCATGTATCCCAAGTTCCAGGAGATTAAGCCACTGGTTCTGCCTTTAGTCATTTCTGTCTGGCATGATAGCTCTAACACCTCCATGTTTAATACTTCTCATCATGTTACTATGCAAGTATTTACAAGAGTATATTACAAAGGATAAATTTTAATAGAATGCATTACAGCTAGTCATTTTCTTTGAGGTCTCAAAGATCTGGGTAGAGTTTATTTCCTCCTACTTAATCCCTCACAAAACATTTACAGAGCACCATTAACATAAGTAAACTCTTCAATATCCCTTTATCAAAATGCCATCACCAGTTACAACTCTGGATTTCATAATGCACTTACCAAGGATACCTTTCCCCACACCACATATCCCATTTAAGCGAAGTTCATCATTTTAGTACTTAAGTGCCTACAAGCATGAAGGAGTCTCCATGAGGCAAGAGAACTCACACCCATTGTAGGATAATCATCTTTCCAAACTAGCATCAAAAGCCAATATAACCCTATAGCTACTTCAACCATCAAAAGAGACCCCAAAGGTTTCAGTTCCATTCCCACTGAAAATGCTTGCTTTAAGAAGTTCTTAAAAATGGCCTGGGGGACTGGGGATATAGCTCATTTGGTAGCTTCTTGACAAATTCTAAGCCCCTGGATTCTTTGTAAGACCTAAATCTCTGCCACTCCCATTCTGACCCCTGAATGTCTATATTAGCTATAGAATGCTGAAATAAAACATACTTCTATACATTTATGCCTTGCATGCATAAGGCCCTAGGTTCAATCCCCAGCACCACCAAAAGAAAAAAAGAAAAAAAAAAAAAACAGGCTGGGCTGGATGTTCTAAAACAGGACATATGTTAAGAACCCCAGCTCTGGACTCAGACTGCCTGGATTCAGATCTTCTGAATTTTTGGAGTCTGAACTTAAACTTACTATGTCTCTTTCTTCATCATAAAATGGAAATAATAATGCCTGTCTATAGGGCTATTTTCAAGATTAAATGAAATAGTACATGAAAAGGATCTAGAAATCTGCCCAGCATCTAAGAAAGAATTCAAATAGATTAGTTATTAGCTGTGATTTCAAGTGTCTGCTTACATAGTGGGTACTTAAGCACTCTTTAGAGAATACTGATTTTATGAATCTGCCTAAACTTGAGTTATGCAAGGTTTCCTAAATACAACAAGAGCATTGCACAAATCAATTATCATTAGAACTGGAAAATCCATATACCATACATCTCTTTGTTTCATTAATAAAATATCTTTTGAAAATGAGCTTACTAAAAAAGTGTATAAATAAACAAAAGAAAATGTGTTTTCTTTCTGAGGACTACCCCATAAATAAAATACATTATGTTTAAACTGACCGCTAGTTAGCTGAACATTCATTTCCTAATTTCCCTTGTCTCTCTAGCTCCCCAAATCTGCACAAGTACAAGATCAGCTACATAAAACTCTTACCTGTGTTAATGACCTATAAATGCCAGTCAGTAAGATGATGCATTCTCATTAGTGGTCTTCACCTCATTAGAAGCCTGCTTTCACTGATAATGGACCTCAGAGGTCAATTTAAAAAAATCTAGGAAAGAACTCTCTTTAATTTAACAGATGGACAGGTGTTTGGAAGCCAAGAGCTGTTCATGGTTGCATTCCACATGCCTACGAAAATTGCAAAGACATCTGCAGAAACCTAGCACTAAATCCCAACATGGTTCCTATTGAAGAAGCCACCAATAACTCTAATACAAGAGAGGACAAAATATAAATTTGATTGGATTTCCCCATTTAGTTTTCTGAAAGTACTAAGAGTCATCAGAGTGATCTCAATAGCTCCCCCCTGGAAAACACATCTCTATTAAACAGTCAAGAATTTATATTGGTTTTAATATCTGATTTCATCTCATCTAATAAATAAATGAACTGCAGGAGCAGCCTCCTTAAAAAAAAAAAAAAAGTGCAAAGTCATCCCCCCAGCCTTTTCAACCAAAGAACCACTATTGGAACATGAGTTACAATAGTTAAGTAATGTTAAAAAAAAAAAAAAAAGTGGTTTATTTCTGTTGTTCCTCAAAACCTCCATTCCTTTCTCCAAAGGGATTATTCAGTCTCAATGTGCCTGGGTGATTCTGTGACTACCTAATAAGGCAAACTGGGATTCACGTAAATAAGGGCACTTGTGAAGGTAAGAACAGGGCTACTGGGCAAGTGTGCTAAAAAGCAATTTCTACGATATGAAGGCTTATGCATGCACAAGTTATCCAAAGTGAGATGTTCTCAGAGATAAGCTGAAAAGTCTAAAGCAACCTCTTCAAAATAAACAAGGCAAATCTTATCAATTCAAGAGAAATCACATTCACAAAAACTCCTTGCATTTCTGCCAAATATGTATTTACAAACTATGCAGGAAAGAACTTGTGTGATACGACTGATATCCTGGCCAAGTCTCAAGATTTATAGTTAGTGACATTTGCAGTAACCAGGTAGCAAATTGAATCTCACAGGAAAGGGATGAAATATGGAAATGTAAAGTGAGTCCAAAAATAGTATTTTTCTTACCCGAAAAAGTGAAGCCTGGGAAATATATGGATGGCTTTGTGTACTTATCTAAATCCCCTTTTCTATCATAAAATATTCACATTTCAGAAAAGCAAAATGAAGCAAAGAGGTAGCAAAGTAGAAAAAAAATATTCAAATGTTCAAAATACTGTCTGTTCATAACTGCTCCAGAGCAGAAAATGAAAAGCAGAATTTGATCTGGCTTTTCTTTCAGACCTTTCAATGATGATCCCGCTGATGCCACAGAATTCCGCAAAAACTTATCCAGACAGTCAAGGAGACCTTGTAATTTGCAAAGACTTGCCACAAGCATGTAGCTACACTTTACACAACGATCAAGACTTAATATTTCCTATCCTTCACTTTTGCTGACCTGTCAAAAAAAAAAAAAAAAAAAAACCATGTCCCATCCTCAGAGGATGCTTTCCAGTCATGTTCGGAACTCTTCAATTCTCTACTAAAAGGAGCAAGCATCTAAGCAGCTTCCCAAGTAGCTCATTCAGTGGTTGACACACTCATCTGTCACTTAGCCTCTCTCAAACCTGTGGAATAATCCATTCCTTGGACTTAATGATACCTCTTTAAAAAAAAAAATGTACAGGAGCTCATTGGTTTTTGTAAAGACAATGTCAAGAAACTCGCAATTCGACAGGATTTCATTTAAAATCCTTTTAGAAAGTGGAATCTGTAAAAGCTAATTACTCCCAAACAGGAAATTAACTGAAACACACGCACACACACACACACACACACACACACACCCCACAAACCACACACAATCACACACCAAGCACACGTGCACAACACTCAAACTGGAGAGGTGGGGGGAATCGGTCAGACGCTTAGAAAGTATGAGTTAGGTAAAAGGCACACGGCCCTGGGTCGTGGTTTCTGCTCCAGAGCTGAGGCTCCTAGAGGACACGCTGGTGACAGCGTTCCCGCGGCGCTCCGCCAGGGACAACCCAAAGATCCCTCTTGGTGCCTGCCGGCATATCATCCCTCCTTCCCTTCTCGGAGCGAAGGGCTCCGCCCGCGGTGACCGCAGCAGGTCAGGGTGGGGCGGGGGCGCACGGGCGCCGGCTCTCTCCACTCGTTCGGGAGCATGCGGGCGCCACTTACATGCCTGGCTGGAGCTGTAGGGCGCTTCCTGGCGGCCAGCTGGCGGCCACCCAAGCGCAGAAGCACCAGAGCCACAGTGGCGAGGTCATCTCAGCGAGGCCAAGCCACTCCGGCCACCGCCCGAACTGCGCGCTGTGCGCCGCTCGGAATCCGCCGAGTCCGAACCCGGCGCAGAAGTTGGGCTCGCCGGGCAGAAGTTGGAGTGCAGGGCTTGCGGGCCCGCGAGGTGCGTCTCCCTGAGGAGGGCGCGGCAGCGGCTCGGCCCCACCGGCGCCACAGGCGATTGGGATCCCAGGAGGAGCGGCCAGAGGAGCCCCCGAGGCGCGGTGGCCGGCGAGCTGCACGGTCCTGCTCCGCCGGGAGCGACTGGAGCAGAGCGAGCCCAGCGGCCCCGCAGCCCCCGCAGCCCGGGTGCCATGGAAACGCGCTCGCCGCCCTCCCGCCCCGGCCCCTCCGGAGCGCTTAAAGAGACAGCCCCGCTGCCACCGCCGGCTCGACGCGTTGTTGGGCGTCCCCCACCCCCCAGCGCCCTCCTCACCCCCCTCCTCTCCACGCCAGCGCTGCGGGGACTAGAAGCGGCGGGGGCTGGGCAGTGGGGGCAGTGGGAGAAGCAGCTGGGACGCAAAATCAGGGGTTTCGCTGAATACTCAGCCTGACTCTACTCCCAACCTCTTCTGATCCACCCTCTAAGCACACACACACCCCAAAGCCCGCTAAAGATGCTAAGCTGCTCTGGTTTTCAGCCTCACATACCAACCTGCTCAGAACCAACCAGCTGTGCATCTGCTACAAGCAGAGACCAAAAGAAGGCTGACTTTTGATTCACACTCCTTCAGCTCACTCCCTACCTCGAGTCTGGGGAGTAGGTCCGAACACCAGACTAAGGGAGGTGTGTTTGAAGTGAAAACCAAATGGTAGTTGATTGAGTCAAATCTCTTGCCAAATCGACAGTTGCAGGACACATCTTCAGCTCATCCAGAAATCCTAGTTACTCAAAATGAGATAATCTCCCTTCATTTTATTTGGCCACCGTCTCACTCAATTTAGGCACCAGAGTTATAGGAAGGAGCCAACAGTTCTATAAAACTACTCCATCCTTCCCTGCAAACCAACTCCCTTTCCCCAAAAATATACGGAGAAGCCGTCAGTTGCGAGCCCCCACGGCCCTTCCAGAAGGGAACAGCGTCTGCTCTGAACGCGAAGCTTGGGTTGCGGTGCTGGCTAGCGCTGCCCGGGACGCACAGCCAAGAGTAGCGCGGTCGCCAGCAGCTCCGGCCTGAGGCTATGCCTGTGCTCGGCGCCAGCTGCTGTCTGGAAGGCCGCAAACCTCTGGAGTCTGTTTCGTGAAAATAAAAATCTATGGTGCATTGTGCCCTCCAACAAGGACAGCCCAAGCTCTGGAGCCATCGTCTGCAGTTTAACCCTGCAGAAAATGGAACCGTCTGCAATGAAACAACTTTTTTTTCCTTTATTCCTAAACTTACCAAAAGTGTCTATCCAAGGACTCATTCATAATCAAACACTTAAAGCGATACCACCTGATTTCCACAGTCCTAGGACCCCTAAAATGATTTTTCTCAGAAGGTGTTTTTGGACTCCCTATTGCCTTTCATAGTTGAATTAACCATCTGGCTTTTAATTTCAGTCTTCTAAGCCTTTGTTCCCCTTTTTTCTCTTTCTGCTTTTTCTGTCACTAAAGAAGCAATTGGGCATTTACAGGAGGGACAGAGGAGCACACTTTTGGGGGGTTTCTGAAAAGGAATAAGAAGATGAGAGTGGGAGAGAACCACACTCCTGAATTTTTTAGCATTCTGTGACTTTGCTCTCCTTGTTTATTTAAGTTTGAAATTCATGCTAACTTGCAATGTTTTCTATTCCTCTTAGACTTATCTGTATATTTTTAACTTTTTAAATTCAAGTTTACAGTGAAAAATTCTGTAAAAACACAACTAAATGATATCTTTATCTTTTGGCAAATATCTTGAACACAGAATTTTAGAGCTGTTTACACAATAGAAATCATTATCTGACCCCTGTGTTTCATGAAAGAGGAATTAATTCTTACTTCCCTTTCTAAACACCAGTTATACATGAACCAGGCCTTCTCCAAACCCAAGAGATAGTGGACTTGGTGCTGACACCAGCTGTGGAGATGCATTCTCCTGTGGCTAACTCTCAATTAGTTCTGTTAACAATAGGCCCAGCACAGGTTAGTAAAATACACTGGTAATTTTAAAATTTAATTCTAAATTCTCCTAAAGAGAATTGATTACTCAGTTTCACCTCCTTTTCTTTTTCCTCTCCCTCTTCTAGGGAAGCACTATTGACAGTAAAATGACCAAAGGCAGGTGGGGCACTATAAGGATGGGAATTAAGAAACTGGATAAGCCATAATGATTACAGCTTCTGAACTAGTGTAATGATTGTATAGTGTATGTGTACAGGTACAAAGATTAACCCTCTCCATGGATTCAGTTTTCTAGTTTGTCCTTTGGATGAAACTTAAAGGCTCCAGTTTGTTTCAATACTGTTTGATCTTAATTGTTTTGATGAAAATTTATAGTGTACCTAAAGATGATGATATAGATTAACTGTTCCCTGAAATTTCCTGTGACTTGCTAAGCCTTTCTTTGCTTCTGGACTAGTTTTAACTCTGCAGGAGTCTATCTTCAACTAATCTCATTCCCTTTGGGTATGTAAAAAGTTTCTATACAATTTTCTTTATATTAAAGAAAGATAAATAAATTTAGTATAAGTCATGGCTGAAATTCAGAGCTATTTTAAGAGCTAAATAATACAAGAATATATGTGAATTATTTGATTGCATGATTGTTTAGTAAAGGACAGTTTAGGTACATGGAAAGTAAATCACAAATTAGAAAAATTTCCTCCCATGATTTTGAAAGCACTTTATTGTAGATGAACATTTAAAATAGTATGGATGTGACAGGCTAAATATTAGTGTACATTTCATAAAGTAATGTTGATTTTACATTATTCTAGCACGGCTTATAACAAGAAAACAATGCCATGTAAGCAATTATCCTTAAATGAAAAAGCAAATGCATTAAAGTTTTTACCATAAACTGACATGAATCCAGCACTTCCTTTGTAATTTGTGCATACAATTTAAAAATAACTGGTTATGTGGTTTGATTGGCTGGTTATGCCATATCTTTAAAACAGGAGAGCATTATGAAACCTGTTGGCTACAGTCTTACAGATTAAAATAGCAATAGTTTGGTGGTTTCAGGGTTCTATGAACACACAAATTGAGGCTAGATACAGAAGAAAAAGAAAAGAAAATACCAGTTAATTATACCTTTATTGCCCAGAGTGAAAGACATTAAATTAACAAAGAAAGAGAATGAGCCAGTTATACAAAGAATCAGTTTTAAAAATTAAGAGAAGTGTTATGCTAATAATACCGCTTGCTCAGACATAAATTTCATGGGGTACAAAAACCAGATTCATCATGAATTGGCTTTACTTTTGTGAATGATCTTTTACACTTGCCTACCTAGATAGGCTCTTAAAAATAGATTTGACAAAGTAGATGAGTGTTCTCTCAGAGAGGAGTCCAAAAGATTAGGAGAGGAGGGCGATCTCCAGTGGGCATGCCACATACCATTCTCTCTCCCTCCATACCTGCATCTAAGGCGTAATAAATCTAACGAGCGAGCTTCTTCCTTGTTAGGAGGTGGAGTAAGCCAATTTCATGCTTTATGTATGCTGGTTGTAAAAAGGAATGCTTACCTAAAAAGAAATAGATTCCGACCAGATGTTCTCAAAATCTTCCTCAGCTGCTGCTTGAAGCTTTACAGTCACCGAATACTTTATCTTCTCGTCTATCTTCTTCTAATTGAGAAATTGTTGATCCATGCAGTACGACAAGCAGGCTGCTGCAAAAACCTTCCTGCCAAAGCTTTTCAGCCCTGCTCTCCTTCTGCACAAAAACTTCTAGTGTCTATACGGGGACAGAAAAAAAAGAGCAGGCCACTTCATCTAGCAGGTGTTGTGGGTTGAAAGAGGAGGAGGTCAGAAAGCAATTCTTCAAAGGATAGCTTCTGTCACCTGAAAGTGTAATAAATTGCCATTACAGAAATGCCTACAAGCACTAATGAGCCATGTACATTGAAATCTTGATGTCAGGAAAAAATAGAATGAAATTCACCCAGGAACCAACTAGGATCGTCACACCAAGATGTGAATAATCATTCTTGCTTTGATTTCATCTGCCACTAAATTTTGTTCCTACAGACCTATATTCCTCTCTCTCTTTAAAGGGATTAAAAATTCAACATAAAACTCCTAAGATGTTTGTCTAGTGATTTATACATAATTACTCAGTGCTGTGATACTTATTGGTCATAATGACTTACAAATCATATGTAAGTGATAATGGAATTACTAGCTCTGAAATTACATATTCGTATTGGAACATAATTAGAAGCTTAGCCCAGACATACATTTGTACTTTTTTCTGAAACTATACTATGCATTTGCATAGCTGATGCTTTTCGGTATATATGGAATAAGACACACGTAACATTAAATTTACAATCTTCACCTTTCTTAACTGAACAGTTCAGTAGGGTTGTGTATATCCACATTGTTGTGCAACAGATCTGTAGAATGTCTTCATTTTGTAAAACCGAAGCTCCATACCCATTAATATAAATTCTCCCTCCTTCTCTCCAGCCCTTAGCAGTCACCTTTCTACTTTTTCTTTCTATATTGACCACTTTAGATATTTCACAGGAGAATCATAAAGTATTTGTTTTAGTTTTTGTGAAAGGCTTAGTATATTTAGCGTCTTTTCATTATTTTGATAAGAGGCATTCTAACAGGTGTGAGGTGAGATCTCATTTGATTTTAATTTGCATTTCCCTGATGATTAGAGATATCCAGCAACTTTTTATGCATCTGTTGGCTACTTTTATGTCTTTGGAAAATGTGTATTCAGATTCTCCTCCCATTTTTTAATTGGGTTATTTTTTTTTTTTTGCCCTTAAATTCTTTGATTTTCTTACATTGTTTGGATATTAATCCCTCATCAGAGGTATGGTTGGCAAATATTTTCTTCTATTTTTAGTTGTCCCTTCACTTGTTGATTATTTCCTTTGCTGTAAACATGTTCTTTAGTTTAATGTAAATCTATTTCTCTATTTTTGCTTTTGTTGACTATGCTTTGGGATTCATAGGCAAAAAAATTGTTGCCCAAAACCAATAATATGGCACTTTCCCTCTGTGTTTTATCTCACTAGTTTTACAGTTTTTAAAGTTTTATTCTTTAAGTCTTTACACCATTTAGAGTTGATTTTTAAATCTAGCATGGGATAAGGGTCTAATATCATTATTCATTAATAAATGGCAATTGTCCCAATGCCATTTGTTAAAAAGATCATCTTTTTCCCCATTGTGTGTTCTTGGTATCTTTGTAGGAAATCAGCTGATTCTAAATGCTTGGATCTATTTATTGACTCTCTATTTTGTTCCATTGGTCTGTGTCTGTTTTTATGACGACCTTACTGCTTTGATCACAATACTTTTGTAGTGTATGTTGAATCCAGGTATTGGGAGGCATCCAGCTTCATTCTTTTTGCTCAATGTTGCTCATGTTAGGCAACATGGACATTTTGGCAATTTGAATTTTCAGCACATGATCGTGAGATATCTTTCCACTTATTGTTGTCTTTTCAGTTTCTTTCATCTGTGTTTCATTAAGTTCATTATAGAGATCTTTCACCCCTTCATTAAATTTATTTCTAAGTGTTTTGTTTGGGGAGCTATTATTTGTTTTCTTGATTTCTTTTTTAGATACCTCATAGTATATGTTCAATTTATATTTTGCAACTTTACTGACTTTTTTAGTTCTAAAAGTTTGGGGGAGGAGTCATTTAGAGTTTTCTACATAGCAGAACATGTCATCTGCAAACAGTGACAATTTTACTTCTTTTTCATTATGGAAGCCTTTTAGTTCCTTTTTTTGCCAAATTGTTCTGGACCTAACTTTCAGTACTATGTTGTATAGAAGTGATGAGATTGCTCATCCTTGTCTTTCTGATCTTAGATAAAAAGATTTAAACTTTTTACTAGTGAATATTCTATTAGTTGTGGGCTTGTAACATATGACCTCCATTATAATGAGATTCATTCTTATATACCTAGCTTGCTGAGTGTTTTTATTATGAAAGCTCCTTGAATATTTTCAAATGCTTCTTCTACATCCATTGATGTAGGAGAGGATCATAAAACTTTTTGTCCTTCATTCTGTTAATTGACTGATTTTCCTATATTAGTTATGTTCCTAGGATAAGTCTCACTTGATTTTGGTAAATGATCTTATCATTGTGCAGATGAATTCTGTTTGGTAGTATTTGTTTAGAATTTTCATATGAATATTCATTGGGAATATTGGCCTCTAATTTTCTTTTCTTATAGTATTTTCATCTGGCTTTGGTGTCAAAGTAATGATGACCTTGTAAAGTGAGTTTGGAAAAAGTCCTTCCTTTTCAATTTTTGGAAGAATTTGACAATGATCAATATTAGTTTGTTTTTAGTGTTTGTTGGAATTCAGAAGTGGAGCCTAGGCTTATCTTTGATGGGAAATTTTTTTATTACTGATTTAGTCTTCTTACTCATTATTGGCCTGTTCAGGTTTTCTTTCTTTCTTTCTCTCTCTCTCTCTCTCTCTCTCTTTTTTTTTTTTTTTTTTTTTGGTTATATAGTCTTGTTAGATTATCTGTTTCTAGAAATTCACTTGACTCTTCTAGGTTATCCAGTTTATCACCACAGAATTTTTCATAGGTATTGTCTTATGATCCCTTGTATTTCTGTGGTATCAATTTTAATGTCTCCTCTATTATTTCTGAATTTACATATCTGAGTCTTCTGTCTTTCTAAGCCTAGTTAAAGATTTGTCAATTTTGTTTGTATTTTAAGTGAACCAATTATTATTTCTTTTTTAAAAAAATATTTTTATTTATTTAGTTTTCGGAGGACACAACATCTTTGTTTGTATGTGGTGCTGAGGATCCAACCCGGGCCGCACGCATGCCAGGCGAGCGCCCTACCGCTTGAGCCACATCCCAGCCCCCCAATTATTATTTTCATTGATTTTTCCCATTGTTTTTCTTTTTGACTTTATTTCATTGATTTCCCTCCCTTCTGCTAACTGAATTTATTTTTGTCATTTCTTTTCTGTTTTTTTTTTTTAAATATACGATTGCATTGTTTATCTGGGACCTTTTTTCTTTTTTGATATAGGCATTTATTACTATAAATTTCACTCTTAAAACAGCTTTTGCTGCAAATCACAGGTTTTGATGTATTGTGTATTCATTTTCATTTGTCTCAAGATATTTTTAATCTTTTAGTTTCTTCAGTGACCTAATGTTTATTCAAAAGCATGTTGCTTAATTTCCATATATTTGCAATTTTTATGAAATTACTCATTATTGACTTCTAGTTTCATACCATTGTGTTTGGAAAAGATATTTGATTTGATTTTAATAATCTATGCTGGTGAAGGTTTCAGATGTGCTTGAAAAAAATGTATATTCTGCTACTATTGGATAGAATATTTGTATATATCTACTAGGTCTATTTGGTCTAAAGTATAGTTCAAGGCCAATATCTCCTCAATTGATTCTCTGTCTAACATATTCATTGATGAAACTGGAGTTTTGTTGTCCCTTACTATTTTTCTGTTTCAGGCTTTCAACATATTGAAGTCCACTACTTTGTGGGATTTTTTTTTTGGTTATTAATAACAGGCAAATTTTAGTCCAATTCTTTGTGTCTTACTACCTCTGATAATTGATCATATTCAAACAGCCACTATCAATGCCTCTACACATAACCATGCTAAATAAGTTTTTAATAAATCTGATTATAAAGAAGCATATAATGGGTCAACACAGTCTAATATGTGCTTGATATTGGAGATTCTCTGACCTAGTTATTTAAGAAATAGCTGCAAAAGATACTACTACTATACCATTAGCTCACTTTTGCAAAATAAACATTCATATTTAGGAATGATCAAAACCAAACCTCCATAATGTAGTTTTCTATTTCTTTTCCAACTTGATAAGGATAATTTAGAAGAGAATTTTATAGAAGTACACCAATGAGGGAAATAGTAGTTGATGAACCCCAGTGTAAATAAGTAAAAATATCCACTTAAGAAAAAATGATCAATCCAGATGGCATATTCAAGCCCAAATCATGACTAAGACCATAATTTAAATTACAGAGATACAAACAATGTAATTTATGTATCATAAAACTCAACATTTTAAAGTGCAAAATTCAGTGTTCTTTAATATTTTCATAAGGCTGTAAAAATTATACCCCTATGTAATTCTTTAGCACAAATTTAGGGTACTTGAAAATTATTAACATAAATTTATATACAAACATACTACACATTTGCACCTGAAATATTTTTTTTTATAAATATACATTTTAATTTACTTGGGTAAATTTCTCTAGGCATGGATTTTCTGGGTTATATGACAACTTATTTATAACATGTTTTTTCAGATTTTTTTTCACATTTTTGCACCGGAAATATTTCTATGGTTTTGTATGTGTGTTTTATGTAGTAGATGAGATGGGTAGCTTCAGCTATATAGCTATGAAATTGATATCCAAAATACAGTCAACATATTGTCAAGAAAGTGAAAAGGAAACCAAGGGAATAAAATGAAATATTTATGAGTCATATCTGAGGTAGGTTTAGTATCCAGCATATAGAAAGAATGCTAACAGGGAGTTTAAAACATGGCAGAATAGAGGGGATTCACCTTCCTGGCTGCTCCATGACATGAAACCAAGAAAGCATATAGGCAGCTTCTCAGCAATATGGGCAAAAAAGATCAGTGGACTTTGCTGCAATTTAAAACTGGACATTCAAAGCAGATCGGAGACTCAGGAAGTTGGGTATAATAAAATAAGGAAAAATGTCACCCTAGCGGCATAGCCGCTGCCATGGCTGGGCCAAAAACACCAGCCAGAGTGCTCCCTCAGCCAGCAAAGTAGAGGGATAAGGGATTTAAAGGAACCCACATTTTTAAAAATATCTTTATTCCATTCATTTATTTTTATGTGATGCTGAGGAGCGAACCCAGGGCCCCACACATGCTAGGTGAGCACTCTATCACTGAGCCACAACTCCAGCCCCAAGAAACCTGCACTTTTAGGAGGCCTGAGGCATGTCTGGGTATGGAGCCTTTAGAGATCAAGGACATTGCCAACTAAACTGAAAGGCGAGCTACACAATATCCTTGTGGGGAAAGAAGCCACCATCTCTCCAGGCAACCTGTGAAGGACAAAGGAAGGAATCATTTTGCAGCCACAGTGCAGGAGTTGGCAGCTGAGAGAGTGAATTCCTGGCAAACTGGAGTTTGGCCTGAAATACAGACCAAGTAAACACACACTGCACAACATGGAGTGTGCTTAAGTGGTCAGAAAAAAAATCAAACATGGAGAGAGGTGTACACAGGAGACAACTGGTCATGGAAAACCACCCAGTTCTACCCCTATCCCTTCAACCTGGCTGCTTGCAAGAATGGAAGGGAGAGATGCATCTGTCTAGCAATTCAGAAGGTCAGGGGCAGGAGAGAAGGAATTTGAAGACTGAACCCAAGAACAGGAAACATGCAGTCCACAGGTGATATAGGATACTAAGAATTGGCTCCTCTACCACATGAGAGGAATCCAGAGGAGATCCCTAGGGCACAGTCTTCCAGCATGGACCAGCAAGTAATGGGCCCTGGAGGTTCACTGACTTAAAATTTCCAGGCCAATTGGCATTCAGCAAATAGCCTAGAACCCACCTAAGCCTAAACCTGCCTCCAGGAATTTGGCCTATGGGATTAACTCTCTCACTCCAGTAATCTGGAGGGTGCTCCAGAGGACCCCAACTAAAAATAATGAGAAGAGAAGCTGAGAAACTTTTGAACTCCAATGAAGAGAATTCTTTAACTTTTCATCAAGATTTTTTTATTGTCTTTTTAAAATTCTTTTTCTGTTTAATTGTGACCTTAATGATACATAGACATTTATACTTCTTCATTTCTAACATTTTTGAAGCCAGTTATTTTTCAAGGATTAGTTTTTTGTGAACTAGGATGTTTGGTTAGTATATTTTAGTTTTGTTTTATATTTTCTATTTTTAATTTATACTATATATATATTTTTTCTCCTACCTACTTCCTTTGATACTTTTTTCTCTCACTAACAACCAAGTCTCTATTGTTCTCTCTTTCACTGTTTCTTAAAATTTTACTTCTATCTTCTCTCCTCTTCCCTCATAGTCATCACATCCTATATCAATTCTGTTATCTTCATGTCCTCCATTTGAAATTGTAAACCCTTTTACAAGTTTGCTGTTTTTATTTTGGCAATAACTGATCATATCTTTTCTGTTATTGTGATAATTAACATAATAGACTTCATAGAAGAAACTATTCGGTTTAATGCAGTATATATATATTTTTAATGCAGTATATTGTTTGCATTTGTTGTTGTTATTATTTGTCTCTCCTTAAATAGTGTGGAACTGGAAAACTTCAGGGACACTATAAATCCAAAGGGTAGAAACTCAGTTGCCTCAGATCCATAATGTTGAATGGGTAGTCACAAAATCTAAGTGAAAAAGCAAGGGAACAAATCACCCCAAACAAACCAAGATACTCAATAACAGAATCCACCAACAACACAATATAAGAAATGTCAGAGAAGAGTTAAGAATGTACATTGTTAAATTTATCTGCAAAGTAAAGGACAGTATAAGGAGTGAAATTACAAAATAAAGTAAGTGAAAGATTACTTCAACAAAGAGATAGATTATGAAAAAGCAAAAAAAAAAAAAGCGGCAATCCTCAAAATAAAGGAATCAATAAACCAAATTAAAAATTCAATTGAAAGAATCACCAACAGACTAGATCACTTGGAAGACAGAGTTTCAGTCAATGAAGACAAAATATATAATCTTGTAAACAAAGATGACTGTGAAGAAAAAATATTAAGAGACCACAAACAAAATTTCTGAGAAATATGGGATATCCTGAAAAGAGCAAATTTAAGATTATATTGGGATAGATGAAGTCTCAATGATACAAACAAAGCAATGAACAATATTTTCAAAGAGATAATATCAGAAAATTTCCCAAACCTAAAGATTGAAATGAAAAATCAAATACAGGAGATTTATAGGACCCCAAATAAGCAAAATTACAAAGGACCCCCACAAAAGTACATTATTATGAAAATGCCTAACATACAGAATAAGAATACAATTTTAAAGACCTCCAGAGAAAAATAATAGGAACATTTAGAAAGAAACCAATCCAGATCTCAGCTGATCTCTCAACCCAGACCCACAGAGTTAGGAGTTCTTGGAATAATATATACCAAACTCTGAAAGAAATATGGATTCCAGTCAAGAATACTATTCTCAGCAAAATTAAGCTTCAAAATTGATAATGAAATAAAAAACTTCCATGATAAACAAAAGTTAAAAGGATTCACAACTAGAAAGCTGGCACTATTAAAACATACCCAGTAAGGTTTTCTTCAATAAGAAATGAAAAATAAAAGTGAAAACCAGCAAAGGGAGGAACTACACTAAAAGGAAAGTGAATCAATCTAATTCAAATTAAGAACCAGAAAAAATCAATATAACAGCACATAAAAAGCATATCTTAATAATAACCTTGAATGTAAGTGGCCTAAATTCATCAATCATTAAAAGATATAGACTGGCAGATCAGATTAAAAAAACAGGACCCAACAATATGCTGTCTCCAAGAGACTCGCCTTATAGGGAAGAAATTCACAGGCCAAAGGTAAAAGGATGAGGAAAAATGTATCATTTACATGGATCTCACAAACAAGCAGGAGTTTCTATCCTCATATCAGACAAAGTGGACTTCAAGCCAAATTTAATCCAGAAGGGACAAAGAAGGACATTTCATAATGCTTAATGGAATTATATATCAATAAGTCATAACAATCAGAAATATTTATGCCCCCTCCCAAATGGAGCATCAACGTAGATCAAACAAACCCTTCTCAACTTCAAGAATCAAATAAATCACAGAACAATAATACTGGGTGACTTTAACACACATCTCTCACCACTAGATAAATCCTCCAAACAAAAATAAAGAAGCTATAGAACAAAGAAATACAATTAATAATTTACACTTAACAGATATACATAAAATATTTCATCCATCAATGACTGAATATACCTTCTTCTCAACTTTCTCATCATATCTTAGACAACAAAGCAACCCTTAGCAAATACAAAAAAATAGAGATAATACCTTGCATTCTATAAGATCATAATGGAATAAAATTAGAAATCAGCAATAAAATTTTTAAAAAGTTACTCTAAAACCTGAAGATTGACTAATGCATTACTGAATGATGAATGAATAGCAGAAGAAATCAGGAATAAATTTAAAAACTCTTCAAGGTAAAAGAGAATAGCAATACAAAATATCAAAATCTCTGGAACACTATGAAGCAGTTCTAAGAGGAAAGTTCATTGCATTGAACTAATTAATTAAAAGAATAGAAAGTCATCAAATAAAAGACCTAACATTACATCTCAAAGCCCCAGAAAAAGAACAAAACAACACCAAAAGCAGTAAAAGATGGGAAATAATTAAAATCAGAGATGGAAATCAATGAAATTGAAACAAAAGAAACAATTTAAAAAATCAACAAAACAAAAGTTGATTCTTCAAAAAAAATAAATAAAATGGATAAACCCTTAGTCATGCTAACAAAGAGAAAGAGAGAGAAAACTCAAAATTACAAACATCTGCAATGAAAACAGAAATATCACAATGGTCACTACTGAAATAGAGATGATAATCAGACCTATTTTGAAAATTTACACTCGAATGAAATAAAAAATCTTGAAGAGATCAACAAAATTTTAGAGACATATAACCTACCCAAATTGAATCAGGAGGACATAGAAAATTTAAACAGATCAATTTCAAGCAATGAAATTGAAGATGACATCAAAAGCCTACCAAGAAAAAAAAAAAAAAGCCCAGGAGCAGATAGATTCTCAGCTGAGTTCTACCAGAGCTTCAAAGAAGAACAAACACCAATCTTCCTCAAAATATTCCATGAAATAGAAAAGAAGCTAACCCTTCCAAATTCATTCTATGAAGCTAATATGACCCTGATACAAAAACCAGACAAAGACATGTTAAGGAAAAAAAAATCAGACCAATATTCCCATTGAGCATAGATGCAAAAATTCTTAATAGCAGCTTATTGCATACAAAAACATATTAAAAAGATAGTGCACCATAATCAAGAGGAGTTCACCCCAAGGATACAAGGGTTGATTGAACATACGGAAATCAATAAACATAATCCATTGTATCAATAGACTTAAAGACAAGAATCTCATGATTATCTCAATTGATGCAGAGAAAGCATTTGACAAATTACAGCACCATTCATGTTCAAAACACTAGAAAAACTAGGGATAGTAGGAACATACCTCAACATGGTAAAAGCTATATATGATAAATCCAAGGCCAGCATCATTCTAGATGGAGAAAAATTTAAAACATTCCCCCGAAAAACTGGAAAAAAGACAGAGATCCCCTATTTTATCACTTCTGTTCAACATAGTCCTGGAAACGCTAGCCAGAGCAATTATACAGAAGAAAGAAATTCAATTGATACAAAGAGGGAAAGAAAAATTTAAACTATCCTATTTGCTGACACCACAATTCTATATTTAGAGTAGCCAAAAAACTCCACCAGAAAATTTCTAGAACTCATAAATGAATTCAGCAAAGCAGTAAGATATGAAATTAACACCCATAAATCAATTGCATTCCTGTGCATCAGTGATGATTCAATTGAAAGAGAAATTAGGAAAACTATCCCATTCACAAAAGCCTCAAATAAATAAAATGTTTGGGACTCAACCTAACAACAGAGGTGAGAGACCTCTACAATGAAAGCTATAAAACACTAAAGAAAAAAAAAATTGAAAAAGACATTAGAAGTTGGAAAGATCTCCCAACTTTGATAGGCAGAATTAATATTGTCAAAATGGCCATATTACCATTTACAGATTTAATGCAATTTCTATGAAGGTTCTGATGACATTCTATGTAGAAATAGAAAAAGCAGTCATGAAGCTCATTTGGAAAAATAAGAGACCCTAGAACAGTCAAAGCAATCCTCAGCAAGAAAAGTAAATCAGGAGGCATCACAATACTAGACTAAATTTACTACAGAGCTATAGTAACAAAAATAACATGGTACTGGCACCAAAATAGACATGAAGACCAATGGTACAGATTAGAAGATACAGAGACAAACTCACATAAATACAATTATCTCATATTAGACAAAGGCACTAAAAACATACATTGGAGAAAAGATAGCATCTTCAACAAATGGTGCTGGAAAAACTGAAAATCTATATGTAATAAAATGAAATTAGGCCTCTCTCTCTCCCACCCTGCATAAAATTCAACCCAAAGTGAATCAAGAACCTAGGCATTAGACCAGAGATCCTGCACCTACTAGAAGAAAAAGTAGGCCCAAATCTCAATCATTTCAGCTTAGGAACTGACTTCCTCAATGAGACTCCTAAAGTACATGAAGTAAAATCAAGAATCAATAAATGGGATGGTATCAAACTAAAATCAAACTAAATGGAATGGTATCAAACTAAAATTAAACTAAAAATTCTCATAGCAAAAGAAATAATCAAAAACATGGAGAGCCTACAGAATGGGAGAAAAATCTTTGCCACTGCACCTCCAAGATATATAGAGAGATATATAAAGAACTAAAAAAAAACTTAACACCAAAATAAAATAAAATAACACATCAATAGGGCAAAGGAATGAACAGACACTTCACAGAAGAAATATGAATGTTCAACAAATATATGTAAAAATGTTCAATATCTCTAGTGATTAGAGAAATGGAAATTAAAACTAGACTAGATTTCATCTCACTCCAGTCAGAATGGAAATTATAAAGAACACAAATAACAATAAATGTTGTGAAGATGTGGGGGGAAAGGTATACTCATACATTGCTGATGGGACTGCAAATTGATGTAATCACTTTGGAAAGCAGTATGGAGATTCCTTAGGAAATTTGGAATGAAACCACCTTTTCCCCACTCCTTTGCGTAAACCCAAAGTATTGAAAATCAGCATATCGTATTGACATAGCCATATCAATATTCATAACATCTCAATTCACAATAGCTAAGCTGTGGAACCAACCTAGGTTCTCTTCAATAGATGAATGGATAAAGAAAATGTGGTACATATACACAATGGACTATTACTCAGCCATAAAAAGAATGAAATATGGCATTTGTTGGTAAATTGATGGAACTGGAGACTCTCGTGTTACTGAAATAAGCCAATCCCCCAAAACCAAAGGCTGAATATTCTCTCTGATGTGTTGATACTGACTCACAACAGGTGCATGGAGGGGAGGAGTGGAGGTACACTGGATTGGACAGAGGAAGGGAGGGAGGATGGGAATGGGAAAGACAGTAGAATGAATCAGACATAACTTTCCTAAGTTGATATGTAAATATACAACCAATGAAACTCCACATCATGTAAAACCACAAGAATAAGAAGTTATACTCCATGTATGTATGATATGTCAAAATACATTCTACAGTCACATATAACTAAAAAGAACATTTTTTTAAAAAAGCTAACAACAATAAAAAGAAAAATGGGGAAATAATTTAAATAGACATTTCTCCAAAAGGAATGTATCTCATCTTTAGTCATTAGGTAAATGCAATTCAAACCCTGATGAGATGCTACTTGACACCTACTACACATAATGGAGAAAATGGAGATTTCACACATTGTGGTAGGAACATGAAATGGTACAGCCACTTTGAAAAACAGTTTGGCCATTCTTTTCAACATTTGACATGCAGTTACCATATGATTCAGAATTTCCATTGTTAGGTCAAGAGAATTTAAAGCATATGTCCACACAAACACTCAGGCAGGAATACTCATAGCAACATTATTTATAATAGCCCAAAGTGTAAAGTATCTACATGTTCATCATTTGATGGCTACATAAACAAAACGTGGCATACAGTGCAAGAGAATATTATTGAGCTATAAGTAACCAGTATTGATATATGATAGAACATCGGTAAACCTTGAAAATAATATGCTATTGAAACAAATCAGACACAAGAGGCTACATATTGAGTTATGACTATGTTTATACACAAGTTCCTTAGTAGATAAGTCCATATAGACAACAAGTATATAATAGTTTTCAGGAACCAGAGGCAGGAAGAAATTAGTAGTGATTGGTAGTGATTTCAGGGTGTTGAAATCATTTTGGATTAGATATTGTGATGGTTGCACCACTTTGTGAAAATATGAAAAAAAAAGGAATTGTAAACTTTAAAAGGGTTGAATTTTACAGTATGTGAACTACATTCTCATTTTTAAAAAAGTAAGTCTTCATACTATTGTCAAAGTGCAAGGTGTTTTCATACTGGTCCCTGGTGGTATGAGGGATGAAAAGAGGATTATGCCTGAATGAAAGTAGATTATATCACTATACATCCTATTTATTTCACCTGACTTTTTTTTTAATAGCAAGGCATTTTCAATAGAGTAAGCCATCTATTGACTTTCACTCTGAGGTAAGTTCTGTATCATCCTTGGGACCAGCTAATGAAGAGTTCACAGATTGGCTACTTTGAGTAAAGCTGCTATAATCAACATGACTGACCGCAGGGGTGTACCTGCCACTAAGTATATGATCCACTTATGAATGATTTAAGGCATTCAGCATTTTTAAGAGAGTTCATTTCAAACTTGTGTTCTACCTCTTGAATGTACATGAAAATAATTTTTTTTCCATTCATCATTTCTTTATATATCAGGAAGGGTGAGGTAGATGAAGAGCAAAAAGAGGAGGAGGAGGACAGGAAGTAGAGGAGAAGAGGAAGCAGAGTAAGAAGAATAATGTAAATAAATACTAAGGCAGATGCTACTGGGCAAAGAGTTCACTCAATTCTATGGAAGTCAGACATTTGATTTGTTTAATGTGATTAGTATACTGAAAGAAGAAGGTATAAACAATAGAAGAAGGATTATTTTGTGTCAAGATAAGCATCTCCTTGGATCATGAATGTTTCATGGGAATTATATGACATGTGACATAAAGGATGAATAGGACTAGTCATTTTTATGTGAATATGAAGGAATAGAATCAGACTTAATTTAACTAAAATTACATAGATAGACAGATAGTTTGTCAAAGAGTGGTCCCCAAACTAGCATCATCAGTATTTTTTGTGGCCTTATTAGAAATAATTCTTGAATTCTTCCCCTAACTACTGAATCAGACAGTCTGATAGTGAGCAAAGCAATTTGTGTTTTAACAAGCCCTTGAAGTGATTCTGATGCACACTAAAATTTTTACAACCACTGTTTTCAATAAATATGGCAAGTAGTTTCAAAAATAGATGTTTAGTCTTAAAAGAAAAAAAATAAATCCTAGAGAGGGTTCTGGTTTAGCAGAAGAAATTGACCACATTATTCGATATCTTTCCCTTCCCAAATCTCATTAAATGAAGAATAATGTTTTAAGTTATTATCCAATTAAGACAAACAAAAGAAGAGACAAACATGGGCCAACTACTTCAGGAATAGTTCAGAAGACAGAAGAATCCTGATAAGGATTCTCAACTGTCTTGGTAGATAGAATTCACAAAAGTCAAGGGGCAAGAAGATGATGCCTGAGGGAAGTGAGAGAAGAGTAAGTCCAGGAACCTAGTGCTTAAAGGCCCAAGCATCCTGAAAGGTGGGAGTGATGTATGAGCCTAACTGAGGATCTGGTTATAAACTATGTACACTAGGTTGACTCCCAGATGTCCCCTTCTCCTTAGGAGACAGGGGATGATTTATCTGGAGAAACTGAACTTCAGTAGCCCACCCTTAACAGGGAGGAGGCAGAGCACTCATCTTAAGAGGATTAGATGGTAGTCTACCTTATGAGCTGATGGGCCCCCATAGTTACTTTCATTTACAACTTTCAGAAAACCTGAATCAAAGTATATTTCTTACTTATGCAAGAGGTTGGAGGATTGTTTTCTGTAAACCCCAATGAAAACGCCAGTGATGTGTCACCTCCCAGTGACGTCTACCATTCAGCTATACCCACATACAAAACAGCTTCCTTCCAGTAACTTTTTGGTGCTTACTCTTTTTTTTTTTTTTTTTTTTTTTTTAAATGTTGTTCTTTTTTTTTTTTTTTTTTTTTTATTGGTCGTTCATAACATTACATAGTTCTTAATACATCATATTACACGGTTTGATTCAAGTGGATTATGAACTCCCGCTTTTACCCCGTATACAAATTGCTGTATCACATCAGTTACCCTTCCATTGATTGACATATTGCCTTTCTAGTGTCTGATGTATTCTGCTGTCTGTCCTATTCTCTACTATCCCCCCTCCCCTCCCCTCCCCTCCCCTCCCCTTTTCTCTCTCTACCCCTTCTACTGTAAATCATGTCTTCCATTTGTATTCTCTTGACTTACCCCTCCTTACCTCTTATATGACATTTTGTATAACCCTGAGGATCGCCTTCCATTTCCATGCAATTTCCCTTCTCACTCCCTTTCCCTCCCACCTCTCATCCCTGTTTACTGTAAATATTCTTCTCAAGCTCTTCGTCCCTACCCTGTCCTTGTTTACACCCCTTATATCAAAGGAGTCATTTGGTATTTGTTTTTTAAAGATTGACTAGCTTCACTTAGCATAATCTGCTCTAATGCCATCCATTTCCCTCCAAATTCTATAATTTTGTCATTTTTTAATGCAGAGTAATACTCCATAGTGTATAAATGCCACATTTTTTTTATCCATTCATCTATTGAAGGGCATCTAGGCTGGTTCCACAGTCTTGCTATCGTGAATTGAGCTGCTATGAACATCGATGTAGCAGTGTCCCTGTAGCATGCTCTTGTTAGGGCTTTAGGGAATAGACCGAGAAGGGGAATAGCTGGGTCAAATGGTGGTTCCATTCCCAGCTTTCCAAGAAATCTCCATACTGCTTTCCAAATTGGCTGCACCAATTTGCAGTCCCACCAGCAATGAACAAGAGTGCCCTTTTCCCCGCATCCTCTCCAGCACTTATTGTTGTTTGACTTCCTAATGGCTGCCAGTCTTACTGGAGTGAGATGGTATCTTAGGGTAGTTTTGATTTGCATTTCTCTGACTGCTAGCGATGGTGAGCATTTTTTCATGTACTTATTGATTGATTGTATGTCCTCCTCTGAGAAGTGTCTGTTCAGGTCCTTGGCCCATTTATTGATTGGGTTATTTGTTATCTTATTATCTAATTTTTTGAGTTCTTTGTATATTCTGGTTATTAGGGCTCTATCTGAAGTGTGTGGAGTAAAGATTTGTTCCCAGGATGTAGGCTCCCTATTTATCTCTCTTATTGTTTCTTTTGCTGAGAAAAAACTTTTTAGTTTGAGTAAGTCCCATTTGTTGATTCTATTTGTTAACTCTAGCGCTATGGGTGTCCTATTGAGGAATTTGGAGCCCGATCCCACAGCGTGTAGATCATAACCAACTTTTTCTTCTATCAGATGCCGTGTCTCTGATTTAATATCAAGCTCCTTGATCCATTTTGAGTTAACTTTTGTGCACGGCGAGAGATAGGGATTCTGATTCATTTTGGTGCAAATGGATTTCCAGTTTTCCCAGCACCATTTGTTGAAGATGCTATCCTTCCTCCATTGCATGCTTTTAGCCCCTTTATCAAAAATAAGATAGTTGTAGTTTTGTGGATTAGTTACTGTGTCCTCTATTCTGTACCATTGGTCCACCCGCCTGTTTTGGTACCAGTACCATGCTGTTTTTGTTACTATTGCTCTGTAGTATAGCTTGAAGTCTGGTATCGCTATACCGCCTGATTCACACTTCCTGCTTAGTATTGTTTTTGCTATTCTGGGTCTTTTATTATTCCATATGAATTTCATGATTCTTTTATCTATTTCTACAAGATATGCTGTTGGGATTTTGATTGGCATTGCATTGAACTTATAGAGAACTTTTGGTAATATCGCCATTTTGATGATGTTAGTTCTGCCTATCCATGAGCAGGGTATGTTTTTCCATCTTCTAAGGTCTTCTTCTATGTCTTTCTTTAGGGTTCTGTAATTTTCATTGTATAAATCTTTCACCTCTTTTGTTAGGTTGATTCCCAAGTATTTTATTTTTTGGGGGGATATTGTGAATGGAGTAGTTGTCCTCATTTCCGTTTCAGAGGATTTGTCGCTCATATACAGGAACGCCTTTGATTTATGCGTGTTGATCTTATATCCTGCCACTTTGCTGAATTCATTTATTAGCTCTAATAGCTTCTTTGTAGACCCTTTTGGGTCTGCTAGGTATAGAATCATATCATCTGCAAATAGTGATAATTTAAGTTCTTCTTTTCCTATTTTTATGCCTTTAATTTCTTTTGACTGTCTAATTGCTCTGGCCAGTGTTTCGAGGACTATGTTGAACAGAAGTGGTGAGAGAGGGCATCCCTGTCTTGTACCAGATCTTAGAGGGAATGCCTTCAATTTTTCTCCATTCAGAATGATGCTGGCCTGTGGCTTATCATAGATTGCTTTTACAATGTTGAGGTATGATCCTGTTATCCCTAATTTTTCTAGCGTTTTGAACATAAAGGGATGCTGTACTTTGTCGAATGCTTTTTCTGCATCTATTGAGATGATCATATGGTTCTTATTTTTAAGTCTATTGATGTGGTGAATAACATTTATTGATTTCCGTATATTAAACCAGCCTTGCATCCCAGGGATGAATCCTACTTGATCATGATGTATAATTTTTTTGATATGTATTTGAATCCGATTCGCCAGAATTTTATTGAGGATTTTTGCGTCAAGGTTCATTAGAGATATTGGTCTGTAGTTTTCCTTCTTTGATGTGTCTTTGTCTGGTTTCGGAATCAGGGTGATGTTGGCGTCGTAGAATGAATTTGGAAGTTCTCCCTCTTTTTCTATTTCCTGAAATAGCTTGAAAAGTATTGGTGTTAGTTCCTCTTTAAAGGTTTTGTAAAACTCTGCTGTATACCCATCCGGTCCTGGGCTTTTCTTAGTTGGTAGTCTTTTGATGGTTTCTTCTATTTCCTCTATTGTTATTGGTCTGTTTAGGTTGTCTATATCCTCCTGGCTCAATCTGGGCAGATCATAGGACTCAAGGAATTTATCTATGCCTTCACTATCTTCTATTTTATTGGAGTATAAGGATTCAAAGTAATTTCTGATTATCTTCTGTATTTCTGAAGTGTCTGTTGTGATATTGCCTTTTTCATCCCGTATGCTAGTAATTTGGGTTCTCTCTCCTCTTCTCTTCGTTAGCATGGCTAAGGGTCTGTCAATTTTATTTATTTTTTCAAAGAACCAGCTTTTAGTTTTGTCAATTTTTTCAATTGTTTCTTTTGTTTCAATTTCATTAATTTCAGCTCTGATTTTAATTATTTCTTGCCTTCTACTTCTTTTGCTGTTGTTTTGCTCTTCTTTTTCTAGGATTTTGAGATGAAGTATGAGATCATTTATTTGTTGGTTTTTTCTTTTTTTGAGGAATGAACTCCAAGCAATGAATTTTCCTCTTAGAACTGCTTTCAATGTGTCCCATAGATTCCGATATGTTGTGTCTGTGTTTTCATTTAACTCTAGGAATTTTTTAATTTCCTCCTTGATGTCTTCTAAAACCCATTGATCACTCAGCAACCTATTGTTCATTCTCCAGGTGATGCTTGCTTTTTCCTTTCTTCTTTTATCATTGATTTTCAGTTTCATTCCATTATGATCAGATAAGATACATGGTATTATCTCTACCCCTTTGTATTGTCTAAGAGTTGCCCTGTGACATAGTATATGGTCTATTTTTGAGAAGGTTCCATGTGCTGCTGAGAAAAAAGTGTAGCTACTTGATGTTGGGTGGTATAGTCTATATATGTCAATTAAGTCTAGGTTGTTAATTGTGTTATTGAGTTCTATAGTTTCCTTATTTAACTTTTGTTTGGAAGATCTGTCCAGTGGTGAGAGAGGTGTGTTGAAGTCTCCCATGATTATTGTATGTTGGTCTATTAGACTCTTGAACTTGAGAAGAGTTTGCTTGATGAATACAGCTGCACCATTATTTGGGGCATATATATTTATGATTGTTATGTCTTGTTGGTGTATGGTTCCCTTGAGCAGTATGAAGTGTCCTTCTATATCCCTTTTGATTAGCTTTGGCTTGAAATCTATTTTATTAGATATGAGTATGGACACTCCTGCTTGTTTCCGCGGTCCATATGAGTGATATGATTTTTCCCAACCTTTCACCTTCAGTCTATGTATATCTTTTCCTATCAAATGCGTCTCCTGTAGACAGCATATTGTTGGGTCTTGTTTTTTGATCCATTCTACTAGCCTGTGTCTCTTAATTGGTGAGTTTAAGCCATTAACATTTAGGGTTATTATTGAGATATGGTTTGTTCTTCTATCCATATTTGTTTATTGATGTTACTAAACCTGATTTGTTATCCTCTATGACTACTTTCCCCCCTTTACTGTCCTACCTCCCATTGTTGGTTTTCAATGTTGTTTTCCATTTCCTCTTCCTGTAATGTTTTGCCAAGGATTTTTTGAAGAGATGGTTTTCTAGCTGCGAATTCTTTTAACTTTTGTTTATTGTGGAAGGTTTTAATTTCATCTTCTAACCTGAAGCTTAATTTCGCCGGATACACGATTCTTGGTTGGAGCCCATTATCTTTCAGTGTTTGAAATATGTTATTCCAGGATCTTCTAGCTTTCAGAGTCTGTGTTGAGAGATCAGCTGTTATCCTGATTGGTTTACCCCTAAATGTAATCTGCTTTCTTTCTCTTGCAGCTTTTAAAATTCTCTCCTTATTCTGTATGTTGGACATCTTCATTATAATGTGTCTAGGTGTGGATCTCTTATGATTTTGCACATTCGGCGTCCTGTAGGCTTCTAGGATTTGGGATTCTGTCTCAATCTTCAATTCTGGGAAGTTTTCTCGTATTATTTCACTGAATAGACTGTTTATTCCTTTGGAATGGAGCTCTGTGCCTTCCTGTATCCCAATGACTCTTAAATTTGGTCTTTTGATATTGTCCCATAATTCTTGGATGTTCTGCTCATGGTTTCTTAGCAGACTTGCTGAGCTGTCTATGTTCTTTTCCAGTTGAAATACTTTGTCTTCATTGTCTGATGTTCTCTCTTCTAATTGATCTACTCTGCTGGTAGTATTCTCAATTGAGTTTTTAAGTTGGTTTATTGTTTCCTGCATTTCTAGAATTTCAATTTGTTTGTTTTTTATTACCTCTATCTCCCTGTGAAATTGATCTTTGACTTCCTGGATTTGTTTGTCAATGTGATCTTTCATTGTCTGATTTTGCTGTCTCATGTCTTCCTTGAGACTCCAGATCATCTGAAGCATATATATCCTGAACTCTTTATCTGATATTCCATCTGTTGCAGCTATTACCTCTTCTAAAGTTGAGTTGACCTGCATTGCTTGTGGTCCTTTCTTTCCTTGTCTTTTCATACTGCCCGCGTTTCTTTCTGCTTGGTGCAACTGTTGTGTTTTGAAATTTACCCCCTATTTATTTATGTTGCTCTTGTATACTTGAAAAGTCTCCCTTGCAGGTGCGGGCGGCGGCTGTGCCCCTACTCCAATTGGGGTGACGTGTCTATCACGCTGGCGGCTCTCTGGGCCTGTTCCGGGAGTGGAAGGCGGCTCTGCTCTGTCCCTATTACAATTGGGGTGTCGTGACTACAATGCTGGCAGATCGCTGGGCCTCTTCCGGGCGTGGGCGGTGGGCTTGGCTGGTGGGATTCCACCTAATGGCAGTCCCTAACCTCCCTGCTTGCTAATTAATGGCTTCTCTGAGGCGCCACGCCTTCTGTAGCTGCGGGGCAGGCCGCGCGAATCAGTTGGCCTGGATCTCCGGGGTCCTGCTGCTGGCTGTTTTGATGTTACAAGCTGTTGGAGAGTGGTGGTGTATTCTTCAGCTTTCCCGGATGGTGGCCACTGACTGCCTGGATGGAGTGTCCGCTGTTTTGATGTTGCACTCTGAAGGAGAGTGGCGGTGTATCCTTCAGCTTTCCCGGATGGTGGCCGCTGACTGGCTCGGCGGAGTGTCCGCTGTGGGGGATGGGACTGTACCGCTTCCTTCCCCTTCTGAGAACCCGTGCTCGGCCCAAGGGTCCGTGTGGGCTTGGCTGGTGGGATTCCACCTAATGGCCTTCCCTAACCTCCCTGCTTGCCAATTAATGGCTTCACTGAGGCGCCACGCCTTCTGTAGCCGCAGGGCAGGCCACGCGAATCAGTTGGCCTGGCTCTCCGGGCCCTGTTGCAGGCTGCTGGGATCCCTGGCACTCTATCACTTTGATTATTTCTGCTTGCCCCTCCCCCAGCGCTGGCTAGCCAGGTTTCCTTTTGGCTGCTACTGGGAGGAGGGGTTGGAGGTCAGGTGTCTCTGGTTTCCCCCTAGCCTGTATGGAGGCTCAGCTTGATACTCCCTCTCCCGGCAAGCCTAGGAGAGATTTTATGCGAATTCCCGCTGTCTGGGGGGTGAGCTGAATGACACCGACCTGTTTTGATGTCGCACTCTGAAGGAGAGTGGCGGTGTATCCTTCAGCTTTCCCGGATGGTGGCCGCTGACTGGCTCGGCGGAGTGTCCGCTGTGGGGGATGGGACTGTACCGCTTCCTTCCCCTTCTGAGAACCCGTGCTCGGCCCAAGGGTCCGTGTGGGCTTGGCTGGTGGGATTCCACCTAATGGCCTTCCCTAACCTCCCTGCTTGCCAATTAATGGCTTCACTGAGGCGCCACGCCTTCTGTAGCCGCAGGGCAGGCCACGCGAATCAGTTGGCCTGGCTCTCCGGGCCCTGTTGCAGGCTGCTGGGATCCCTGGCACTCTATCACTTTGATTATTTCTGCTTGCCCCTCCCCCAGCGCTGGCTAGCCAGGTTTCCTTTTGGCTGCTACTGGGAGGAGGGGTTGGAGGTCAGGTGTCTCTGGTTTCCCCCTAGCCTGTATGGAGGCTCAGCTTGATACTCCCTCTCCCGGCAAGCCTAGGAGAGATTTTATGCGAATTCCCGCTGTCTGGGGGGTGAGCTGAATGACACCGACCTGTTTTGATGTCGCACTCTGAAGGAGAGTGGCGGTGTATCCTTCAGCTTTCCCGGATGGTGGCCGCTGACTGGCTCGGCGGAGTGTCCGCTGTGGGGGATGGGACTGTACCGCTTCCTTCCCCTTCTGAGAACCCGTGCTCGGCCCAAGGGTCCGTGTGGGCTTGGCTGGTGGGATTCCACCTAATGGCCTTCCCTAACCTCCCTGCTTGCCAATTAATGGCTTCACTGAGGCGCCACGCCTTCTGTAGCCGCAGGGCAGGCCACGCGAATCAGTTGGCCTGGCTCTCCGGGCCCTGCTGCAGGCTGCTGGGATCCCTGGCACTCTATCACTTTGATTTTTTCTGCTTGCCCCTCCCCCAGCGCTGGCTAGCCAGGTTTCCTTTTGGCTGCTACTGGGAGGAGGGGTTGGAGGTCAGGTGTCTCTGGTTTCCCCCTAGCCTGTATGGAGGCTCAGCTTGATACTCCCTCTCCCGGCAAGCCTAGGAGAGATTTTATGCGAATTCCCGCTGTCTGGGGGGTGAGCTGAATGACACCGACCTGTTTTGATGTCGCACTCTGAAGGAGAGTGGCGGTGTATCCTTCAGCTTTCCCGGATGGTGGCCGCTGACTGGCTCGGCGGAGTGTCCGCTGTGGGGGATGGGACTGTACCGCTTCCTTCCCCTTCTGAGAACCCGTGCTCGGCCCAAGGGTCCGTGTGGGCTTGGCTGGTGGGATTCCACCTAATGGCCTTCCCTAACCTCCCTGCTTGCCAATTAATGGCTTCACTGGGGCGCCACGCCTTCTGTAGCCGCAGGGCAGGCCACGCGAATCAGTTGGCCTGGCTCTCCGGGCCCTGCTGCAGGCTGCTGGGATCCCTGGCACTCTATCACTTTGATTCTTTCTGCTTGCCCCTCTGGTGCTTACTCTTAACTACAAAGGGCTACCAGATGTCAAGAAGGCTTTCAGTATATAGGGACATACATAAAAATAATCTATTTATTTATATTTTTATTACTTTTAAAATTTATAAATGACAGCAGAATGCATTACAATTCTTATTACACATATAGAGCACAATTTTTCATATCTCTGGTTGAACACAAAGTATATTCACACCAATTTGTATCTTTATACATGTACTTTGGATAATAATGTCCATCACATCCCATCATCATTTATAATCCCATGCCCCCTTCCTTTTCCCCTCCCACCCCTTTACCTTATCTAGAGTTCGTCTATTCCTTCCATGCTCCCCTCCCTGTCCCACTATGAATCAGCCTCCTTATATCAGAGAAAACATTCAGCATTTGGTTTTTGGGGATTGGCTAACTTCACTCAGCATTATCTTCTCTAACTCCATCCATTTACCTGCAAATGCCATGATTTTATTCTCTTTTATTGCATGAAAGAAATTTTTTTAAAAAATATTTTTTTCTAATTAAAAAAAAATCTGAGAGAAGAGGGGAAATATTCTCCCCTCCAAAAACATATATCTTCAGGAAGAGAACAGATTATATTGCATTCATAGGAACAAACATATTTAGCTATAAAAAACCCAGAACATGAGAAATAGTTTTTTGAGATGAAGAATAAGATAACTAAAATGAAAAAAGTCAATAAAAAGATTAGTGATAAACCAAAGAAATCTTCCAGAAAGGAGAAGGGGCGAGGGAGAGAGAGATTAGGAAAGAAAGAAAATACAATAAAATGAGTAAATTAATCCAGAAGAACCAGGCAAAGAAGAAAGAGAAAACAAAGGTGAGGAAATTGTAAGTAAATAACTCAAGAACTGAAAGACATATCTCCAGACTGAAAAATGAAAACGTTGGCAGAGTATCTGGAGAAACAAAGACTCACATTAATGCACATCATTGTGAAATTTCCAGACACTTGGGACAGGGAGAAAACTCTACAAGGGACAGAGATGGTGTGCACAGAAGATTATATCATTCAGAATAATATTGTGCTCCAGAAAAGTAACACCAAAATGACATAGAACAGAAGAGGGAAATAATTTTTCATACTCAACTGAACCATCAACCCAGCATAAAACAAGACATTTTCAGACATACCATACTTAGAAAATGGACCTTCCAAACACCTCTTAGGAAGCTACTGGAGGAAATGCCTCAGTTGCATGGGGAAGCGAATTAAGAGAGCGAAAATATAATCAGAAAATAAGGCCTCTGGCAATTAAGAGGCAGAGAGAATTTCCAGGGAGGTAAATTTCATAGGAGATTTCCAAAGGAAAATTTTACAGCCCACGCTGTGGGTCAGAACTAAGAAGCCTCCTATATAATGGGAATAAGTAGGGAGTATCTGATGAAAACCTCCAGGGGATAAAATGGGAAGGAGTCATTTAGTGTATTTGAGAGTCATAGAAATTATTTCTAGGTATTAGAGCATTGGGGAGGAAAATTAACTACTTATTTTGAGGAAAAACGTGAGAAAGTTATTAACTATAGAAAAAACAATTTGTATAAGAAAATATTCTAGGATATTATGTGGCTTAGTTGTAAACAATATTCCCCTTTTAAAATGAGGTAAATATTTATACAGATTTATGACATAACCATACTGAAAACATAAGGAGGGGTTGGGAAGTGGCAGTTTAACAGATCCAAAACAAGAAGGAAGCCAATTAGTATACTTAATACTGATAAATTAAGAAATAGAAGAATGGGATATTCTATCAGATTGTGGTCTATGTGCAGAAAATAAAGCAATATTATAAGAACGAGAAGGGAGAGGCAGGCTTTTTGATAGTGTGATCAGGTCTTCTCTTAGCAGATACAGAATTCTTAGAAGGAATAGGCAGGAACCAGTCATGCCACATCTGGTGTACATATGTTCCAGGTGGAAGTGAGAGCAAGGTGCTAAGATTTTGAGGCAAGAATTAACTTAGTGTGTTCTAGAGAGAACAAGACCAGTAATCATTGAGCAAAGTCAGCAACATGGGGAAGATAAGAGACAAATCCAAATGGGAGAAAAAAATGTTTAGCTTCAAGATTGTACTATAGACCAGGCATGGTGGTGATCACACATAATCCCAGGGACTCAGGAATCTGAGGCAGGAGGATGGCAAGTTCAAGGCCAGACTCAGCAACTTAGTGAGACCCTGCCTCAAAATAAAAAATAAAAAGGGCTGGGGATGTAGCTCAGTGGTAAAGTGATCCTGGATTCTATCCCTAGGACCAAAGGGGGCATGGGAAATAGGTTGCATTATAATTTAAATGATTCAATGATTCAAAGAAAAGAAAAGCACTACCAAATTTGTATGCTTTATTCTATGGATTTCTCTTCCCTGTGTTATTCTATTGTACCTTCTTCAGCACTTTAGTACCATCAACCATTAACACCACAGGGCCCTATATTAGAGTAAACACTCAGAAAAAAAGTTCTTTGATTCAAATATCTGAATCTATTGCATGTCGGGGAATTAGTTCATTACCGCATAAATCATGCTCCGTCGCATTTCTAGCTTCTCCACTCCATTCTGCATTTCTCTATGTAATCTTCTTCATCCTGATTTCCTATCTGCATTTTAAACAGTAGTGACTTATAATATGTCACATTTTCTGAAAATACAAGACTCTTGTGTAGAAATTGTAATTAGGCTGGCTGGGCAATGTGCTATTATTAGTAAGAATTGTGATTTTTTAGAGTTGTGGGTTAATTGCTAATAACTGTATGCAGTGTTTTCCCTCAAGATGTTTTCTATTACAGTAATTAACTGAGCAGCTGGGAGAGCAGACATTAACCATTTGTCTTCACAGTAGCCCTCACTGGGGACTCTCCCAAAACCTTTGCACATGGCTTTATTTGTTGTTTGATAGGTAATCTAAGAGAAACCTAAAATGTATTGGAGTCTCACACTTTGTAGTGGATATAAAGTTTAAAGTATTTCTTTTTCTCTTTGGAAGGATTCTTGCTCACATAGGTGATGAATAGATTCTGGGAAACATAGAATGTCTTTTAGATAAATGGACTTATTTGGCTAGTTTTTATGTGCATATTTCTTAGTATCCTCACATAATGAAATTCTGTCACAGTGATTGTGTCAGAAGCCTGAGTGCCCAGAAGGCACCAATGGTTTATCTGTTTACAAATCAGATTGGACCAGTAAAAAAACTGGCTATACCAAAGAAAACTGTTCAGTGAAACTTAAGAAACTACCTTGCTTGATAGCCTTATTTTTTCCCAATATCCCAATATCTGAATTCCCATTTGACCTTTAATTCAGGTCTGCCCCTTGATTTTAGAATCCTGAATTTCCTTCTTGGTGATTCCTTTTATGAATTACTATGTGCCACTGTGACCCCATTCTCAAGACTACATAGCAAAATATGATGCTTGACCCAAGGTCTCCTTGCCAACACTGCTATTCATAACCTCCAATCTCTGTCAAGTTGTTTTCTAGAGCATGGGAAGAACAATGCCTTTTGCTAATGTATAGACATTCATTTTCTTTTTCAAGGAACATTTTTATTTAACACAATTAAAAAAAAAATGCCCAAACTACAAACAGAAACTAAGTACAGAAAGAATTTTGAAAATGAAGGTAGACTTTTAGGAAATTTTTAGGAATGTAACATTTATTTTTAATCCTCCCACCTATTGAATAAAATCATAAACCTACTACTGTTAAGATCTCATGCTTTTTCTAACTCTGACTTTCCAGAGGCAATAATTTTCTCTCCTCTTAAGATTACTCCTTTTTCCTTAAATCCAGAAAAGCTCTGGGTTTACACTGTCTAAGTATTAGTTGTTAGAGTCTCAAAAACAAGAATGCTATCTGATTTACTGTAATTCCTCAGAAGCCACATACACAGGGGCTCTGGCAAATAAGGCAGGTTTCAGCTTTCTTTCCCTCTTCAAAAAGATGTTGGGAATCTGATCCCTGTGCTATGGTGGGTGGTGGCTTAGCACAACTCCTTAGGCCACCCACATGGTATCAGTGGTCAAAAGGGAGATACACCCAGCTGAGAACGACCATGCTGAGACACACCATGCTTGGTCTGCCGGGTGAATAGCAGATAGACCTTCAGAAAGAGAGAGAAGGCCAAGGGGATTTGAAGACAAATGAGGCTGTCACATATATAAGGAAAACCCTCCATATACGTTAAATACTAGAAAACACACCAAGAACCTGGAACAACCATGGAAAGAAGTTGACAAGACAATCAGAATCAGGTAGAACATTCAGTGTGGTGTATTTACATTTAACACAAGTTTTGAAGCAGTTAGTGGAAAGATGTCACAGAGAAGTGTAATATAATGGCCTATCGGATCAGAGAGAGATTCAAACAAAAGTAAAGCAACAACCTGGATGTCTTTATGGGAGAGAAGTTTCTCAGACCATTAGTTGTGGAGGAGGAAGCTCTGAAGTCTGCTTCTTCATTTAGAAACCTTGACCCCATATGCTTAGTCTTCCTGTACAAAATTCAGACCTAAGTAATGCTTTCTGCTTAATTTTAAATAAATGGTGTTTTGGAGGGAAATGTTTTAATGAATCCTTTTTTATTGACTGATTGCTGAATTGATTTCAGAAATACTCTGCAAAGCATGAATCAAAATATACATTGAATTAGAAAATATTAGTTTGCATATTCCAAAAGAAGATATACTCTTCTTAACCTGCTCTCACAATTTTCCCTCCTGAGAAAACCCTTTTCAAATATACTCCTAGCAATAACTAATATTGGAAAGTTTAAAAAAATATATGGCAACATTTTCTATCCACTTAATGAACTTCATGTAAAAGAATTACATGAAATTTATTGTCTCAAGTTAATAGCCAAACATTTTAATTTATGGTCTGATTCCCCCATTCAATTTTATTTGAGTCCCTTAAGACAGGAAACGTGTCTTTTACACTCATTTATATCATCCAAAGCATTTGACAATATTTGATGAAGTCATATAGAATGATTGAAATTTTTTAATTACAACTAAATTTTTAACTTAGAAAACTATTTAGCAAATGAGCTTCTTAAACTATTATCAATATCTTGGACAACATAAAAAGAAAGATAATAACAATGCTTCTTTGGTTTAAAATACAAATACTGTCCCACCTAAGAAATGAGAACCAAGGACAAGTCTTGGCACTTGGTGAGTCCTTAATAAGCAGGGAAACACATAAGGTTTTATTTTAATTCAAGAACCACTCTTGTCAGCCCTTTAAAGAGAGTAGAAATTAAGCTATATCAAAGCTTGTCTTGGCCCAATTATAGAATGAGAATGAGGTATCTATGGAATGGTTCCAGAATAAGTTTCAAATCAGTTTGAATCCAGCTATTTGGTCCTTATTAGGACTTCAGGGGACAGCCAAGAATTACATTTAATTCATTATCTTGTTCTGAAAATGCTACAGTGGCTGCTACACAAATTGAAAGCAGCATTTACACAAGCTAATACCTATGGTATCTTTCCAATTTATCTTTTGGGCATTATCACCTCCCAGTGTACCTTCTTGAATGTTTGACATGTGGTCTGAATTCTCATTTTGTAGGATGATAGCTATTCACCTCAAAGAGAACATTGGAGAAAATGGCCCTGCGTTAAAGTGCTAAGAATGTTACCTGAAATACATTTTAAAAGATTTTAAAATAGCTACAGTCTTGTGGCAGAAATTGTGTTATGACCGTGCCTTTTAGGTAGTCCATTCTCTCTAGACTGAAGCTGCCGCATTATTGAGTTAATTCATTTCTGTTCGACTTGTGTGTCCAGCAATGTGGGGTAAATTCACAATGGAATTGTTGTCCCCCTTTGTGAAGCACTCATGACTACTGATTTTTGTATACCATTGTCCTTGGAAAGAAAGAAAATTTAAACAATATGTTTGTCTTTGTGATATGAAGGGTAAATAACAAATAAAATAAATAAAACTTGACACTCAAGATAGGAAAATGTTTCTCTAGGAAACTGAGAGGGATGATAGAGGAAGAAATGTTGCCCACATACAGAGTGACTTCTAATAGTTTATTGGTCTCACTGCTTAGCATCCCCTTTTATAGTGGGTTTTAACAAAAACCCTGTGTGCATATGAAATTGACAGTATAATCCTAGAATGCTTTATTTAACTAGAGACTAGCAACACCAAACACTGTATTGGCTCTCAGATATCAAGCAATGATACTCCAAGTGACTCATATTAATGCTTTATTTTGATATAAAGCCTTTCTTCCCCAAAGTACAAAGCACTTTCTTAAAATTGCCTTATTGGGATTTGTAACAACTTGAAGATGCCTAGAATCTGAGACCATAGAGTGTTAAGCTGAGATAATACCTTAAGGTTCCTGATTTCCAATCTAGCATTTCAAACGTTAATCATTACCTGTCCTTTCAGCTTCCAAAAATGCCAAAAATTATCCATTCGATATAAGATTTGAAAAAGGTTATATTTTAGAGGAGATTCTTTTAGAGTCTATAAACCATTAAGTAAAAGTTTAAAAATCAATTGTGTGAGAATTCAAGTAACTTTCTTTTTCAGCTAAGGATTTAAGTCCATTTTTCCATTCTATAGGAGAATAACATGAATGTTAAGGAATGTCAATAAAATAGATATTTTTCAGTAACTACACAAAATATTCTAAGAATTAAACACACTTTTTACTAATTCAAAATGTTTGGCTAACCACTCACTGCAGAAAACCTTCACCAGTCTCTAAAAGTGATATCAAGATTAACCTCATTAGGAAATACTCAGGATCATTTGGAAGATATAGCAAATGGAAGGGAATTCTTTTGGAAGAAAATTATGTCTTACTTTCTTATGCTATTGTTTCTAGTTTCTGACTAAACAACATGTGGTGTCTAAATTATAAATTCTGCCATGTAATGAATGTATCCAGAAATAAGCCTAAATCAAGACTCTGTAGAGGTACCAGTAAAGTGAGGTTTATGGTCCAAATGCCAGTCAAAGCCTTGGTTAGTATTTGGCCTTCCTGTTTTGTTGAGTTTAAAGTGATAAGCTAAGGCCTAACTCTGTGTTTTCCCCTCTGTTCTTTTTAGGACACATCTTCCCTTACATTACTCTTAATTGGTTGGTCCTTTGAAGTTGTATAAATCAATGGGGAGGAAAATCCTTTCCTACAGCAAGCGGCCCACAGCATCCCATTGAAATTTCACAAGGAGCATCAGTGAGCATATATTTTTTCCTCCAGTTTTGATAAGATGCACAATAACTTTACTCCAAACTGCCATTGCAATTTTAATTGAATTAAAATATTACAAAGGAGAAAAATGCATACATTTCAGTTTTAAATGATCTCACACTAGCAAAATCATGGGTCATCTTTGCTTTTTTCTAGATTCCATATACTTCCTCTTTCGATGGAGCAATAGTGTGTTTGGTTAATAGCCTCACTGTTTTCTGCTGTTAAGGGAACTGAAGTGCCATTAACACATATTAAAGTACCATTGATTCCATTAGTGCCGACAAGCACTAAATCCCAATTTCTTTTTAAATAAGCATTAAAACAAATGCAGATGTCCTTTATTAACAAGTAACATGCTGAGAAACTCTTATTGCAATTGTTTAATATATGAAAGATGTCTTAAAAGACTAAGTTAGAATCTTAAGGAGCTGAAATGCCAGAACTTGGGGATAATGATGGGCACACATGTAAAGGAATAAAAATGCATTTTCTCCACGCAGGATCCTATCCAAAATGCCATTTTACTCTGTCAGATTAAAATCACAATCATTTTTCATCTTTATAGGCCTCCAGATTCATATATTGTAACACGTAATTCCACATCAGTGCAGAGATACAATTTGTAGAGCTATGATAAACAGTACAATGATAAACAATACAATGATGAACAGGGAACTTAGATCCCAGAGATGGATGTGGATTGTTGAGCTTCTACCCCAGGGCTTCTACATGTGGTCTACATGATCAGATATTCCCATGGAATAGAGGAACATTTGCCTTAGAATCAAATGTATGGAGAAGATAAACATGTACCTGCACATCTGGCCTTCTTAAGAAAAATTCTTAAAAATTGTAGAGATCTTTGTTATGCCATAGGAACTTAGAAAATTTTAAACCTTAGAGCCAAATTTGTGACAAAATACAAGTATGTTTCATATACTTTATTAGACTCTTCCCTGAGCACTATTTAATTTCTTTACCTTTTATCTTCCTTATCTTCCATCTCTTTTTTTTTGCCTATTTCTAGTGTGCATTTTACTCTTTGAAGATATTCCTTATAATGTGTTTTTAGTAATTTTTAATAAAATTAGTTATCAAAAGACAAAAATGAGAGACTAGCTTGTTTTGTTTGCTACTGTATTTGCAGAGCCTAGAATAGTATCTGTTACATAGGAGGCATTCAGGAAATATTTGGTGAGTAAAGGAAAAGATGGTAGATGAGAGAAGGAGGTAGTTGTGTAGATAGTCTATAGAAAGTTATAAATAGTAATGAAAAGAAGGAAGAAAGGGGAATAAATTGAAAGAAAAAGAAAATGGAAAGGAAGAGATGAGAGAAATATTGACATCCCCATAAGAAAATAATTAGAGTTGTAATGATATTTATCCTAAAGGTGCTCAAATAATGTAAGATCACTTTGAACAAATCAATCAAATGTATATCAGATACTCATTATATTCCCAACCCTGCTAAGTGCTGGGAGGATTTAAAAGTACATAGCATGATCTCAACCCTCAAGAGTCTTATAGTAAATTTGGACAATCATAAAGTCTTAGAAATGTGGAAATTTTTCTCTACTTAAGGAAGTTTGAGCAGAGGAAGACTGGAAGCCATTGAACTCCAACTGTACAAACTAATGCATAACCTACTAGTTCCATGATTACTAACAGAAGACATAAGATTCTTTGTCAGAAGCAAAGAACTGAATTTCAGCAAAAAACAATAGCAGAAGTGCCAGCATATTTGAGCTCCTATAGTCCTTTCACAGAATATGTGGAAGTCCAGGAAGAACATGAGCGCAGTGTAGTGTGTGCTGCTGGAGAACCGTGAGCTGAGGGAATCTGCCACTCTTATAGCAAACATTAAGCAATCCTTGTTCTTGGTCTGGAAGGTAAATAAGTTCATCTTCTCAGACTCATGATTTTTCATCTTGTTTCCCAGCATTGTCACTTTCAGGAAGCCTGTCAAGGAAAATGAAAGGGCAAAGTCCTGGGGGCTGGGTTTGTGGCTCAGTGGTAGAGCGGTTGCCTCGTACATGTGAGGCACTGGGTTTGAACTCCAGCACCACATAAAAATAAATAAATAAACAAATGTATAAAAATAAAAAAGGAGCAAGGGCCTGATGGAGGATACATCTGTTATAGTATACGTACATCTGAGATACAACTGTGTATTGAGCTACAATGTTTAATTAAAAGATAAGCTGTAACTGTACACACTATGGCAGCCCACAGACATACTGAGAAGTGAGTGGAAAAACAGAAGAGTCACGGCAGAAAGTGATCATCACACATAATAGTCTGAGACAACTTGGAATAGATGGTAATGACCCCACCTCCACAAAAATGTCTATTATGGATATTTTGCCCATGTATAAGCACACATACAAGTCACTGGAGAATTATGTAGGGAGTGTGACAAGATATGTGAAACTGGATTTGCAGGGAGGGGTTCTGGAGAGAAAATCTGATAAGTTACTTTGTTGATAAAACTTATAGCTAAAGTGGAACTTATTTCCTGGGTCTCCAAGACATGTTTCCATTGTAAAAGGTTAGGAGAATAAAGCAAAAGGTTTAGTGTCTATGTCCATATACAATGTCCTGCATGCAACCAAACCTCCCAGGTGACATGACTTGGGTGGGCATCCTTTACAGTGTTCTCCACTAAGTCTATCTCCAGACTTTCACTGTAAGACCAACAAGGTCAGAATCTGTCTGCCTTCTTAAATACCTTTGAAAACATTTTCAGTATGTTCTCTTTAGGGAAAAAAAATGCGGCTCATTATATTTGGTTTGCACATGTAGGAACTTTCTGAAAAATTTTGTTGTTGGACAGCAGGGAGGTTGGAAACAGAAGGACACTAATGAAATTTGAAAAGAACATCTTTTTATCTCTCAGGGTTTTAGCTATTCTGGTTACTTGTTTATCTCCCAAAATTCTAACTTCCTCTTTTGATATAGAAATCTTCACTTCAATTCCCTGCAATATCAAAAGCAAAACAGCAACCATGATCTTTTAGATGAGGAATAAACAGCAGGCTAAATGAACTCCTCTGCAAAATGTTTTAATGTTGTAACAGTTTATAGTCAATAACTCATTAGTCATTTTACTTTAAAAAATTACAGCTTTACATAGAAATTCAGGTGGAAGAACCACAAGATCTTGCTACAAATCACCAGGATTTGTTTTTCTGCACAGTTATTTCCAGGTCACAATGTTTTTATGATTTTTTTTTCATATTTTAGAGGTGTGTTTATCATTGCATCCGTCCATATGCACAGGGGGATGACCTACATGAGTTCTAAGGGTCTAATCTGGATTGTGCTATCACCTGTTCATTGCTGCCAATAGCTTATTAGAGTTGCATAAACTGTGAAATTGCTCAGGTTTGATTTTTATAGTAAAATAATTATAAATCTCCAAGATACTCCATAGACATAATTTGATAAGTATGTCAGTATTTGTTAACAAGATGTTAGAAGAGATTCTGTTCATTTAGCTGTAAATAAATAAATCTAAGAATAAACATTTCAAAAAGAAGGAAACAAGAAGTTAAATATCATAAGCATAAAATTAGACTTCTTCAAACTCTTAATAAGTTTGCTTTATCCTAAATCTCACTCAAAACAGTTTTGACTGTCATAACAGGGTGCTTCTTGGTGATAATTCTAGTGGGCATCAATCTACTCCTCACTACTTAGCCTGGAGCCATGGGGTCTGGAATTACCTTCATTTGCTTAAGGTTCAGAACACCTTTTTTCTTTAGTCCTCCAACTAAAACACCCTGAAATAAAATGTCTGGACCAACAGACTGAACACCTTCAAAAAGTGTGTAACATAAGAAAATAGTGAGTATTGCATATATTTGTCATTCATACTTTTTCTCGATTATTGTTAAATAATAAGGTCAGATGATAACTATAATAAGCTATGCAAAAGTTTGCTCCATACTTACTTAAGGACAAAAACTTTTCACAATCAAGAAATATGAAAATAAAACAATTTTATTCTCTCAAATATTGACCAGAGACCAAAGTGGTAAATATTTGCATAGGAAAAATATTTGATTTATTTATATGGGACAGGGAGGGAGAAAAGAAAAAAACCTACCTATATACATATTGAGACTCATCTTTGGATGAATCTAGAGGCCATGAGGCCTCATCTTAGAGGGCCATGTAAGATTATAGAAATGATGCATATGAATTAGATAAGATAGCTGTGACATAATTTGTTCTTAATTTCACTTGTTGAAGGAGATTGGTTGACATTTATTTCTGGTTCTACCTACCAGTAAATGCTCATTCCCATTTCCATTCTGGGGATTGAACCCAGGGCTTTGCACATGCTGGGAGAGTGCTCTACCTCTGAGCTACATTCTCATCCCTATGTATTTATTCATTTATTTATAATTTTTTTCAGTTGTAGATGGACTGTCGCAGTCTTGGCTGGGCACAAGATCACGAGCCACTCACACTTTGTAGATTCAAACAGCAATTCTTTATTCCCGAACTCACACGGGCCTTCAACACACACGTTCTGGGGAAATCCCAGTACTCCCGCACAATTCACGTCCCAAATACTTTCTGAATTCCAGGAAAACTCAACGGGAACTCAGGCAGCAGGAACGCCCTATTCCCAGCAGGAATAACCTTCAACCTGGAACTTCCCTAAAACCCAGATTGTCTTAAACCGGGAACGCCTTAAACCCAAATTATCCTAAACTAGGATACTTCCTAAAACCTGCAGGATACACCCTAATCCTGGATCCACCCTGGTCCTTGAGCAGGATCACCTTTCTCAAAGACACATGCAATGTCACAGCGAATTTCCATTTAACGTGGGGTATGCTGGCAAGGAAATTTCGATGCATCATTCCTACTTGGCAATGGCCCTCAGCAATGGACAACATATTTTTGTTTTATTTATTTGTTTTATGTGGTGCTGAGGATCAAACCCAGTGCCTCACGCATGCAAGGCAAGCACTCAACCACTAAGCTACAACCCCAGGCCTTATTTATTTTTTATTTTGAGACAAATTTTCACTAAGTTTCCCCAACTGGCCTTGAATTTGAAATCCTCCTGTTTCAGCCTCCTGAGTAGATGGGATTACAGGCATGTGCCACCATTTACCATCTTTGGTTGAAAGAAATATATTTGCAAGTATAGGGACTAAGTACTTACTGCATGCCTTAGGTAGTTGTCTACTGTCTTTGTTTAATATAATTTCAATTTTTTTCTTCTTGTTAAAATTGTCAATATTATTATAAAGGGTCAACCTTTTTGTTAACAATGAAATAAAAAAGAAGAGACCCTTGAAATATTAAAAATATTAAAAATGAAACAACAGTATGATTCATCAATACCACTTTGGGGTATTATCCAGAGGATATGAAATCAATTTGTTAAAGACCACATTTAGGGGCTCAAGTGGTAGCACACTTGCCTGGCATGTGTGAGGCCCTGGGTTCGATTCTCAGCACCACATAAAAATAAAAAATAAAAATAAATATCACATTCATAGAGCATTTTTCACAATATCCAAGATATAGAATCAATCTAATTATCTATCACCTGATGAATAAAGAAAATGTAATATACAGTCTTGTGTCACTTAAAGATAATGGTATATTCTGAAAAATATATTAGGCATTTTTCATCCTGTACAAATATTATAGAGTATAATTACAGAAACTAAGATAGCTACATTCAGCAAATTATATTGCTCATTAGGCAAAATAGTCTTAGAATTGCCATATATGTTGTTGATGGAAATGTCTTTATGTAGCTCATGACTGAATATAATGATGGAATACTATTCAGCCTCAAAAACAAAGGAAAGAGAGGAAATACTTACTTTGATTTCAAAACATGAGACTTACAATTTTGTTTCTAATAAATGTTACTATTGCACTTAACACGCCAGTCTCTTCAGATTCTCCTGACAGAATTGTAAGTTTTGTCACAACAAATTAGAAATAGGCCTTTTGTAGTCTTAAAAGGTTACTTGGTTTCCAATACAGTTAAAATAAATTTCATCTCTCAACAATAGCAAATGCTGATGGCATTAGGTACTGACACCCAACAGTTGTAGATAAAAGATGCAGAAGGCAAGAAAGATGAAAAAGAGCCAAGCATAAAATTAGTTCTCTTTGCAGTTTTTCCAGTCAGGGCCTGCTTCTATTCCTCGTTGTTTTTACCTGGAAACTCAGTATTATATATACCAAAAATTAGAATTGTAAGATTTTCTCCCTAAGAGAAGATCCAAGGGTACTCATTAAGCTTTAACTGTAAAAGGTGTTAAAGGAAACTAATATTAGCATCAGCACTCTATGGTGACCAAGAGGAATAAAAATCTGAGGCAAAGATTAACACTGATCATGCTCCATAAAGTGGGTAGAATATCTAAGTGTATCTATGTGGCCTGACTGCCATAATTAAATAGTTACACAGACATGCACATTAATTGATTGATATTATAAGACTCAACTTTAATGGCATTTGCATTCTTGTGCTAACACAGTTGCTTGATACATGTCTCAGGCATTTATCAACATTAAGAGAGATATTACCAAATATATAAGGATGAGAAAATAGGGCCATTGTAAATTCAGAGAAAAAAAATCAAAAGGCATGAGTATCCTGCAAGACCTATGACTAGTAATGAGTCCTTTGTACAAAGGAAAGAAACAAAAAAAAAGTGCCAAAGAAACAAAAAAAAGGTGCCTTCAATGTGTGTTTTGTGAATTAAATGAAAATAAGTCATTAATACTGATCTAAGTGGGCACTTGCCTTTGTTTAGAAGAATGCAATATCAAATAGAATGGAACCTGAACTAAAATTTAGGAATCTTTAGCTTATAACCTACCTTTTGTCAATAGCATTGAGCTTCAAAGAACCATTTAACTTTTCTGCCCCTTGGTTTCCTCCTCTGTACAAGAACAGTTGGAGACAATAAACTCTGAGGGTCCTTCCCACCTCTAAAATGTGATGAGTTTTCCTAAGAAACAATACCTGTTCAAATGGACCTCTGCTGTTTTTGCCCCAAAAGTTCCATACTGGTGAAACCTATGGGTTTTTCCTTCCTTCTTTCTACTATGTGCTTTAGATGGAGCTGACTACACTTGGCTTCATAGTGGGGAATGTTTTCAGTGCTGACCATTGATTCTCTGGCCTAAGAGATATAAAAGCCCTTGCTATGTGATCCAGAACTCCAATAAGAAGCAGTGATAGTTTGAATTGCTGGGAAAATCAAAACTAAAGATGTTATGAAACTAGGACTCCTGGGGCTGACTTATAAAGCCAATAGTCAGAGGGTTGGGCAAATAGAGAAATAACATGATAACATTATTTGATCCCCTGAATCAAACCACACCCCCAAATCAAGGTAACCTGAAAACTTCCATTGTATGAATCAATGAGTTCCTTTTTAAGTTTCTGTTTGTTTAGGTGGATTTCGGGTCAATGGAAATGAGAATGTCCTTTTACTACTGCACATGCCCTATTGAGTGATTCAAAACCATTTGCTACCCATGAATCTTTCACTGTTCCATAGAGAGACCAATAGATCACCCATCCCATTTGCCCACTATGACAAAAATGAGGCCTCTATAACATGAAAAGAAAACCCCCTCCCTTCAATGTGTGTTTTGTGAATTTAATGAAAACAAGTCATTAATACTGATCTAAGTTAAAAGTCATGATATACTTGGTGTCTAACTGCTAGATATTTTTTTTTTAAAGAGAGAGTGAGAGAGGAGAGAGAGAGAGAGAGAATTTTTTTTTTAATATTTATTTTTTTTTAGTTCTCGGCAGACACAACATCTTTGTTGGTATGTGGTGCTGAGGATCGAACCCGGGCAGCACGCATGCCAGGCATGGGCGCGCTACCGCTGAGCCACATCTCCAGCCCAAACTGCTAGATATTTAAAGACCACCAAGATCAACTAAATAAAAGTTGACCTTAAAAAAAAAAAAAGAAAAAAAGAATCCACCAGTTTCCCTATTGATACTCTTCTCTGTTCTGGCATTCCAGACACAATTCAAGAAAATCTGTCTTTTTCAGCAAGTGATATGCCATTATTTTCCAATCTGCACCCTTGGAAGCAGTAATTTATGAAATGATTCATGTGTGTTTTCTTCACTGTATCAAAGAAGTCTGGGAACCAAACTCCGTTTTCACAATGCTTTGACTAACACAAAGGTCTTCAAATCAATCCCTCTCTGGGAAATTTACGTGACTATTGGTATATCCAAAATCTCTGATTAGTCTTATTTCTCATCATTTAATGAAGCATTTCCCAAACTACTTAGTTAAAAGTCCTTTCGTGTCCCACACATAATACCTACAAAAGAGGCTAGCACTCCACACAATTTATTTGGGGAGACATGCATTTGTCTCACATTCTCAGAGCCCTGTAAAAAAATTCTGCGTACAATTGGAATTCAGAGCCAAGTGTTTAAGCTTTTCTTTTAATTGGAATTATATCTTGTCCACTGGAAGATTCCTTAGTAAATGGAACCAAGTAAAATTATCCATATTTGATGTTTTTTGAATCATATCCAAGCTCTTTCTCCTCTGCACTGGGTCTCTTTCTTTTGCCCCTTCAGCTCCACTACCCTTCTCCACCCTCCTCTACCATAATCTACATTTATGGTCTTCAGGTTGGGTTTACTTAAATGAAAGCCACTGGGATATGGCAGGCAGAAATTTGGGAGGTCAGGGGTCTGTTGCCCTAACTCTCTCCCTGCCTCAAGATACCTTGGTTTATAAACAAGGCCACATTCTCAGTGGGCCTTCATTTTCTCAATGCTTTCTCTTAATCTTGACACTACTGGCTTCTTGGGCCTAAAAATTCTGTACTGTAGGCATCTGTCTAAATCCATCCCCGACTTCTACCTACTGGGTGCCAATAGCATCCCCAAAAGTATCCCCTTAGTTATGACAGTCCAAAATGTTCCCAGACATTTTCAGATGTCCCCCATGGGGCAAAAATCCTTCTATTCCCTACCCCACCCACATCATTGAGAACAAGGGACAGCTACTCTCTCTCTCCAGGTTTGTTAGTAATTCCTTCCCTTGGGTCTTTCAGGCCTATTAGTGGAACCCTCAGAGGTAGTAATGGAACCCTTGTTACTAGCACTGCAGTGTTTCTCTAACCCTAGCCAGTTCCTTTTGCTTTTATAAATAATCCTCTTATTAAAATTCTACTCCGTTTTCTCATTTGCTTGTGCTATAGATTGTTTTCCATCTTCAACCTTCCCCAATCCCACCAAATTGCTGTCTACCACTTAAAATCTTAATCTCTTTCTTTGAGTCCGGACACAAGTCCTTCTTATAAGAAGATGAAGCATTAACTGAGAGCTCACCACATGTCAAGTCTGGTGACTGACACTTACATATTGTGGTAAATATCTTAGTGGTTGGCTGCATTCCACACCCACCCCAGCAACCATTTTTCTCTCCTCAAAGAACCTTAATTTGGTTTCAGATAACGCCCCCGCCACACACACATAGCCTATCCTCTTCAAGCAGAGTTTCCCCTACTGCTAATTGATTACTCTAAATGTTACCCTATTTTTCCTTGCATGTGATTGGTTTAGAAGCCCAAATATGGACTATGCAGTAAAAGATATCACTTAAATCACAAGACTTTGGCTCACAAATAGGCACTGGGTATGATTTGGTGAATGAATAGAGAGGTTTGATGGATATTCTGAGAAAGATATTTCTTCATTCCAAAGACTGAGCCACCAAAAATGGCCTCTCTTTCTCTGAATTTTCTTTCTTCCCCCTTCCTCCCTCCCTCCTTCCTTCCTTCCTTCCTTCCTTCCTTCCTTCCTTCCTTCCTTCCTTCCTTCCTTCCTTCCTTCCTTCCTTCCCTCCTTCCTTCCCTGTACTGGGGATTGAACTCAGGAGCACTTGACCACTGACTCTCATCCCCAGCCTTATTTTGTATTTTATTTAGAAACTGGGTTTCACTGAGTTGCTTAGCACCTCGATTTTACTGAGGCTGGTTTTGAACTTGCAATCCTCTTGCCTCAGCCTCCCGAGCTGCTGGGATTACAGGCATGCACCATCATGCCTAGCTTCTTTCTCTGAATTTTCTTTGTACATTATAAGTCCTACAACTCTTGTAGCCATCTCAGTACTAGTGCCGGGAAGAAGTCGACACAGGCAGGAAGGCAAAAGGGAATAACTTACAAAGAAATAAAGCCACAGTTCAAACCATACCTAGTCACTGCCAAATATCTGAACTTTCTCAATTATATTATTCAATATATTCCTTCATTTTATCAAGAGTCTGAATTTGGATTTCTAATACTACTTATAATTAAAAGTTTCCTAGTAAAGCCATTCATACAATTTATTCAACAGTTGTGTGTTTTGTGCTTACTGTGAAATAGACTATACTAGGCACTGAAGCTACTGCAATCACCCATAGAGACCAGTAAGCAGGGTTATGTAGTAAAGGTTTTACATCAACTTTAAGAGATAGATGTAAATGACTGGGGCTGAACAGATTCTCAGCTCTGAGATGCTAAGTGATTTGTTATGGAACTCCAACTAGAAATTGTTGAAACTAGACTAGGTCTGACAACACAGCATTCCTATTGCATCCTTCTCTATTTGAATCAGCCATATTAAATCATCCATCTGTCACTTAATCTAGGACAGTGTCCACATAGAAAAGACGTAAAGTAGGTATGGTTTGATAAGAAGAAAGTAGTTAGATAATCTAGGAGCCTAGGGTCACTTCCATTAGAATAAAGGAAAACACAAATAGATACGGAGTTGCCCTCCCCTGACGATTTGGCCCTACTCTGGCTCTTGCTGATTCCATAGAGCTCTCAGAGTCTCCTCCACATTCTCCACCCTGTAGCCTCAGAGAAATCTCATTGACCCTCAACTGAGCTACCTTTGCTTTCCTCATGGAGCCAAGAGATCTCTTCTATATCCTTTTGCACAACCATGTCCTGGGCCTGCTTTTTAATCTATGCCTGTGTACCCACAGGAGTCAGTGTACAGATCTGCTTTCAATTGTCCCTCAAAATGATCACCACTCCTGTAGATGCCCTCATCCTAGTGTTTTAATTCTAGGGAACAAAAATCATGAAAAGTTTTTGTCAGCTTTCTTTGCAGATGAAAGGATCTGACCAGAACAGTTTTAGAGGAGGAAAAGTTTATTTAAGGGACTCACATTTTCAGAGGTCTTAGTCCATCCATAGAAATCCAGCTCTATTCCTTGGGGCTGAAGATGAGGCAGAACATCATGGCAGAAGAGTGTGGCAGAGGGAAGCAACTCACATGGTGATCAGGAAGCAGAGACAGAGAGACAGGCAGACAGACTACACTTCCCAGATACAAATATATATCCAAAGCAACACCCCAATTCCCACTTCCTCCAGCCACACCCTACCACCTCAGTTACCACTCAGTTAATCCTATCAGGGGATTAAACCACTGTTTGGGTTAAGGCTCTTATAATCCAATCATTTCTCCTCTGAACCTTCTTGCATTGTCTCACACATGAGCTTTTGGGGGACATCACATCTAAAGCATAACACACACATACCTGACCCTTCACTTTCTAGCCCATTCTTCTTCCCACTCACATGAGGTGGAAGGGGTGAGCTTCACACTTCTTCATGTTTTCACACCAATGACTGTGACCTCTTGCTGGGTACATAAAGTAGACTGGAACAGAGGCAAATGCCATTTTATTGATAACATTCCTCGCAAAGCTTTCCAGAAATCGTTCCTCCATTTCATTACACACTGACTATGTGGGGTCATTTTGAGAATTAAGTGAAATGACTTGAAAATTATTGATAAATGTAGTTGGGTGTGGTGGCGCATGCCTGTAATCCTAGTGGCTTGGGAGACTCTCAAGTTCAAAGCCAGCCTCAGCAAAAGTGAGGTGCTAAGCAATTCATTGAGACCCTGTCTCTAAATAAAATACAAAATAGGTCTGGGGATATGACTCAGTGGTTGAGTGTCCCTGAGTTCAATTCCTGGAACAACAACAAAAAAAAGTTGTTCATAAATGTAAAGGACCATACAAATTTAACTTATCAGATACTACTAAGTCACAAGAAAATAATTCATTTTTTCCTATATTCTGATTCTAATGTACTGTCATTTTGAAATTAAATTGCACAATTAAATAAAATATGCAACTATATACTGATATACTATAGAGCAAGATACTAATGAATAAGTTGCTGTTAGTAAGTGGTTAGCAAAACTTAAGACTCATAAAATAACATTTTAGAGTGACATAAACTTATTGATTCTCAATTGGTGGATCTCAGTCCTGGTTGAACAATAGAATCACCTGGAAAAGATTAAAATAATAATGATGTCCAGGCCCTACATTTAAACTGACTAATTTTTTTTTTCTTAAAGAGAATGAAATTACATGAACAAAGCAAAACAAACTATGAGTTATTAATATAAAAATTTGAACTTTTTAAAGTTGAGAGCACCCCGGGAAATCAAGGCCTCTGTATGTGAGTAAACTAATGTAAAAAAGCAGATGGCTCAGCCAGTCTATAATAGTATTTTCAAGGGCTAAAGAAATAAAAGGTGATTCTATCTGTCGTTGTTTCATTATTAGACAGAGAAACATGATGGATTTGCCAGATTTCTCCAGTTTTCCTGCTTCGAAGGTCCAGAATTACACCCAGGTTCTCGGAGACGGCAATAACATTTCCTTCCAGAGTCCCTGCCCTTTGGCTCTGGCTTCGCGGCATCAGCATCACTTCTCTGCCCATCAACCAAGTGGCAGCACAACTTCAGAGAAATGTGAAGTACTTTTTCCTCACTCTTAGACTGGTCTAAAACACCAGCTGGATCAGAAACCAGATGCCTGAGATAGAAATAGTCTTGTGTCGCTCGCTCTCAGGTTCCCAAGACAAATGGGTGGGGGCCAGAGCCGTGAAGGAGGTGCTTCTGGAGACAGCATTACAGTGGCAAAGTGAATCATTGCTGCCATTCAAAATGCATCCAAAAGAAACTAGAGTTTAGGGGGAGAAGAAGGGTTTTTTTTTTTTTTTTTTGGTTGCTTTTTGTGTGTGTGTGCGACTCTACAAGGATGGTGGTGACAGCAGCTGTGCCTCCCCCCCTTAGAAAGTCATTTTAGCGTTAGATTTTCCCTAAGGAGGAAGCAGATGGAGAGAAGCTTGACTTGCACATATGTGGCTGCTGCTGGCATTCTGCTGCTGCTACTGACCCTGGATTATCTGGAGAAATAGGACTTGGGAGGAGGGAGAGGATGATTATTCAAGAGGATCTTTGCAAACCTGCTGACCTAAAGCCCCAAGGGTGCATTCATATCAGGGGTCTTTGAAATTCTTCTAAGATGGTGACAACAGGCTATCATTTTGGGTAAAATTGTGACACCTCCCTGATCCCCTAGTAACTATGACAGGCACTGTAGGTGACAGCTACATAGATCAATAGGAATAGCACCGAATTCCTGGCCATGGACTGGTTATAGTCAAGTCTTCCAGCAGCAAGGTGAATTGAATCCCAGGCTGTGTTTTGACATAATCACCAACATATTTTCCTTTTGCAGACAGTGTACTTCCTACCTTCATGTCAACCTACAGAGAAGCACCTGCTCCATGCTAGCTACGTTACCCAGGAGAGTAACATAATTGGGTGAAAGCAAAGAGGAAGAAAAAAAAAAACCCAATCTGCCTTCTTCCTGACTTTGCTTCCAAAGATTTAAGCCTTGAGGACACAGTGAATTCATATAATGGATAAAACATTTGCTTGAAAGATAAAGACTCTCCTTTTCTGAAGCAAGGAGGAGAGATGAAAAGGGAGAGGATGAGAGCAGAGAGTTTAATGAAAAAGGGAAGACAGGGTCAAAGCTGTTAAAATCATGCAAATGAAAAATATTTTCAGCAGAGAAACCATAACATTTTTCAAGCATCTAGGAGCTGAATAGAAACTGAATTCTCATCCTCAAGCTAACTATCAGGCCTGCAGAAACATGCATGCACCCAAGTTTCTCCCAGTAGCTCCTTCCACTGGTGACTGCAACTGCGGAGGATTTCCCTTTGTGAGCAGCCAGCATTCTGTCAAGAGACCACCCAGCCATTGACAACTGTCTCAACCCAGGCACGTGGCTTTTGCCCTTCTGTGTACCTCAGATGCACATACCTTCACTACATCCAGAAGAATGAGAGTGGGCACTGATATCTGGGAAGCCTACTTCTTACTCTTAAGTAATCCTGAGGAGAACAAAATAAAACTGGTTAAGAGTATCCCAGAGCAAAGGAACTGGTAAGACATGCCTCCTTACAGATGTTATAGAGGGAACGCTATAAGCACAAATAAAGTAGAATAGAAATGAAAAAAGAAGGGCATTTGTATTTTGGAGACAAGAAAAGGATTGCCTTCATTGAGAAGATGGGTTGTTGGGGGCTCTTTCCAGGTAAGAGTTGCAACTAGAAAAGCAGAGCATCCAGAGAACTAGCACATCCAGGAACTTTTGGTAACATGAACCTACTAGAAGAGGCAATATAGTATAGTAGTGGTGGTCAAGGACATCAAATGCAACAGAAACTTTCTAAGATTCTGATGGACATCAGAAGTGCCCGTTGGACTTAGCTTTTGGGAGAATGTTGGTGTCTCTGGTTAGAGCAGTGCCCATGATGGTGAGATTGGAGGAAAGATTGTGTTAGGAGGGTGAACTGGAGGACAGGAAGTGAGAAGTACACTTGAAAGGCAATGGTTCTCTAAGTGTGCTCCCTGGACCAGTGGCATCAGTATCACATAGTGATGTGTTGGAAATGCAAATCTCACCTCCTCTCACCACACACTCAGATGTACCGAATCAGAGCACAAAAATGAGCCAGCATGTGGGCTTTCACTTTTCAAATCTTTGAATTGATTTCAGGGGCACTTAACCACTGAGCCACATCCCCACTCCCTTTAATTTTTTATTTTAAGACAGGGTCTCACTAAGTTGTTTAGGGCCTTGCTAAATTGCTGAAGTTGGCTTTGAACTTGCCATCCTCCTGCCTCAACCTCCAGAATTACTGAGGTTACATGTAATTCTGTAATTCTGATACATCTGATAGATATATACAATGTATAATGATCAAATCAGGGTAATTAGCATTTCTCTGTCTTTAAGAATTTGTCACTTATTTGTATTGGGAAGTTTTGAACTCTGTTCTTTGATCTGGCTCATGGGTCTCCATTTATACTTTTGTCCCAAGTCCCACAAAAGGTAGGGTGAGCTGATAATACTAAAGATAGTAAATCATAAATACCATGATAAAAATTATTTTGTGTTATAAAATAATACATCAACCATCTCATTTATAAATCCATCTCTGGAAAATTTCCTGCTTTTAACCACTTCCTTGGCATCCTATCAACTGAGTTTCCTACTCCTGTCTTTGAGAATTGGAACTAAACCACAGAGACCACATCAAAACCAAGGCACTCCTGTGCTCTGCCTAAGTGCCTGATGACCTTCTGGATGACATCAGAATCCTGTCCATAAGGAAGGTAAGAAAGAACAAAAAATAAGAATAAACCACAGAAGAGCTGAAGCCAAATATTAAGAAATCTCCTTTTTAACTCATACAAAAGAAAAATTCCAGGCATTACTCAGCCTCATTTTAAAGGTTTAAAATTAATGGCAGAAAAACAAAAGATCTGATGCATCAGTTTGGAAGAAATGCTGTTATCAAGTACTAAGTGTCCCTTAAGTAAAGTTATGGAAAATTGGAATAGAAATTCAATCTATTGCACAAATAGAAAATTATGTGGGAGACATAAAAGGAATGTGTTGGAAACTACGTAAACTCTAAAAATTAGGAATATCCTACTGAAACCATTTCTAGAGTACTTACTGGAGACCACTTAAAGTGACTAAAGCTGACAGCCTTGGGGAACTGTGGTATAGCTGAAGCCAAGTGTATGTGGAAGGGCCCCAGGGCTGGAGGCAGGTGGTAACAGAGATCAGTGACAGCTCCCACCTTCAGGGGCAGACATTCTGCCCTGCTGTCTGCTGGGAACTCTGAAAACTGGGACTGCTTTTAATGGGTATTGCTTATTACAAAGATAGACAATTTTAATTTCTTCCAAATTTGAAAGAAAGTACTGAGAATTTAGAACATGTCAGAATAGTATGTTCATCTCTGGCACACACAGCTTGAAAACACACTTTTTTTTCCATTTGAGCTAAAAATCACAAAGAATATTTTAGACTATGGCTCAGTTTCTTGTAGATAAATATTTGAGCACTCATGGCTGCATTGAAGAAATACTACCCATAATTATTGACTCTATTTTTTTTCAAAGATTCCCAAATATTATCTACCCTACTCTTTGCCAATTTTATCTGAAGGAGCCAGTAAAGAGTAGAACAGAAAACAAAGTGATGAATGGGAAGGGAAAACGATGTTTAGACAATAGAGTAACACTATTACTATCTCAGGTTTAGATAAAAACACTTCCCTATTGAAATAACTTTTTATATAACAGTTATTTGTTTGTTATAACTAGCCCATGAGGTTGGTATTTCTACATTCACTTTATTGAAGAAGAAAAAATGAAGGTCTAAAATTAAAAGTACTTGTCCAAGGTCACAAAGAACAGTTGTGAGGATTGGGCCAGAAAGAATGAAATAATTCCCAGTCTGCAGTTGTAAGATGAATGATCGTATTAGTGCTGCTGCTATTGTTATATGTTATAGCATTATATCATTTAATCCTATAAGCCAATAAGATAGGAATAGTTATTGTCTCTATTTCACCAACACATGGATAGAAGCTCAGTAACCTGGCCAAGTCATAACAGGTTGGAAAATGTCAAGCCATATTTGTCAGCTTATCTTTGGTTTTCAAATATAATGAAGGAAGGAGCCATGATTATCTTTTTCTATTCCTTTGTTGTTTTGTGCTTCACTTTCTTCATTCTAAACAGCCAACCTCAATTTAAAAAAAAATAAAGATAAAAAACAACTCTTAGTTCCCTTGGGCCAATATAAAATTGTCCACATCCCCAAGTAGAATTTTCAACCATCCTTCTTCCATTGGTCTTCATTTCCCTCCAATATATTTTCTTTATATCCTAAGTAGTCAAATTGAATCCCTTAAAAGTGCATCTTCTTATTCCCCTCCACATGTACTGTCTGAGATGCCAGTGTGGGATACAGTCTGCCAGTTACCTAACAATACCTAGTCTCCTCTTCTTGCATGAGAGGGATATCATTACTCTAAGTACATGTAAGAAGGCACAAATGGTGTGAGTCTACATTGTAAAGAACCAGAGATATGAAAAATTGTGCTATATATGGATAATATTAATTGAAATGCATTCTGCTGTCATATATAACAAATTAGAATAAATTTTTAAAAACCTGAAGTTTGGTTTTGTGCCAGTCAAAAACTGGTCCTCAAGTAGAATAATCATCAGGTACAGTTCTGGATAGCAAAAATGGAAGCAGAAGATGACTGAGAATATCTGGGAAGTTTTGCTTTCTTGGAAAGGACACAATCCCCTCTCCCTGTTGCTTTTTTTCTTCTTTTACCTGAGATGCTTAGGGAAGGCTAGAGATAGAGAATTTTGGATTCATAATTTCCATATGAATGTAAATCATATGCCAAAAATAGAGGAGCAGAAGGAGAAAAATTGTCTAGACTCAGATGAGACCAAGAGCCACTGTAACTGTCCTGCATGGCTGATCCCTGAGGTATTCTCAGAGCATAAACCCTTAGGAGAATAATCAACTATGAAATATTTCATGTAGTTAAAAAAATTCTTATCTACACCACAGTGTGCTAATGCTAAGGTAAGAGTATAATCAAATACATTAGCAAAAGAACAAGGACAAATCTGCTATCAACAAAACCATCAATAATTACAGCAGAACAGTACACACTGATGTTTCTGGGGTGTGCGTTTATACCCTTCAAAATGAGAAATCGAAGCAGATTCTCATGGGCTCTTGCAAAAGAGAGACATTTATTGAAAAGAGATACAATCAATAGAGAAAGCACAGGGACATTAAATGAAAATACAGCATAGAAATGATATTAAATGTTTATTTTATTAATTTGTAATTTTCTATGTATGCTTAACACTTTATGGTATTAAAGCAAATAAATTCTCCAGGTACCACTCTATCTAAAAGAAAAATTGTGAATTTGGGAAATGCTTTCTTCAAAGCCCCATATATTTTTTGCCATTTCCCTACTGAACTCTAACACCTTCAGATCCCACTAAGTCCCCATGGCTTCTGATGTAGTGCCTCATATATGTGAAACTCTGGGCTGGTTAAAACAGCCCCAAAACTCATTTGCCCTGTTTTTCAAATTTTTAAGACATGGACATGGTAAACAATCATAATAGATTAACAAGAAAATATGCTTCCCCCTTTATATAAAATACTCATGAAAAATGAACACAATTACAATAGACCTTTAAGGTATGACTGATCCCAGGTTCTTTGCGTACCATGGCACCCCAATGGGTCTTCTAATACCCCTTAAATGACCATCTGTAGGGAGCTGACCTGTTCCTTTTGCAGAGCCAGATCTGTCCCAGGTGAGGAAATCATCTCACAGGTGATGGTTAGATAAAATAATGCTCATCACTGACCTGTGATCCATAGACATATTCCTCTAGGATACTCCAAAGTACCTTTTTCTAAATTCCAACAGAACTCCACAATGTTCTTCAGTAGGCATGGTGTTAAGTCCCAAACTATCTTACTTTGATTTTATAGCTTCTAATCCTACACTTAGAAAGTAAACAGCTTCTTTAATTTAATTTACCATTTTCTTGCACAAACTTTTACATTGTGTTATTACATTTGTTTATCTAGTCCCTTAGGACATATGGATTAAAATGGCTATTAGAGGAGCTTTCATTTCTATTTAATTGAAAGTTACTGGTCAGAGAAGTGTTCTATGTAATTGTTCACATGGGATGTTAAAGAAAAAAATCCATACTGTATTTTCCCAGACCCAAGCAGATCCACATGATTTTCTTAACTTTGATATGCACTTCTTTTCCAAACACACACTGAACTCAAAGCCCTAACTGGTCTAGCTTAAAGCTCCAACTGTGAAAAGAATTTTTGTTGTTGAGATTCTTTTGTGGCTCTAAGCCTTTCTTTTTGGATTGATTAGTGGATGAGAAATTTGAACATTCAAGTCTTTATGATGGATGATTTTAAAAAATCAAATAATTCTAATTCCATATGGTTTTTCATAATAACTTTTTATAATGGTATCAATTTTACCCATTGTTCCCACTCGTTCCCCATTTTAGAGAATGAAATTCAGCATTTGCTGAAACGAAGTACCCAATGAACAATTACACTTAATGTGTATTTTCTCTTTTTCTGTCTCATAGTGTATTGAAGATATGGATTCAGACAGAATCTCTTTGCAAATATGGACAGCAGACTGCACTCTGTCTTTTCATGCTGTCATATTCCTTTGTTGATATCTCTGTTTTAAGATGAGTTTGCCCCATGCATCACCAATTGTCTTTTGTTTTCACGCTGCAGGGAAGACTGGGCTAATCCATATGTCACTATGAAACTTCAGGCCTCTCTGTTTGACAGGTAGCAAGCCTGACAGCAATCTATTGAAAATGCATTTTAGACAGCAATCTATTGAAAATGCATTTTAGACTATCATTTTTCCAGTCTAATTTACTCTTAATAAAATGACTTTGAAGACAAGGGGTCCACTTTGTGTTGGTTTACTTCTTTCAGATAATTGCATTTTGAGAAAGACACACTGACAGTTTTCACAAATACAAAAATGATAAAATTCCCTTGGGAATAAAATGAGATCGCTCCACAATAAATAGCGTCTTTTAGCCTAAATGATCCCAAAACACCTTGGTAACTGTGGACATTTAGATGACTCCCCAGGGGTAGGGAAGTAGCCAGACACTCATTCAAACCCTAGAGCAAGACATATTCTATTATGTGCAGTGGAAAAATCCAAGCACTCCCCTCCTTGCACACACATAAACACCTTTATAAAACATGGAACATTAATATTCTGTATGTATGTGTATGCTGAAATTCCTGGCAAAATATTATAAAAATATATGCATACAAAGTATTATAAAATGTGTATGCAAAACTAATAGCATCAACCTATTTCTTAATTAGGCATCATTTTTTTACATTCACTTCATGCTATATATTTTCTCATAGATCTTTTATTTCTTCCTTCTCCAAAGAAGAAAAAAATTATAAATGTTAATATCGACTTTTTCTTCCTTCATATCCTGTTACCCTGGCAAAATCATTGATCAAATTTCCAAATTTGAAAGAACAACTCCTTACAAACTTTTCCTCACATGAAATTTTGATCAAATTTTGCCCAAATGGATGCCTGATTACCCAGAAAAATGTGTTGATTTATCAGATGTTGATTTAACATCTGAGGAAAGATGTTATTCTTTCAACCATTACAATATTGCTAACATTTTTAAAACCCTCAGTTTCTTAAACTATATCATCAGCACCATCAACTGTTAATTATGTTGATTGAACCAAATTTTTTTTCCTGTGGGTAGAACATAATACAAAGAAGATGAATTTTAGTTAATTTTATAAACCGTCTTAATAACTTAAGTGGTCATCAATGCTATCTTTGTTATACCAATGATAATTAAATTCTAAGATGGAAGAAAAATAATGATTATATTTTTGAATGGAAAAAATAGTTAATTTTACTCCTATATTTACCTAGGATGTTGGATGCCGATTTATTTTCAATTGTATTACATATTTTGGCAAAAAGGAAGCTATTGTATTTCTATCCTTAACAAAACAAAGTTCTGTAACTGAACTTCTGCACCAAGAAAAGGACAAGGAAGCAAACCCCGAGTAAAAATGACAGGTTCCCTGGGAATATTCATGTCCCTCACTTGGTAATGTCCATCATCGTCCTTGGTCTGAGTCAAAAGAGGGAAATAATAAAGATCTATTCCTGAGAAATGTTCCACACCACCTCAATGGGTAAATCCAACATCACATATTTTGTGAAAATTTAAACTCATGTTGAACCTGCATCTGGGACTCTGTTTTGTAACCTCAAAATAATGGAAGGTTTTAATCTTTTCTCTTAAAAAAGTGTAGTGAGGCATTAACACTTGGAATATAATGTTTTGGTGCCATCTGGTGTATAATTTCCAGATTTGCAGCTTCACTTAAGGATCTAATGAAAAGTTTCTGAGGAAAGAAGGTCCTTCTGGACCTGAGGAAGGAAGGGAAAAAAATTATTAATCTTCACAAGTCATGAACAATGTGGCACCAACCACAAGATGTACTGGGAATTTTGTAAGGAGGTGAAGAAGATGGGTGTGGGACCAGGAGGGTGGGAGAAAGTGCCCATGGAGCTGAACTAGCAAGAACTCCAGCAAGGATAGGGAGTAGCAGGATGACCAAATCAGTGTTGGAAGTGGTCACGCATTTAGGTCTGAGTTAAGACTGCAAACCCCAAACACCTGGGCCAGGTGAAGTCTGATCTGGGCAGTTGTGCTTGTTCTGGGACCTGTGGAAGGGAGAAGTCAATAGTCATGTCCAGTAAATGTCTCTGGATGACAGCAATTGACTGTCTGGGTTTTTGAAGATTTCTTTACCCCCACAGGAAAAGAACTGAGCCCGGAATGGAAAATCAGAGGTAAGGTGGAGGCAGAAACTGTGTTACAAAGAGTCAAAGCTACAACTTAAAAAACTGGAGGACTCTCAGGTGCTACAAGGTGAAATTCATGGACTGCCCTACCACCATCAACTCAACCTTCAACAAACTAATAACTAATTATTCCTACTTTTCCTTTGTCAATATTGGAAAGCCATATAGTTTCCAAGCTGAAACACAGAGCCACTATAATTTCTCATGTTCCATACATAATTAACCCTAATGTCTTGTTGATTTCTCCCTTTATCTCTTGAATCTGCCCCTCTCTCTTCAACACTGTCACCACCTGGTTCAAGCAACTACTCTCTCACCTGGTTGATTGGATAGGCTCCTGACTCTTGTACCACCTTCCACTTCTCTCAATCCCAATCTGCTTTCCATATGGGAGACAAGGCTATATGCATTTTTAAAATGCAGTATTTATCATGGGGCCATCCTTGCTTAAACTCCTTCTGTCAGAACCCTAGCCCTAAGTTAAAGACCACATCCGAATATAAATTGCAAGTCTCTATATGATCATCTTTGCAGCATTACTCTGCACCCTGACCCCTGTGTGCACTCGGATTTTCCACTCTTGCTTTCTTTACAGCCAACTCTTCCAATAACCTGACTTTTGGCATTTGCTGCTCTCTTTGCCTGAGCAATTCTGCATTCCCATGTCATCTGGTGAACTCTCATTCATATTTCATTGTTTGAATTCAACTGATTCTCCCCTGGCCTTTTGCAGTCAAAACCCCTGTTTTTTTTCTTTTTAATATTTATTTTCTAGTTTTAGGTGGACACAATATCTTTATTTTATTTTTATGTGATGCTGAGGATCCAACCCACAGTGCCTCACACATGCTAGGTGAGCGCTCTACCACATAAGCCACAACCCCAGCCCCTACCAACCCCTGTTTTTAATGTCTAGGAGCTCCAAATTACTCTTATTTGAGTAAAAAATCACACTTGTAATTTTATTTTGGAAATTCTTAGAATATCTATCTTCCCTGATAGAATATTATTCCTATGAGAACAGAGCCTGCCTGTTTGTTGATTCACCATTGTACACACACTAAAACTAACACATTATTTAGATTAATAAATATTTAGTAAAGAAAGAAGGAAGAGAGGGAGAAAGTAAACAAGGAAAGGAGGAACATAATTATTATAGTAAAAACTTAGAGTTTTTTTAAAACACATAAATAAAAGTTTAATTAAGCTGACCATCAGAACCTTCTTTATCATCCAATGTATATTGTGAATACCCTTCTCTAATTCTAACAGCAAAGGGTTCCACATAATGTAGTAGTTAGGATGCTATTATTCATTTCCAACCCTGGCTCCCATGCTCACTGGCTTGGAAACCACAGTCAGTGACCTTCCCCCCTCTGTAAGTCGGTTGCTGTAAGCATGAAAAGGGGATCCCAATAGTACCTGCCTCACTGAGTTGAGAAAATCAGGTAGCTCAAATGAAGTTCTCAGTAATCCCTCTAAAAAATAGTAGGTTTTATCATCAGCTATAAACTCTGAACTCTGTTGAACTCTGTTGCAACACACGGTTACACATAGGTGTCAAGTTCAGACACATTCCATTTGCTTCTGCTTTCCCACTTCTTCCCCATTTCTTACTATCTGGGCCTATCTTGGTATTCTGCTTTCTACCATTATAACAAAATGCCTGAGATAAAATTCGTGAGATAATTAACTTATAAAAAAATATTTATTTAGATTATACTTTTGAAGGTTTCAGTTGGTGATTGAGTGATCCCATTACTTTGAGCTTCTAATATCAGAGTAAAAACGTGGCAGAATAAGCTGCAGGGGCTCATATCCTGAGAAACACATTCAGGATATCTCAGCAGGTGAAAGAAGATGGAATAGTAGACACGCTTTATTCAGAGGTGGCGACAGCCTTCAGCAGGTGACATAAATGAATGCATGCTAACTAGCAAATGTTTATGACCTTGAGTACACATGCTGCATTAGGGTGTTTATGACCTTGACTATAGTTGGCCAGAAGTCTCAGTGAGAGAGCCTTACCATAGCCATCCTGGGCCTGCCCTACACAGAGCAAACTGCTTACCTCATGAACCAGAAGCAAAGAATGAAAGAGGAAGAGACCAGGGCCCACAATCCGCTTCGAGGGCACACTCCCAATGATGCAAGAACCTTCCGTAAAACACCACCTCCTAAAAGTCCATAGTACCTCCCAATAGCACCACCCTGGAGACCTGGGGTGGGGCATTCAACAACCAAACTAAAATACTTGGAAAAAACTCTCCCTCCTCCCCCAAAAGATTTAATTCAAATGCTACCTTTCAGGAAATCTTTCATGCCCCCTTCATCAAAACTGACATATATTCAGTTAATGACTTCTATGGGGCCCCATGCACACTTGAGGAGCTCATATGACACTTACAATAAGTACACATATCCAGCAGCATATTGTCAAATTTCTACTTATAACATTTTTATGTAACAAAAACTGTTTAAGGGCTGGGTATATAGCTTAGTGGTTGAGTGCATGCCTAACATGCATGAAGCTCTGGCTTCAGTCCCCAGTACTACCAAAACTACAAAACATGAAAATAAAACACTTAAATATTTTAAGATCCTAATTTGGAGATAGATTGTGTTATTGAGTTTTCTTCTCAACCAGTTACTTTGAACTATAGTAATAATGATGGCACTTATTTCTTACTTCCAATGTGGTAGCATGGAGCTGTTTTAAAACCTAGGGGACTACAGAGTTAATAGGACAACCAGCAATAGAGTCTGTATACTGTGACACCAGGGGAAAGAAGAAGACAAGGACTGAGGAGGAAGTGGCCAGCTACAGGACAACACTTTGCTTGCATCAGTAGGAGATTCTGAGTAGGGACCTCTGAAAGATATAATAATGGCCAGAGAATAGTCAACTTCAATCGCCTGCCAGCCCAGGATGTCTTGTAACTATACCAAAAATGCAGGAACTTTTCATTCCTTCCATTCCCACTGATGGAAAATTCAGAGAAGATAAATTCTAAGTTTAAACAAAATCTGGAATTTTCATTATTTTGTGAAATCAGACTTTGTTTTCAGAATCAAGAAAGTATTTTCAACCTTGATTATCTGAAAAAAACTTTTAAATACATAAAATGTAGCAGAAAATTCATCAACTAACCTATTACCAATCAACACTTTGGGAAAGATTTCCTTGCTGAATAAAATTTAAAAGAACAATGGGAGGTAAAACAAAGATTCTTTCTTGTATGACCCATGAGAACTACTTGTTTAATATACTAGTTTTGCACATGGTATTTAATTCTCATAATACTATAACATATATCCTAGTATTTTTGAGTTATTTTATGATTTTAAAGATGAGTAAACTAAGATACAAAGAGTTATAGATAAGTTTTCTAAAGACATAAAACATACAGCCAGTTAACTCAGGATTTATGATATTAAATTCCAAATTTTGGTATTTAAGACAGTTTATATTTAATCTTGCTGCTGCAGGTAACTCAATATAATGTTATCATATGCAAGTATATTCAAAATCCCAAATTTATTCTTCTCATCCCTAGAAGTGGGGTTCTCACCAAAGCTCATCTTGTTCACTCACTCATTCTCCTCTGGAAACCCCAGTGCTTGGAAGCCCTCTTCCACAGAACACTAGGAAGCCAGCCCTGCCCTCTGCAACCCATGAAAGGGCTTCAAGGAAGTTTGGGGGTAGAGATTACTTCTTCTTTAGAACCCACAAAATAACCTTCTTTTCTGAACCTTGGAAAAATCTGTTTTTTTTTTTTTTCACTCTGGGGGAAATTATCTCTCCCTTTGATCTTTTCCTCTAACTAGATTGAGACCAGAGACTTTATATATTAAAAAGGTGAATTCCCAGATTCCTCTAAAAAATTGGAAGTCAGACCTCCCTGGGTTAACATCCCATAGAACAAAGGCTGGGACAGTGTGGCAGCTGCCACCTTTTTACTCAAGTCACACACCCTACAGTTATCACAGACCTCTCCAGCCCACTCCTCCCATCACACTTTAACTGCCAGAGCCCTCTAAATGTTTGGATTTGAAGCCTTGGCTTAGGGCTTTGGAAACAAACGCCAGGAAGGGTTGCTGGAACTTATTTGGCAAGTGTCATAATCTTCCTTGACAGAATGAAGCAGAGTAAGCTACATGCCATTCTGGATGACAGGAGCAAAAATTCAAAGCAAGTGTGTGGGGGGAAAGTATCAAAATGTGATTCATCTGCTAACTTTGCATAGTGAAGAAAATTGACTTGTATTGTTGTACACCTGACTTTTTAGTCTGCAATGCACACCTGCTCCCACTGAAGTGTAATGATGTGTTCAACATTCTGCATTGTACAGAACAGGCCTTCCATAAATATTTACTCAATCAGGTTGTCTTACTGTTCCAAAGTATGTTAGTCAAGAATATTTAAGATCAGCATCTGCGCCTAAACACAAATGAGAGAATGTTATAGAAATGTAGAGTGTATCAGTCTTATGTATACTAACAAATTTGCCTGCTCCCATTCTTTGGAAATGCAATGTGTACAGTTGAGAAAGACATATTTGATTGATGGCTTAATAATTAGTTCCCTGGGCCTTCAAACATTTTTAAAAATGGAGTCATTAGAAAGCTGTCCCTTTATCTTGGATATGCCATCTATACAGATCAAATTTCCACAAAATAACAAAGGATTCTGGAGAGTTACCTGGGTAAATTCAGTAACCTGGTATTTTCTCTGGGTAACAATGCTCTTGAATTGTCAATAAAAGAAAGGTTTGTCCTCTTTGGATAAATTTTTAAAGTAATTGAATGCATGTATATCTGACCCAAGAAATAATAAACAACCTCTTCTTAACTGTACAAGACCAATTCCCATAATACAAACACAGTACTTTACCCACAAGACCTCAAATCATTTCTACAACAATCCTCTGAGGTAGAGTTTGGAAATAGTTCCATTTTACAGGCAAAGAAACTAGGAATTAGGAAAGTTGAGTCACTTGTATATAATCACATAGCATAAGTACTTGTACAATCTGTGCTCAAATATAGTTCTGAAAGATTCTTATCTAAAGATGAAAGGGAGAAACTTCAAAATGAAATTGACCACATTATGCTATGTACACATATGAATATACTGCAACAAATTCCCCACCTTTAGTATATCTGTAATTAAAAGAACAATGAATAATTAAAATGAAGTCCCACAGAGGAAGGGAGACAGGGAAATGAATAAAAGGAAGTACTGGGGACTGAAATGGAGCAAATTATATTCCATGCATGTATGATTATTAAAAAATGAATCCCACACTCTTATCTATAAATGTAACACACTAATAAAAACATTTTAAAAAGATTAATTTCCTTCTGAAATAATTTCTTCCTTCTCTAAATTTCATTTCTCACCCTAACCATGTATCACTGCTAAAATTCCACCATCCAGAATTATTTTTGGGGGGCAGGGGGAAGAGGGACAGCTAATCAAAACATCAGAATTCTCCTGTTTCATTAAAACACTTATGTATAGGACATGCTAGGTGTCAGTTCTTGAAACCTTAATGTGGCTCACTGTAGTCAGTGGGTCCTGTCAGACATGCTGAACTAAATCCTAGGAGAGAGCCTCAACAGGGCAGAGGTGTGGTTGGGAAACACTGATGTACTCAGATGGGCAAGGCTGGGGTGGGGCTGGGGGCAGGGCAGAATAAAGTGTTATTCCTGGGAATAATTTGACAGTCCTGAGTGCCAAGGGTCCAGGGAAATGGGCTTCCCAGAGATGAGAATATTAATATATTAATGTAATATATTACATGGTCATGGTTGCCTTAAAATAATATTGTACATTCAAACATATAGTGAAAACATTTGGGCTTGAGGACCAAGTTCTGCCACATGGCTGAAATCTGTCCCTGTTGTTGGAACCATTTCCTTCTAGTCATGCTTCTTAAGATCTGGGGTCACTGCCAATACTGTTAAGAGAGTTCATGATTCCATAATTTATAGGATACCATTGGAGTAAATGGCCCCATATTGAGTCTAACTCATCAAAGGAGATTTTAATTGTCATTTATTATAAGCCACCATTCTTTCAACCCTATCTTTTGTAACTGCCTAATATTATCTCTTCTATGTCTCTGCCCGTTGCCATATCCAAAAATAAACACCAGTGGGAGAGACTTCTGCTATTGCCTTTGATAACCTCATCTTTTTGACCTTCACAGTATACAATATTAACAAAAAAACAAATCATAGCCTACAAGCAGTCACATATTTTTCAAGTTATCTAATTTTTATATAAGATACAGGAAACTTGATTTTCTCCAAGGACCATAAACAACATGGCTAAGGAAAATAACAGAATGTAGCAGTATTATTCTACAGGATTAGCGGAGCACATAGAAAAGCTCAGGTTGTAGGGTCATCTGGTCTGGGTTGAACCCCACTCTGCTATTGACTAGATACATGACCTTGTGCAAATTAATATCCCTAAGGCTTAGATTTCACATTTGAGTTTAATGCACCCATCACTCAGGGCGATGATTGAATAAGTTAATGTGCATAAAACATTTATTATAAAGCCTACCACAGAGTAACAAATGGTGGCTAATATTAAGAAAAATGTCAAAGGATAAACATCAGTGTGTCTTTCTCCTACCCCTCCCAGAGTTAAATATATTTAATCACTTACCAGGAAGAATTATGGAATACTTACAATAGTCTCATTTCTCTACAATTTCTTTTTACAAAACCTCCAGTAATAAAATGATTCATTTAGAAAAAGGAGAGAGAATAGGAAAAAAAAATTATACTAGCAAACCCACCTAATCTTCCTCAAGTTCCTCCTCCATAAAGAGAAGTGAGAAAAATCTATCAAAGTTGGGTAGATAAAACTTGCTCATATATGTAAAAATGTTTTATATACTCTATGTACAGTTTAAGCTTATAATATTATTATTTCTTATTTGGGATAGAAATGACTGAAGATGGAGTGTTAAATAGAAGAAAGAACACTCAATAACTGCCTCATCAAAAGTATCATTTCTGTCTAATTTTAATCCTTATTGCTGGAGGTCAATGTATACTGGTGTTTTTATTATCAATGGCAATGATGAATTATGAGATTAAATTATGCTGGGAAAGAAGACACCGTTACCATTACAGGGTCTCATTTCTTTGTAATATAGTTTCCCAGGTAGGTCAGATGAAAAGGAAATCACCTAAACTGCCATAGGGGCTTGTCTGCTGGCCCTGCATTTACCATTCTGGAACCATTCTGAAGCAGACATTTGTCCAACATTCATTTTCCAGAGCAGACTACAGGGTATTCTGGAATCAGTGTTTAAAATAACCTTGCTTAGCATTCTATATTGGATGGAGACAATTCCATTTGAGAGGCCTTTTTCAAGGACAAATTTAAATTTTCATTTAATTACGGTTTGCATATATGGTGAAACCTGGCAAAGTGAACATATTCATAGAGGAATGATTTCTATCCTATGTTGCTCCTAGATATGCACACACATATACACTCATTCCTAAGCATTGTTCCAGAAAGGCAAAATTTTCAGGTATGGGTCCAATTTAAGTGGTTTGTCTGAGCGAGTATTAGATAGGACTCACTTTGCCAGGCTGATGATTCTCTTTTCACATTTTAGACTCTCCTTAAGACTTGAATGTGCACATATCATAAGCTTTATTTATTGAAGTGGGTAAAATATTTTTAAAATAACTCTCTCTTCAGAGAGGGAACGATTTTCCTTGGAAAGAAAGAATATTATTAGCATGAAAATTAGAAAGTGTATTGATTTTAAAAAGGAGCATGCTCTGAGATCACACTGCCTGGGTTTAAATCCTGCTCTGCACGTGGCAGCTGTGTGACTCTGGGCACGTCTCTTTATTACTCTCCACTTCAGCTCTCTCATCTTTAACCTTGTTGCATGGACACAAAACTCACTAAATGTTGTGGACTTAGTCATTAGGCTGAGTGAGTGAAGATAAAGAACCCTAAGGGCAACAATAACACCAAATACAAGAAATCATACATTTATGTGCATAAAGGCTACCAGGTTGTGTGGTGTGTTTCCTTTCCAGTAAGAAGGCCATAGCTTACTTTATTTTTATCAATGTGGGTTTTTCAGCTAGTGCCTAATTTTAGTACTAGAATATTTCTTTCAGGAGTGAAGCTAAAGTTAACACCCAGGGTGACATGTTCAGTTTATCAGTATGTTTGTGAACAAAGTGAAGATTGCTACAAGTTAGTTCTAAAAGCAAATCTTAATCAGAGTACTTCATCCTTCCATGTGGTAATTTCCTTCTGCACCATTAATAAATGCTGTAAGTCTAAATGATTTCAATTGTTGATATTCTTTCTCAAGCATTCCTTTATAAAGGAACAAAGTCCTTGTCTTCTTGATTTCAAGAACATCTACACTCAATGAAATATAAACATCTATGTATTGGATTCTGTGAGCCCTGTATGCTACATTTCCAGGAAATCCTTCCTTTAAGATAATAACAGTCTAGTTCAGGAGTGCACAACTCCTGTTTATGGGCCAAATCGGTTCCACTGCCTGTTTTTGTACAGCCTGTGAGCTAAGAATGTTTTTTACTAAATGGTTAGAAAAAAATCAAGAGTAGTGTTTTATGATACATGAAACTCATATTTTACTTTCCATTAATAAGGTGTTGTTGGAACACGGCCACACACACTCATTTTCATGTTGTCTAGTTGGTTTTTATATTACAACAGCAGAAATGAGTGGTATAAGGAAATCATAAGAACCACAAGGTCTGAAATATTGAGTATCTGGGCCTTTAAGAAAATGTTGCTGACTCTCTGTCTAGCCTACCTCTATCCTCGAAAAGATGGAACACTGATATTCTAATAAGATCATAGCCAAGATTCTACTAGACAGAATATGCTGGTATTTATCTGATGATTAAAAAATAGTTTTCCACTTCAAGGCCAGATAGAAGAAAATAGGTCAGTTCTTTGCCAAATAATGATTTCTCATCATAAGAATTCCCCCCAGATTGTCTTATAGTGGTAGTCTGACCCTAACCATATGGAGACCGATTTTGGTTATTCAATTTTATTTTATTTTTAATTTTTTTTAGATTTATATATGACAGCAGAATGCATTACAATTCTTATTACATATATTGAGCACAATTTTTCATATCTCTGGTTGTATACACAGTATATTCACAACAATTCGTGTCTTCATACATGTACTTTGGATAGTAATGATCATCACATTCCACCATCATTAATTACCTCATGCCCCCTCCCTTCCCCTTTCAACCTCTTCCCTATCTAGAGTTTGTCTATTCCTCCCATGCTCCCGCTCCCTATCCCACTATGAATCAGCCTCCTTATATCAAAGAAAACATATGGCATTTGTTTTGGGAGGATTGGCTAACTTCACTTAGCATTTTCTTCTCTTAACTCCATCCATTTACCTGCAAATGCCATGATTTTATTCTCTTTTATTGCTGAGTAATATTCCATTGTGTATATATGCCACATTTTTAATCCATTCATCTATTCAAGGGAACAGATAGAACACTAATCACTGGCATATATAAAGAACTCAAAAAGCTAAACACCAAAAAAACAAATAACCCAATCAATAAATGGGCCAAGGACCTGAAGAGACACTTCTCAGAGAATGATGTACAATCAATCAACAAATACATGAAAAAATGTTCATCATCACTAGCAATTTGAGAAATGCAAATCAAAACCCACTCTAAGATTTCATCTCACTCCAGTCAGAATGGCAGCAATAAGTCTTGGTGAGGATGTGGAGGAAAAGGCACACTCATACACTGCTGGTGGGACTGCAAATTGGTGAAGCAAATATGGAAAGCAGTATGGGGATTTCTTGGAAAACTGGGAATGGAATCACCCCATTTGACCCAGCTATCCCTCTCCTCAGTCTATACCCAAAGGACTTAAAAACAGCATAGTACAGGGACACAGCCACATCAATGTTTATAACAGCAGGATTCACAATAGCTAAACTGTGGAACCAACCTAGATGTCCTTCAGTAGATGAATGGTTATTCTATTTTAAATATTAAATAGACAGCAAGTCAGAATTTCTGGCAATGAAACCAAACTACAAACCCACCCTCTATCCTGGGTAGTTGGTGACATGTTAATATCTGCCGTGCTAGCACCCTTTCTGGGAAAGTGGGGTAGAAGCTCCTCTTGCCTTGTTGGGTGGCAGTTAACATCCACTGAACCAAATCCTACTCTATTCCAGGCACTGTTCTCAGTTCTGGGGATACAGAGACGAACAGGAAAGCTAGGCCCCTGGGTCTCAGGGAACTTAAAACACAGTAGAAAACACAAACAGTAGAAAATGAATACACAAGAAAATTACCATAAAACACAGCCTGTTAACATATGATTCCACTTATATGAGGTACCTGAAGTGGTCATATTTCTAGAGACAGCAGAGATAGGAGTTACTAGGGGGTAAGGGAAGAGAAGAGTTATTATGTAAAAGGTGTAGAGTAGTTTCAGTTTTTCAAAGCTTATAGAGATGGATGGTGGTGATAGTTGAACAATGGCAATTTAGTTAACATCATTAATCTGTATGCTTAAAAAGAGTTAAGATGGCAACTTTTGCATTATATGTACATTATCACAATAAAAAGTAAAAAAAAATCTACAAGGATAATATGTGGTACTGATAGCCTTCTCTAAAAGGGAGGAAAAAAATACAGGTAATCTATCAAAAGGAAAAAAAAATAAGTGCACCTGATACCTTATCAGGAACATTAGACTAAAAAACTGTATTCAAATTCTATGCTAAAATTGCTTTCAATTTAAATTTCTATACCCAAATTATTAATTCACTGTAAAGGTAGAATAAAAATTTTCAAACAAAATAGAATATAAACACACACACACACATACACACACACACACAAAAAAACATAACAATGGTGTCTAACTGAGTGGCTACGTTTTATGTAAATGCATTTTCATCTTAAAAAATATTTTGAATAGGTTATTCATTCACATAGTTTTAAAACCAAAATATCCAAAATATATAAGGGTAAAATTGCCCTCTTCTTCTCACCTCCATATTCTCAGTTTGGTCCCACTGCACCACATAAAAATAAACAAATAGGGCTGGGGTTGTGGCTCAGCAGTAGAGCGCTTGCCTAGCACTTGCAAGGCCCTGGGTTCAATCCTCAGCACCACATAAAAATAAATAAAATAAAATAAAGATATTGTGTCCAACGACAACTAAAAAATAAATAATAAACAAATAAACAAATAAATAAATAAAGGTATTTTTTCCATCTACATCTAAAAAATATTTTTTAAAAACCCTAACAACCCAAAGTCAGCAGCATATTAAAAGATTATTTATCATTGCCACTGAGATTAATCTCAGGAATGCAAGAATAATTCAACATGTAAAAATGGAGTGTAGCTGGACACGGAGGCATACACCTATAATTCCAGTGACTCTGGAGGCTGAGACAGGAGGATTGCAAGTTTCATGCCAGCCTCAGCAACTTAGTCAGGTCCTCAACAATTTAATGAGACTCTGACTCAATTAAAAATAATAAGGACTGGGGATGAAACTCAGTGGTAAAACATCCCCGGGTTAAATTCCCAGTACACCTGACCCTCCAATAGGTGATAGATCACCAAACTGGGAACTGGGTAGATAGCCAAGACTGACTCCAACATCATGTAGGACCTCACCTTGGTGGGCACATGCTCCTGAAATGAATGCAAGATACATGTCAGACAAAATCTCATCAGATCATTGCAAGAATTGACAAAATTGGTAATCACACCCATGATTTGAGAAAAACATTCCAGACCTCATAACTCAGGCTGGGGTGGAAGAATTTGAAAACAGAAATAAGATACAAAAGAGTTGAAGGTGCCTAGTAGTTTACACTGAAATCTAGAATACCATTTTCCTGAGCTAAGAATGGTTTTTAGCAGTTAACTACTATGCGTAGAAAGGTTTTACATTAAAATGTGCATTCTTACTACATACTATGTAGCTAGTCTATAGAGTGATCCCTCTGAAGTTTTGTGAACATAACATCTTCATGTATTGGACCTGGTGAGCCATGCTATAAATTATTAAACACAAAAACTTGGAATAATATTAACTATTATTATTAATCATTAATTTACTATCATTATTTAATAATATTTATTATTCACATTAATAGTGAAGGAAAAAATTGACATGGTCATTTGATTCACATAGAACATTTGACAAAATCTAATATCTTTCCACAAGTAAAAGAGAAATACACACACACATACCAAAGGAAAAAGGAAACTTCCTAAACTCATGAAGGCCATTTATGAAAAATATAATATCATATTTATCAAAAGTTATAGCCACAGAAATTAGGCAATAAAATTTAAAATATCCAGTTGAGAAAGAATGAAGAAAAACTATCTATTTGCAGAAGGTTCCCAGATTGCCCTGGAGAAAACTCCAAAGGAAATGAACAGTGAGTGTCAGGGCCTGGGAGCTGGGGTAAGTGATCAGGGAAGAAGACCCAGCTTCATCCCACCCCACCTGTCCCAGGGTCCACCACTTGAGCCTCTGGTTTACCAACTCACTTGGGTCCCAGGGGTGCCCACAGGGTAATATAACAGTTCCTGGAATAGCCCTGGTTGAAGGGATTGTCACCCTGGAGTAATTGTCCCTAGAGGGAGATAGGGATGGGAAGAGGAGCTCAGAAACAGCAGGACTGGGCAAGACCATCTCTCCCAGTGACCTTCCCTAAGTTGGTCAGTTAAGCCAAGGCTCAACACAGGCCTGGAGCAAGACTCCAAGGCCAGGGAAGCCCAAGCGTGACCCAGAGCATCCTTCCTTCCTGGGATCCTAGGAAGTGTGTCCTCCCCCCACATATTTGAGAGCAGCTCTCCCCAGACACTGCTGACTCTGCACCCACCCCTCCTGCCTTCTCAGGGCTCCTCATCCCCTTGTTCCTCTCCCTGTGCAGCATCCTTGCTCTTTCTCCATTAGCCACACCTGTCCTCCCACCACATCCTTCCAGATGCCTTATAAGCTCTTCCTTGTGCTGCTTCACAACTACTCTGAAGACAGTGTCACTACTCTGCTCCCACTTCACTTTCCCATCTCTCATTTTTCCCTAAACACATGATTTCATTGAATTTCACTATCTGGGAGATCAGTGGCTGTGGGAATGCCAAATCACATTTTCCTAGTCAAAATCTCATGGTCCAGGAAAATCTGGGCTGAAGTAAACAAAGAAGTAAAGGTCAAGCTCAAGGTCAAGCTGACTGGCTTCTTCTCTCCCTGATTTCACTTTCTCCTTCCCCCTACTCCATCCACCTCACCCATTCCTCCCCACCAGACCAGGTTGAGGCTGACCACAGCTTCAAGGTTTTAGCTAGTGAATATTCTGTCACCATGAGAGGTGGCCCAGCAGTACCTCTCTCCACACCAAACCCTCCCACGGTACATGCATGAAGACTTTGATCTTCAACACTATTCTCCACGAGAAAAAACTAGGATTCCACATCAGGCCAGCTCTGGAATATCCCACTATGTCCAAGAAGCAACATGAACCACTATGCTCTGTGAGGCTCTGCCTTCTTTTATGTGTTCACAGTGCTTAAGAAACTAGTATCCTGCAAGGTGCAGTGGTGCATGTCTGTAGTACCAGTGACTTGGGAGGCTGAGGCGGGAGGATTGCAAGTTCAAGGCCAGCCTCAGCAACTTAGCAAGGCCCTCAGCAACTTAGTGAGACCCTATCTCAAAACAAAATGTGCCAAGGATTGGGGATGCAGCTTCAGTGGTGAAACACCCCTGGGTTTAATTCTTACTACCAGAAAAAAAAATTAGTTAATAGCAGAGTATAAAAAAGTTGCAGCATTTTTAAATCTGGAGGAAAAATTGTTGATTAGATGTTTATAAAGAATAGAAAATGTTGATTATACATAAGGTATAGAAAAATCCTTAAAGGAATAATAACTAAAAAAATTTTAAACACTGAGCAGTAAATTTGAATACCTCCCTCTCTCCACAAGGACTCCTATCAGAAACAAACAGAATTCAACAGCTCTGAAGCACCCAGACCAGCTTCTCTCATTGACTCCACTCCTGGGGCTCCTGATCCAATTCTGTGTCTCAAACACCCTCACACGCCACAGGACCAAAATAAGGTGGCATCTTCCTCTTGCCCCATCTTCTGCCCAACTTCCTGCTGCCTCTCCTTCTTCCCCTTATTCCTAGGGATCAGGGCATCAGGCTTCTTTCTGTTCCTTTCTCTCTTTTCTTCTATCCCTACGTGTTGATTGTTTCTTTTCTTTGTGTTCTGGGGATTGAAGAATGCAGGGCCTTGCACATGCTAAGCACACGCTTTACCACTCAGACACACCCCCATATAGAAATATTTCAGGGCATCAAAGATGCCTCAGTCAATCTGGGCATGGTGGTGCAAGCCTGAGAACCCAGTGACTTGGGAGACTGAGGCAGGAAGATGGTAAGTTCGAGACCAGCCTTGGCAACTTAGTGAGAATGTATTTCAAAATATAAAATAGAAAGGACTGGGGTGTAGTTCAGTGCTTACGGGCCTGTGGGTTCAATAACCAATAGCAAAAAATAAATAAATAAATAAATAAATAAAGGCCAGTCATTGCATTAGGGGTTGAAAGCACACTGCAAATATAGTATGGCCAGCCTAATTTCAGGGTTGTGAGGGCAGCAGCAACACAATGCCCTGAACTCTTTAGGGAGTGGCCAGGGTGGTAAAGAGAGGGTATCATGGAAAAAGAGTAGGCAACCAAGCCCACAGCACCCAGGTACATGCAGAGTAGAAATCCAGAGACTTACACAATAAGAAATGCAAGAGGGTTATTTTAGCTACTTCTGTTTTCAGAGACTGTCCAGTCCAGGAGTAATAGTCTGAAGAATGTCTGATGGCTTTGAGAGCATCATCATGATAGCAAGGGCTGGGGCTGAGCTGATGGGGGCCAGAAAGTGAAGGGTGGAGCTAATGAGCAGGGTCAACTCTTTCATGGAATAAGGCACAAAGGGTGAGAATGGGGAGGGGAGGCCTGGGAAGATAAGGGCAGGGTTTGCTTGGCTTTTAAGATGAGGCACAACCATGGGAAGGAATGGTAATAATAGTTATTGTCATACTAAAGGAATCCCATGGCAAAGATGCCAACTCTTATCATTCTTATTCAACACTAAAAAGAAATAAAATAAAGACACACAGTTTGGAACAAAGGTAATGGAACAGTTCTTCAGAGAGGACATGATTTTAAACGTAGAATGAACAACACCACTCAGCAGTAGAATACCCCTGATTGAATCACCAGTATTGAAACAACAACAGTAATAACTTCAGCTTCTTTGGAAAATGCTAAGAAGAAAATGAAGTGACAAGACACAGATTGCAAGAAAAAATTTACAAAGTATAGATCTGAATCCAGTATAGATAACTCATAAAACTCAGTAAGGAAACAATCCATTTTTTTTAAAGTGGGCAAAAGATTGAACCAAAACTTTACCAAAGACACACCTAAGGCCAAGAAGACATGAAAATATGCTCAACATACATAATTACTCATTAGGAAAACACACCTGGAGCTTTAATGAGGTACTACTCATTTATTACACAGGCTGTAACAAAAAGACAAAACAAAAACAACTGACAGTGTCAAATGTTGGTGAGAATGTAGAGCAAATGGAAATCTCATGCATTTTTGCTGTTAAAAATTAGGAATAGTACAATGGTTTCAGAGGACAAATTTGTCAATTTCCTATAAAGTTCCACGCATGGTTACCGTAAGACTCAGCAATGCCACCCCTAAGAATTCGCCCAACAGAAATGAAAACTTATGTTCACAATGCCTCTACACCAATGTTGGTAGCAACTTTATAACTGTGAAAAACTAGGTTGACACAGTGGCCCACACTTGAATCCCAGTTGTTGGGAGGCTGAGATTGGAGGACTGCAAGTTCAAAGCCAGCCTCAACAACTTAGAGAGGCCCTCAGTAACATAGTGAGACCCTGACTGAAAAACAATAACAACAACAAAAATTAAAGAAAAAATAAAGAGGGCAGAGGGTGGGGGATGGAGTTTTGCAGTTAAGCACCCTGGATTCAATCTCTGGTAGAAACAAAACAAAACAAAACAACAACACTGCAGAAAAAACTAGATACAATGTAAATAAAAATCCTTCAACTGGTTAATGTATAAATAATGTGCAGGGTGTACATATAGTACTATACTGCAATAAAAGGAAATAAATAATATTTATTTATGAGATATGAGAAACATGGATGAATCTCAAATGCATTGTACTAAATTAATAAAGCCAGACTAAACACTCAAAGATTCCATTTACATATGATTCTGGACAAAGAAAAAACAGAAAGATGTAGGGAGAGAAAATGACAACCGAAGATGATGCAATGATTTTCTGTGGTAATGATCGTGGTGGAGAGAGCAAGAGGATATCCATTTGTCAAAATCCTTGACCATAGACCAAATAGGGTGAATTTTATTGTGTGTAATTATTCTTCAATAAATGACTTTTTAAAAAAATCCTACCATGGCTCCCAGGATTTTACTTCATACAAACTAAACTCCATGCTTGAAGTTCTGAGCCTTGTTGATCTTGACCCTCACAGGGTCGACTTCATTGCCCATGCCACCTTGTGCTTGAATGAGAGCCATATCCTCATCAATCCTTTAACATCTTACTTTCAGGTTTCTGTGCTTTATTGCCCTGTGTGCCTCTCACAGGCAATGTCCTCCTGTCCTCTTCCTCTGCACAATCACACCTAGGTCCCTAGAGTGGCATGTTCTACTCTACAGCGCAGGCCTCACCAAACTTAGTTTCTTCCAGTCTGCTATACCTACTCCCTCTCAGAGTGCAAGATCCCCAGAACAGAGTAGCATCTGGCCTAAAGGTCTGGGTATCTAGTGTCAGAAAACCAAGGGATGGGAGAGGTGGCGCTGCCTTTTCTCCACATGACTCCACCAAGATCAGCACAGAGGTGATGCCCTTTGCATGTCAGCACCTATGGAAACAGGGCCATCCCCTCAGGCCAGGTGCAGAAACAGAGGTGATAACAGATGTAAGTGACCAAGAGCAGCTAAAAGCCACTTTTAGCAATATGGGAAGATGGTCTCATACCCAGCCCTGGCCCACTTATGCTGTGAGGTTCCTGGCATGACCAGGTGTCCAGTGATGGGTTAGTGAGTGAACAGGGAAGAGGAGTACTCACCTGTACACAGATGTTACAATATTCACAGTGGAAGGTCCTGGGTGGGCAACGGATGGAACAAAGGGGCATCTAGGTGATGTATGCTGCCTCAGGGTCCTGCTCAAAGGAGCCTGACATAGGAAGAGGTTGGGGCAGTGGCAGGAGGCCTTTTCATCATGTGGCTGCTCAGGACAGCCCCATAGCATCACTGGGCAATAAGAAAGGTGGGGAGGAGGTGGGCAGAGAAATACCTGTCCCTGTTGAGCAAGCTGTCCAATCCCATGGGCTGGCAGTCAAAGATAAGAGGGTTTCCAGCCACAAGAGCTCTTTATGGGACTCCCCACTTTGGAATAGCTATCAGTGCTTAAAGTTGGGTGTGAAATGGGAAGGAGGAAGAGGGAGCTGTGTGGTTTGGAAGAGCCTGCTGGCCTCTCTGCCAGCCTGCCCAGTCCTCCCTTCTAAAGCAACTGGAAAACCTCCAGGATTCTGTTTCTTCTCGCCTCAGTGGCTTGGGAAATGAAGTGCCAGGGCCTAAGTGATGATGACATTGAGAGAAGGGATCCTGAGCCATAGGTGGGGTCAGCACTTTAGAAATCACCCCTGTAGGCCTCAGCCCTTGGGGTGCCACCTGCTTCTCCATCAATGTAAGATGTTTAAGTCAGAGAAGTTCAGGGACACCAGGCTGCCAAAGGTGACCAGAAAGTGAAGGCCAGTAACCAGGCCAAAGACCCACTCCCCATTCAGAGCAAACCACCTGCATCTGAAATCAGAGGCTGACTCAGTTCTAGTCTGGGGCAACCCAGAGCTTCCCATGAGAACTGGATCTTCTGAGGTCAGACTCACAGACCACAAGGACAGATCTAAATATCCAGGCTAGAGACAGACCACAGAGACACCACCAAATGTCACCAGCACATTACCAGCCTCCCACAGTTCCCTAAATGCATCAGGCACTCTAGACCTCTGTGCTTCTAACTATATATCCTTCTTCCCCTCCTGACCCTCTCTCTTCACTTCCCTGCCTCTGCACTATATCATTGTCTATTTTCCCTTCTATCTCTTTTTAAGAAACCTGACAGATTGTATGGAGACTCATGGAAAGGCAAAGAACACAGCATGACATTCAGCAGCAATACCTCCTTGAAAGTAGCAAAAAGACTGTGGATAATCCAAGCATGTCCAACTGGATGTTGGGTGGGGGACTTCAAGTCATTGGAGAATGCTCTGAGTAGGTCTCCTATTCTGAGCAAAATGAAGCCACCAGTGACTTCGGCTGAGTTGACAACAAAGTGCCATGACAACAGCAGGAAAGGAAAGAAGTATCAAGTGTGACATCACAAAGATTCCAGAATGGGGACTCTGGCTGCTTCCAGTGACTTCTGAGAGCAACCTTCCCCACCACCACATTCACACATATTGTGGATAGGAAATCCTGCTCTTATGGTGTTGGCTTTGTTGGAGCTTGTGATGGTGTGATGAGGTTTGTCCCCCAGAGGTTCATAGGCTAAGCCTTGGTCCTCCGTGTGTCAGTGTTGAGGTGGTAGAACTTGTAAGACACATGGCTTAGTGAGAGTTAGTTCTGTCACTGGGCATCATGCCTCAAAAGGGAGTAATATACTTCTCATGGTCCTGTGAGAGGGGTGAATTATATAAAGGACAAAACTTATCCCTACCCAGGTTTCAGGTCATGCAATCTCTGCCCCTTACATGTACTGCCACCATGATGCCATTCACCATGTTATGATGACCTTCATCAAAGGTCAATCATAGGGCCTGCCAAATCTTGGACTCTGAGGTAAGTAATCATCATCTCTGTACAAAGTATGCATTCTGGGGTATTATGTTAGAGCAATAGGAAGCAGGCTAATACAGGTTCTCTGGGGAGATGACATGGGAGGAGCTGGCTGATTCTTACCACCCTTCCAGGCCCAGTGCTAATTGAAGCAGACAGAGCTCATTTATCCTATCTATCTCCCCTTATTCTTTTTTGTTGTAACAGACTTTCAATTTGAGGAAGAATATAGCAATCTACCCAACTAAATAGCTTCTAAAGTTTCCCTCATTTCCAGGGTGGGCTTTATGACACAATTCCGGTTAAGGAGACATGTGCAAATGTCTATTGAGGTTTTCTGGAAAAGCTTTTGCCTTTTCAATAAAAGGGAAGATGATGCAGTTGGTAGAGCTCTGCCCACCTTCTGTCTTGAAGCTAGACCTGGTGCCTGGGATGCTACATAGGACCCTTGAGGCAACAAGTCATGCTACCCAGGCATGACTTGTGACATTGTTGAATCCCTGTCCTGTCCTTCAACTGCCTCCCCCTGAGCTGCAGATTATGAGAAAATAACTGGGTTTCTGTTACACTGTATGTGTCATTATATTGGCCACTGAGCACCCGAAACCCTCTGTGTTTGGCAGATTCTGCCCACCATAGTTTTGGTGGGTGGCAGAAACCATTTTCCCATCTCAATTGGAGCTGAAATGGCCCAATACTTGTGGCTCCTCTGGCAGTGATTAGTGAGGCCTGTGACCCCGGTGACATAAATTTCACTCTGATAACACCAACTGAGAAGTCTGTGCTAAGATGCAGCAATTGTACAAATGTTCAAAGCCCACATGAAAAGCCCCCTTCCCTTTTTTGGGATTGGGAATTGAACCCAGGATCACTGAGCTACATCCCCTGCCCTAGTTTTGGGACAGGGTCTTATTAAGTTGCTAAGGCTGGCTTTGAACTTGTGATCTTCCTGCCTCAGCCTCTCAAAACACTGGGATTACAGGTTGTGCCACCATGCCTGGCCAAGGAAATTAAATTGATTAAAAATGGATCAGTACTGGTGGTATTGAGGCCTGGGAAAAGGACAGCCAGCTTAGATAATGAATGATTGGTTCAAGACGATGGGGGCTGATTCAAAAGGAAATAAAATGTTGATACCTTCAGAGGACTTCTCCCTTCTCCAACATTTTGCCAAGGTTGCTGCCTCTAGGGAATTATTCCTTCCAGCAAGGACTTGTTCATGGGTAGCCCCTGGGGGTGGCTCCCTTCCTGCCTTTCTGGGCTGATATGGAAAATAGGGAGAGGAATCAGGAGAGCTCTCTTCCTTCTGTTTGGCCACATAGGCAGGATGGGAGGGGGGGGTAACATGAAAAGAAAAAAACCCTGAAATCTGTAAAAGGTGCATGACACCCCCAGTTTTTCAGACAGCAGCTCTGGACTCCCTCCTCTTCAGTGTGTAACAGTGGTACACTTTATGCTTTGCATATATATGCTCTGCCACTAAACTGATTTTTTAAAAATTTATGATTCTTTCACTTCCTCTCTTCTCCCTGTTCCTCTGTAATTTCTCTTCCTCCCTCATCTTAGGGAAAACGAGATTATCTTTCTTCTCCATTTTAGACTGATTTATCTGTCCTTGAGTACAAATCCACTATAGGAACAAAGTAATCCAGACCTTGGGAATGGTACCAGAAAAATCTCAGAAGTGATATCTTCCAAATTAACAAGTGAGTCACAACTCCCACAGGAAATTCATGGAATGTAGCCTTTGAGTCACCTCTTTTATAGTCCCCTGTTTCTGCTGATGAGCAGAATCACAGGCTTATGGATAAGAGTCCCTTGTGTTTCTCTTGCAACAAATTTGGCATCCACCAGATGGGACCCAAGAGCAGACCTTGCTTAAGCTTTCTTGGGCAGGCCAGGCTCTCAAGGAAACCCATTCCATGCTGAGGATTCAAGGTTCAAGTGAACTTGTTGACAGCAACTGCAGGAGTGTTGGGAGAGGAGTGAGTTTGCCTTGGGTTGAACCAGAGGAGCTATTCTTGTGAGTAAAGGGAGGGACTGAGGGACCATCCCTGCAATTGCTGAAACTCCTTTTGCTTTGGGGAACTAACTCCACCTTTTCTCCCTGAATGGTATAGGTTGCTCCATCATGGTCCACTTTGAGAAAAAGGAAACTACACTCAGTAAGGTCACAACACCCTTGGCCATTCTGATAGGTCCCCCAGTGTGCACACTGACACCCTTGATTCTACACATCTGGTTTCCACTTTGTGGGAATATCTGCTCCCTCTTTGTGTGAACATCTGTGGCACTGCTAGAGTAGAATTCAAGGTTAAGCAGGAATTGGCAAAGTGGATCAAATAATTAGGTACAAGAACAGAAAAGCTATGCCTAATAGAAGAAAAAGTGGGCCCAAATCTTCCCCATGTTGCTTAGGAGCTGACTTCCTTAACAAGACTCCTAAATTATAAGAAGTAAGATCAAGAATCAATAAATGGGATGGATTCAAACTCAAAAGCTTCTTCTCAGCAAAGGAAACAACAATGTGAAAAGAGAACATGCAGAATGGGAGAAAATCTTTACCATGTGCACCTCAGATAGAGCACTAATCTCCAGGATATATATAGAACTCAAAAACTTAACACCAGAAAAAAATAAATAACCCAGTCAATAAGTAGGCTAAGGAACTGAACATACACTTTACAGAAGAATAAATACAAGTGAATAATAAATATACAAAAAAATGTTTAACATCTCTAGCAATGAAAGAAATGAAAATCAAAACCACTCTAAGATTTCATCTCACTCCAGTCAGAATGGCAATTATCAAGGATACAAGCAACAATAAATGTTGGTGAGGATGTGGGGGAAAAGGTACACTCATACTTTGCTTATGGGACTGCAAATTGGTGTAACAACTTTGAAAAGCAGTATGGAGATTCCTCAGAAAACTTGGAATGCAACCACCATTTGATCCAGCCAACCCCCTCCTTGGTTTATACCCAAAAGGCTTAAAATAAGCATACTACAGTGACACAGCCGCATCAATGTTTATAGCCACTCAATTCACAATAGCCAAACTATGGAACCAACCCAGATGCCCTTCAAGAGATGAAAGGATAAAGAAAGTATGGTATATATTCATAGTGAAATATTACTCAGCATTAAAGAATAATGAAATTATGGCATTTTCTGGTAAGTGGTTCGAACTGGAGACTCTCATGCTAAGTGAAATAAGCAAATTCCCCCCAAAACAAGAGATGAATGTTCTAATATGCTGATATTGACTTACAATAGGCAGGTATATGGAGGGGAAGGGAAGTTCCCCTGATTTAACAGGGCAGAGTTTGGGGTAGGGAAGCAGGATGGGAATGGGAAAGACAGTAGAATGAATCAGACATAACTGTCCTATGTTCATATATGAATACATGACTAGTGTAATTCCACATAATGTACAAAAAAATGGAAATTATATATATGTATATATGTGTATAAACATATCAAAATATGCCCTATGGTCATGTATAACTAAAAACTAAAAAGAACAAAAGAATCAGGAACAACAAAGCACTGTGTATTAAAAAAAAAAAAAAAGAGCTAGTAGAAACGAATGTTTTCACCACCAACAAATGATACATGTTTGAGAAGATGAATATGCTTACCCTGATTTGCCTATTACACAGTGCATGCATGTCTTAAAACATCAAAGAAAGGCCATTTGTATACAATTTTTATGTGTTAATTTAAAATATTATAAAGGATTTCAGAATGCTCAGAGTTGAGTGAATGAGGAAGGGAACAACAGGAGAAAAAAGTAGAAAGGGAGGAATAGGCAGGTGATTCACGCTAGAATAGTAGTTGATAAATGTCCAACCCTGTCTTCATTGAGAAACTGTCATGATAGGCTTCACTATTCCATCCCCTATGATATTTAAATCTCAGAAACAGCACTGGATTGACCATTACCAGGTCCAGAAAATGGTCAGCTAGGGAAAGCCACCATCCCTAACTCTGAACACTCCTACCGCTTTTCAAGTTTCCCCTGGTTGCTCATTTGCCCCCTTGAAGTCAACGAAGGAGACCAAATGTGCCTAAGATGAGATGTAAAGTCTCTGGTTTCCAAAGGCCCGCCTTAATAGAATGCTTCCCCATCAGAGCCTGTGTTTCCTTTTTTTTTTAACTATTGTTTTTTTTTTATTGGTCCATGTTATTTATGCAAAATGGTGGGTTTCATTGTGATGTTTTGATATAATTACATTTTATATATAGTCGAATATGAATATAACTATGTGCTTCCTCTTTTTATTCTATCAGCCTTGCTCTGATTCCTACCACCTTAGAATTGCTCTGGAGATTGATGACAGATGGGTCTCTTTGCCCAGTTTATAAATATACTACCTTTGCTAATTTTGTCTCTGACACAGTTTTATCTTTGACATCATGAAACGTTTACACCTTTTGCCTAAGAATAGAGTGCCACCTTACTCCAAGAAGGACGAGTGGAGGGAAAAATCAGCAAATGCTATTTTCATTTATTTATTTTGGGTACCTTCCATGCTTCCTAAATTCTGTCTCTCAATACTATTCCAAATACTTATTTCAACTCTAAAGTTGGCAGTTAGAGGAATTTGGTTTTTCCCCCCAATAAAAGACCTCTATATTGTCCAAAATATATGTAGACATAAACTTATGAAACTTTCAATGCCTTAAATAGTTTTCTCATGTGGTTTCCGTAAAGCAATATTATGGCTCAGAATGCATATTTAGAGAGTTATGATGATTTTTGAAAAAATTCTAATTATAGTTTAAATGACCTAATTGCTATTCAAAATCAGACACATGATACGTAATTCAATATATTTCTTTAAAATGTTATGCCAAGGATTAAAGTAAATTATAGTGTATTGTGCATAATTTCACCTTAATTATGTATTTCTGTGATTGGTTTCCAGATTTACTATTTCTGTTATCATTGTCAACCACCTTCCTCCTCCATAATTTTTCTTGCTTATAAGGGCATAATGCTGAAATGATGAAACTCTGAATTTTTTAATGGTCTTAAAAACAAGTGCATACTTAAAAGAAAGTTTAAAACAATATGAAAATGGATAAAGGAAGAGGTGAAATCTGTCCTGCTCATTTTACTTCTGTGAAGTAATCAAGATATAATGTGTGTGTGCATGCATGTGAGCATGTATGTGTTTTTAAAAAAGTTAGGAAGGAGGTTTTGTAAGAAGTTTACACAAATGTGCATTTAAAGGGCACCCAGTCCACACAAGATGGCGCTCACTCTGACAACAAACTTCCTGGGGACCCCCAAACCACTCTCAGATTCAATAATTCTCTAGAAGGACTCTGAATTCACTGAAAACTAATATACTAATGAGTATGTTTTATTACAGGAAAAAGATGTAGTTTAAAATCAGGGAATGAATGATGCATATAGAAAGGAGTCCAGGAAGTACTAAACATGGAGCTTTCTCTCCCTGGATTCAGGGTGCATTACTTTCCTGGCATAGATGTTTGACAATACACATGGAGTATTGCAACCTGGGAAATTCCTTGGAGCCACACTGCTTAGAGTTTGTACTGAGACACTGTGGCATCAACACTATAGGTAGATTTGTTTGCCTACACGATTGCTCTTGGTTTCCAGCCTGTCTGACACTCATGGCCCAAATCCCCTTCCTTAAATAAAATTGGTTGTTGTCCTGGTGTAATCACATCCCATCCAAAGCCTACCTGTGTGTGGTCGGCTCTCACCATATATTAATTTGTTAGACTATCTGGTGAACCAAGGCCCAGGCAAACAATCAATCTACTATCAGACCTATCAGACATTAAAGATACATTCCAGAAGGCAATATCAAAGGCCAGGTTCTTTTGGGGCAAGGTTGAATTCTTTATTACACAGGCTCCCAAGTGAAGAAACCATTAAAGGAGTAAAAACATTCATCCTGATTATTTTCAATTGATTTCAGACATCATTCTATGAAGTTCTTTAGAAGAAGGAATCAGTACTTTTTACCATATGGAGCATCTGCAAATGATGGGAGAAAATGGATGCTGCTCAATTTTTTGTTTCTCACGGCAGTTCTTTACTTCACTTGATTCCTGTTCTCTCCTACTCTGTTCACTCCTTTGAGTCTGATTACTGGAAGGCTGACCTGAGTTAGAAATAACTTATACAAATACCCACAGAAGTGGGCACGGGAGTGAGCCTTCCATTCGACATTTGTGCAACATGAATATGTTTCACTTGCAGAATTACCACTTAACAGTGACTTCCTTGCTCAGTTTAAGTGTTTATGGGTGTCCTATATATGGGATGCCAGGGCATAATAGATTCAATACAAAAGATAATATTTCTTTTCCACCATGAAAATATATTTCACTCTTTCTCCCTTGATCCCACTTTTCTCCTTCAAATATACAGACCACTCAGAAATTATCCTGTTTTCTCACTTTTGATGGAAAATAAGGAGAAATAGCTCTCTGCTATAGTTACGTTAAGACTTTGGGAGTATAGTAACTGAGTCTTGATTCCTAGTCTCTGAGTCAAATAAACCATCGAGAATGCTGGGGATTGTTGTGCCCCAAAGTGCATCTTCTTACCTAAATGGTTAGTGACTCCTTAGCTTTAGTGGACAGTTTCATGATGAGAATGACAAGCAGTTTCTCCAAAAAAAGTAGAAAATCTGAAATTCGTCCATTCCTTCATTGATTCAGGTGAAATTCACACAGCATTAGATTAATCATTGTGAAATGACTGTCTCAAGTAGCATCTGATACATTCAAATTGTTGTATAATCACCACTTCTGTCAATTGCAAAACACTTCTCAAAGTAAAACTGTACCCACACTAAGCAGTTTCTTCCCATCCCCCCCCCTCTGGCAACCATGCTAGGTTTTATTTCTATGAGTTTATCTGTTTTGGATATTTCATACAAATATAATTTTATCAAGAGATGGTGTTTTGTGTCTGGCTTCAGGAATCACTCAAATTTTAAATGTGGTCACAATGTTAGAACAACACCGATACCATCACTGGGATAAACAGATTTTAAGGTGGGTATGGCCTGCTGGCTGTTAGTTAACAGCCTCTTTCCTAGTTGAAAGAGTGGTAGAAGAGGCTACAGCCGAAACCTTAGTGAAAAGGAAGGGTCCTGGTGAAAATATTCTTTAGGAGATCAAGGAGTAGAGATAAGCCATCATTGATCCATAAGTCCAGGGAGGACACAGAATCCTGTAGAAATACTACCAGGAATCATAGTTTCCATACACAAGCCAAATACGATATTCTAGAAAATCCTCAAAAGTAGAGAATAGAGAAAAGTACTCTAACTTAGGCAATCAAGTAGACTCCAGACTCAAAATGCATGGAAGAAGCAAAGAAGGTTATGGGGTAAAATAGAAACATTAAAAATGACACCACTTGAAACTCAACTTGAAGCAAAATTCTTCTTTGATCTTTTTGCTTCTCCATCAGAAAAATGAGTATAAATATCCACCAGGCTGGATGGTTGTTAGAATAATCAATATTGTTTATAAAACAACTGGCACAAAGATAAGAGTCGTTAAGGAGGAATTATAGAAACAAGGCCAATATCTGTGGAGTATTAACCACTAATCTTGGGGTAAGCATTTTCCCTTTATCTACTTTCCTGTTCCCTGTGGGGTAGAACACTGTGTTCAGGCTCAGCAGGCACTGGGTTAGTGGATCCACCTTCAAAACCAGTATTGCTATGAGTTTGGAGGGAGTTTGGTTGTGGGTTATTAAATGGATTCCACAGTAATTTTGCTCATTGGAAAGGGTGGCAGATGGACAGTGTGACCCTCTATAATCTTTGTAGTTGTAGAAATGGCAGTTAGTGGAGGGATTAGGCCTTTTGATATTGCACTGCCAACTGGAAAGCTCTCAAATTTAGAAGGACAACTTCTGTATCAGACTAAGTAGGTCAATTTTTTTGTGCCTTTTCCATGAAATGCTCTCTGCCAAGCAGGAAGTGCAGATTCAGGGTCATTTGTTGGTTTGATAAAATTTATGTTTATCAAGTATTTTTTAGTATCTATCTCAACTTTAAAAAGTAATACCAAATAAGTCAACATTCCATAATACAAACAATATTTTGAGGTATTTGAAACCAATTTTACATCATAAAGGGATTTAAAGGCCTGAGACCAAGTCTTAAATATGACATAATCTGAAACAATGCCCATATTTTTTAATGCAGTGAGCTACACATACTGCACTAAGGAAAGGAAGGACCATCTCTTCCTCCATTAATTTTTGTTTTCTGAATAGCTTTGTGTATATTAATCATGAAAACTTTATGTGCTTTTTAGAAATTAAGTTCTTCTAATTAAACAACGTTAGTTGGAGGAAAAAAACAATTTGGAATTCAATATAACAAAGCAAATCAAGTCTGAAACTCATTTATGTCTCTTAAAAGACGAAATGCATGATTTGCCACATGAAGTCCTTTCCTGGGTTTTTTGGTGATCCTTGTCTTGAGTGGCAGTTGATGTTGATATAGGAAAGAAGGATGTGAAGCCTACTGGACAGATTTATACTATCATTTTAGCGGGTAGGGGATGAGAGATGAGGTGGGTTTTGTTAGATTCCTTCTTTTTAGAAGGTAGAGGCCACTGACAAGGGGAAGGTGCCGCAGTCTGGCTGGGCACAATTCAGGAGCCACTTGTCAAAAGAAACAAACTTTATTTTTAGAACACACATGCCCACCACACAGCTCTTCAGGAAAAACCCTCAGAGCCCAACTGCCACCATTGGCTTCCCACAAGCCTCTCTATCTCCCCCACCCCTCCTGCTCTTGAGGCCGATTGGCTAGGTTGCGTGGGTGGAGCCAAAAAAAGTCCCCCAATGAGCAGCTCTGTGGTCTGAAAGGGTGGGGAAACAGCCCAATGATCATCACCGAAGAGGAGCCAATCAGCTAGAAGTTGCTGGGGCCGCTGTGAGCCAATCATCAGCTGGCAGCTGGAAGTTTGCTGGGGCCCCTGTGAGCCAATCATCAGCTGGCAGCTGGAAGTTTGCTGGCAGCTGGAAGTTTGCTGGGGCCACTTCGGCTGTGGCTCTCAACAGGAAGGGAAGGAAAAAATTGTGGGGAAGGAAGCCCCATTTTTTGACTGATTCACCAATTGATTGCTTGGTTAGGCTAGAATTTGAAAAGCAAACAGGGAGCAGAAATCTGATTTAAACCACTATTTCCAAAAATAGTTACTGCTTTGGTGGTAAAATGATAACATTAGGTCAAATACACATTTTCTATTAATGTTTTTAAGCACCTTCTCTGTGACTAAGTGATGCTGATTTTACATTTACATTGGTGATATGTTGTTCTCTTTTTACATATATTTGTTTAAATAAAAAAATTAATACAAAAAGAGTTCTATGTAATATGCCAAAAATTATGAAGATTGTATAAGAAAAATTTGTGATTTGGGGAATATTAATTTCAATGAAAAAAAGCAGACAAATTCCTTAAATACGTCTAGTCCTAAAATGCACTGGTCATGAGAGTTGACATTCTAAGACTCCTGGCCTGTTTGAAGAACTAGATTTGGGGAATCTTCAGATTTTTTTTGTACAGAGACATAATTAGGTACGGTGGGTATCAGAAAACTGAGGCTCCTGGGCCAAATATTATGTACCACCTGGTTTTGTAAAGTTTTTCTGGAACACAGCCATGATGGAGAACATGCTTCTCCATTATAAGCAGATCTGAGTAGTTGCAACAGAGACTGCGTGGACTTCAAAAATATTTATTGATCTCACTTTTACCAAAAAATGTTTTGCCAATCCTCAATTTCCACTATGAAGTATCTAAGAGGTTTTTTTTTCTTTTTTAATTTTACTGATCCAGGAGAAGCGCAGCTCTTTTAGCCATTAAATCAATATTGAAACTCAACTTGAAGCATAATTCTTCTTTGATGCTTTTATTTCTCCATCAGAAAAATGAGTATAAATATCCACTGGGATATTTAATTTATTAAATCTATCAATATTGATTTAAATGTTTATAAATATTGATACTTTTAATTATTAATGTTCCCATGTTAATAGGTTAACAGAGATAGGTTATATTATAAATTTCAGTTTGCCAAAGTTCATCTCTTATATAAATAAATTACTATAATTCTATAACTACTTAAAATGTTAGTATAAAAAGGTCTATCCTCTGTAGGCCCAGATTTAAAATAAACCCATTACCTTACAGCTATTCCTTCTACCTTTGAGGGTGCACCATATTAATCATTAATTTTAGAGGAAAAGCAAACTCTCAATAAAGGACATTTTCTTCTGCTCAGTCTTAAGTAAAGCTCAATAGCAACTGTCATGTAATGGGTTTAGAGCAATACACTGAAAGAAATGGAGAACACTATCAATAAAGCCTCTTTAAAAATCTATCCACTTGGGATTTAGAGATGGCATGAAATGAAAGTGAAGGGAGGCAGTTTCAGTGATGACTCCTAGGAAGCTAAATTTAAAGCCCACTTTATTCCCTGCTACACTCCTTGATCTAAAGAGTAGATCTGATGGTCAGTTGCATAGTCAGTTTCTCTCTCCAGAGAACCAGGAAGAGATGGCTTGTTGGTGCTGAGGCAAAAAAATGGCGGCTCCCTGGGAAGAAGACTTGAGCTGGGCTGCTTGTGAGACACCTGGAGCTATGAAACTGATGCCTGGTGCTAGACTTCCCATAGATCCTGTGAAATTCTCCACATTTCCATAATTCCTACTACCTGTATTGAAAATAACTTTAATTAGTTAATCCAGATAGTATTTTTCAAATATTTGTGGATTGCTATCATATCTTCCTTGACTTTTCTTCTTCACATGAAATGTAACTATTTTAGAAAATGTCTCCTCAAAAAAAAATTTCTTTACTGAAAGAGAAAAATCTTAATAATATAAACAAATCAGTTTTAAAAACTGGAGTTTAATCCCAAACGCAGTGATGTGACCAGCACAGCGTAGACAAAGCGCTCTCATCTCCCTTACTCTAAACACTTGTACTAAATCATCCATAGGTCATATGTAGTTGTTAGTGTTTTAAAATGATACATCATATCATTAACCTTATATTTAATTAATTCAGTAATGTTTTTATAATTAAAGCTGACAGCAATCATTTTTGGGAGGGTGGTCATCAGCAACATTTATTTTACTTCCCCTGATGATCATTTGGTAATACAATTTTAATATGTAACTTTATAACAGATTTCATGATCATTATGTGGTTCATTAAACTTCAGTGGAAATAGGAAAAAACAGGTGGTGGTGGGGGAAGAATGGGATCAAATCCTCACTCCCAATATTCCACATACAGATGGTACAAAAATACCTAAAAGATAACATTCTTCCTCTCTTTTGGCAATCAGAATCCACAGACTCACACAATAAAATTAACCTGGCAAACTAACCTGTCTTGAAATACATAGCACACATTAGCGTTTCAGAACATAATTGATTGTACAACATGTGAGAATTAAGTTATTGTATTTTAAAATGGTAGTGTGAATTACAGAGACAGAAAAAAGAAATAAACAAATCTTCTACTTCAGCATTAATGTCTACCAAGACTTGGCAGAGAAGACAATATCTTATTCATGATACCTTAACATATATTCTGCTCTAAGATATCTGAGAATAATTGGTCTCTCCTTACTTTGGTATGGAATTTTTTAAACCACATTTTTAAACTTTTCGGTCTGTTTTGCTTCATTTAAAAGTTGAAGATTTACTTTAATCCATCTATGGGAAAATAAAGTCTTGCAAATAGATGATTTTCTGCTAAGTAAAATTTGGCTAAAACCTACAGTGTAAAAAATACCTAAGAGATGCAACAGTTACATAATTTTTTTCCCAAAGACTAGTGTTTTCTCATTATATGGAGAAATAAAAAAACATGAAAAATCCAAGAGAACACACAGCAAGAAATCCAATATTTAGTATGACTTTAACTTGTGGAGTCTCTTCTAACATTTGTAAACAGACATCTTCCTCCTCCTTCAAGTCTCTGAGACTCCTTTTGCTGATGCTTTTACTTTTAAATCCACAAAACCAGTCTCTGAACTTCCATTACTGGCTTCCATTCTCCATTTCTTTCTTTCTCTCTTTCTCACCCATGAAAGCCACTTGCCCATTGGAATAAGTATCTACTGGTATTTCTGCCTCCAAATGCCCCAAGGAAGCCACTGGGTTGCCTTCCTCTCTGCAGGTCACCAAAAGATTGACATCTTCAGGCTGAAATCCCTTAATTCTACCTTCAGATTTCCCATTGGGAATGACATAGATGATGTCCTCACTCATCTCCCTGCATTAAAGAATGCTCTTCTCCTGTATCTTGTATGGTTCATCTTTCTGAGAGCAGCTTTCCTTCATTCCAGCCATTCCACCATACAAAGCCCCTTGTTCATGGCAACACTTCCAGAAAATTGCCAAAAGGAATACGGTCACAACTAGGGAAGTCAGGTAATCTGCTACCTCCTGAATGTAAAGGTACAGCTGGCCTCCGTGCATCTCCATAGTGATTGATACCCATGCTATGCTGATCACCACCATAAAAGCCACAAATCCTCCCCAAAAATATTAGTGCCTGGGAGCTTACACTCTCAAGGATGAGTTTACATCAAGAGTGAATTTGGTACTTGATAAATATAGAGTCCAAGTTACTCATTAGATAATATATAATATCACATTGATAAATATAGAGTCCAAGTTACTCATTAGAGCTACAATGATGATGGCCATCATCAAGCCCCAAGGAACAAGCTTCATCACCAGCATGGGTAAGCCATATTGGAGTGCCCAGCTTGACTTCCACACTTCACTTGCATGCAGTATGCTCTGTGTTGATGCAAGCTATGTCATCAGTAAACAGTATTCTGGAAATCGTTCCTGGGAAAACTATCATAAACACTGACAGAAGCTTCAAGAAGCCAGCCTTAAGAGTAGAGCCTTTGGTGTAAGCAATGCTTCTGGCTACCAGAAGTTGCAAGTACAGTGACTTAGTTGGTCAGCACACCAGTACCACTGAAGCTGGGGTCTACACAAGAATGAATCTATGCCATGGAACAACATTGGAAACTTCTGTCAGGAATTACAGTGACTATCTGTCATCATTTTTAGGAATTCTCCCTTAGGGTAGACGTTACAAGAATTTGTGTTTAAAAAGTTGTATGTCAACAAGATGAAAGGGATATTAAGTGAGGCTGACATATACTTTCTCTTAACTTTCTCACCCACCAATCTCCATAATCATAAGTGTGAGCTCCCCAACAATCATGAGCAGAGCCTGCAGAGTGTCTGGGTAGATCACCTCAACAAGGCCTCTGGTGACAGTCAGCAAAGCAGTCATGCTCATCCAGTGAGCAGGATGACAGACTTATGGAAGTTCCAACCCAAAGACTCCTGGATAAAGAAGGCACCCAAATACAGATCCATGGAGAGCTTGGTGAAGATAAAGAGGTTCAGAGACAAGGCTGCAAAGTAGACCTGAATCCTATGGCCACCAAATCTCTTGGACAAGTATTCAGGCATGATGTATACCCCTGACTGGATGTAAATTGAATGAAAACCCATCCCAGAAATTGCAAATGCAGTAAGGCATCGAATTCCCATGTGCCCACTGCAAATTCACTCACAGCTCCAGATCCTGCTAGCCCAGTGAAGGGCTCACTCCCAATATTGCTCACAGAGAGGCACCAATTGCTACCCAGGCCATAGAGCTACTCACCATGAAGTATCCACTTAGGGTGCTTCTATTAGATTTCCACCTGGCCAAAAAAAAAAAAAAAAAAACAATGCACATCAGCAGGATAAAATGCAGGGCCACTGTGGCCATGTGTGCTATCTCCAGAACAGTCCTCGTTGTGGTAAATTGTGAATAAAAGCATCCAAATGACAGAAATGTCCAACTTTTTATTTATTTATTAGTAACCTCAGCCAAGTTTGTAAACCATACATGAACTGGATTGTACAGAGCAATACAGCAGGTCAAAGTCTTTGTCCTTTGGTTTCCTGTCTTGATGATAAACTCGGAAGGAGACAGTTTAAATTTCCCTCCTTTTCTTAATTGGGATTTGAGAATTTAGCTTGTACTCTTAATCCACACTCTGAAAGACCATTGGCATTTACTCAGGTGCTGGGGGAGCTATTCTGAGTTGAAGCTAAGTTTGGTGAAGCCTACTGTACCAACCCTGGTGGAAAGGGCCGAGTGCGTACATCGCACACTATGTTACCAAATTCTCCAAAGAATGGGGATTTCAGCCAGGACTTGCTGAATGCCTGACCCAGAACAGAGAAGGAACAGCTAGCTGCCTCCAAGGCAGGGAACTGAAGGGGAACCTGGCAGGGAAGTCCTGGCATTTGGGCCCAGTGTCTCCCAGGCAGCGAAAGCACCCAAATCATGTTTTCATTTCTAGACCCAGGTATATAAATTATACTCATCCCTAGCACGACATGATCCTATTAATTGACTCAGATTTCCAGTTTGCCAAAATTCATCTACGTTCATAATAATTAAATGCATAGCTCCTTGTGCTAGAGAACATTTTGCACACTTTCTATTATTTCATTTTTCATGATAATACCATCAGAAGTATGTTTCTTTGTCCTCGACTTCTTTCACTTCCCCCTCCACACCTCCACCAAAGAAGACATAAATCTTTCATTAAAGTTCATTTCTTGATGGAAGTAAATAGCAATCTTGGCATGACAGAATTATATAAATAACTGTATAAAGGGAAAGAAAAATTAAGATACATCATGAAAAAAAATGTGTTTGTCTCTACCGTGTACAAATAAGAAAAGGCTTATGTAGAAAGAGCAAAATGAAAATGATAATGAAATGGAGAGAGATTGGTTACTTGACCAAAGTTAAGAGAACCAGCAAGCAATGGGGCTGCTTTTAAAACCAAACCCCATGAAACTAATCAATATGTTCCATTGTCTACAAACTTTAACCAGACAACTGCCTTCTAAAACTCAATCTTCTTGATCATCAAGTTTTTTAAACATATTTTCTCGTCTTTATTCACATCATCGATTTTAAAAAAGAAACACTGTATAGAAAATATAGTCAGGAATACAGGATAGCAAGCTGCTAAAAACCTGTTTAAACTTTTATCTTTATATTTATCAGCACCCCTTTGGCTATGTTAAATCCACCTTATTGAGCTATTATCTCCTTTGCATTTCTAAAACTTTTCCTTAAAAATAAAGTAAGTCTAAGCTTATTTAAAAAAAAAATTCAGCTACATTATGCCCATAGATCCCACTGATAAAGCAGTCAAATTAATGTGTCAAAAAGAAGTTGTAGCCAAGCATAGTGGCACATGCCTGTAATCCCAGTGACTGGGGAGGTTGAGGCAGGAGGACTGCAATTTCAAAGCCAGCCTCAGTAACTTAGTAAGGCCCTGAGCAACTTAGTGAGACCCTGTATCAAATGAAAAATAGAAATTAAAAATAAAAAAGAGTTGGGGATATTGCTCAGTAGTTAAATGCTGCTGGGTTCAATCCCTAGTACAGAAGAAGACGGAGGAGGAAGTGGAGGAGGAATAAAAAATTATTGAACAACCCTTCTGGAAAAGAGTGCAGAAATCTATATCAAAGTTCACAAAAATATTCTTATTCAACCATCTCACAAAATCTCCCTTCAGGAATATAACAGAGAAAAATAATACAACTTTCTAAACATAAATATTTTTCTGAACTTTATATTTTTAGCATTATCCTATTTCTGTGTTCCTTATTGTTTAGAAAGGCAAACACATAAACATACTGAAAATAGAATTATGAATAAGCTACAGCTCTTAGTGAACTGCTACATTAACTTAATGATGTTTCTGAGAAATACATGTAGATATATATGAGCATTGCAAAATGCTCATATAAATCAAATGAATCATCAGGTACAAATGCATAAGTGTGATCTTTTTATTGCTCTATTTAACATGGGTCTATGATGTATATATAAATGTATGTGTAATAAGTAACTAGACTCCTATGCTGTGTTCTCCTGGTCTACCTTTTTGAACATTGCAAACTTCTGTCAGGAATTACAATCACTATCTGTCACCAGATGCTATTGCCAGGTGACTAATAATGCTCCAAGGAAAGCTCTCAAAATCACCAAAAGATAATAGGTTCTGCTTCTCCTAGAGTTTTCCAGATATCTGTTTTCAACTTTTCATGATGACTTGATAATTATCTGGAACCTATAGTTAAGTCTACTGAGCACCAAATCACTGAACACCAAAACATGTCCTTAACCAACAGTAATTTGTTATGGAAATGCCAGTGAGTTTACAAACTATATTTTCTCATGGTTTCTGTTCACCACCTGCTTGGGCACTGAATATCTCACATATTATGGATATTTCAACAAGGAACAATATAGAATTTATATTTTCAAGACATTTATTCACGTGTCTCCAAGATATTACCTAATATGGCTATCTCATGCCAATAAAACTGTTCTTCCCAATAAACCACAATGCTAGTCATTTTTTCCATGAACTGTTCATTGGAAGGTAGCAGGAATCAATAAGATTCTTTAGTTTTTCTATGGTTTAGTTTTGAAGGAAGCAGGAATCACAAAGAATTTTTAGGATGTGTCCCAAAAGCTCATATATGAGACAATGCAAGAAAGTTTAGAAGTAAAATGATTGGGTTATGAGAGCCTTAACCTCATTGGTGAATAAATCTCCTTGAATGGATTACCCAAGTGGTAGATGTAGGCAGGTGGGGAGTGGATGCAGAAGGTAGGTCACTGGGATGTGCCTTTAGGGTACATATTTTGTCCCTGGTGAGCTCTCTTTGCTTCCTGATGGCCATGTCCTGAGCTGCTTTCCTCCTTCACATCCTTCTGCTATTATGTTCTGCCTCACCTCCGGCCCAGAGCAATGGAGTCACCTGCCTACGGACTCATCTCTGAAACTCTGAGCACCACATAACCTTTTTGTCCTCTAAAATCGCTCTTGTCAGGTCTTTTGGTCACAGTGATGTAAAAGATAACTAAAATGAGGTCTTTTCAGTTGTGGTGGAGCCCACAGCAATGAAGACCACAATCTTGACCTTTTTTTTTTTGTCCTTAGCCTTAGAGATGTGATATATTATTCTTCTGGTATATTTGTATAGATTGTATACTGCTTGATGATACAGCAGCTAAAGAGGGGGGATTTTTACCTCCTCCTCACCATAGATTTGTATAAAATGTTTTATTATAAATAGATATATATTATGGGAGTGATTATATATTGTTTTTGGAAGTGCAATATTTCATATAAGGGGTTAAATGTGTCTAATTTTCAAAGACATTATATGGACATCTAGAAGGTGTAGATCTGATAATTTTCACTTTTCCAACACCGAATGGGTTCTAGCTAACACTTAAGTAATTAGGAGAAGCTGAGTTGATTTTGAATGACCTGCACTAGTCAAAAGTCAGAGAGGGAAAGGAAGAAAAAGAGAACTACTTTTCAGAGTTGGGAATTGAAGACTGGGACTCAAGAAAAAGTAAGTGTTGGAAGTCTAGAGGGTTAAATTCTTGAGAGTGAATGAGATTGACCAAATCGATGATGTGCATGTGAAGCAAAAATATACTAAAGTCTAAGAAAATTGATAAACCAGCCCTACTCAAACAGAAAAGGGAAATTTTAGTTAAAAGTACAGAAAAGGGGCTGAGGTTGTGGCTCAGCAGTAGAGCACTCACCTAGCACATGCAGGGCGCTGGGTTCGAACCTCAGCACCACATAAAAATAAAATATATTGTGTCCAACTACAACTAAAACAAAATATTTTTTTAAAAAGTACAGATAAAATTGTCACATTATTATATTAATTAAAAGAATCAATGCAATCGAGAAGGAAAACAAGTCAAGGAGAATGAGAATTCGAATACAACTCTCATTACCTTCAACAACAGTTAATTCTAGGGAGGGATTGGGCATGGAAATCAGACTGTCATAGTTGAAGAGAGAATAGAAGGTGAGTAACTAAAGATAATAAACATAAACTTTCTTAAGAAATCTTGTTTTGGATGAAGAAAGATTATTATTTGAAGTATAATTTCTTATAGCAAAAAAAATGTTACCTTAGAGGGTAATAACCTAGGTCAGCCCAGAGCACTTATTTAGTCCATAATGAAAACCAGAAATTGTTGATTGATGATTAAAAATAGAGGAAAATGGAAGATTCAAGAGAGAGTAGTTGCATCATGGAAAATGTTATTGTTTGATGGGAGGAAAAATTCTGGTATCTTATAGAAGGGCAAATGTAAATTAAAGGTAATATATTATATATCTCAAAATTTGTTATGAAAAATGAATTTAAAGGTACTTATCCAAAATATAATAAAAATTAAAGTAATAGATATGTTAATTTCCCTGAATTAATTACTATCTATCATGATGTGCCCAATAAATACAAATATTATGCATCAACCAAAAAATTTAAAACTTTTAAAAATATTCAAATTACACAACAAAATATCTTATGCCACTAAGCAACAGTTTTAAAATTATTTTTGGAGAAAAAACTAGAGAAGAGAAATGCTATTGCAACACTTATAATTTAAAAAACCTAGAAGATAGTGCATTTAATGCATAATAATGCTTTATGTCTTGAATGCTGGTATGTGATGAAAATAGATTTAATGAAAAGATTATAAACTATAAACTGAAATGTAATTTTCATGAAGGATTATGATGTGGCATTCCAGAAATTTTTAGTCTCAATCTTTCCTTTGTGTCTAATTTCACTTCTAAAAAATAATTATGTTGTCCTTTTATTCTTCTCCATCAATGACATTATTTTCATAGTTTCCAACTCTGTTGTGAGTTTTTTAGGTATTTATAAAAAAAAAAAAAGAGGAAGAGAGAAAAAAAAGTCATAGTAAAAAAGTATAAAAAGAAGCCAGTCAATTTTTAGTGTGGAGAAAAGAAGTTTTGTGGTTCAACCGCAGTTATCTTTTAAAGTACATTCATTTAAAAAATATATATATATATATATATATATATATATATATATATATATATATATATATATATTGTTATATTCAAGATGATCAAAAACATAGACATTTGAAGTGTTTATATTCCAATTTTTACTTAAAATGAAAAGGGCAAAATTGTGAGAGAGGCTCAAAGTTCCAAAAAGTCAACAATGAAGGAAGAATGAGAATAAAAGGGAAGCATTCAATTGACCAAGAAATTAAATAAATTTTCTCAATGAGTTTCCTGAGTTCTTTCCTTACTAATATATAATAAAATACTTCAGTTTTCCATTGAGTGAAATGAAGAATGATGAAACTGTACTCATCTATATCATCAAGGAGAGAAAATTCAACTCTCAAGGGGAAACTTCTTATTGTACCATAATGACTTCTCAGCCACAGGAAAACTAAATTTATTGGACAAGTGAGGTAGTATGTGGAAGTTCATGTATGTGAGGCATTATAAAGGAAAATAAAAGTGGACCTAAGTGTTTGCTTAAAACTTTTGAAAACTTTACTGCTATACATATCTCAACCTGAAAGAATTTAATGGGCCTGAAAATGTTAACCTGAACCATTGCTATAGGTTATATATGAAGAAATATTTAAGATAATAACTCAAGAGAGTCTGCCTTTTTTCCCCTAACCCCACCCCCTTCCATCTCCCACCCCCCTGATAAACTTAAAAATGACCCTCTCAGGTTCACATTCCTTCAATATTGAATTCTACAACTGTTTAAGGAATGAATAATACAAGTTCTATGCAAATTCTCAAAAAATAAAGGAGGAAGAAATATTTAACTTATTTTATAAGATCAGCATACTCTAGTCCTAAAACCATACACATAAAAACAAAAATCACACACCACTATTCTTTGTGAAAAGAAGATATAAAAATATTTAATAAAATCTTGACAAATAAGAAAAAGGAGATATATATATATCCTTCTTTTTCTTATTATATATATTATATATTCTTATATATATATACACTATATTCAGATAATTGGTGTGTAGAATAAAAGTGCATGATATTAAACTAAAGGATAAAAAACATGACCATCTCAATGGATTAAAAATCATTTTATATAATTTAAACTTGTTCTTAATAAACAAGTAAAATTTTTCACCAAATAAGAATTCAGAGAGCTTTCTTAATATAACATAATACCAAATGGTGAAAGATTACATGTTTTTTTCTTAAGATTGGGAACAAGAAAAGGATATTTCATGCTACACTCAAAGTCCTAGAAAATATGAATGCTATTTTTACTTAGCAATTTTATTTTCAATTTTTCCTTGATAATGACTGATTTATTCATTGATCCTACATTCTTTGATAAGAGGTTTCTAATGCAATAGCATTGCAAGCCCTGAAATATGTGGAGATACTTTTATTTTATTTTATTTTTTAGTTTCTTTTTTTTTCTTTTTTTAAATTAATTATTTATTTTTTTTAATGTTGGTTGTTCAAAACATTACATAGTTCTTGATATATCATATTTCACATTTTGATTCAAGCGGGTTATGAATTCCCATTTTACCCCGTATATAGCTTGCAGAATCACATCAGTTACACTTCATTGCTTTACATATTGATAAACTCATGTCTGTTGTATTCTGCTGCCTTTCCTATCCTCTACTATCCCCCTCCCCTCCCCTCCCCTCCCCTCTTCTCTCTCTACCCCCACTACTGTAATTCATTCCTCCCCCTTGTACTGTTTTTCCCTTTCCCCTCACTTCCTCTTGTATGTAATTTTGTATAACCCTGAGGGTCTCCTTCCATTTCCATGCAATTTCCCTTCTCTCTCCCTTTCCCTCCCACCTCTCATCCTTGTTTAATGTTGGTCTTCTTCTCGTGCTCTTCTTCCCTAGTCTGTTCTTAGTTACTCTCCTTATATCAAAGAAGACATTTGGCATTTGTTTTTTAGGGCTTGGCTAGCTTCGCTTAGCATAATCTGCTCTAATGCCATCCATTTCCCACCAAATTCTATGATTTTGTCATTTTTTAATGCAGAGTAATACTCCATTGTGTATAAATGCCACATTTTTTTTATCCATTCGTCTATTGAAGGGCATCTAGGTTGATTCCACAGTCTTGCTATTGTGAATTGTGCTGCTATGAACATCGATGTAGCAGTGTCCCTGTAGCATGCTCTTTTTAGGTCTTTAGGGAATAGACCGAGAAGGGGAATGGCTGGGTCAAATGGTGGTTCCATTCCCAGCTTTCCAAGAAATCTCCATACTGCTTTCCAAATTGGCTGCACCAATTTGCAGTCCCACCAACAATGTACAAGTGTACCCTTTTCCCCACAACCTCGCCAGCACTTATTGTTGTTCGACTTCATAATGGCTGTCAATCTTACTGGAATGAGATGGTATCTTAGGGTGGTTTTGATTTGCATTTCTCTGACTGCTAGAGATGGTGAGCATTTTTTTATGTACTTATTGATTGATTGTATGTCCTCCTCTGAGAAGTGTCTATTCAAGTCCTTGGCCCATTTGTTGATTGGTTTATTTGTTATCTTATTGTCTAATTTTCTGAGTTCTTTATATATTCTGGATATTAGGGCTCTATCTGAAGTGTGAGGAGTAAAGATTTGTTCCCATGATGTAGGCTCCCTATTTACCTCTCTTATTGTTTGTGGAGATACTTTTAAAAATAATGAATAGACATGCATATTAACAATTACAAACATTGCTTACAGAAAATAAATAACATCTTAGAGAATGGAGCAGATATACCATGTTCATTGATTCGAAATTTCAATAATGTTAAAATAATTTGTGCGCAACTGTTCTGTGAATTTAACCTAACCTCAAACAAAATCATAGCAGGCCACTTGCTATTGAAATTAAAAAGTTGATTCTATAAATAATATAGAAATTCAATGGGAACAAAGTTAGAGGACTTTTACTGGCGTAACGATAGAAATGAAAATCAGCGGAACAGATGGAGTCCATAAATTGACCCACTTATGTATCAATAATTGATGTTTCTTAAATAATTAAAGACAATCCAATGCTGGTAAAAATAAAATATTCAATAATTGATGCTAGAACAATTAACTAGCCATAGACAAAATACAAACCTTGTTATTTCATGGCATACATAAAAAATGTAAAATGTATTATAATCTCAAACATGATTAACAAACTTCTAGAAGAAAACATAAGATAAAATGTTTGAGGCATAATTTAGACAAATATTTCCTACTCAAACCCAAAAGATGAAAAAGAAATGTGTGTCACATGGATCATGCTACATGAATAAAACTAGACACAGAAAGACAAATAGTGTGTGTTCTCACTCCTTTGTGAAAGCTAAAAATAATTTATCTCATAGAAGAGGGTAGAGTAGCAATGTCTAGAGAATGGGAAAAGCAAAGTAAGAGGGATGAAGGATGGAGAGAAGATAGACAATGGGCAAGAAAATGCAGTTAGATAGGTGGAATTAATTCTGGTGTTCTAGAGCACCGTAGAACAACTGTAGTAGACAGTAATGTATGACATTTTAAAATAATTAGAAAGTTGGGGTTGTGGCTCAGTGGCAGAGTGCTTGCCTCGAACATGTTAGGTACTGGGTTCAATCACATAAAAATAAACAAACAAAATAAAGAAATTGTGTCTATCTATAACTTTAAAAAAATTAGAAAAGAGAGTCCAAGCATTCTCAGCACATAGAAATGACACATGTTTGAGGATGTAGAAATTATCCTGTTTTGATTTTATTTGTTGAACATATATATTGAATTATCATAGAATATCCCATAAATGTATACATATATTATTTGTCTGTCAAAAATAAATAAAACATACATACATAAACTTTTTTTTTCTTTTCTTTTTTTTTGGTACCAGGGATTCTTAACCAATGAGTCTTGTCCTTAGCCCTTTTCATTTTGAGCCAGGGTTTTAAGGTCAGCTGAGGCTGAACTTGTGATTCTCCTACCTCAGCCTCCCAAGTAGCTGGAATTATAGGCTCAGGCCACTGCACATCGCTGGCTTCAACTTTTGCTTTATAAAAAAAACAAAAAAACAACACTGGTAAACTTCTTGTCAAGACAAAATAGCACGGACTTATTTCTCCTTGTTCCTCCCCCTTAAATAAAAGTATAATTCCTGAAATAACACAAGAGGAAACTAAAGGAGAATTTCAAAAGGTGGTAAGAGGAACTGGGACAGGAGCACAGAACAGAACAACAGAGGACGGCAACTCAGACCTGGTGGTTCCCAACCCCTAACTTAGCAACAGAAATCAGTCCAGTAGGCCTGTTGCTCCTACACAGAGTTGCCCTGACAACTCTAGAAGAGCCGGATACCACTAGCAAAAGGTTTGGATCCTAGAGTCCTACAGCCAGGAAAGTTCTCTGCTCCCCCTCCAGGCATGGAACTTTCTACCTTTGTCTTGTAGGAAACACCAGCAAGAAAAAACCCTGCCTCAACAAGTTGACCATCTCAGGAATCCTCATTGCCCTCATAGACCTCATAGACCTAAGACTACTCTTCTTCACCAAGAGACAACAGGCTGCCATCCTCGGAAACATTTCTACCTCCCAGCACAAACAGGCCAGTGGGAATCCCTGAAAAAAAATAAAGGAAAAGTGAATAACACCATACTTCTCTAAAAATTAAGTTAGGATTCACATGCCCACAAAAATAAGTTAAGATTCACATGACAAATCTAAATGGTATATGCCTGCTGAAAAAAATCTCAGAGGAAAATAAAAATATACAGAGAATTGGGTGAAAATACAACATGCCAAAGTATGTAGAATGCAACTAAAATGGTCCTAAAGGGACATTTATTCCACTAAATATTAGAAACTTCTCAAATCAGTAATCAAAGTTCCTACCTAAAAAAAAAAAAAAAAAAAAAAACCAAAACCACAAAACCACCAAGATTGAAACAAACCCAAAGGTGAAAGTTAGGAAATAGAAAAATTTGAGCAGAAATCAATGAATTTGGTAATAGGAGGAAATCAGGTGAGAAAATCAGCGAAATAAAAGCTTGCTCTGAAACAGTCTGTAAAATTGGTAAACCTTTAACAAGACTGACAATAGTGGGGGAAAAAAAACACAAAAAAACAAAAAACAGGCCACCGTTACCAGTCCTGAAACAGAAGATATTACTACAGGTTCTATTGCCATTATAAAGCATAATAAGGCAATACTACAAACAATGTAGCACCCATACATTTAAAAACTTCGAAAAGATTAACTAATTCCTCAAATACCAGATACTACAAAAATTCCAACTAAAGGAACCAGATAATTTAATTTTCCTTAAATAATTAATTTATCATTAGAGAAGTTGAATTTGTACTCCTCCCCTTCCCTGGCAAAAAAAGAAAAAAAAATCTCCAGGCCCAAATTGTTTCACTGTAGAATTATATCAATTATTTAAAGAAGAACTAACACCAAATTTATATAATTTTTCCAGAAAATGAAAAAAGGAACATTTTCCAGCCTAGTCTACAAAAATTTATGATATATTTTCCAGCCTAGTCTACAATTTATGATGAATTTTAAAATAACTAGACAAAAAGAGATCCATATTACCCTAATACCAACACCAAATAGAGACTATAAAAGAAAACTGCAGATCAGAATTTCCCATGAATTTAGGTGGAAAAAATTCCTCATCCATAGATTAATAAACCAAGTGCAATAATGTATAAGAATAATCATATTCCATAACTAAAATTTATGGGAAATTCTGGTCTGCAGTTTTCTTTTATAGTATTAAAGCTTAGTTCAATGTTTGTAATTCAATCTATATATTTAAATCAATTAATTCAGAGAAAGCATTTGATAAAATACAACATGAAATGTTAAAAACTCTCATCAAATTAGGAATAAAGCAGAATTACTTCAAGGGCATCTACAAATAATCTATAGCTGATATCTTGAAATGTAAAAAGTGAAAAATTTGGTGCTTATTCACTTTTTGGGGGGATTGGTTACTGGGGCACTCAACCACTGAGCCACATCCCCAGCCCTATTTCATATTTTAATTAGAGCAAGGTCTCACTCAGTTGCTTAGTGCCTTGCTTTTTGCTGAGGCTGGCCTTGAACTTTTGATCCTCCTACCTCAGCTTCCTGGAATTACAGGTGTGCCACCGGGCCTTGCACTTATTCACTTGACCACTCTTATTCAATATACTACTTGAAGTTTTAAGCACTGAAGTAAGGGAAGGAGAAGACATAAAAGTTAAGCAGATTGTAAAGGAAGAAATTTAACTTCTCTTATTTGAATTTGTATTGATTCAAAGATCGAATACAGTACAGTATGACATTCTCCTCAAAATAAGATTGAATAGAGTACAGTATGGCATTCTCAAAATTCTAGCATACTTTTTTTGTGAGTATAGATAAAATTATTCTAAAATTGATATAAGGGGCTGGCATTGTGGCCCAATGGTAGAGTACTTGACTAATGTATTTGAGGCACTGGGTTAGATCCTCAGTACCACATAAAATAAATAAGTAAAATAAAGGCATTGTGTCCAACTACAAATAAAACATAAATATTATTTTTAAAAAAATTATATGGAAAGGCCCAAGCTTTCAAATGGCTAAAACAATCTTGACAAGAGTAAAATGAAAAGAGCCATCTACCCAACATTAGGACCTACCATATAGCCATGGTAATCATGGCAGTGAAGCCTTGTGGATGGATAGGTGCTTGCATCTCTTGGAACACAATAAAGAAACCAGAAATAGATCCACACAAACTTAATTGATTTCTGACAAAGGAAAACTAAATGTAGCAAGGACAGGCTTTTCAACAAATAGTGATGAAGCAATTGAATATTCATAGGCAAAAATTAAAGAAAAGAGGGAAATTAAGAAAAGAAAAAGAAAATAGTCATTTCAAACTAAACCTCACAGCTTATAAAAAGATTTTACTCAAAAGGGATCATTGACTTAAATGTAAAGCATAAAAATTTAGAAAATAAATAGGATAAAATCTTTGGGACTTGGCAAGAACTTCTTAGATGACACCAAAGCATAATCCATGCAAGAAGAAATTCATGAATTATACTTCAACAAGATTAAAAACTTTTATTTAGTATGTGAAGAAGGTGACATCATGCCAATTAAAAGAGATCTAAGCTTCACTCTTTCTTTAGGTCCACTTGAACTCTTATCATTTACATAAAATTGTTGCAGATCTCTTTGCCTACCACAAATCAACACTTCTTCTCCACCAAAGATATTGCTTCAAATTCCAAAATTTCTTTTTGCATTTTACTCTTTCGGAATTTAACATATGTTCCCTGTTAGTGATCCATTCATACAAAATTGGATGGCTCATCTTCCCAACTAGGCTGTAGGTAAGTCCAAACATCCCTTGGTGATTATCAGAATGAATCTACCAAGGAGCAATCTGGTAAATCTAACTCAAGGAAACATTTTCTTATATTTTTGTCCCCAATTTATTTAATTTTTAAAGGTAGATTTTAGTTTTAGAAGTTTTAGATATATGAAAATATTGAGGGGAGATCCAAGATGGTGGGCTAGAGGGAGGCAGCATTCTGTGTCTCTCTGTGACCTAGGACTCAGTAGTGAGAATACTGCTTCTCTGTGAGTTATAGAGGACACCCCACAGTTGCTCCCGTGCAGGAATCACAGCCACCATGCCCATGCAGGGCTCCAGGCCTTAGCATCAAAGTAGGTCTCCCAACTACTCACCCATGCAGGACTACCGGATGCCCAATTGGGACCACCAGTATCAGGACCTGCACAGAAATTTTGGCCACCCACTCCAGCAGAAATCCCAGACAGCACTCCCACACAGGACACCCAGCAGCTACCCACATACAGGAAACTCTGGCCACCAGTCTTGTGTGGACCCCCATCTACCAATGTAGGGCTCCACTGGTTGGAACTCTGCAGCAACTGAGAGAGTCCCCTACATGCAGTAGTCTGCCTGCACTAGGGGACATTGCACAGGCTCTGAAATCAGCTGACAGACACTTACTGCACAATACAGAGCTCATCTCTGAACACATCATCCTGCACCATCACCCAGCTCCCCCCACCCTACCTGACACCCCAACTCTGAAAGCCTCTGCCTCCATCTTGGATCATCTTCTCACCATCTTTACTGCAGGAAACTCCCAGTTTGGAACTCTGGCTGGCCAGGTACCCACAGTTTCTAACTCTCCCCTTCTCCCCAGCAGCCACTAACTGGGCACAGCGACTGCCCAATACAAAATAGTTCTCAGCAGCAGGTGCAGCAGGTGTGCAGTGCCCAAATGCAACACACAAGACCCCCTGGAGAGAAAGATCCCATATTAGGAAGTAGAAAGGGAAAGGGTGAGTGTGATACAGTTTAAAGACTAACATAGAGACCAGGAACTGGGAGGACCTCAGGCAAGATAAGGAGATAAGACCAGGTGCCTACATCACACCAGCAGGCCCCAAAGAATATCCTTGAGGTGCAGTCTCCCTTTGGAGGCTGGCAGGTGCCACACCCAACTTCCAGGTGCCCTCTACCCAAGACCAACCCTCCCACCCTAGTTACCTTTACCATCCTCAGGGTGGAGATACCAGCTAACAACAGATGACTCCAGATGAGATGGGAAGCAGGAAAGATACTGATCTCTAACCAAAACAATCCTTGTTTCTTCCTTTGAGATTTTTCTTTTTTTTTCTTTTTCCTTCTCCCTCTCTTATTCTCCCACTCTCACATCTGCAACCTATGTGATACTTCACATGAATTAGGACACTGAGGACTGGGATGTTGGAATAGTATAATTGTGTGGTATATTATTTTTTTCTTTCTCCAATTTTTATAATTTTAACATTTTTCTTCATATATATGTGTGCTTGTTTTATATAATCTACCGTCTTCCCATTCACTTGTCTACCCAAAATTACTTCCTGTCTCTTCTCCTTCTTCTTTAAATTTTGCTTTCACACTTCCTAAGATATAATATCTCTACATCCTCATCTCCTACTTCCTCAGCATATCATTCTACACCTCATCCCTGGTCCTTTGTTCATAATCAGAAGCTGTAAACCCTTTTGCAAACCTACTGATTATATTATAGATAATAATTGAATTCACCATTTCTGTACATTGTGACCAAACTATAAATATCTTAATAGCAACTACTTGATTTAAGGTTGTATATTGTTTATATTGGGATCTGTTAACATCATCCTTCACTTCAAAGGAGAGGTATTGGAGCCCTATAGGGGAATTAGGAGCTTATGGGGTAAAAATGATAACACCTCAGATCCAAAGTGTTAGAAGGGAAGATACACAAGCAATATGAAAAGACAAGAGAAGAAAGTGCCTTAAACAAATCAAGATACCACATTATTAGAATCCATGGCCAGCATAGCAGAAGACATCATAGAGAAGGAGTTCAGGATGTACATAATTAAAATGTTCTGTGAATTAAAGGACAATATGAGAGAGCAAAACAGGAGCAAAAGATTATTTTGACAAAGAGCTTCATCAACAAATAAAGGAAGCAAATGATTACTTCAATAGGGAGATAGAGGTTCTTATAAAAACCAAAGAGAAATTCTTGAAATGAAAAAAATCAATAAACCAAATTAAATGTTCAATTGAAAGCATCACTAACAGAATAGACCACTTGGAAGACCAGACCTCAGACAATGAAGACAAAATATATAATCTTGAAAAGAATGTAGACCACACAGTGAAAATGATAAGAAACCATGAGCAGAACATTCAAAAAATATGGGATAGCATAAAAAGACCAAATTTAAGAATTATTGGGATAGAGGAAGGCCTAGAGTTCCAAACCTAAGGAATGAACAATCTATTCAATGAAATAATTTTCCAAACATGAAGAATAAATTGGAAAATCAAATACAAGAGGCTTATAGGATGCCAAATGTACGAAAATCACAACAGATCCACACCAAGGCACATTATAATGAAAATACCTACATACAGAATAAGGAGAGAATTTTAAAAGTAAGGAGAGAAAGGAATTAAATTACATATAGGGGGAAATCAATTAGGTTATGTGCTGATTTCCCTGAAAGCTAGAAGATCCTATATAACAACATATATCAAGCTCTGAAAAAAAAAAGGGGGATGCCAACCAAGAATATTATATCCAGCAAAATTAAGCTTTCATTTGATGATAAAATAAAAACCTTCCACGATAAACAAATGTTAAAAGAATTTACAACTAGAAAGCCTGCACTACAGAACATCCTCAGCAAAATATTCCATGAAAAGGAAATGAAAAACAACAATGAAAATGAGCATGGGGAGGTATTACACTAAAGGAAAAACTAATCAAAGGAGAACCCAAGTCAAGTTAAATACCAAAACTAAACAAAAGGCCTGGTAATAAAAATCATGTCTCAATAATAACCCTGAATATTAATGGCCTAAACTCACCAACCAAAAGACACAGACTGGAAGCTTGGATTAAAAAAAAAAGACCCAATGCTGCCTCTAAGAGACTCATCTCATAGGAAAAGACATCCACAGACTGAAGGTGAAAGGTTGGGAAAAATCATATCACTTATATGGACTGTGGAAGCAAGCAGGAGTGTCCATCTTCATCAAATAAAGTAGATTTCAAGCCAAAATTAATCAAAAGGGATAAAGAAGGACATTTCTTATAGCATAAGGGAACCTTTCATAAACAAGACATAACAATAATAAATTTATATGCCCCAAACAATGGAGCGCCTATGTTCATCAAACAAACTCTTTTCAAGTTCAACAGTCAAATAGACCAAAACACAATAATTCTGGGTGACTTTAACACACATTTTTTACCATGGGATAGATCTTCCAAACAAAAGCTAAATTTTTGTTCAGCTCAACTATGTAACTCAATAATACAATCAATAATTTAGACTTATCTGTCATATAGAGAATATTTCTTCCTTCAATGAGTGAATACACTTTCTTCTCAGCAGCACATGTATACTTCTCTAAATAGACTATATATTATACCACAAAGCAACTCTTAGAAAATTCAGCAAAGTAGAGATATACCTGTATTCTATCAGATCATATTGGAATGAAATTTGAAATCAATGGTAAAATAAAAAATAAAACTACTCCAATACCTGGAGACTAAATAATATGCTACTGAATGAACAAAGCATTGCAGAAGACATCAAAGAGGAGATTAAAAAACTTTTAGAGGTAAATGAGAACACTGATACCACATATAGAAATCTCTGGGACACTATGAAGGCAGTAAAGTACTAAAAGGAAATTTCATTTTATGGAGTTCATTCCTAAAAGAAGAAAAAGTCAACAAATAAATGACTGAATATTACTTCTCAAAGCCCTAGAAAAAGAACAAATAAACATCAATATCAGTAGAAAATAGAAAATAATTAAGATCAGAGCTGAAATCAATGAAATTGACCCTTAGCCATGCTAATGAAGAGGAGATATAAAAACTCAAATTACTAACATTCCTGAAAAAGGAAATATCACAACAGACACTACAGAAATACAGAAGATAATTAGAAATAATTTTGAAAACTTGTTCTCCAATAAAATTGAACATATAGAAGGCAGCAAAAACTTTCTAGAGTCATATGATTTGCCCTCATTGAATCAGGATGATATACACAATTTAAACAGATCATTTTCAAATGATGAGATAGAAGACACCATCAGAAGACTATCAAGCAAGAAAAGCTTAGGACTGGATGGATACACAGCTGAGTTCTACAACACCTTTAAAGAAGAACTAATATCAATATCTTCAAATTATTTCATGAAATAGAAAAACAGGGAGCACTTCCATACTCATTCTATGAGGCCAGTATTATCCTGATTCCAAAACTAGGCGAAGATACATGAAAAATAAAAAACTTCAGACTAATATCTCTAGTGAACATAGGTGCAAAAATTCTCAATAAAATTCTGGCAAATTGAATACAAAAAGATAGTGCACCACCATCAAGTGGGGTTCATCCCAGAGATGGAAGGTTAATTCAACATATGGAAATCAATAAATGTAATTCATCACATCAATAGGCTTAAAGATAAGAATCATGTGATCATCTCAATAGGTGCAAAAAAGTATTTGACAAAATACAGAGTATCTTTATGTTCAAAATACCAGAAAAACTAGGGATAACAGGAACATATGTCAACATCATAAAAGCTATCTATGCTAAGGCCCAGTCCAACCTCATTCTAAATGGAAACATATTGAAAGCATTCTCTCTAAAAATTGGAACAAGACAGGGATGCCCCCTTTTACCACTTCAATTTAACATAGTTCTTGAAACACTGGCCAGAGCAATTAGACAGATGAAAGAAATTAAAGGGATACACATAGGAAAAGAAGAACTCAAAATAGCACTATTTCCCAATATGATTCCTACCTAGAAGACTGAAAAAATTCCACCAGAAAATTTCTAGAACTAGTAAATGAACTCAGCAAATAACAGGATATAAAACCAACACCCATAAATCAAAGGCATTTCTGTATATCAGTTACAAATCCTCTGAAAGGGAAATGAGGAAAATTACCCCATTTACAATAGCCTCAAGTAAATAAATAAATAAAATACGTGGGAATCAACTTAATGAAAGAGGTGAAAGACCTTTACAATAAAAACTACAGAATGATAAAAAAAGAAATTAAAGAAGACCTTAGAAGATGGAAAGATCTCCCTTGTTCTTAGATAGGCAAAATTAATATTGTCAAAATGACCACTACCAAAAGCACTATACAGATTTAATGAAATTCCAATAAAAATCCCAATGACATTCTTCATAGAAATAGAAAAAGCAGTCATGAAATTCATCTGGAAAAATAAGAGACCCAGAATAGCTAAAACAATCTTTAGCAAGAGGAGTGAAGCAGGTGGCATCACTATACCAGAACTTAAATTATACTACAGAGCAATAGTAACAAAAAGAGCATGGTATTGGCACAAAAACAAATTGGTAGACCAGTGAGTGGTGCAGAATAGAGGACAAAGAGACTAACCCATTATCTTACATTAGACAAAGACACCCAAAAGATACATTGGAGAAAAGATAGCCTCTTCAACAAATGGTTTTGGGAAAAATGGAAGTTCATATGCAATAAAATGAAATTAAGCCCCTATCTCTCACCATGCACAAAACTCAATTCAAAGTGGATCAAGGACCTAGGAGTTAAACCAGAGACCCTGCATCTAATAGAAGAAAAAGTAAGCCTAAATCTCCATCAGGTGGAATTAGGCCCAACTTCATTAATAAGACTCCTATAGCACAAGAATTAATATCAAGAATCAATAAATGGCATGGATTCGAACTAAATAGCTTCTTCTCAACAACAGAAACAATCAGTGAGGTGAATAGGAAGCCTACAGTTTTGGAGTAAATTTTTACCACATGCACATCACGTAGAGCACTAATCTCTAGAGTATAATAAGAATCAAAAATCTATACACCAAAAAATAAAATAACCCAATCACTAAATGGCCAAGGAAATGAACAGACACTTCTCAGAAGATGATATACAATCATTCAACAAATATATGAAAAAATGTTCTACATCTCTAGCAATTAGAGACATGCAAATCATAACTACTCTAAGATTTCATCTCACTCCCGTCAGAAAGGCAGCTATTAAGAATACAAACAATAATAAGTATGGGCAAGGATATGGGGGAAAAAGCATACTCATACATTGCTGGTGGGACTGCAAATTGGTACAGCCAATATGGAAAGCAGAATGGAGAATCCTTGGAAAACTTAGAATGGAATCACCATTTGACCCAGCTTATCCCACTCCTTGGTCTATACCCAAAGGACTTAAAAACAGCATACTACAGGGACACAGCCACATCATTGTTTATAACAACAACACAATTCATAATAGCTAAACTGTGGAACCAACCTAGGTGTCCTTAAAAAGATGAATGGATAAAGAAAATGTTATATATATATATATATATATATATATATATATATATATATATATATATATATATATACATATATATATGTATATATATATATACACATACATACATACACACACAATGGAATATTACTCAGCATTAAAAGAGAATAAAATCATGGCATTTGCAGGTAAATGGATGGAGTTGGAGAATATAATGCTAAGAGAATTAGCCAATGCCCAAAACCCAAATGCTGAATGTTTTCTCTGATATAAGGAGGCTGAATCATAATGGGGTTGGTGCGGGGAGCATGGATGGATTAGACAAAATCTAGATAGGGCAAAGGGGTGGGAGAGGATGGAAGGGCCCATGGGGGTAGAAAAATGGGAGAGGATGGAAGGGCACATGGGGGTAGAAAAATGGTGGAATGAGATGGACATCATTACCCTAAGCTCATGTATGAAGACATGAATGGTGACTATACTTTGTATACAACCAGAGATATGAAAAATTGTGCTCTATAGGTGTAATATGAATTGTAATGCATTCATATATACTGTCATATATAACAAATTAGAATTTAAAACATTGAGAAGGTAGTAAAGGTATTTCTGGTGTACTCTACAGCCAGTTTCCCCTGGTATTTAAATCTTATATTAGAGAACATTTGAATAAATATTGTTATGTTATTATTAAGTAAAAGCCCATAATTTTTTGGACTTCTTTAGTTTTCAAGTAATGTCCTTTTCCTATTCAAGGATCACATCCAGGATGTATTATAACTGTGTTTACTAGTCATGCTTACCCATTATGTCTCTTTAGACTCTTTAATGTGACTGTTTTAGACTTTCTCAAGAAAAATGCCTTTCAGAAATTTAATCAGGAGATAATTTTTCTCATAAGAATCGTCTAAGATATGTATTTCTTTTTCTAAAGATATTTTATGTTTATTGACTCTATCATAATTTCAAGGGGGGAAAAACTGAAGAAACTCACATCACCCATCTGACTACACCTGGCTCGTCAAATTCAGAAATATTTGAAACTAGTAAGTAGAAATCTATTTCCAGACATGTTTTCAAGGATATTGACTTGATGCTCCATTTCAATGCTTAGGGTCACCACATTGGGAAAGGCAGATTGTTTACTACCCAAGACACCTGGCTAAGTTTGGGATAAATCCCAGACCACTCTACTCCACAAACTGTACACCCATGGATTGTCTCTTTCTCTAGGAACTGCTTTTGTCATATTTGCACAATGATGATATTTGGACTGAGTGTGGTTGGTGTTTCCAAGTCCAATCAGTTGTATTAACACAATTGTTTCTTAAATTACAATTCTCCTGTGTCCAACTCAGTACCTATACCACTGTGGCCACTTACTAACTGCAATATGTGCAAAATCCTTTAGCATACCATATAAAATCTTTTGCTGTACAGCCTCAACTTAGCTAATTGGCCTCAGCTACCTTTACTATTCAAAATGTAGCCTGTGATCTAGCCATGTGAGGTGATTTGAACATACACTCTTTTGTGCCTCTAGAAAATGGAGCAAAAGATGCCCAAGAGAGATCTGGAGAATTCGAGGCCAAAATGACATGAACCTAAGGGAAGTTTCAAGACAGTTTTTATGGGTAATCATTGTGTCTGCAGTAAACAGCAGTAAAAGAGCAGCAGAATGTTGCAGAAGGTGACGGAAATAACTGAGAATGATGTAAACTCAAAGAAAGTCTGTGCTTAGAAATAAGAGCTGATTCATCATGACTTATGAGAGCCAACGTTCAAAGAGCAGACAGAAACAAAAAGCATCTCAGCTGAAGACTATATAAAGATAGCCCTGCAGGAAGCTAGATGAACCCTCCCTTGTGCAGCTGCCTCGCCATCATCAAACCCCCGGACTCAGACCTCACCAGGCCATGGGGCCTAGGAGTGCTTTAATGACTGATATTAAATTTTCACCATCAATAAAACAGAGGTTTAATATAAATATTAATTATGTCACAAAAATAATAAAGTTAGAATTTTGGGGGAACATCTGGGTTCATGGACTCAACTACAAATCATTACTAAGTCCCAATACTCATTAATGTGCCTGGTACATAGCAAGTGCGCAGTGGATGTTTATTGAAAGAGTGAGGAAAGCTCCTAATAATTATTTCAAGCCTTCCACAACGTCTGAAATCCTCGTCATTTTACTTTCTGTGGAATCCTCCAGAGGCCCGCTAGGTGGCGCCCGCCATCCGAAGTTCCTTCTTTCCTGGGCTGTTCAGATTTTTGTCCCAGTGACCCATGGTTTCCTGTGTGCAAAAGTCTTTTTGACTATTTCACTAGGCTTTTATATTTTCTTCCTATGTGATACTCCTGGGATATTTCCCCGCTAATCTTCCCAAGCTGTCTCAGTAACTGCTGAAGGGGGGAAAAATAGACTGAAGAAACTTGGTGCAGCTCGTTTAAATACCAGAATAGCTACAGTAAAAACATGCATTTTCCTCTCTTAAAAATACTTTTTCAAGGATTTGTTATATTTTGCTTGCCTTTGCGAGCCTGTCATACTTTTATGCTTCCCACTCTCATTTCTCCATCAGAAGTGATATTAACATTTTAAAGTAAATATTTTTGAAAGTTTTCTGTTTAGAATTGTCCAGATTTGGGGCAGGAACATAAGAAAGTGGATATGAATGGTTCCTAAACAGCTAGAAACGTTTACTTAGGAAACTAACTTCTCGAAATGTAATTTTAAAAATTTGGACTAAATCTATTATTTGAAGGTAAACAAGGGACTAGAAAGATCAGTTAAACACAAAGTACTCAACAGGGATTTGGTGAGATCATCTGCATATTCTCCCAGAGTCCATGCCAAAAGGACTCAATGCTTTAGAGCCTTTCACTCCCCTATTTCCAGAATTTTTTTTTTAAGAGAGAGAGAGAGAATTTTTTTTTTTTTAAGAGAGAGAGAATTTTTTAATACTTATTTTTTAGTTTTCGGCGGACATCTTTGTTTGTATGTGGTGCTGAGGATCGAACCCAGGCCACACGCATGCCAGGCGAGCGCGCTACCGCTTGAGCCACATCCCCAGCCCTCCAGAATTTTTTTTGATATTTATTTTTTAGCTGTAGTTGAATGCAATACCTTTATTTCACTTATTTATTTTTATGTGGTGCTGAGGGTCTAATCCTGGGTCTCACATGTGGGAGGGGAACACTCTTACCGCTGAGCCACATGTTTTAACTGATCTTTCTATGTATTTTGTTGTTTCTGGGGATTCTTGTCCTCATCTGGTCTACACCTTCTGCTGAGGCATCATCCTGGAAGTTCTTGTCACCACAAATTCCAATCCTAAAAATACTGCTCCCTATCCTACCCTTGGTATATATCCAAAGAAGTTAAAATTAGGATACTACAGTGACACAGCCACATTTATCCATTTATCTGTTATGTATCTACCTTATATATGAATATAGACAGATGAGTATATATTCATCTGTTTTATTTAGTGGTAAATACTGTACTGAGCCCTACTCACTACCCATAACACCTTAAGCAATAAATGAATGAAAAGGCAAGGTATGAATTATCAAAAGTTTCTTACCACTTAATCAGAGAAGCACTGTCCTAAAAATTTTGTAAACATTATCTCACTTAATTCTCTGAATATCCCACAAGGTAAATTCTAAAATTATTCTTTTGTACAATGTATTTCATAACTTAACTATAAACATATGCAAAATCAGTATGTGCAAATGAAGGGCTCGGATACTTTGCTTAGTATGCTTGACCAAAGCTCAATTTCTTAACCGCAAACCTGTGCTGCTTCCCCACAGATTGAATATGAGGAAACATTCTTTTGACTTTCAAACAAATTTAAAAAAAAAAAAAGATGACCATAGATCCTATAAGCTACTTCTGTGGGTTTAATACTGATTCCAGAAGGAAAGAAGGAAAAAAAAAATGTGTGACCTCTCAAGCATGATTTGTATTTAGTAAAAGGATGACTTGTCTTAAGACCAAGCAAACCCAAAGCAACCTCACTCTATTCTGAGCAGAAGGATGACTTTACTAGAAACCCAGGGAAGTATATCACTGGTATATAAGGTCCAGCATACCTTCCTGCCCTGCTGCACCATGAAGCATCTTGCCATTTTGGGTGTTGATCCCAGTTTCAAGGGGTGAGTACTGTTTTGTCTAAATCAGTGTTTCTCCAAGCACTGGTGCATAGAAATGCAATTCATAGTGTTTGGTGAAAGCTGATTTCCAGTGCCCATGACTAGTAGATCTAGAGGGCCAGTAATTTGCATCCAGGTGAATCTAGTAGAGATGGGCTGGAGTCACACTTCAGAAATGTGTTCTCCACTAATTATGAGTAATCATCATTTTGCCAGGAGCCTTAGCTTAAGCCACTGGGCATCAGATATTATCTTAGCAATGGTGACTGGACCAAATAGAGGTGCTAGGTTGACCCACCATCTCTGTGTGCCCAAGATGTTCTTGGTTTGAGCACAACAAGTTCCATGCCTCAGGAAGCCCCTCACTCCTAAGCAAATCAGGAATGACTAGGACCTAGTAGGTGTCCTAATCAAACTGAAAGAATAATCTTCCCTCTATTCTTTCCTTCCTGTCTTCCCTGAACTCCAACAAGGAATTATGTTACCCTTACTGCTACACAGTAAGCCCATCTTACAACCACAAAGTTGACCTGAGGAAAACACATGGGAGAAAGTATCGCCCACCTACAAGCAAAGTCACATCCATGGTTGTACCATGCCTGGGCCCTCCCAACCTCTATGCAGTAATAAATGTTCTTACTGTTTGTTCCAGGTTGATTTACCATTCCAGGCTTACAGGCAAAAATATCCTAACCAAGGTGGTTTGGGAGCTCAGGAGCTGCCAAAGAGGACAAAGTTTCTCTTAGACTAAATGAAGATGTAGACTTAAAAACAGGGTGGTGGTTGGGTAAATGCATTATTTTGGTTGTGGAGAAAGAATTTCTCTAGGTCCTCTTCTTCAAAGTGTGGAAAAAGGTTTGTGAGAACCCGAATCACTATATAATATATTCACCCATAGCTGTCCCAGTAGCCTAAATCAACAAGGTGAAATTATTAGACATAAACGTAAAGCCCTACTTCTAGGCCCCAAACAGTCATTCACTTCACAAGTGTAAGATGGTAAGAGACATGGCTTAAGAGGAGCGTGTGTGAAAGATTTAGGGATTCTGTTTGACTGTAAGCTCAATATATGCCAATGGTATGATGTGGTTGCCAAAAATGCTAATGCAATTGTGGTCTGCCTTACCAGAAGTGAAACAAAGATTTCCCCTGAGCCACACCAGCCACAGTAACCTTTAAAACAGGGGATTTATTCTTTCGTAGTCAACTGTGTTCTCCTGTTCAGTCCATGGGAATTCTAGGTACCTTTCTCCACCTTCTGGGAATTCTTTGGGGTTGTCTTATTATGACCTCGTCCTTCTGTTTTCCATTTTCTCAGCCCTAGGTTTATTTAGCTATCTGCATTATAAATTCTGACATCCAAACACTAAACACTAAAGAAAAGCAGATAAATGGGAGTGGTACAAACTACCTTCACCATTCTCAGCAAGGACTTCTAACCTGTGCAGTAATCTTTCATCTTTCCCAAACAGGGCTCTGTCCCATTCTCCAGTTATCTAGAGCCATCTCCTAAAGATGTCCATCCTACTTTACACTACAGAAACATGCCTCTTTTTCCATGAAAATGTAATGTGAATTGGTATAGCCCTCACCCTTAGGATGGTAGTCTGTGACTTCATGGGCATCTGCATGGAGAATCCATTCCAAATTAAGAGACAACAATACCATAGAGACCAACACCATCTCTGACTTTGTATCCCTGAGCACCTCCATATTTTTCACACATGCCGGTGCCACTGCTGTATGAGGAACCAAAGTGCCAGGGTCCTCCAGATGCCAGATAGGGCTTTGTTCCGACAACTCTTACCTAGAGTCAGGTATCTCCCAGAAATCAGGAAATGGGAGGGGAGTGCCCAAATGTCTCAGGGAATATAAATCTTACAGCTTTTTTTTTTTTTTGTGGCTTCCTTTTGGAGGAGTTATAAGTAAACATCTTATCCCTTCCCCCACACTACAACTAAAAAATAAATATATAAAAATATATATTTATTTTTTAGTTGTAGTTGTCAATACCTTAATTTTTTAATTTATTTTTATGTGGTGCTGAGGATCGAACCCAGGGCCTTGCACACGCTAGATGAGCGCTCTACTCCTGAGCCACAATTTCAGCCCCCCTTTTCCCACTTTTATTCCCCCAAAAAATCTCTGTCTTCTTTCTCATTTTACAGAACAATAAAGCTATTCTGGAAACTGACTTATATAACTGATTACTCTGGAGCCTGTTTGTCCAGTTTACCCACTGTGCCCAGGTATGCCTGTGGCCCTACCAAGGACACATCTCAGAGCCAAGATAAGTCTTCATGTGGAATAACTAGAGACCAACAAACAGGAAGTCAGATTCCTGACTTTTCACATTTGACTCTGACTTCTCTGCTCTTTCACATCAGTGGAAAGAGATTTTTCCTCCAGTCTTCACCACAGCTTACATGTGACATGCTGACACCAGCCACTTCTTCTGAGATCATTCCTTTCTAGAATTTTCACTCTTTTTCTTTTCAAGATTTTTTTGGGGGGACACACACACACACACCTTTTAAAAAATAATAGAACAAGAAATTTTTTAAAAATCATGGGCCAGTGACATAACTAATAGAAATGTGACCTAGTATATGAACTCTTCTCTATAAATGAATTCACACCTTTCTTTTCGTTTTCAGTATTATAAACTATAAATGAGATTGGTCAAGCAAGGACAGACTTTTCTTTTCTTCTTCTTCTTCTTCTTCTTCTTCTTCTTCTTCTTCTTCTTCTTCTTCTTCTCTCTCTCTCTCTCTCTCTCTCTCTCTCTCTCTCTCTCCTGTCCCACTCTTTGAGGGGTTTCATGTGAAGAGTACAGGGCTTCGGGGAATAGAGATTGAAAACAACTGTATATTTTCCTTTCTTTTTACATATTGAGGTTGAATTGCACAAGAAGAGAATACAGAGTCAGTTTTCTGTTCCTGAGACTCTCACAAATCCTTACAAGGTGCTCAAGGTCACTACAACCTGCTACAAGACCATGCCACAGTGAGGGCTCTGAGTAAGCAGAGGAGAGACAGCAGGTCCAGCACCTTCCTGTGGCCATGTAGCTCTAGCACATCTTTGTTCTCTTTCCTTCCAGCTCCTGGACCTCCACAGAAAGGCTGTCCCCAGCACCAGCATGCAAGGTGTGCAAGCTAAGTCACAGCTTCTCTGCTGTCAGTCTAGTGTTGCCATGTTTCCACATGGAGCCTTCACCTTCTGAGCTTCTGTCCAGCTTCCCCATGTCCCCTCCTCTCCTCTATTCAATCAACACCATGTGACTTCCCCTCCCTACCTGCTCCACAGTGACATCTCTCACTAAGGTCACCAGAATCCACTGTGTTGCTGAATGCAATGAACATTCTTGGTCCTTCACAACTTGGATTCTTTACAACATTAATTGCTAGTTTTTACCTTTTCTTGAAACTTTCTTCCTTGGTTTCCATGAAATCACTTGTTTTAGCCTCTCTTTCTGTCTCACAGGCCACTTAATCTCAGTCTTCTTAGCTGCCATCTCTTTAAGTAATAGTATTCTCTAAGATTCTGATCTTCCTCCTCTCTTCACTCTTTACCTCATCCTTAAGTGGAATTGTATGCACTCCTGTGGTCTTAATGACTACCTGCAGACTAACAATTTCACCTATAGACTAACAATTTACAAAGATGATCTGTCTTTAATACTGATCTCTCTTTTGAGTTGCAAACTCTTGTCCTCTAAATATTTGTTGGATGTCCAGTAAAAGACTTCCAATCCCACATGTTCACAACTGAACTTATTATCACTTCCCTCCAACCCAGCCTGTGGTTTGTATCTCTGTTAACAGCACCAAGCACACATAGCTAGGGGCTACCTTAATCTTCTGCATTTCCACCATTCTCCCACATCTTTCCTAGAAGTCAAAGCCTTGCATCTTCTATAGATGCTTAACTTTCAGAAGATCTACTCCAGGTCTCTATTATCATCTAGGTGATGGTAATACCCTCCTGAAAGTTCTCCCTACCTCTAAAACTTTACCTCTCTCTACAACCTGTTATCCTCATTATTACCAAATATTTTTTTTTCTAATAATATGCAAGTCTTATTTCCTTGCTCAAAATCCGTTAACAATGGCTTCTCACAGACTTCAAGACAAATATTAAATCTCTTATCATGAACTATAAGACCATTATTACCTGTTTTTAAGCTTCCTTCCTAGAACTGTCCAACTCGCTACTGAGAGTGACATACAGATCACAGGCTGTCCTGGCACCTAGAAAGAAAACCTATATGATTAAAGGGGAGGTAGCAAAGCCTTTTCTGTCTTTAAAATATTAGTAATTACTTGTGTGCTTGTGTATTTCTCCCAAAACTAGATTGTAGGGTCCCCAAAAGCAGTAATGGATTTTTTCCATATTTTTATTTTAAATATTTAGTTTTGTTCCTTTTCTATTACATTGTTTAATCAGTGAATGGAAGCAAAGAGGAAAAGAAAAAAGAAAAGATGAGGCAGAGATGGCAATACCAAGTGGGAGAGAGAAAAAGAGACTACAGAGATAAAAGGAAGAAAGGAAAGTCAGCCTTTAATGACACTGTTTTACTGTGACTGTCAAACTTTGTTCTGCTCTTGGCTTGTCTCCATCTTGCAAACATGCAGCCCCTAAAGCTTGCTATATAATTTTTTAATCAAGTAACCTAATAAAAGAATTTTTATTTGAGAGACAGAAAGAATATTTGCCCCAAAACATCTAAGAATCTTGTTGGAGAGCAAACATCTAAGCATCCGAAGACAGCTGGGGATATTTTTAAAGAAAAAGAGAAATGTTAGGAATTGAGCAGAATTATTCACTTGCATCTCATTAATATTTAACCTTAGGTATATCTTTAGCAATCTGGAGAGAGAATATTAAAGTTAGCCTATCTTCTAATTGAATATTCTAAGTATGCTAGACAACCGACCAAGACAAACTCAGGCCTGGAGTAATAACTGCTGAAGGAGTCAGCGGTGTTAGAGCCCTTTCTTCCTGTCTCCAGATACATATGACACACCATGTGACAGCTCTTGACTTTTGTCTCAAGTGCTTCATCTTTTCCCCAGCTGGTAAGATGGGATATAGGATATTCTGCATAATGTCCCAGTTGGGTAAGGCTGAACATGGAAAAGGGATTACAAGTACCAAGGCTTTCAGGAAAAAGCCCCAAATAGTAAAGGACTGTCATAAGATTCTGTCACCTCACGTGACGATCAGAGCAACTTGTCAGTTCCCAGGACGCATTTTCACTGATTAAGGTGAAAAACCTTGGTATCAAGATGATATTATTTCTTTTTCTTTCCATTACTTCCTCCTTCCTTCTCAGTAGCAGTTGTACACATTAGGAACTGAGGCTGATGTTGAAGGGGAAAATATTATATATTTTGACCTTTAAAACCCTTGGCCAAACATGAAAAAATGTTTAACATCCCTAGAAATCAGGGAAATGAAAATCAAAACTACTTGACTCCAGTTAAAATCATAACCAGCAAGAATACAGGTAATCATAAATGCTGGGGAGGATGTGGAGGGAAAGGAATACTTAAGTACTATTGAGATTGCACATTAATACAACCACTATGGAAATCAGCTCAGAGGTCACTCAAAAGACTAAACATGGAACCACCAAATGATCTAGTTATACTGCTTCTCAGTGTTTATCCAAAAGAATTAAAGTAAGCATGCTCTAGTGATATACATACCCTTGTTTATAGCCGCGCATTTCAAGTTATAAAATCAGACTATATGTCTCTCAGTAAAGGAATAGATAAGGAAAATATGGTGTATATAAATATACAATAGGGCTTTGTGCAGCCATAAAAAAGGATGAAATTATTTCATTTGCAGGACAATGGATAGAACTGGAGAACATTCATGTTGAGTAAAATAAGCCATAAAGTCAAAGGTCATATGTTGTCTCTCCTATGTGGAGGCTAGAGAGAAAAAAAATATTTTAAAAGGGACCCATAAAAATAGAAAGGAGACCAGTAGAGTGAAGGAGAGTGACCAGGGAGATAGAAGAGAGGAAGAAAAGCTGAGGTCCTGGGAGATAAAATTGATCAAATTATGTTGTGTGAATGTATGAATATGTCACAACCAATCCCACTATTATGTATAATGGTAATGCACCAATGTAGAGAACCTTGGCCAGAAATATATACTTTCAAGAGGGTTGATAGATTGCATTCTTATCTCTAGCCTGAGGAAGAAACTCGGAGGTAATAGCTCATGAATGACTCAAATGAATTGCACTCCGCATAGTGGAGCAAGTTTGCAAACAGCATGTGAGTGACTGAAGTCAAGGAGGGGCAGGGTTAGCAGGAGCCAGGTATCATCACTGTGATGGTAAATATTTTAGATTTGACCTTGAAGGCAATGATAATACATTAATATAAACATTTTAAGCTAAAAACTGAAACAGATTTGATTTTAGAAGATGATTCTGGCAGCAGATAGGAGAGAGAAGATGAAGGGGAAATCAGAAAGTTTTTGCAATAATCCAAGGCAGATATGAAAGGGTTCCAATATAGGCAGCAGAAATGAAGAGTAGTGGTCAAAAGGCCAGGGAGAGAAAGGGAGAAACTAGGGGAAGTAGAGAGTAGCCTGGAAGACTCTCGCCTCTAGCCATGTGACTTCAACTCCAGGTTGTTGTCTGGTTACACCAGTTGCTCCACAACATGACAAGTTGACAAGTGTTAGGGAAGACATCTTTCATACTCTTGCAAATCTGGGCATTCAAGGGAGAACTTCTGGGCTGGGGATGTAGCTCACAGGTAGAGCACTTGCTAGCATGTGCCCTGGGCTTGATACACACACACACACACACACACACACACACACACACACACACTGTGTCTCATCAGCACTACCCATTGGCAGTACCTATGGAGCATCCATGATCCCTAGGCTTTGCGCCAGACTCTCCTTGTTGCAGTTCTGTTAGTTACTCCTGATTAACAAAATCACTGCTGTAAAATGAAATCACTTCCATAAATACATGCTCCAAACATTGAAAACACAAGCATTTTTTAACTCTTGCATTTTTAAAAAGTCCAACATAAAAAATAAGCAGCATATTTGCCAGCTCAAATATTTGAAATGCACTTCTTGTTTTATTTATAATGTTCACTAACAGCTTACAATGCATTTTACTCTGGATATAAAAGAAAGAATAAGTGAAGAAAAATGAATATCATGAATCTGAAAAATTAAGAAAATTACTTCAGATAAAATCATACACTTACCCTGTTTTTCTCAAACCTAATGTCCATGATAATTGTATCTGGTGAATGTTAAATATTTACCTTCTAGATGCCAACTCTAGAGATTCTTATTTGGTGGATTCAAGAAGGAATCAGAATCTGAATTTTGTTTAGTTTCCCCAGGAAATTTTAATGTGGGTGATCCCCCCAAGCCAATATTTGAGACACATGAACTGTCTCACTTGTATATGGCCCATAGAGTATCAGCAAAACGTACCACATTTCTACCTCATTTACAAAGACTTTTGCCTGGTCTCTCACTGAATCCAGGTCTCCTCATTAGTTGTGAAATCAGGTTCATCAAAATGGTGAAAGAAAATCTTCTTACATTTTATTTACTTTGAGGAAAATCACGACACTGTATACTGTGGAAAGGGGGATATACTAGAGATCAGGAAGTCCTGCCCTTGGTCTGGCCTCCCAGTCTATGGACTGGAATTTGTGTAAGAAGTTTTCCATGCTTATGGGGGTCACAAGAATGTGGCACTTGATGTGAGATATAGTTCAAAATTGTGTAAATGGTTTGGAAACCTGGGTCAGGAACTGGATGAAATAGAAGGTCCAGACAATGAAGCAGGAAACCTGGCACAGGAGAGCTCTAACGACCTTGATCTCACATTAATTCTCCAGTTGATTCTGTGTGAAGCTGAGATAGAGATCAAAGCCACTGAAAAGTTTCTTCTGATGATGTTTATTGGCTCAGTTGCAAATGAAAAGGCTCAATTTCTAGTACCTTTTGGAAGTACTATTGATCTTTCTGAACTCAGCTCCAATATCACATCCTTAAGGAAGTCTCTTCTGGTCCTCACCCCACCCTCCTTCTATCTGTGATCTCTACTCTGCCGTCTTCACTCCTTTCAGACCATCCACTTGTTTGGGCAGTGATCCATTTTATATGTCTGGGGACCCTCACCTTAAAAGACATCTTGAAAACTGTAGAAAGAAGATGTTTTCCCTTCCTTAGGTTGGGAAAGAAAATATGTGACTCACAGTCTAAGAAACAGAAAGACATAATGGTTTTATCATGGCCCTGATAAATTTCAAGAACTTATTATTTGTCTCCTCCACTAGGTTCTTCAAGGGCATGATTTATTTGTGTTTGTATCCCCCATCTCATTTGGCATGTTGTCTGGCAGGTGACAGGCCCTCAGTAAATGCTAATTGAATTCTCAAGAATTCATAAATATTTATTTATTCTTAAATACATATTTAACCATCTTATAACTCATTTTCAACACTTACAAAAGGAAGATTGAACTATATTTTCTCTAAATCCCTTTGAGATCTAAAATTCAGGTTTTTTTTCCTCTTTGTAGCATACAAAAATAATATATATTAAAGAAGTTATATATATATATATATATACATATATATATATATCCTAAAATTTAATGTGTATTCTGTACATATGCAGATCTTGTTAGAATGCAAATTATAATTCGATAAGCCTGGATATGAACCTGAGATTGTGCATTGAATATAAGCTCCCAGGTCCTACATTTTGAGTAGCGTTATTTTAGGAGATGGAGCTGATACTATCCCTGACTAAGGTCATGTCATACACTTTAAGGTAGTTAAAGTCATAGTACAAGATTTCTTTGTTCAGATCCCAGCTCTGACAGTTCAGAGGAATAGTGGACAAGTCGTATTTGTGCCTCCGTGTCCTCTTCTGTAACATTATCCTCATGGATAATGATAGGCTTTCATGACATGAACAAATTAGTTCACATACAATTCTTCTGCTGGTGCTCACACTTAGTAAGTACCTTAGACATGAGCTCTACAGTTTCACTCTTTTACAGTCTTCTTGCTTTAGCAGTAATCCATATTTTTTATGTTTAGAAACACTCACATTAAACAACAACAACAACAACAACAAAACCTGAAAACCATAGAGAGAAGATATTTTCCCTTTCTTAGGTTTGGGAAGTAAATACAGAATCCATAGTTCAAGAAACAAAATTAGAAGAGGAAAAATAATTAACTCATCTTTTGTCCAGTGACAATATTCTCTCCCTTTCATCTCATCACTTCCCAATTGGTAACAGTGAAAACATGTACTTTTATCCCTTTCAGAAAAGGTAAAATGCAGGAACTGCAATCTATAATAAAAAGAAATTCCAGGGTCTGGGGTTGTGGCTCAGTGGTAGAGGACTTGCCTTGCATACATGAGGCACTGGGTTCAAACCCCAGCACCACATATTAAAAATAAACAAATAAATAAAATGGAGGTGTTGTGTCCATCTATAAATACAACTAAAAAAAAAAAAGAAAGAAAGAAAAAGAAAAGAAATTCCATCCAAAATATGAGTTGAAAATCAGTATAGCCATAAAGGTTAACAGAAACAAAATAAAACAAAACAAAACAAAAAACCCATACACAAAATAAAATCTACTAAGATACAAGGGTGATTTCCTAACATTAAAATAACAGTTCTTTAGCAAGCCAACTGTTTTTCAATTGTGAGGACAAGTGCATGGAGTAATGCATACATGGCATACCTTAAGGGTGTCTGAGTGGCAGGCTACTCCCCTCATGCTAGGCCTATGAGTGGCAGGCTGCTTACCTGTAGGCACAGTCCTGGGCATGAGGCCATGTGTTGCAGTCCCTGTGCTTGCTCTATAGCCCGCTCCTTGATTGGTCACTGCAAGGGCAGTTAGCAAAATGGCATTGGTGGCTGCCTATAATTTGCTTAGCTTCTGTCTGAGTATATACACATGGCAACTGCACAATAAAATCAGACCTGCTTCCTGCTTGGTCTCCAGAGGTCTTGATTAGTGACTCCACAGACACACTCTCCTCTACCCTGTTCCATGGACCTCCTTGTTGGACGAGAGGGAGCCCATGCATTCAATGACAGGTGTCTAACTCATAAGGGGTTATTATAATGCAAGAAGGCCATTCCAACCTGAAATAATTTAATAGAAAACAGAGTATTCATTTTCAGGAAAGGAGAAAAAGATAAGAGTCAGAGTGCCACATGGAAAGAAAAATACTCAGAGAATCTTCTATTATCAAGAGTCTTGTATTCCCATTAAGAAGGAGGGAGGGAAAAAGACAAAAGAGGTTCAAAACAAATATTACTGAGAACCCACTGTATGCCAAGTTCTTCATTCTGAGTCCTAAACATCCTAAACAGTGATGCTCTCTGTTCAAAGAGTTTCAAACCTCCTAACAAAAGAGGTGAAAGATTTATACAATGAAAATTACAGAAACCTAAAGAAAGACATAGAAGAAGACCTTAGAAGATGGAAAAATATATCCTGTTCATGGATAGGCAGAACTAACATCATCAAAATGGCGATATTACCAAAAGTTCTCTATAAGTTCAATGCAATGCCATTCAAAATCCCAACAGCATATCTTGTAGAAATCGATAAAAGAATCATGAAATTCATATGGAATAATAAAAGACCCAGAATAGCAAAAACAATACTAAGCAGGAAGTGTGAATCAGGCGGTATAGCGATACCAGACTTCAAACTATACTACAGAGCAATAGTAACAAAAACAGCATGGTACTGGTACCAAAACAGGCGGGTGGACCAATGGTACAGAATTGAGGACACAGTAACCAATCCACAAAACTACAACTATCTTATTTTTGATAAAGGGGCTAAAAGCATGCAATGGAGGAAAGATAGCATCTTCAACAAATGGTGCTGGGAAAACTGGAAATCCATTTGCACCAAAATGAATCTGAATCCCTATCTCTCCCCGTGCACAAAAGTTAACTCAAAATGGATCAAGGAGCTTGATATTAAATCAGAGACATGGCATCTGATAGAAGAAAAAGTTGGTTATGATCTACATACTGTGGGGTCGGGCTCCAAATTCCTCAATAGGACACCCATAGCGCTAGAGTTAACAAATAGAATCAACAAATGGGACTTACTCAAACTAAAAAGTTTTTTCTCAGCAAAAGAAACAATAAGAGAGATAAACAGGGAGCCTACTTCCTGGGAACAAATCTTTACTCCACACACTTCAGATAGAGCCCTAATAACCAGAATATACAAAGAACTCAAAAAATTAGACAATAAGATAACAAATAACCCAATCAATAAATGGGCCAAGGACCTGAATAGACACTTCTCAGAGGAGGACATACAATCAATCAACAAGTACATGAAAAAATGCTCACCATCGCTAGCAGTCAGAGAAATGCAAATCAAAACTACCCTAAGATACCATCTCACTCCAGTAAGACTGGCAGCCATTAGGAAGTCAAACAACAATAAGTGCTGGAGAGGATGTGGGGAAAAGGGCACTCTTGTTCATTGCTGGTGGGACTGCAAATTGGTGCAGCCAATTTGGAAAGCAGTATGGAGATTTCTCGGAAAGCTGGGAATGGAACCACCATTTGACCCAGCTATTCCCCTTCTCGGTCTATTCCCTAAAGCCCTAACAAGAGCATGCTACAGGGACACTGCTACATCGATGTTCATAGCAGCTCAATTCACGATAGCAAGACTGTGGAACCAGCCTAGATGCCCTTCAATAGATGAATGGATAAAAAAAATGTGGCATTTATATACTATGGAGTATTATTCTGCATTAAAAAATGACAAAATCATAGAATTTGGAGGAAAATGGATGGCATTAGAGCAGATTATGCTAAGTGAAGCTAGTCAATCTTTAAAAAACAAATACCAAATGACTCCTTTGATATAAGGGGAGTAAACAAGGACAGGGTAGGGACGAAGAGCTTGAGAAGAAGATTTACATTAAACAGGGATGAGAGGTGGGAGGGAAAGGGAGTGAGAAGGGAAATTGCATGGAAATGGAAGGCGATCCTCAGGGTTATACAAAATGTCATATAAGAGGAAAGGAGGGGCAAGACAAGATAATACAAATGGAAGAAATGATTTACAGTAGAAGGGGTAGAGAAAGAAAAGGGGAGGGGAGGGGAGGGGAGGGGAGGGGAGGGGGGATAGTAGAGAATAGGACAGACAGCAGAATACATCAGACACTAGAAAGGCAATATGTCAAGCAATGGAAGGGAAACTGATATGATACAGCAATTTGTATATGGGGTAAAAGGGGGTGTTCATAATCCACGTGAATCAAACTGTGCAATATGATGTATTATGAACTATGTAATGTTATGAACGACCAATAAAAAAAAAATAAAAAAAAAAAAGATGAAGAATCTTGTGAGTTTCTGACTCTCCTGACACTACCAAGAGTCAGAAGCTTATACTTGCCTGAACAAGGTTTGGCACAGCTTGGATCTAAGTATAGTCATAGTAGATTCTTTAAGACTCTAACTACTCCCCTTGTTTCACTTTGCAGGAACTTCTAGATTTGAGCTTTCTCAAGATTAAAACAAGTTTAAGATCATATATTAAATGGAAAGCCAAGACAAAATGAAGTGGAAATGAATATACTGTGCTAAAGATTCATTCCATCTTTGAATTTTGGAAAAGTAAATTCTGGGGCCCAGAAAGGTTGCAAGGCTGGTTAACAGTCCTGTCCGCTGGGTTTAGACTTTCCCTGGATTTCAGCCAGTATGTGGCTTGCCTTCTTTTAGTTTAACACACATGTAGAGAAGAGTATCTGCCTCATTTTTAAGCAGTGCCAGATACAAAACCCACAGGTTCATGAATTGTGCCCTGTCTTAACTTTGATTGCTTGGGTTGCCACTGCTCTTTGGATTAGGGTTTCCACTGGACCTCTGAACCATTGTTAAGTGATGAAGGTTAACCCGAGGAAGGGGGCAAGTAAACCCATGGCCCTAAAAGATGCTTGGTTACACCCAGAGATTAGATAACTCTTTACTTATAAATAAAATAGAACACAAAATAGAAAACCTGGGCTGTTGGTTTATTTTATATCCCATTATGCCACAAAATTCTTTTTATATTTTGATGTATATGCTGTCACTTTTAATGCTGAAACTAATCCATCCCTTTTGTTTGGACTACACACACACACATACTCTCACACACACATGCATGCAAATCAGTCTCTTTTTCACACTTAGAAAATTTCACCCTACATCATGTACAACCACAAAAATAAGATTCTAATTAGAATAAGTTATATTCCATGTATGTATAATATGTCGAAATATACTTTACTGTCATGTGTATCTAAAAAGAACAAATAAAAAAGTAAAAAAACAAAATATATAGGAAATTCAATAGTGGGATTTAAAAATTAATGAAGGGCTTGAATAAAAATTTCTAAAAATAGAACATACTAATGGGAAAAAAGACAAAATTCCAATTATTCAAATTTAAGTTCCTATTTAGAAGAAAGAAAATCTTTACTAACTATAGTCTTAAGAGAATCAAATAACTTAGCAATATTTCATCACTGTGAGCTTCCTGAAACAGAAAGATATATAAATATTGCAATTCTACCTTCATGTTTTCAAAGAATCAATGAATAAAAAGAAAGTAAAAATTGCATCCTGTGTGCAGGAATTTTTGACAGGCTTTAAAGAAGATTGAAAACTGAAAAAAGATTGCAATCCTGTTTTTCTTAACATAGCTTAGGATAAGATGTTCTAATAAAGAATGAATTAACATTCACATAGTGTTTAGATTAAATATTTACAAAGAATGGCCATTTCCTGGACACTGAAGTAATCTGAAAAATATAATTTAATGTTTCTTTGCTACATCAGAAGGTATTAACAATGTTACACATTTTGAGTGCTACAAAAATAACATCATCTAACAGAATTTATCTTGCTACTGCCCACATACAGACACCTTTAATGGGAGAATTAGCAGGTTAATAGAGCAACCAGTGTTTCACTAAAATAATATGTATCATTTGGGAAGATATATTCCCCTTTTTGTATTATATTTAAAATATAGTATTGAGAAATAAGTATTTTAGAGTTCATAAACTCCACATTCTCTTGCTAATCAAAATGTAATTGCACATGATTTCCGTTTCTACTTGTTGTTATTATAAACATGGATTTTGTTGTGATAGACATATTCCTCTCCAAAATCCCTATGTGACACACAGAGCTAAATAACTTAAGAGCCTTGTTTTAAATACATGAAAGCAAATCTAAGAGATCTAATTTTTCCTCCTAAATCAACTCTCAGTCTTTTTAAACAGAGGAAACTTCCCATTCAACTTACAATTATTATAAATTGACCAATTTTTCCATATAAGCTAGAAACAAAAAGCAGACTTGCTTTTGAAATTATTTGAAGTTTTTATGAGTCTTGAGAGTTATGTACTTCTGCAGTATTACAAAATGAACATTAATGTTTTCATTTTGGAGATTTGGAAGATTTATCTAGTAATTAATATTGATATATTGACTATAAAGAGCAGCTGTTTTATAAATGGACCTCACTAATGCAATCGATAGCATTTATTGAACGCATTAAACAGCAACCAAGCGTTAAAACAGAAATACAGACTGGAAACTGTGCATCCATTATGTTCATAATAAAAACTGACAAACTCCTAAAGTTTTTGCCATAGAGAAATGTCTAAAATGTTCATTTCCTTCATAATAAAAATAACTGGGTAGGAAACTAATTTGAGGATGGGGAAGAATAAGGACATTCTGCATCTCAAGAACATCAAAGGGGAAAACTCTTGAAAACTACAGCTTCTTAGTTACAAAACAAAGATAACAAAAGTCATAACTCTGAAAAATCATGGGAGAACTATATAACCAGCTGTCTGGGAAGTAGTTCTATAACTTCTCTGCAGCATCTCTATGGTGGACAGCTATGGTTCCCTCAACCCACTGTCACAGAAGCTACACATTTCATCTTGATTTTCTAAATCCTGCCTTTAAAAATTAAATTTAAAAAATTTTAATAATTTTCTTTATATTTTTTAATGTGGTGCTGAGGATCAAACCAGTGCCTCATATGTACTAGGCAAGTGCTATACCACGGAGCCACAGCTCCAGTCCGAGAACATATTTTTATTAAAGTATGTTTTTAAAATAATCTTTTAAGTGTATAATAATGCCCATGTAATCAGTTTGAAAAGATATATTAGTTAATATTTAAAAAAACTGAAAGAAAAAATGTACTAATATCACCATTTTATTATTTCCTGCTCTTAATTTTATTTTTGAATAGTAATTCATTCATAGAGTACAAAATTCAGAAGCTAACAATATTTTACAAAGTTTGATATATTGTTGAGAGACATGACTGTGCCCTAAGCAGTTCTAAAAATAGTCAATTGCCATTAATATCACATTTTATTCCTCGTCCATATCCTGATATGATATTTCAACCCTCTAGTTTTAACACTGTATGTGCACCTTCAATATTCTAAGACATTGCTTCAACCAAGAATGCAGAACATCATTAGGGTATAATTCATAAAGTAGGAAGTATTTAGATTTATATATACATATAGGCTTATGCCAACTCTTTATTTTAATGTCTTATCTCTCTCCTACTCAATAAAATGGCTACTAAAATAAGTTGTTTCTCCATCTTGTGTGGGAAATAGGAATAAGGAATATAATATAAAATAATGTAACATAGGGTTTGTTGCAAAAGATCTACTAGCATTGAGAAGTATGCCCAGTTTTAAGATTCTTATAACAATAACACAATTTTTTTATTTTAAAAATTTTTAAACAAAAATTTATGATGAAAAGCTAATGTGAAAAACCTAGCATATGGTCCAAATTCACACTGTTATAGATCAAGAGACTTAGGCCCAGGGAAATTAAGCAGCTTGCTCAAGATCGTATATCTAACAAATGACACATCTGAGACCAGAATCCAGTCTCTGGTCCCTGAATCTTGATCTCATTTTGCAGCTAAAATTATTTCCACTGATGCACATTGACTTTGAATGTCCTGCAAAGATAGTACATATTCAAATAATGAATAGGGTGTTCCCTTAGATCTTTGTAGGAATAAATTAATAAATAGAATAATGAAGGAATAAGATAAATTCATAGGCAATTTACTCATAATAATTTTGAAATTAAAATTAGACTGTTTGTAGGTTATTATCAAAATTATCACCTAGAGAGGCCCTCTTTATCTTATTGAAACCAAACTCTCTAAAATGATAGCCACACCCAAGAAATTGAACTCAGGATTAACTGTTCTTCTAGGCTGTCTAGCCCACCCTCTGTCCCTTGTCTTGGCCATCTTCTTTAATGCTTTTTTTGGCTTTATTCCCTCTCTGCTTTCAAAATTACAGCCTCCCCCCCCCTTTTGGTACTAGGGATTGAATCCAGGGGTGCTTAACCACTGAGCCACATCCCCAGCCCTTTCTATGTTTTATTTTGAGACAGTTTCTTGCTAAGTTGCTTAGAGCTTCACTAAGTTGCTGAGCCTCACTTTGAACTCATGATTCTCATGTCTCAGCTTCTTGAGCCACTGGGTTTATAGACATGCACTGCCATGCCCAGTTATAGCCTTTCTATTGCTACTCTCTTTTTCTCTCATTGTGATATGACCATTTGCACAATTAATTCTCTATAAATGGTCCCAAATTTCCTTCCTCTGTTCTTTTGTTGATCTTCACCTAGGGTTATATTTCTCATTGCCCAAAGAAAATCTCCTTTTGAGTATCTTAAGCAAATACCTCAAATTCAACCTGCTTAATAATGAATTTCTTTCTCCACCTAAAATGTCCCTCGATCGAATTCCATGCTTTTTATGTTCTTTTGATAAAGCAGGATCACAACTTTGGAGTCTTCTTTGGTTTCCAACACGTGTGCCATCACTAGACTTTGTAAGCTTTTTGTATAATTTATCTCTTAACCTCTCTTTATCCTACTTCAGTTGCCTCTTTCTTGTCTTTATTACCTAATTTGGGACTATTTCATAAAACTTTTAATTTTTCTCTTTTTGTCTCTGCTTTTCATCTTCTAGCTTGACTAATAGACCCATTCTTCAGATGAATCTTTATAGAAGGTGAATACTTGTATTCTCTTAGGATCCATCAAATCCACTTACTCTTTACCCAACACATTTTTTTCATGGTATCTGATTTTGTTTTTGACAATCTTATGATCATATAATTTCTAAAGTTGTTCTGATTATACACACACACACACACACACACACACACACACACACACTATATCATCTTCTTTTATTCTTCTTGTTTTGGTATTGGGAATTGAACCCAGGGACACTTTACCACTGAACTGCATTCCCAGCTCTATTTCTTATTTTAAGACAAGGGCTCTCAGAGTTGTTTAGACCTTGCTAAATTACTGAGGCTGGCCTCAAACTTAGGATCCTCCTACCTCAGCTTCCCAAGTCACTGGGATTACAGACCTGAGCCACTGTGACTGGCTATACTTTATCTTTCTAATGGATCAACAAAAGCACCAACCACATACCTACATGTGTGCAAGTATGCACATACACACACAAGCATATTGTGGTTTGAATGTGGTGTCCCCCAAAAGCTCACGTGTGAGACAATGCAAGAAGGTTCAGAGAAGAAATTATTGGGTTATTGGGTTATGACAGCCTTAACCCAATGAGTGAATTAATCAAATGATGAAATTAATTGAGTGGTAGCTGAAGGCAGCTGAGTGTGGCTGGAGGAGGTGAGGTATTAGGGGTGTGGCTTTGGAGTATATATTTGTATCTGGCAAGTGGAGATCTCTCTCTCTCTCTCTCTCTCTCTCTCTCTCTCTCCTTTCTGATCATTACATGAGCTGCTTTTCTGGGCCATATTTTTCTGCTGCGATGTCCTGCCTCACACCTTGAGCCCAGAGGAATAGCTATCTATGGATTGAGACCTCTAAAACCATGAGCCCCAAAATAAACTTTTCTTATTCTACACTTGTTCTGGTCTGGTCTTTTAGTTGTAACAGTGAAAAAGCTGATTAATAAGCAGCCATCTTGCATGTTTCTGTTTAAAAACAATCCTAAATTAAAATTTAGTCTGACTTGGATGGTAAAGAATTTTAAAATAATGTTTAATTTGTTATTGTATCTTGTCATGTTGATTTTCAAAAGCATCGTAATTTATAGGTCATGTATAAAATGTGAGTAGTGTTAAATATTTTTGATTTGCATTATCTATAAGCCATGCTAAAATTACTTTAAATAAGTAAAAGACAGCATTTTAGATACAGAGAAATATAATTAGATTGGCATAGTTAGGACCAAAAATGTAAAGTAGACATTGCTTCCTTATCTTCAGCCATTCCACGAACAGGCTAATGAACACAATTTGAGACAGAAGAAAATCTTGCTCAGTTTTGAGTCAGTGAAGGGATTTCCCCAGTATTCAAACATGTCAATATAAACAGTTACATAAGTTTAATGTAAGACCAGTAAGATTTGAAATGACATTCCTCAGCTTTGTGAAATGTTGAACAATACCCGTCTAGTCCTATCATATTTTTAGAAGAGGAAAACAGTACTTGCTGAACCAGAATTACAATGAAAATCAACAACAAATGACAAGATATATTATATCCATTTAGCCACAAGCCAAACTTACTTAAATCAGAACTGTCCATCAAAAATAATTCTGTCAGCCATTTATGATCTGAATTCTGGCGTTTGTAATCAATTAAATTATAATATACATGAAAAGACATGAGGCACTTCTATTTTGTAGTAAGGTGGGCAGTGCCCAAGTATTACTCTTTAATAGATGTTTTGAGATAAACTATTAAGTCTGCCGCTACTGCCTTCTTTTTAATGCCAGTGATCATTTTTGTTGCAGGGATGTATTTTCTAGGATTTTTCCAAAAACTCCATCAGTGGCTCCTCTCCCTGGCATTGAGAGAATCCAGGGCCTGACCTGCATTCCACCCAAACAGCCCCATCTTCTGGTTGCCTTTCTTTTCTGCGATGTAGCATTGGACACCCTCCTGAATGAAAATCTTCTTGCCTTTCTCAGCATTACCCATTTCTAATTTACTTTTTCATCATTCCCCCTGCTAAGGTTGACTTTTGGAAGTGGAACATCCCATTCACAATGACCAAGAACCTAAAGATCTCTATTCAAAGTCTTTATCTTGGCATCTAAGGCCGTACATAGCCCACTATGGCCTCATCTTCCCTGAAAACTTGAGCTTTAAGGCCTGCCCCACACAGCAAAGTGCCTCTGTAAAAGATTTGGTTCTAAACGTCTTACTCTGACTTGTCTCAATTGACTGACTATAACCTGCTTTTGATCCTTACAGTATTTGCCTTTAGAATTAAAGTTCCCTGGCCTGATACTCCTGATCATTCCTCTGCTGTTCAACTCTTCAAACCCTTCTCTTTAAACTTCTCTCCCTGACTGCTACTATTTTTTAATCATCTTGTTTGTTACCCTGACCAAAAGACCTAACAAGAACAATGTAGAGGAGGAACAGTTTATTTTAGCTCAGTCAGAGATTCAGTCCATGGTTGACCAACTTCACAGCTCCGAGCCTGAGATGAGGCAGAACATAATGGTGGAAGAATATGGTGGAGTAAAGCAGCTCAGGACATGAAAACCAGGAAGAAGAGGGAGAGCTAAGATCACCAGAGACAAAATATAACCCCCAAAAGCACTCCCCCAGTACTTCTTCTACCACACCCTACCTGCCTATAGTTACCACTTAGTTAATTAATATCAGTGAATTGACCCACTTATTAGTGAAAATTTTAATAACCTAATTGTTTCATTTGTGAACATTCTTTTATTGTCTCATACATGAGCTTTTGGGGAACTCAGATCTAAAGCATAGCAGTTACCATTAGTTATGCAAGAAAAACACTCTTCTTTTTTCTGGCACATTAAACATTGCCAAAATACTTCCACGCTCTTCTCTCCATACCTACTCTAGAGGTTGCTCTGTGTACACTCAAATACTTTCTAGACAACTATTGTCCATGACTGTTTGCTCCCAGACAGACAGATCTAATCAATGCCTCCTATGAATTATCAAGCATATCCATCTTGATTTTTGTTAGCACTGGTCTAAATTGTCTCCTCAAGCTTTCTTTGTTGATCTCATGTCCACCTCACTCAGTGCCCATCAAAATTACTTAAGCATTGCCCACAAAGAATACTTCCTCTGAAATCATATAGCAGCATGGTTACAAAGAGGTATCATGGGCTGGGTTGTGGCTCAGTGGTAGAGCACTTGCCTAGCATGTATGAGGCTCTGGGTTTGATTCTCAGCACCACATTAAAAAAAGAAAGAAAGAAAGGTATTGTGTACAACTACAATAAAAAATAAAAATATTTTTAAAAAGAAGTATCATGTAAGTTCCATATATATGAAACATATTTAAGTAAAAAATTTTCTTGCATGCACAAGGCCCTGAATTCAATCCTCAGCATACTCCCCCCCAAAAATTAGTAGGCTCATTACAAAAGTTAAAAAAAATGGATAAAATTAATTTTATGTTTAATTTTACTCAACATACCCAAAATTTTCATCACTTAAACATAAAACACTGAATTATTGAGATATTTTCACATTCTTTTTAAATTTTTCATTCTAAGTCATCAAAGTCATCAAAATCTGGTGTGCAGGGTTGCTGTGGCTCAGTGGTGGTGCACTTGCCTGGCATGTGTGAGGCACTGGGTTCGATTTTCAGAACCACATATAAATACTTAAATAAATAAAGGTCTATCAAGAACTAAAAAAATATATTTTAAAAAAAACTGGTGTGGATTTAGGGGGTTGGGGGTACTGGGGATTGAGCTCAGGGCCACTTTACCACTGAGTTACATCCCCAATCCTTTTCCCAGATAAGTTGTTTAGGACCTCACTAAGTTTCTGAGGCTCTCCTCGAACTTGTGATCCTCCTGGATCAGTCTCCCTAGTCATGGGATTAAAGGCATGTGCCACCATGCCTGCCTCTGGTGTGTATTATGTAGTTATAGAAAATTTCAATTCACATTAGTCATATTTCAGATGCCTAATAGAAACATGTGCTTTTGTGGGTGCTGTAATGGACAGCACAAGTCTATCATAGATGCTAATTTGTTTGGTATTTAGCATATGCTAGTGTGAAAAGTTAGTTACTAGGTTCTAGATTGTCAGCTCCTAGGGCTTGGGAATAGCCAGTGCCAGTACCCAGTGCTGGGGCACAAACCTGATAGGAAACAAGCACCAAATAAAGAGGCCAATATAACACACTGCATAAGAGCCAAAGTGAGATGAAGCTCAGTGCTGGATGCTCCACGCCTCCTCTATACCTTTCAGACCTGCCTCCACTAAGGTCCACTCAAGGAAGGAAGTAAAGTACTAGGCCAAATAATTTTTTTAATGATTAATAATTATAAATATGCTATGTTCTATAAAGTAGAGAGGTGCCAAGAATCTCAGAACTAAGGAAAATTCACCTAGTATTCAAATAAAATTTAAAATGAGAACTGAAAGGCATGTAAGACCCAAAGGAAAAGAGAGAAAGTGGTTCTGGGCAAAACCAATGGCCCGGGTGAAGGCCTTGAGGTAGGAAGAGGTTGAGAAAGGATCCTGAGAGGTTCCCTAGAACCTAAGTCCTGATGTGCTCTTGACATACTAACCAGGTTTCCTTAAAAACTTGAAGGAAATCCAGATGGGCTCGCAGCCGCTGCAAGTCTGTAATCCCAGGGGCTCCAAAGGCTGAGAGGGAAGAAGAGTGAGTTCCAAGCCACCCTCAGCAAAAAGAGAGGCACTGATCTATTGAATGTCTTCTTCTGAGAAGTGTCTGTTCAGGTCCTTGGCCTATTTAGATTGGGTTATTTGTTTTTGTGGTGTTTAGCTTTTTGAGTTCTATATATACCCTAGTGATTATTGCTCTATCTGATGTGTGAGGGGTAAAGATTTGCTCCCATGATGTAGACTCTCTGTTCACCTCACAGATTATTTCTTTTGCTAATAAGAAACTTTTTAGTTTGAGTCCATCCCATTTATTGATTCTTGATTTTAATTCTTGCGCCATAGGAGTCTTATTAAGGAAGTTGGGGCCTAATCCCACATGATGGAGATTAGGGCCTACTTTTTCTTCTCTTAGACGCAGGGTCTCTGGTTTTATTCCTGAGTCCTTGATCCATATTGAGTTGAGTTTTGTGCATGGTGAGAGATAGGGGTTTAATTTCATTTTGTTGCATATGGATTTCCAGTTTTCCCAGCACCATTTGTTGAAGAGGCTATCTTTTGTCCAATGCATGTTTTTGGCACCTTTGTCTAATATAAGATAATCAACAAATATATGAAAAAATGTTCATCATCACTAGCTATTAGAGAAGTGCAAATCAAAACCACTTTAAGATTTCATCTCACTCCAGTCAGAATAGCAGCTATTGTGAAGACAAACAAAAATAAGTGTTGGCAAGGATGTGCAGAAAAAGGTACACTCCTACACTGCTGGTGGGACTGCAAATTGGTACAGACAATAAGGAAAGCAGTATGGAGACTTCTTGGAAAATTGGGAATGGAGCCACCATTTGACCCAGTTATCTCACTTCTCGGTCTATACCCAAAGGACTTAAAAACAGCATACTACAGGAACATAGTCACATAAATGTTTATAGCAACACAATTCACAATAGCTAACTTGTAGAACCAACCTAGATGACCTTCAATAGATGAATGGATAAAAAAATGTGGCATATATACACAATGGAATATTACTCAAAAATAAAAGAAAATAAAATCATACCATTTGCAGGTAAATTGATGGAGTTAGAGAAGATAATGCTAAGTGAAGTTAGCCAATCCCAAAAAATCAAATGGTGAATGTTTTCTTTGATATAAGGAGGCTGATTCATGGTGGGATACAGAGCGGGAGCATAGGAGGAATAGATGAACTCTAGATAGGGCAGAGGGGTGGGAGAGAAAAGGATGGGGCGTGGGGTTAGAAATGATGGTGGAATGTGATGGACATTAATATCCAAAGTACATGTATTATGACACAAATTGGTGTGAATATACTTTGTATACAACCAGAGATTTGAAAAATTGTGCTCTATATGTGTAATAAGAATTGTAATGCATTCTGCTGTTATACATAAATTTTTTAAAAAGTGCTAAGCAACTCAGTGAAACCCTGTCTCTAAATAAAATACAAAATAGGGCTGGGGAAGTGGCTCAGTGGTTTAGTTCATTTTTAAATAGATTTTTATGTATGTTGTAAGAAGAGGGCCCAATTTCATGATATATGAATAGTGATCTTCCCAACACAATTGCTGAAGACACCATTATTTCTCCATTGTGTCTTCTTGATGGTCTTATTGGAATGTAGCTAACAACATATGCTTGGGTCCATTCCTGGGCTCTCTGTTCTACCCCATTGGTCTGCATGTCTGTTATTCTGACACTTTCATACTATTCTGATTAATATACCTTTGTAATGTAATTTGAAATAGGAAGAGATGTCTCCAACTTGTTTTTTTTCTTCTCTAATTGTTTTGACTATCCATGATCTTTTGTGATTCCACATATTTAAAATTTATATTTCTGTAAAAAATACTATTTCAGTTTTGAGAACAATTGTATTGAATGTATATAATGCTTTGAATGGTATGGAAATTAATTCCCATTATCTATCAATACATATTTTTTATTTTATTTGCATCTTCTTGCACTTTTTTCATCAATGTTTTATTTTTTTGGTGTTCAAATGTTTCACTTTCTTGATTAAATTAATTCCTAACTATTTTATTTTTGTTGTTGTTTTACATGAGATTATTTTTCTGAGATTTTTCAAATAGATCTGAAATATAAAGAATGCAACTGATTTGGGATGTTAATATTATATCCTGCTGTATTTTTGTGGGGTCTTTGAGGTTTTTTTAAATATAAAATCATGTTATCTGCAAACAGAGATAATTTTATGAATTACTTTCCAATTCGGATACCTTTTCTTCTTCTTAGCTGCTTGCTCTTGCTAATATTCCAGTCCTGTGTTGAATAAAAGTGGCAAAAGTGAGCCTCCTTGCCTTGGACCATATCTCAGAAGAAAAGTTTTCAGTTTTTCCTCATTGGCTACATTATCTATGGACTCTTCATAAATGACCTTTGTTAGGTCGAGGAAATTTTTTTCTATACCTATTCTGTTGAGAATTATTATCATGAAAGAATGTTGAATTGCATCAAATTAAGAAACTTCTGCAGATCAAAGGGGAAAAATCAACAGTGAAAAGTTAGTCTGTGGATTGAGAGAAAATATTTGCAAACCATGTATGTGATAAGGAACTCACAAAATGTATAAGGAACTCACAAAACTTAAAAGATGAATGACCAATGAGGAAAAAAAAAAGACACAAAACCCCAATTTAAGAAATGGTCAAAGGACCTGAATACATGACGAGGCGTTTTTCTAAAGAGGACAAAAATGGCTAACACTTGTATAAAAAGGTGTTGGACATTACTAATAATCAGGAAAATATAAATCAAACTCACAATGAGATATCACCTTCTACCAGTTAAGATTGCTATTATCAAAGAAGCAAAAGATAAGTATTGGTGAGGGCAAGGAGAAAAGAAAGAGAACCTTTGTACACTGTTGGTGGGAATGTAAATTGGTGCAGTCATTATGAAAAACAGTATGCAGTTTCCTCAAAAATAAAAAATAGAATTATTATATGACCCAGCAATCCCTCTGCTGGGCATGTATCCAAAGGAAATGAAATTAGCACATCATAGAGATAATCAGCACTCCCGTGTTTATTGTAGCACTATTCATGAAAACCAGATTGTAGAAATCATCTAAGGGTTCATCAACAAACGAATGAAGAATTTGTGAGGTGTGTAGTGTGTGTGTGTGTGTGTGTGTGTGTGTGTGTGTCTGTTGTTCAGCCTTAAGAAGAGAGAGATACTTCCATTTAGGACAATATACAGGAAACTAGAGGATGCTATCCTGAGTAACATAAGTCAAATGAAGGGAAATATTGCATAATCTAATTTACACATGGAACATAAAAAATAAGTTAAATACATAAAAACAGGGAGTAGAATTGTAGTTACCAGGGTCAGGAGAGGGAGAAAGTGGGAACGTGTGGTTCAAAAGCATACAAAGTTGCTGTTATATAAAGATGAATAAGTCTGGAGATCTAATGTATAGCACTAATGATATTATTGTGAATAATATTGTATACTGAAAGTTTGCTAAGAGAGTAGATTTTATCACACCAAAAGAAAAATAAGAAACAAAAGCTAACTATGGAAAGGGACATGTATGTTAATTAACTTACTTGTAACATTATTTTACTACATGTATTTATCAAAAACAGCATATTTCATACCTTAAAGATATACCATTTAAAAAAAATCAGCTTCCATCAAGGAGCTCTTGAGGGTGGTCACACCACAAATTTAGGGACAGAATTTTAACAAGACTTTGGGTCCCATCTTAATGAGTTTTCTTCAGGTTTTAGACTTTTTCCAATTCCATAATCTTTGGGACAGAGAACAGAACCAAAACTTCTGCATTCTGTCCCCAAAAGTAGAATTTTATGAAATGACCCTGAGAGAAAGTGGTCACTCAGACCCACTGGATTGATGTTTGAGAAAACAGGTGTCCTACAGTATCTTGTTAAATCATGAGCAACTCCTCAATTACTTGTCTTGGTGTTAAGCAATAAAGAAAAAAACTGTGAAGGGCAGCTAGTCTTATATCCCAGAATCCACCTATTAAATATAAACAGGAAGCCTATGAGCAGAAGGAAAGACAAAGCAGCTAAATCAAAGTTCTACTTTCCCCCAACTTTTGTTTAATTAAATGTGACAGAAAGTCACAACAATGCTGCTAAAATTATTTGTTTTTAATTGGCATCTCCTACACTCCCAAAATCAATGGGGGGAAAAAATCTCTGGCGGCTGTACTGGTGTGATCACAGCATAAAGCTCTTTCTATTTTTGAGTTCCTGCTTCCTATTATTCAAATGCACTTTGGAATTTTTCCTCCACAATTGAAGCATTGGTTGTTGCCCTGTTACTTAGTCAACATTGTAGGATTTTAATTGAGCATGGCTGTGTCTAGGAGGAAAAGGGCAGCAAGATTGTAAAGCAAACATCTTATCAGCATGGCCCAAGCCTTGTTAGTTGTTTTCCGTCTGATTTAAGATTTCTACACATGCCCGGAACTTTGCCACATTGCTGAATCAAAGTCTCCATTAAAACACTCCATTTATCAAGCCAAATCAATAGGATACGCAGTAAAGTTGGTACTTTTTTCCCCCCCAACATAATAAATCAATGGAATATCTTGAAATAATATATTTAATTCCTCATTCAGTTGTATTTTGAGTTTATTCAGCAATTGCATAATCAGTCAATGAGCCTACTTTTCTGGTCCAGAACTCCTGGGACATTCTCCAGCACATTTTTCTCCTCCATCAAGATAAATTATTACTAATATGTTATATAACCTAAGAGCCTAAGTAATTATTAAACAACATTTTTTTTTCCAACGGAATTTAAAACCTACAAAATTTTAAAACTTTTTGCATAAAGATAAGAAGCCAGCACTAGCCACAACTCTAACCCAGTGGACAATAACCATAGTGACAATGGAGTATGTGTTGAGCACTACTGGACATGTTGTTCTTCAAACACCTTTTTCTCATTCTTTTCCAACAGAACCCCATTTTTTTTTTACTTGAAAATGAACTTTCTTAACTCCCTTGCAAGCTGATGATGACCATGTGTTCTTGGCAATAAATAAATTTAAATTCTTGGTGAGTTTTCCAGGTGAGCTATTGTTTCCTGAAGGAGAGAGAGAGAGAGAGAGAGAGAGAGAGAGAGAGAGAGAGAGAGAGAGAGAGAGAAGAAAAAAACTTTCCCTTTTTTACTGCCTGGAGCTCATAACTGGTTATAAAGTAGCCATTTTGCAAAATTGAGGTGAAACCTTCCTGGCACAGGAGGTAGAACACAGAAACAAGATGATCTATATCCCTGATGGTACCTTTTGAGCAACTGCACACCAGTTCAAGGCTACCACCTCTAATATTTCTAACTATTTAAGAAGAAGAAACCTTTGGTCAAGGAAGAATGGTCATAATTTGTGACATGTAGCTGAAAGAAACCCAACTGATAGATGTTCTATGCATCCAGTGCAGTTGATATGCTAGTATAGCAAACCTTGTGGGGGTTGTTCTCCTACAATCAAGTGTCCCCGTAGCTGCCCAACACCAAGTGTGTTTTGGGGGTTCAGAGGTGAAAGAATAAGAGATTCTACCTTTCAGAAGCCTAAAATCTAATAGTTGAGACAAGTTTGTAAAAAGATCATTACAATATAGTGGTACTTATAAAGCCAGGGTTTCATAACAGTGTTGCCTAGGACAATATTGAAGTTATAAAATCATCTGTTATCATGCTTACCATATTATTTTATGATATACTCTGGCAATCTAGAGGCTCTGAGGAGTCCTTCACCAAGGCTACCTAACTTTCTTTTATCTACTATTTCTTTAAATTATTTAATAATAAAACCTTTATCCCCCCCATACCATTGGCAGTACCTCTTAATGTTCAAAGAAGCATTTTGGGAGAGGGGGTGGTTGTACTAGGGTTTGGACCCAGGGTACTTAACCACTGAGCCACATCCCCAGCACTTTAAAAAAAATTTAAATTTTGAGACAGAGTCTCCCTGACTTGATGAGGCTGGCTGTGACTTAGGACTACAAGCATGTGCCATCACAACAAGCCCAAGAAACATTTTTTTTTTTAAGGAATAGTGTACACTAAGACATTTAATAAAGTTATAATATCACTGCTTTGACAAATGTTAGCAGTAGAAATAATTCAGCCATATTTCAGTTATTCACATATTAGTACTTTTTATTGGTTCTCTTTAGTTATACATGACAATAGAATTTATTTAGACATGATTATAAAAGCATGGAATATGATTTGTTCTAATTCAGTCTACAGTACTTCCCTCCCTTCCATCCACTCCTGTTCCCTTCCCTTTACTCTATTAATCTTTCTGTTATATACTTATAGTTTTTTTTAACATTAGTGTCTTATGGATGTACACGATAGTGAGATTCACTGTGGTATATTCATGCATATACATAGGAAAGTTAGGTCAGATTTATTCCACTATCTTTCCTTATCCCATCCTTCCTCCCTTCCCTTCATTCCCATTTGTCTACTCTACTGATCTTTCTTCTATTCTTCTTTATTAACCCCCCTATCTTATTTTGGATTATCTCCCACATATCAGATAAAAAAAATTTGACTTTTGATTTGTGGGGATTAGCTTATTTCACTGAGCATGATAGACTGCAGATCCATCTATTTACCAACAAATACTCTAAATAGTCATTCCTCTTTATGACTGAGTAATACTCCATTGTGCATATATACCAAATTTTATTTATCCATTCACCTATTGAGGGGCATTGGTTCCATAGCTCCATAAATAAAGAGGAATGGGATAACTGGGTCAAATGATGGTTCCATTCCTAGTTGTTTGAATAATCTCCATATTGTTTTCCAGTATGGTTGCACCAATTTGCAGTCCCACCAACAATGTATGAGCATACCCTTTTCATAACATCCTTGCCAACATTTATTATTACTTGTGTTCTTGATAACTACCATTCTGACTGGAGTGAGATGAAGTTTTAATTTTCATTTCTCTAATTGCTAGAGATGTTGAACATTTTTCACATATTTGTTGCATTCATATTTCTTCTTTTGAGAAGTCCCTCTTTAGTTCCTTTGTCCATTTATTAACTGGGTTATTTGCTTTAGGTTATTTTTGTGTGTTAATTTTTTTTAGTTCTTCATATATCCTGAATATTAATGCCCTATCTATGAAGCAGGTGGCAAAGAATTTCTCTAATTCTGTAGGCTCTCTCTTCATGTTCTTCTTTTCTTTGCTGCAAAGAAGCTTTCTAATTTGATAACATCCATGTATTATTTTTTTTTATTTCCTTCTTGGCCTTGGGTTTGTTATATATAGAATTTATTTACAATGTTGAGTATGTTAAGAAAGTCAGTTTCTGAGACAACATGATGGATTGTTGAACCTACATTTTCTTCTAGCAGGTGCAGGGTTTCTGTTATAACTGCTAGATCTTTGATCCACTTTGAGTTGAGTTTTAAAGCAGGGTGACAGGGTTAAATTTCATTATACTACATATGGATTTTCAGTTTTCATTGTAATACATGTGGATTTTCCAGCACCATTAGTTAAAAAGGCTATCTTTTCTCCAACAGATGTTTTCGGCAATTTTGTCAAGTATAAGATTACTGTATTTATATGGGTTTGTCATATCTATCCTATTCTATTTGTCACTTCTATCCTATTCCATTGGTCTTTATTTCTGTTTTGGTGCCAGTGTTGTGCTGTTTTTGTTACCATAGCTCTGTAGTATAATTTAAAGTCTGGGATTGTGGTGCCTCCAGCTTCACTTTTCTCACTAAGGATTTCTTTGGCTATTATATGCCTCTTATTTTTCCAAATGAATTTCATGATGACTGCTTTTTCTATTTCTATGAAGAACGTCATGGAAATAGAATTTCAATAGGAATTAAATTGAATCTGTGTACCACTTTTAGTAGTGTGACCATTTTGACAATATTAATTCTGCCTATGTAAGAACATGGGAGGTTTTTCCTTTTTCTAAGGTCTTCTTCAACTTATTTCATATTATATAGTTTTCAGTATAGAGGTCCTTAACCTCTTATTAGATTGACTCCCAAGGGTTAGTTTTATTTGTTTGTGTTTTTGAGGCTGTTTGAATGAGATAGTTTGCCTAATTTCTTTTTCAGCAGGTTCATCCTTGGAGTATAGAAATGTGATTGATTTATAGGGGTTGATTTTGTATCTTGGTATTTCGATGAATTCATTTATGAGCTCTATAAGGCTTGTGGCCAAGATTTTGGGGTCTTCTAAATATAGGATCATGTCATTGGCAGACAGAAATAATTTTAGTTCTTCTTTTCCTATCCCTTTAATTTCCTAATTTTCCTAGCCCTTTAATTTCCTTCGCTTGCCTAATTGCTCTGGCTAGAGTTTCAAGAACTACATTGAATAGCAATAGTGAAAGTGGGCATCCTTGTCTTATTCCTGGTTTTAGTGGAAATGCTTCCTGTTTTTCTCCATTTAGAATAATGTTGGCCTTGGGTTCCTTATATATAGCCTTTACATTGTTAAACTATGTTTTTTCTATCCTTAGGTTTTCTAGTGTTTTAAACATGAATGGATGCTGTTGGCAAATGATTTTACTGCATCTATTGAGACAATAATGTGACTCTGTCTTAAAGTCTATTTATGTGGTGAATTCTATTTACTGATTTCTGTAAATCAGACCAATCAACCAACTTTGCATCCCTGGGATGAAACCCACTTGAGCTTTGTGCAGTATCATTTTAATGTGTTTTTGTATGTGGTTTGCCAATATTTTACTAATATTTCAATTATTCACATATTAGTAGTTTAAAAACAAACATTTATTGTGGGTTGAATTGTGTTCTTGCAAAAGATATATTGACATTATAATCCCTGATACCTGTCCATATGATTCTTATTTGTAAAAAGATCTTTGCCTATGTAATTAAACTGTAAGTAAATATGAGATAATGATAGATTAGTGAAGTCTCTAAAACAATCCCTTGTAAAAAAATGACAATGGTATCCTGTAAGAACAGAGGACACACAGACACACAAAGCAGAAGGCTATGTGAAGACAGAGGCATAGGGCTGTGGTGTATGTCAGTGGTAGAGCACTTGCTTAGCATGCATGAGGACCGGGGTTCAATCCCCAGCACACACAAAAAAATAATAATTAAAAGAGACAGAGGACAAAAGCAGAGATTAGAGAGTTGGAGCAGCAAGCCAAGGAATGCAGAATTGCTGGTAACTACTCTAGGTTAGACAAAAACCATAGAAGAGATTCTTCCTCTGGGCTTCCAAGAAAGAACCACCTGACTGGCACCTTGATTTAAGCTTGTGGCCTCCAGAACTACAAAAGAATACATTTCTATTATTCTAAACCACCTACTTCATGGCACACAGGAAAGTAATACATCAATGTACTTCCTGTTGGACTTCTCACAGTTCTATTTGTTCTTGAAATTTCTCTGGGTACTCTGTCTCCAGTCTAGCAACTGCAGGATGGGAAAGGAAAGTCTGGAAGAGTTTGAGCCCTGACTTAGACTATTTTCAACTCTTTGAATTTAGGCAAGTTACTCCGAGTCTATCTTCCCGATTATACCATAGAGATAAAAATTTTTATTCATAATATCAATCCATTCATTTGACGAGTACTGACTGAGAAGTAACTGTGTGTCAAGCACTGAGCAAGTCACATAGATAGATAATAAACAGGCAATTAATAAATCTTATGTCCTATAAAGGAAAAGCAGTTGCTAAAACAGGGTATATCCTGACCATCTAAGCTAGTCTCAGAGGTATTTCTGAGGATTAATTCAAATGTATATGAATGTGCTTTATAATCCTTACCTCAAAATACAAATATATTAGAAATAGGATCAGATGAGGCAATGAAAATGAATGTCTCTATTTCCTCTGGTGAAACTCATACACATAAAGAAAAAAAAAAGAACAAAATCAGAAACAAAGAACTATTCCTGGGATTTTTGAAGGACTGGCAGGAGATACCCTTGTAGGGATCATAAAAGGAGATAGGATATGAGGAATTCATGAATTTATTCAGCACTCATTCAACCAAGCAGAGTTAGTCATGCTCCTCACAGAGTTTAGCTAAACCCCATTCATCATGTACTGTAACTAAACAAGATGATTGATAATTGTTCCTTTTTCCTTCCAAAAAGAGATAAAATGAACAGTCATGTTTATTCACTAGGAGGTACACATAGGAAATATTACTGGTGTGCCAATAAAAGGAAGGCAAAGTAGTTATCCCTGTTACTTGGGCAAAACCTGTAAGAGAAGAGCACAAGTTATTTTAAATGAAACATCTTTGAAGTTATGGAGCTGAGTTTTGAAAGTTCAAGTTATTGATATCTGTCTGTGCCCAGATGAAGGTATAAAAATAATCTTCCTCAACAAACCTAGTCAGGGGTCATCTTCTGAGTTCTTTGGAGATTACCCAGACTTTGGAAAGACAATCTCCTCAAGCATTCAGAGGACTTGATTTTCCAATCCTCATGAAGTCAGCAGTCAAGAGTTTTCCATGCAAAGATAACTATTGTCTTTTGCAAATGTTAAAAGGTGGTAAAAGACCTCTTCTTCCAGAAATGAGTCATGCAGCAACTCTGAATATGAATTTCCAAAGATACATTATTGCTTATCTTCTAAATAAAACTGCATTGAAGCACAAAGGAGTCAAGAGAGGGTGAGCTCTGGACAAATGTGTTGAGCAACTGGATGTACCATCCCAACTCTTGTACCTCCCAGTTTCTTGATGCTAGTTTGGATTTGAAATGTCCCCTGAAGGCCTATGTGTTAGAGAATTGTTCCCCAGGGAGGTACAATTGGGAGATGATAGAAACTTTAAGAGGTGGCACCTAGTGAGAGGTCTTCCAATCACTGGGACATGCCCTGAAAGGGACCTGGTCTCTTTCTCTTTCTTTCACATCCCAGCCACAAGGTGAGTGATTTGCTTTACGACGTGAACCCTGCCAGAATGTGCTGCTTCATCATAGGCCCAGAGCCACAAGGCCAAATAATGATAGACTGAAACATCGAAAATTGTGAACCTAAATAAACCTGTCCTCTTTATAACTTGATTATTTCAGGTGTTTGTTATGGTAATGGAAAGCTGAACAACATACAAAGGTCTATAAATTCCCTTACCAATTTCTTCCTGAAATTTAAAAAAATAAAGAAAAAGAATAAATTTTAAAAAAATGATAGTATGTGTGGTATAAATAAACACACAAAGCTTTGGGGTTATTTTAAAAATATGTTCATAATTTTAAAAAAAGACATTTTACAGTTTCAGGACTTCATATGTTAAGGCTTTGATGTCAAACCCAACTTTTTGACATCAAATTGGATATATTTCATCCATTCAATATTCAAAGAAGAGTGGCCATAACTCCAAACCTTGCCAGCAGTAATTCAAAATCAAATACCTAATCAGCAAGAGGAGAGTTGTTTCATCAATTGTGAGGAAATCGTGGCAAACAAGACTCATGTGTTCAATCAGCATCAAGAGATTGTGAGGATAATGGCGTACATGAGTAGTATTTGAGTTGTAATTACATCTACTCTCTGAACCACTTACAATTATGTCCATAATTTTTCCTAAAACAATCTACACCTCTGGAGATGTGCTGCCATCACACCCTGAGAGCTCCAGATTCCTTCTCTTTGTCACTTCCACGGTTGTGGAGCTGAGAGGTTCAGCTGAAATGGTAGTACATTCACATGATTTGAATATGGAAAATGTTAGATTGAGCAGTAAGAGACAATTCATGAGGCAATTTGATACTCTCAGTGATGACAGAGGTAAGTTAGGGACTAACCAAGGACATCTAGAAAAAGCATGAGTAATTACAACAGGATCTTAGGCATTCGCGTGCACACGCGCACACACACACACACACACACACACACACACCTACATTCAAGCCAAGAGGACATGTAAATATAGTATCCAGTTATTTGTCTCAAATCCATAACTTCAACTTTAAAATGTTAGTTTTGAAAAATACATAAGAGGTCATCTGACATCTTATTTTACACGTGAGTGGACAAGGGCAGGAAAGGCAAGATTCCTTAGTCAAGGACAGAGTGTGCAGAGTTGGCTGGAATCTGGCTGGCCAGAACCTGATGCCAAGGTGAGGATGGGAACCTGGACATGAGTGAGCTGGAAAAGAGGAATCTGACCTGGAAAACATAGGAAGTCCTGCTCCTATCCTTTGCCCCCTCCGGGGGTCTGGGTGCTCACCTGCTGCAAATCAATGGCCACTTAGGTTCCTTCCACAATGCTCTTTTTGACAATCCATGGGTGCTATGTTTACTTTGTTTTCTTCAACTGAAAACCAGCATCTCAACTAACAGTAAACCCCAGTAAATCTGTATTCATCTGTGTACCTCTAAGTTGTAATTATATCTACTCTCTGAACCATTTACAATTATGTCCATAAAAGATGTGTTCCTTTAATTTACAGTATCTGATTGCTCAATGAGAATCCAGAGTTTCTCATTATGCTTTTATTAGTTTTGTTTCCTCTTTACACTTAAAATTCTGCATTGTTCAAGAGAAAATGCAATGAAACGAGTACATAAAGCAAAGTGTTGGTTTATATGTCACAATTAAGGGATTTCCTCCCCCTACCTGTTGCTCATAGCTTTTTTTTTTAAAAAAAAAAAAAAAAGTCATTTTGAACTTACAAGGACACAGGCAGAGGACTGATGTGTTTTGTGGCCCCTTGGCCTGAGAGGTGTCTTGTCTTACTTTCTTTCCCCAGGCTTAAGCTTTGAAGAGAACAAAGCAGTTCTGGAGCTTCTCTCCCTTCCCCAGAGTTATTATTATCTGAAGAGCAAAGAAAATAAAGTAGAATGTCGCTTCACTGCAATACTTCTCAATCTTTCATGCTTGTTTCATCTTGTGGTAGTTGTGGCAATGTTCCAGGCTAGGAGGAAAATAGGCTCTTACATGGGGGTGCTTAAGCAAAGAGTAATTTATTAGTGCTAATACAGATGAGTACATAGGAACTAAAATAAATAAACAGGAGGAATAAACCCTTTAGGCATGCTCACAACAATAAGGCCACTATTCCCTTAAGAGCCACTCCTTGGAAATAGCATTCTCTCTCAGTCTCCTTGTCTCTAAAACTTTGCACTCTCAATTGCTTTTTTTTTTTTTCACAGCCCCAGTTCATTCCTAGAACTGCATTTTCTCTGGTAAGTTCTACAGATTAAAAACAGAAGCATGTATTATTGACTAAATTCATGTCAGATATAATTGCTCTGTGAAGATTATTAAAATTGAAACAAGTTTATCTGTTCAGGTTTGCAATATGAATACAAAGTAGAAATGTCAGTGATTTTTACTTAACCAATAACCAAGGAGAAAGACTTTGCAACAGCTCTATTTTTTTTCCTGAGATACAAAAATATGTAGGCAATCACCCTTATTACACAGAACTTGTGTTTTTTTTTTTTAAAAAAGTGAAATTAAATTAATAGTTAAGTGAAAATCTTTCTAAATGCATAACAAGATTCCTCGACTCTACCAGTAAAGCAAACAAAATATAACTTAATTCTTTACGAATCTCGGGATTATCAAGTGAGTTCTAATCTTCCAGATTAAGAGAGTTTCTTTGTCACAGAGCAACATGGTTTCTCCTAAGTGATTGGGACCAGTTGGGCAGCTGCTAGGCAGAAGGGACTCCTCCAAACCTCTGAGCAACTGGTCATCAGATTCTTGTCATCGTGACAGTCAAATGAGGCCCTGCCATGACTGTTCTCAGAAGTTCTGGGAAAGAGTCCTATTTAACTCCTCCAGAGTAGAGTTTTGGCATGTGACCACAGCTACACCCAGAATTCCAGATGGGCCTGTCTCAGGAGTCTGTGGGGTGTTTGCTTCTTTATTTGGCTTTGTGCTGAATTGTATGTCATTTTCTGCCCACAACTTGGTGAAAGAGAACATCTCTGGGTTCCCTCCTAAGCATGTGCTCCCAATGCAAAAACAAGGCTTCCAAGTGCCAATCATAACTGAATAAAGGACAAAGAAATAAGAAAATTTATTCTCTCAAGTTACCTAAGTAATACTATCCAAAGAATGCACTCTACTTTCAATCCTATGGGTATTTCATGAAAATGTAATAATCCCCACCCTTAAATTAAGTGGAGAGTTAAGGTTATTAACATGTTTTAGAGTAACAAAGTAATTCAAACTCAGCGATAGCAACACTTGCTTTATAGATTTGAGCAAAACATTAATCTTTGAAAAATGCAGATATAATAAATAATTAGAATCCTCACCAGACAGCTACTAATTTAAACTCTTTCACATTCTTGTTCACTTGAAATATTTAAGAAAACACTATGAACAAAAAGAGATTTAAAGATCTTATGATTCACACTATCAAATGTTCCTTTCCCAAATTCTTTGATTATATACTGGTGCCAATTTTCTTCTTTTAATACTGAGTGCAATTTTACAATACTTTGATCCATCTCAAAATCCTATTACGGCTCCCTGTTTTCTAAAAAATGAAGCCCACGTGTGTTTATATCTTAGTGTTTTTAAGCTTACGCACTCTGGCCTAACTTATTGCTAGTTTATTTTCTATTTCTATACAAATACTTCCATACTATTAAATCTGTCATCATTTCTTGAGAAAGCTTTACATTGTCCTCAGGCCACTTCTACTATCAATTTCTATAGGAAGCCTCTGTGATCCTTCCAGATATCTTTTATCCAAATCTACTTTTTCCTCTGTACATGCCATGTGGCATTTATCATGTATCAAGCTGTGCTATTATCTTCACATATTTTATCTCACTTACTAGATTGTAAGTAACTTGATGGCAGAATATAGATTATCTTCCCCATATGGGTATTACTTATAACACCAAAAATGGGGTTTTGTATACACAAAATGAAGATAATAGAAAAATATTACATAATTATGAGTAAGGTCCCATTCAGTTGCAAAATAACAGAAACCCCACTGAAACTCGCTTTGTTTCTAAAAGAAGAATTCACTGGATCATATAAATGGGCAGTCCTAGCATACACCTGACCTGGAGTATAAAAAGATTGAAGAGAATATCATTTCAATTTTTTCTCTCAGTCTCACTACTCTTTTTGTGACTATATGACTTCATTTTTAATGGAGATGCTGGTCAAGAGAAGGACAAGCAGCCTCAGAGGGCATACTCCAAGGAAGACCATCCTTGGCTTAGCTGGGGTTTCAGATAGTCACATCAAGTCCAGAATGAGGGCACTCACAGGCAAATGATAAAAATATTTACAAAATTACACTACAAATTTCAAATTGAGTGAGCTTTTTAGGAATTTTTCAGATTGCCATGAGGGTTAACTCAATAACTTTAAAATTTTAGTGAAAATATCAAATGAATAAACATGAACTTGTGTTATTTTTAGGGAATATAAATGATATAAAAGCCAAAGTTACAATCACCAAGGAATCATAGTCTAGTAGGTAGTTGATAAAATTTGAGGTTCGACAAACAAAAGATTATAAAACATGGTATTAACCAAGAGTTAAATATTGAGCACACATTATAACCTTAGTAATAACTTAGGGTGATTGTGGAATAGATTAGTTACTGAAGATATTTTGGAGGTGGTGAGAAACACTCTTATTAACAAAAGAGGGATTGCTTTTTAATTGTTGGGATAGGTTAAGAAAGAATAAGATGGAAAGTCAAAGAACAAAATTTCAAAATAGACACTCTATTTGTAGAGACTTATTTATAGACTCACTTATAATGGAGAATTTATGTTGAAAATTGGGCCAGATGGTTATAGTGAAGTTAACTTAAAGAAGATTGTGAGTACTAGGTTTATGAGTTCAAAGATAGAGTTATTAGAATTTCACTACATGTAGGTTTCTAGATGAATGGAAATGGCAACCCAGCTGCAGGTTGTGATATAAGAAGTTGGAATATTTATGTTGTGACTTAGGGGCCACCACTTATGTTTATGCAGGTCGTGCAGTGCAGAACTTGTGTGGACATCAATCTCATTTCAGTGGGAATGGTGGTTCTTGGCACTACACTATTCTTATTATGCTGTATGGCTCATCTAGATGCCTTTTAGGAAACAAAGAACACACAAAATTTAAGCCAGGAGGAAGATAACTAGATTCAAAGTATAAGTTAGAAGGTTGAAGAGAAAAGTAGAGACTACATTATGGAGTTCTCTGGATGTGAGGCTAAGAAATTCAGAATTTCTCCTGTATTTAGTGCAGGGGATAGACTGGGGAGGTCTGTGCAGAGCCACCCCTGAGCTATTTGAGAAGTCTTCTCTCAGCCTTGAGCCAAGGAGATTTTGGTTTGGCATTGTAAGCTCTTTTGTGGCTCCTCCCACTTAATGGATTGCACAATGACCTCTGTCTTCCCTTGGCTAGAAAGACTGATCTCCTAGCTCTGGAGTTGGGAGTGACCTACTGGGAACTGGACAGCCCACCTCCTACCTTATTTGGTGAAGAACATTCTGTAGAAAGCCTTTGAAGTTCCCCCATAGAAATAAAGCAAATGTGAGCTCTCACTCTCTTTTTCTGGTGTGGAAGTTGACACTTAAGGTTGAAAAGCCATCCTGCCCTCACTTTCTAGAATTACTTTATTTGTAGTGTTGTTTTTTTCGCCACCTTCTTTTCTTAGCTATATTTCATAGCCAGCCTGCTTCATGCAGAGGAACCCCAAATTCTATCACCTGGGCAGGGGGGGTGGGTAAGAGAGGTCACTGAAGGATTTTGAATAGAATAATGGAAATGAATGAGTGATTTAGGAAAGTTAAATTTAAGTTACAGTGTTCAGGATAGATCCAAGGGACAGAAATTGATAAAATAGATAATCTTTAAAGGATTGTTAGAAATCAGGTGCAGTGGCCCAGGCCTATAATCCCAGTGGCCTGGGGGCCTGAGACAGGAAGATTGCAAGTTCAAAGCCAGCCTCAGCAATTACCCCCCCTCAAAAAATCATTAGACGAATGAAGAAGAAAGCAGACAAGTGAACCATAGAATAGAAAGCAAAGGCATGATTTAGTAGGTATTTTGAAAATTAAAAAAAAAAAAAAGAATGAAAAACCAGAAAGGGAATTTGTGAATTTTTTGCCAAAGAAAAGAAAATATATCCTGGGATCTATTATTATTACTTAGGTAGACATAAAAGACAAAATTGCAATTTTTTTGAAGTCACTCCCACCAGTGGTTATATTACTGGCAGTTATAATAGCTCTTTTCAGTTTGTAGTTTGCATAGTGCTTTCAAATATTTTTTTCCCATTTAGATATAGATATTTTTTGAAATCATGGAATTAGGTAAGATCCTAAGCCTAGGTCACATAGCTAAAAAGTAGAAATTGTCTTTTATCACCTATAACAGAATGCAATTTAATAATGTAATGACGAAAAGAAGATGGCGGCGAAGGGACTGCATCACCCCAGGGCGCCGCGTCACTAAGTGGGAGAAAGACGCTGCAAAACGGCTGAAGGCTATCTTTGGGAAGTTCCAGTGAAATTGAGGTGCTCCAGAATCTAGTGGACAGATTTCCATCGTGCGAAGTTCGGCTCTGAGAGCTCCATTTCCCCGCACGGAGGGTCGCATAGCCTGACAGGCGATCGCCCCGCGGCTGCAGTCTGTGGCGCGCACCAGGGAGCCGCAGGGTGCCGGAGCAGGGGAACAGCGATACGGATCCAGGGAGGCTCCCGCCAGTGGTACATCGGAGCCCTTAGTGCTGAGTTCCGGCTTTGGAACAGAGGAGAGAAGTGGCCCAGTTTGGTTCCAGACACTGGTCGGACCACAGTGGAGAACAGCAGCCGCCATTTCGGAGAGATGATGTAATCATCCCCGTGTTCTACTGATCTCAGCCCATTCAACTACGAACAGGTGATATCAGGCTGGTATTTGCCTGCGTCTAGCAGACAGATTTCTTGCTCAGGCTCGGGGCGGGGGTTCTTGTGGAGAATACTCCTAGAGGCTCGTGCCTGGCAAGGCGTGCGCCGGGCACTGAGCAGCTGGATTCGGGTTCCCGGGGCTAACCTGGCCCAGGTCTGAGGAAACTGCGGAGACTGCCGGCGGAGGCCAGCTCCAAGTGGAGCGTGCGCTGAGCTTGGGGCGACTGGGTTCTAACTCCTGGAACAGTTTTGGCCTGGGGCTGGGGAACCCGTGGGAGTCGCTCCCTGGAGCCAGCTCCCAGCGGAGAGTGTATCAGATCGGAGAGGCGGGGTTCCGGCTACCTAAGCTGCTTTGGCCCAAGGCTAGGGAACCGGCGGTGACTGCTTCTCAATCAGGGTCCGGCAGGGTGTTGTAGGGGCAGAGTGGACCTTCCTCCTGCACCCAGAGCAGGCCAAGTGACCCGCCGGCGTGGTACCATGACACCCCAAACGCAGCTGGGGCTGAAGAGAGCAGCTGCCCACGCCTAGAATAGGACCAGCGATTCCACGGCGCAGTAGCCAAGTAACCTCATTTGGAGTAGGGGCTGTGCGGAGCTGCCATCCGAGCAAGCAGGGCAGGCAGACCTGCCGCCAACTGGCAAGACAGGCCAGGTAGCTTGCCAGCGTGGTGGACACGTAACACCGAGGTAGTCGCGTCACACTGGTTGGAGTGGGGGTGGAGCAGGGTCGCCGCCCGGGTCCGGAGGGGGCTCAGCGACCCGTTAGAGAGGTAGTCAGGTACCCCCATTGGGAGTGGGGGCTGTGCAGAACTGCGACCCACCGGCCTAGAGGTCTGCCAGCGCGGTAGACTCGTCACACCAATTGGAGTGGGGGCCCAGCTGAGCCGCCACCCACATCCAGATCAGGACCAACGATCCCAGGGCGTGGTAGTTACCTTACCACAATTGGAGTGGGGGCAGAGCAAAGCCACCACCCGTGCCCGCTGCGGGGGCAGACCTGCGACCGATCAGCGGGGTAGACAGACCACCATAATTAGAGGAGGAGCACAGCCAATACCCGCCCTGCAAGGGAGACTTCCCAACTATACAGGAGCAACATAAATAAATAGGGGGTAAATTTCAAAAACACAACAGTGGCACCAAGCAGAAAGAAACGCCAGCAGTATGAAAAGACAAGGAAAGAAAGGACCACAAGCAATGCAGGTCAACTCAACTTTAGAAGAGGTAATAGCTGCAACAGATGGAATGTCAGATAAAGACATCAGGATTTATATGCTTCAGATGATCTGGAGTCTCAAGGAAGACATGAGACAGCAAAATCAGACAATGAAAGATCACATTGACAAACAAATCCAGGAAGTAAAAGATCAATTTCACAGGGAGATAGAGGTAATAAAAAACAAACAAATAGAAATTCTAGAAATGCAGGAAACTATAAACCAACTTAAAAACTCAATTGAGAATACTACCAGCAGAGTAGATCACTTAGAAGAGAGAACATCAGACAATGAAGACAAAGTATTTCAACTGGAAAAGAACATAGACAGCTCAGCAAGTCTGCTAAGAAACCATGAGCAGAACATCCAAGAATTATGGGATAATATCAAAAGACCAAATTTAAGAGTCATTGGGATACAGGAAGGCACAGAGCTCCAAACCAAAGGATTAAGCAATCTATTCAGTGAAATAATACAAGAAAACTTCCCAGACTTGAAGAATGAGACAGAATCCCAAATCCTAGAAGCCTACAGGACGCTGAATGTGCAAAATCATAAGAGATCCACACCTAGACACATTATAATGAAAATGTCCAACATACAGAATAAGGAGAGAATTTTAAAAGCTGCAAGAGAAAGAAAGCAGATTACATTTAGGGGTAAACCAATCAGGATAACAGCTGATCTCTCAACACAGACTCTGAAAGCTAGAAGATCCTGGAATAACATATTTCAAACACTGAAAGAAAATGGGTTCCAACCAAGAATCGTGTATCCGGCGAAATTAAGCTTCAGATTAGAAGATGAAATTAAAACCTTCCACGATAAACAAAAGTTAAAAGAATTTGCAGCTAGAAAACCATCTCTTCAAAAAATCCTTGGCAAAACATTACAGGAAGAGGAAATGGAAAATAACATTGAAAACCAACAATGGGAGATAGGACAGTAAAGGGGGGAAAGTAGTCAACGAGGATAACAAATCAGGATTAGTAACATCAATAAACAAATATGGATAGAAGAACAACCCATATCTCAATAATAACCCTAAATGTTAATGGCTTAAACTCACCAATTAAGAGACACAGGCTAGTAGAATGGATCACAAAACAAGACCCAACAATATGCTGTCTACAGGAGACGCATCTGATAGGAAAAGATATTCATAGACCGAAGGTGAAAGGCTGGGAAAAATCATACCACTCATATGGACTGCGGAAACAAGCAGGAGTGTCCATACTCATATCTAATAAAATAGATTTCAAGCCAAAGTTAATCAAAAGGGACAAAGAAGGACACTTCATACTGCTCAAGGGAACCATACACCAACAAGACATAACAATCATAAATATATATGCCCCAAATAATGGTGCAGCTGTGTTCATCAAGCAAACTCTTCTCAAGTTCAAGAGTCTAATAGACCACCATACAATAATCATGGGAGACTTCAACACACCTCTCTCACCACTGGACAGATCTTCCAAACAAAAGTTAAATAAGGAAACTATAGATCTCAATAACACAATTAACAATCTAGACTTAATTGACATATATAGACTATACCACCCAACATCAAGTAGTTACACTTTTTTCTCAGCAGCACATGGAACCTTCTCAAAAATAGATCATATATTATGTCACAGGGCAAATCTTAGACAATATAAAGGGGTAGAGATAATACCATGCATCTTATCTGATCATAATGGAATGAAACTGAAAATCAATGATAAAAGAAGGAAGGAAAAATCAAGCATCACTTGGAGAATGAACAATAGGTTGCTGAGTGATCAATGGGTTTTAGAAGACATTAAGGAGGAAATTAAAAACTTCCTGGAGTTAAATGAAAACACAGACACAACATATCGGAATCTATGGGACACATTGAAAGCAGTTCTAAGAGGAAAATTCATTGCTTGGAGTTCATTCCTCAAAAAAAGAAAAAACCAACAAATAAATGATCTCATACTTCATCTCAAAATCCTAGAAAAAGAAGAGCAAAACAACAGCAAAAGAAGTAGAAGGCAAGAAATAATTAAAATCAGAGCTGAAATTAATGAAATTGAAACAAAAGAAACAATTGAAAAAATTGACAAAACTAAAAGCTGGTTCTTTGAAAAAATAAATAAAATTGACAGACCCTTAGCCATGCTAACGAAGAGAAGAAGAGAGAGAACCCAAATTACTAGCATACGGGATGAAAAAGGCAATATCACAACAGACACTTCAGAAATACAGAAGATAATCAGAAATTATTTTGAATCCTTATACTCCAATAAAATAGAAGATAGTGAAGGCATAGATAAATTCCTTAAGTCTTATGATCTGCCCAGATTGAGTCAGGAGGATATAGACAACCTAAATAGACCAATAACAATAGAGGAAATAGAAGAAACCATCAAAAGACTACCAACTAAGAAAAGCCCAGGACAGGATGGGTATACAGCAGAGTTTTACAAAACCTTTAAAGAGGAACTAACACCAATACTTTTCAAGCTATTTCAGGAAATAGAAAAAGAGGGAGAACTTCCAAATTCATTCTACGAGGCCAACATCACCCTGATTCCGAAACCAGACAAAGACACTTCAAAGAAAGAAAACTACAGACCAATTTCTCTAATGAACCTAGATGCAAAAATCCTCAATAAAATTCTGCCGAATCGGATTCAAATACATATCAAAAAAATTATACACCATGATCAAGTAAGATTCATCCCTGGGATGCAAGGCTGGTTCAATATACGGAAATCAATAAATGTTATTCACCACATCAATAGACTTAAAAATAAAAACCATATGATCATCACGATAGATGCAGAAAAAGCATTCGACAAAGTACAGCATCCCTTTATGTTCAAAACTCTAGAAAAATTAGGGATAACAGGATCATACCTCAACATTGTAAAAGCAATCTATGATAATCCACAGGCCAGCATCATTCTGAATGGAGAAAAATTGAAGGCATTCCCTCTAAGATCTGGTACAAGACAGGGATGCCCTCTCTCACCACTTCTGTTCAACATAGTCCTCGAAACACTGGCCAGAGCAATTAGACAGACGAAAGAAATTAAAGGCATAAAAATAGGAAAAGAAGAACTTAAATTATCACTATTTGCAGATGATATGATTCTATACCTAGCAGACCCAAGAGGGTCTACAAAGAAGCAATTAGAGCTAATAAATGAATTCAGCAAAGTGGCAGGATATAAGATCAACACGCATAAATCAAAGGCATTCCTGTATATCAGCGACAAATCCTCTGAAATGGAAATGAGGAAAACTACTCCGTTCACAATATCCCCCCCAAAAATAAAATACTTGGGAATCAACCTAACAAAAGAGGTGAAAGATTTATACAATGAAAATTACAGAACACTAAAGAAAGATATAGAAGAAGACCTTAGAAGATGGAAAAATATACCCTGCTCATGGATAGGCAGAACCAACATCATCAAAATGGCGATATTACCAAAAGTTCTCTATAAGTTCAATGCAGTGCCAATCAAAATCCCAACAGCATTTCTTGTAGAAATAGATAAAAGAATCATGAAATTCATATGGAATAATAAAAGACCCAGAATAGCAAAAACAATGCTAAGCAGGAAGTGTGAATCAGGCGGTATAGCGATACCAGACTTCAAACTATACTACAGAGCAATAGTTACAAAAACAGCATGGTACTGGTACCAAAACAGGCGGGTGGACCAATGGTACAGAATAGAGGACACAGTAACCAATCCACAAAACTACAACTATCTTATATTTGATAAAGGGGCTAAAAGCATGCAATGGAGGAAGGATAGCATCTTCAACAAATGGTGCTGGGAAAACTGGAAATCCATTTGCATCAAAAAGAAGCTGAATCCCTATCTCTCGCCATGCACAAAAGTTAACTCAAAATGGATCAAGGAGCTTGATATTAAATCAGAGACACGGCATCTGATAGAAAAAAAAGTTGGTTATGATCTACATACTGTGGGATCGGGCCCCAAATTCCTCAATAGGACACCCATAGCGCAAGAGTTAACAACTAGAATCAACAAATGGGACTTACTCAAACTAAAAAGTTTCTTCTCAGCAAAAGAAACAATAAGAGAGATAAACAGGGAGCCTACATCCTGGGAACAAATCTTACTCCACACACTTCAGATAGAGCCCTAATAACCAGAATATACAAAGAACTCAAAAAATTAGACAATAAGATTACAAATAACCCAATCAATAAATGGGCCAAGGACCTGAACAGACACTTCTCAGAGGAGGACATGCAATCAATCAATAAGTACATGAAAAAATGCTCACCATCTCTAGCAGTCAGAGAAATGCAAATCAAAACTACCCTAAGATACCATCTCACTCCAGTAAGACTGGCAGCCATTAGGAAGTCAAACAACAATAAGTGCTGGAGAGGATGCGGGGAAAAGGGCACTCTTGTTCATTGCTGGTGGGACTGCAAATTGGTGCAGCCAATTTGGAAAGCAGTATGGAGATTTCTCGGAAAGCTGGGAATGGAACCACCATTCGACCCAGCTATTCCCCTTCTCGGTCTATTCCCTAAAGCCCTAACAAGAGCATGCTACAGGGACACTGCTACATCGATGTTCATAGCAGCTCAATTCACGATAGCAAGACTGTGGAACCAGCCTAGATGCCCTTCAATAGATGAATGTATAAAAAAAATGTGGCATTTATACACAATGGAGTATTACTCTGCATTAAAAAATGACAAAATCATAGAATTTGGAGGGAAATGGATGGCATTAGAGCAGATTATGCTAAGTGAAGCTAGTCAATCTTTAAAAAACAAATACCAAATGACTCCTTTGATATAAGGGGAGTAAACAAGGACAGGGTAGGGATGAAGAGCTTGAGAAGAAGATTTACATTAAACAGGGATGAGAGGTGGGAGGTAAAGGGAGTGAGAAGGGAAATTGCATGGAAATGGAAGGCGATCCTCAGGGTCATACAAAATGTCATATAAGAGGAAAGGAGGGGTAAGACAAGATAATACAAATGGAAGAAATGATTTACAGTAGAAGGGGTAGAGAGAGAAGAGGGGAGGGGAAGGGAGGGGAGGGGGGATAGTAGAGAATAGGACAGACAGCAGAATACATCAGACACTAGAAAGGCAATTTGTCAATCAATGGAAGGGTAACTGATGTGATTCAGCAATCTGTATACGGGGTATAATTGGGAGTTCATAACCCACTTGAATCAAATTGTGAAATATGATGTATTAAGAACTATGTAATGTTTTGAACGACCAACAATAAAAAAAAGACTATTTAAAATAATGTATTGGATGAACAGTCAACAAATTTTTAAAAAGATGTTCAGCATCTCTTGCAATTAGACAGAGGGGAATGAAGGGAGGGGAGGAGGCGTGGGGATAGGAAGGATAATAGCATGAATTGGACATCATTATCCTATGTGCATATGTGATTACATGACCAGTTTAATTCCACATCATATACAATTGGGAGAGTGAGAAGTTATATTCCATTTATGTATGATGTGTCAAAAATGCATTCTATTGTCATGTAAAACTAATTGGAATAAATAAAAAAATTTTTAAAAAAGAAAACCTGGGGAGCCCAAGTCCTGAAGAAGGCATCCACCAGTGGAATAATTGAACAGCACTTTTTTGTCCTTCTTCCATGTAAAGACAGAGCAGGACTGCCCTCACTACACATTGATACCAGCACCTTGACCTGAGACTGTTCAGCCTCCAGAACTATAATAAATAAATTTCAACTAAAAAAAAAAAAACTACACTCAGATTCCATCTTCTTCCCATCAGAATGGCAGTACAAGTAACAATAAATTTTGGCAAGGGTGTAGGGAAAACGGTACACTCATACATTGCTGGTGGGACTACAAATTGATTTAACCTCTCTGGAAAGCAGTATGGAGATTCCTCAGATACTTGGAATGGAACCACCATTTACCCAGCGATCCTAACTCCTCAGTATACATTCAAAGGTCTTAAGATCAGCATTCTATGGTAATGCAGCCACATCTATGTTTATAGCAGCATAATTCAAGCTATGGAGCTCACTTAGGTGCCCTTCAACAGAAGAATAAATTCTTAAAAATTGTGATTTTTATACCTCACACATGTTTTTTCACTTAAAAAACCTTTATATTTACACACACACACATACACACACACACACACACATATATATATATATATATTTATATATACATATCTATAATGGAGTATTAATCAGCCATAAAGAATGAATGATTTCATGACATTTTCAGGTAAATGGTTGTAACTGGAGACCATCATGCTAAGTGAAGTAAATCAATCCTCAAAAAACGAAGGTTGGAACTGATATGTGAAAGCTAACCCACAATAATGGGGAGAGAAGAAGAATAGAAGTTCAATGGATTAGACCAAGTGCAATAAAGGGAAGAGAGGGTGTAGGAAAAGAAAAGACAGTGGAATGAACCTAACATAACTTTCCTATGTACATATATGAATCTCAGCATCATGTCCATCAGCAAATTATAGTATGCTGTACAAGACTGGAGTCCTAACTAGAATAAGGTATATTCCATGCTTGGGTAATAATATCAAAATGGATTCTACTGTCATGCATACCCAAAAAGAACCAATAAAATTTTTAAAAAGTAAAAAAAAAAAATAATGTAATGACAAACTTTCCTATGTTTATTTAGACCAAAAAATCATAAACAGACAGGGATCTCAGCACATCCAAAATGGTCTTGTGTTCTGGTTTCCATTATTTTATGGCTCCAGGGACCATTGTTTCCTATCTTTCCTCTTCCTATTACTTATCTTCCTTTCAACATTTTAGAAAAATAAAAATTCTTTGACCCTATTTCCATCTACATCACTTTACTTCCCCATCCATCTAAGCTGCTGACACAGAAGTATATGTCTCTGTCTTCTCTGCAGTAAGTTACTTCTTAATCCATTCCACCTCTGCAATTGTTCTCCCTGAAGATAACAAGAACCTTCTCCTGGTCATTTCTATTGGAAATTTAACAGTATTTGTTGTGTTTAACCTCTCTGCAGTGGATGATATAATTTAACTTTCCTTTATTCTGGAAATTCCTGCCTTACTTTTCTGCTCTCATTCAGACTTATTTATTTTGCCTCTGTACCTGTAACTTTCTTCTGTCCTTTCAGGTTCAAAATCCTCCAGGGCTTCATCTTTCACTTTCTATTCTTCTCATTATGTATACTTTCTTTGGGGCATTCCATTCGCTCCCTCTAAAGCTTGTGTACTGATGGCTATATTTATGATTACATTTCCAATTGAGATTCAAAGCCATATATTTATAACTGAGTGTCCAATATAGGCTTTATAAAACATGCCTAGCACTGCATTTCTTACTTGCCCTTCACCTGCATCCTTCCTTCCCTATTGTCTTCAGAATTTATTGACCCACAATTCATAAAAGAATCTAAGGGAGGGGAGGGGGGATAGTAGGGGATAGGAAAGGTAGCAGAATACAACAGTCACTAATATGCCATTATGTAAAAATGTGAGTATGTAACAGATGTGATTCTGCAATCTGTATTTGGGGTAAAAATGGGAGTTCAAAACCCAATTGAGTCAAATGTATGAAAGATGATATATCATGAGCTCTGTAATGTTTTGAACAATCAATAAAAAAAAGAATCTAAGGTAGAAAACATGTAGGATCTTTGATTCCTTTATTTTCTTTTATCTTCCCTGGAGTAATTAATTTTACATGCCAACTTGACTAGGCCATAAGGAGCCCAGATATTTGTTTAAACATTTTCCTGGGTATATCTGTGAGGGTATTTTGAGATGAGATTAATATTTGAATCAGTAGGCCTGAAAAGCAGGTTGCCATCTCAAGTGGCCTCATTCAACATATGGGAGGCCTGAATAGAATAAAAAGCTGAGTAAGAAAGAATTCTCTTAAAAAAATTTTTTTTAGTTGTATATGAACAAAATACCTCTATTTTCTTTTTTTATTTTTTTATATGGTGCTGAGGATCAAACCCAGTGCCCCACACGTGCAAGGCAAGCCCTCAGCCACTGAGTCACAGTCTCTCAGCCCAGAAATAATTCTGTCAACTGTGTTAAAATAGAGAATTCAGTCTTCAGCCTTCAGGCTTGAACTTAGAATGGAACTTCTTCTCTTCGCCTTCCTGATTCTCAAACATTTGGACTCACACTTTACTAAAATTTCTCTTATGCTTCATCTTTCAGACTAAAATCTTGGACTTCATGGACTCCATAATTGTGTTAGCTAATTCCTTAAGGTGAAGGTGAATTTATTTCTATAAGATATATTAATATATATATTAATATATATTAATATATACCCTCATTTCTATTTTTCTGGAGTGTGTGTGTAAAATATATATATACAGATTTTAGTGTCAAGAGTGGGTCTAGAGGAATATATCTCTAAAGATTAGTTCTGTGGTTGCTGGAAGTAGATTTTGCTATGGTCTTAGTACTAATACACTGAAAATTTGGTGTTCCTCTGAAATAGTTTTGTTGAAACTTAATTCTCAGTGTGATAGTATTAAGAGGTGAGGTCTTTGAGAAGTGACTAAGTCAGGGGGGCTTTTTCTTCATAATATAAAAGATACATGTTTTCCCTTTCTGCATGTGAAGATGTGTCAAGAAGGTGCCATTATGAACCGGAGAACAAGTTCCCACCAGATACTGAACCCACTAGGGCCTTGATCTTGCACTTCCCAGCCTCCTAGAACCATGAGGAATAAATTTCTATTGTATATAAATTATCCAGTCTGAGTTATTTTTTGTAGCTGCCTGGATGAATTAAGACAGCTCTCCGATCTGATTAGATGTAGAGATACCAATGACTGTTTCTAATAGTAAAGGGATAATGATAGTCCATCAAATGATCTGGCAATAGGGGTAAGCAAAAATATCTCTTTTGGATACGCATCAAACACTTACAAAAAGCAAGCAGCTAGGTGACTGTGTAGATGATACTTCCAAACACTTTTGGAAATATAGCAAATATAAAAAGGTTGACTGCTCCTAAGGGAGCTGGAAAGAGTAATGAAAGAAAATGATAAGCTTAGAGATGTAAAATCCCAGTTCAAACATCTCATAAATGATCTGAAAGCTTCCATATGTGCCCTAAGGAGATTCTTCTCTTTTGTTGCTGCAAGGATGAAAATGCTGAAAAAAACAAATGCATAATCTAATCCTGCAATTTCCTGAATCAGAACACAAACTGAACTCGCAGTCCTGAACATTGCCTACTGTTAAAGTGAGGATACTGATTAGGAAAGTTAGGGTTCCATAAGTTTAAGGGGGACATATGAGGAGATCATAATGAAACTGAGGACTCTGAGGCCCTGAATTCTGATGTTTTCTTTGCCAAAGGAATCCACCTCTTCCTGTAGTACAAAAAGTGGTCTCCCCATCTCCAGTGGTCATAGCTACCCACACCCAGTGTTAACTGGCCTCTTCACCCTCATCTAATGGGATTAACCCTGCATTACCTGAGGAATCCATAATGGCCATCCCTGAGACAACTACCATGCAAGACCATGTAGACTCTCCTCAGGACACCCCCACCGCACCTCACTTTTATACCTATAACTAGACTCAAGTCCCAGTAGGAAGTACACAGTACGTTAAACTCTGAAAAAAAAAAACTAATTTATATGTACACAGGCAGAAATCAGGGAACATGTGGGAATGTACATGGTAGATATGGTGGTAGGAATGTAGAGTTGAATCCATCAGAATTTATTAATATGGGCTCACAAAGCCGAGATCCTATACAATGTTGCAGCTTTGAAAATTAGGAAGGGTTCTACCATCTTGTTTATTTCTTTCAAATATGAATGAAAAGGTGACCTACCATGAATGAATTATAATTGCCAGACATGCTTTGGTTTAACATAAATGAAGAGATTCAAAGGCTTTGGGAGAAATTATGAATATTAGATTGTACTTGTCATTTATTTCTAACTCATCCACTCTGGGAGAATCCAAAGTACATAATTTTCACCACAACTTTAAGAAATAAGTTTGTAATGGGGGCTCTAACAACCTTGAAGAGCTCTGTGATTACTCTTCTCTTTAGGCCAGAGCTCATAGTGGAGACTGAGTCACTGAATTGAAAAACCTAAATGCAATGACAATAATTAGATCTCAGGGTGGCAGGCCAACTAGGAGCACTCAGTCATCAAAGGCAAGATGGATATGGGTACTGTAATAGACAGCAGACTCAAAGTAACAATCCTAATAGTCTGATCAAGCTGGGGATGCAACTTCGAGGTAGAGCACCTGCTAGCATGCACAAGGCGCTGGGTTCGATCTCCCGCACAGAGGAGAAAAACAACAACAACAAAAGAATAGTCTAACCCATGAAGTCTCATACATGTGGCTAGTTTAACTTAATATTCCCATTAGTGAAACAAATGGAATGCCTACTAAATTCTTACATGATCTGTATAAGCAGAGAAGTTCTAGGTCAAGTTAATGAAGTCTAACCCAAGTCATAAAATAAAATAGATTCATAGTCCCTTCATCAATTCCCAGACTCCAGTCAGTTTATAAACATGGTTTATAGACTCGTTCAAATACAAGGAGCCAGTTCCCCTTGAAGAAGAACCCCCCAGTACAGTGCCCCCAAATCTATTCTGTTCATTTTTCTTCCAGCTTCCCTAAAGTGGACCTAAAGCCTTGAGCCAGAGTAAATATGCACTGGAGAGAAGGAAATAATAAAACTTTTCAAGGACTATCAGACTCTGGCTCTGATTGATAGTATTCCAGGAGACTGCAAATATTACTGTGTCCCATCAGTCATTAGAGTCTAGTGCATTTCAGGTGATCAGTGAAGTCTGAGCTCAGGTCTGTCTTACATTAGAGCAACAAGTCTCTGCTATGGTCTGAATGTTTGTGTCCCCTTAATAATTCTTATGTTGAAATCCTCACCCAGAAGGTGATGATATTTAGATGTAGGACCTTTGGGAACTTATTAGGCCAAGATGATGGATCCCTTAGAAGTGGCATTAATTCCTTTATAAAAGAAACTCCAGAGAGAAGCCTCATCCTTTCCATCATCTGAGATCACAGTCCAAAGGTACCTTCTATGTACCAGAAAATGGGCTCTCACTAGGCGCCAAAGTTAGTGACTCTTTAGACTTCAATTTCTCAGCCTCCAAAACTATGCAGAATAAATTTCCATTGTTATAAACAATCCAGAGTGCATAACTGGAATAGATTATAATGATCGATTTTAGTATCCACTTGACTGGATTAAGGGATATCCAGATAGCTTATAAAGAATTATGAATTCTCAATCATTGTATTAATAGGCACTGAGCAAGTCCTACTGAAAGGGAAAGCCAGGGCTTCAGCACTTGACTAGAATGACTGGGCTATACCAGGTGTTCTTGTGAGGGTGTTTCCAGAAGTCTGTAAGTCAATGGACTAATTTGGGGAAGATCTACCCTCCATGTGGATGGGCATCATCCAATAGGCAGAATTTCCAAATGAAACAAACAAACAAAAAAGGCAGAAAGATAAATTCTTTCTATCTCTTCTGAATTCAGGATGCCTTTTTCTTCTTGCTGCAGACATCAGAACTTTCGTGTTCTTCAACTTTTTGATTCCAGGACTGTCTGGGTACTCAGGCCTCTATCCTCAAAGTAAGAGTTACACCATCAGCTCTTCTGGTTTTGAGGGCATCAGACTTGATAAGCTATTCTTCCAATTTCCCTGGATCTCCAGCTTGCAGATGATCTCGTAGAACTTCTTAGCCTCCATAATTGAGTGACATCTGAGCCAGTTCCTTCATAGATCTTTTCTGATGTCTCTCTCCCTTTCCCCCCAACAAACATCTTATTGATTCTGTCTAGAGAAACCTGACTAAAACACAGATATACTTAGCAGCTGGCAGAATCCCCATATTGATTTAACTGACCTGTGGAAGGAGAAATATTATGAGAAAGGGCAAAGAGATGGAAGCCATTTCCACCCATGGATTCCTGAGCCTATGAATCTGGACTATGGGATAAACAGTGCAATGTGTTATCAAATGCTGATTCAGAGCATATAAACCTTTTGACCAGGCCTTAAAGGTCGGTCCTACCACCTGGCTAGTACTGTTTCTCATTTTTCAAAAGACCATTCTAATGTTCTGACAAATCATCTTCTGCAGATGTTGTGGGAAGCTTGTTAAGAACAGTGTACTCCATTGAGCATTGGTTCCTTGCTACACTTTATTTGCTGTGAAGCATTTTCCTTGATCAGAAGCAATGCTGTGTGAAATAACCATGATGATGGATAAGGCATAATGTGATGCCACAGATGGCAATTTTGGCAGAAGTTTTGTGTGTAGGCAAGACAAATCCTTATCCAGAGTGTTTTCTGCAGTGACTAGCTAGTTCTTTTCCACTACTATAATGAAATAGCTGAGGCTGGAAAACTTAAAAAAGAGGTTTATTTAGCTCAGAGTGCAAGCAGCTGGGCCTGTGGCTGCTCCACCTCAGGGTGGGTAGTGGCACTGTGGGCATGTTGGAGAGGAAGAGATTATGAGTGAGAGGAGAGAAAGAGGAAAGGCAAGGGTTGGGGTCAGGCTTGCTCTTTTTATACCATTTTCACCAGAACTAAAGCAGACTACTACCTCAATCCATTCTGAGGGCAGTGACCGGATCCCAAGGACATCTTACCAGGCTCCACCCCTAAAGGTTCCACCACCTCTCACACCACCACACTGGGGACCAACCTCCCAAAACATGAACTGTGGGGAATAAATCACATTGAACCACAGCTCTAGCTTTGCAGTGATCATCTTTGCATGTAAAAATGTTTTTCTGTGGCCCACATTATTTTTTACGGATGGATTCCTGGAAGGGAAAACATTAAATCAAAGGGCCTGAATATTTTATAGTATTTGAGCCATATTGCCAACTTGCTCTTCAGAAAACATGTAGTAATTCAGAGTTTCCTTTCAGCATCCCTTTAAAAAATGTTACCACATCAAATAAATCTTAACAGGAACTTTAAAAAATATGTTTACTGATTTTATTAGTGATAAAAGATTACTAGTATTAGTTTCATTTCTTTGATTACTAATGAAATTGAATAGTTTGCTACATATTTTCTGGTTGTTTCTCTTGTGAATTATCTGTTTATGAGTTTTGTGGCTTTTATTAATTATCTCTGTTTTTAACAACTTACTTAAAATCATATGATTTCAAGTTAAATCTGTGATTTAGAAAATCTACTTAATCTATACAAATATTTTCTCTGTATATTTAAAATTTTAGCCTTTGAAATGTGATCATTTTAATTATCAAGTAGTCAATCTATTTAGTTGTTATTTCTTCTAATGCTTCTCTACTTAAAAACATGTTTTGTATTTAAAATTAGATTAATTTTATCTCACATTTTCCTGCAGAATTCTTTTCTTTCCTTTCTCCCTTTGACTTTTTTCTTGTGAACTTCTGTTTTTTAAAATTTTATTTTGATGTACAGCAGGGATGAAAAGTAGATCCCATCTTTCAATAAAAATTCATTCAATCAATATTTATTTATTCAATAAAAATGTATTCAGGGCTAACTATGGATCAGACACAGTGTTAGATATGATAAGTGGAGGCAAATGTTGTTATGGATATCTTAGTCATATTTGAGATCTGTGGGAAAGGCCATCTGACTGATTATTATCATGGGAAAGGGGAATATGGAAATGTGTGTAGAGGTAACTCCGCATGCTAAGGATCCTGCTGCTCCTTTTGTATAGTGTGATATCACTCACTCCATGAAGAATCATATCTTATGATGAGGGATGTGCTCAACAATGTTAAAAACTGCGAAGGAACATAAAGCATCGTTTAATCCTAAAAACAACAGATTGATAATATTCACCCTTTGTTCTCTTTGTCTAATTACTTAAAAGTAAAAAGGTATAAAAGTAAGTTAAGCTGGAGGCTATAAAGGAAGAGTTCTTGTGTGAGAGTATCTAATAATAGTGATAATAAAGGACTGTAGAGTCACAAGTTTGTCCTGAATCTGTTTGAGCCTGATCTCATAGTACTACGAATCTTCCTAATCTCCTAAATAGATTAACTCCATCTGTTTTTACGGGTATACTTACGAGTTACTGTCTTTATGGTTTTTAGAGAATGGCTGACATAGAACTTACTTTTGTGCTAATTGTTTACAAAAAAGCAACGCTTTCCTGTCTTCTTTATTGTTGTCTTAGCATGATCCCTGACCTATGTATGCCTTGTCTGGTCCCCCACCAACTGCCACAATGGACCTCTAGATGAATACCCTGATGAATATGTTTTATAATCCTTACCTCAAAGTACAATATATTAGAAATAGGATCAGATGAATCAATTAAAATTATGAATGTTCCTATTTCTCATAAACATAAACATAAAGAAAAAAAAGAACAAAATCAGAAATAAAGAACTGTTCCTAGGGTTTTTGAAGGACTGGCAGGAGAAACCCTTGTAGGATCATAAAAGAGATAGGAAATCATGAATTTATTCAGCACTCATTCAACCAAGCAGAGTTGGCCATGCTCCCCTCACAGAGCTTAGCTACCCCATTCATCATGTACTGTAATTAAGATGGTTGATAACTATTCTATTTTCCTTCCAAAATGAAGGAAGACAAGAGGCTTTGCACACATCCTGAAGAGAGATCTCTGAGGAATTTCAGCTGACTCTTAAGAATAAATAGGAACAAGATCAGTTTTGACCAACTTGGTCTTAAAATACCTGGAAGGCGAGTATAACCTAAGCACAGTTCTACATGGACATTTAAAAGGAAAAATCAATGTTGTTTTTTTTAAAATGGAACTTAAGATGTACAATTGTTTCAGCCCTCCCAAAAGTAGGTAAAGCTGGAGGCTATAAAGGAAGGGTCCTTGTGTGAGAGTGCTTAATAATAATGATTGCAAAGGGCTCTAGAGTCACAAATATATTCTGAGTTAATTTGAGTCTGATCTCATAGATCTATAAATATTTCTAACTTCCTCCATTGATAAGCTTAATCAGTTTTTCACTGATAAGATTATGTGTTACTGTCCTCATGGTTTTCACAGACTGGCTAAAATAATAATTGCTTTTGTGTTAATTGTTTACAGAAATTAATGCTTTACTGACTGTTTATTGCTGTCTTAGTATGATTTCTACCCTCTGTATGCCTTGTTCAGTCACATGCATGTGTCACTGTGGACCTCGGGACTGCTCTGATGCTGAATATCCTAAAATGTCCACCCCCCTCCCTCCCACACACAGACACCTGATAGAGAACAAGCACTTTGGGTTACTCCCCCCAACTTCACTCTCTTTCAGCAGGAAGCCGTTTGGAGATGTTGTCACCCATTTTTCCATAGATATGGAATGTAGAAATTGACAGTGGGGAAATGTAACAGTGGACCACTTCATGCTTTTGGATATAACCCTTGAAGCTCTGCCCCTGCAATGGATTTTTTAAATGGATATGTTTGTTTCTCTTCCTCTCTCCCTGCTCCTCTCTTTAATGTCTCCTCCTCCCTAATCTCAGGGAAAAAAAGGATTACCTTTCTTTCCCATTTTAAGCAGATTCATCTGTCCTTGAGTACATAGGTACCCTAGGAAGGAAGTAATCTAGAATTTGGGGATGGTACCAGAAAATCTCAGAAATGACTATCTGCCAAATTAACAAGTGAATTACAACTCCAACAGAGAACTTATGGAATATAGCCTTGGGATCACCTCTTTTATAACCCCTGTTCCTAATGATGGGCAGAATCACAGTTTTTGGAACAGGAGTCCCCTGTTCTCTTTTATTAGTAAAGCAGTGATCATTTTTCCTTTTTTTCAAAAAAACTCCATGGGCTGGGGTTGTGGCTCAGTGTCAGAGTGCTCACCTAGCATGTGTGAGGCACTGGGTTCAATCCTCAGCACCACATAAAAATGAAATAAAGATACTTGTGTGTCCACCTACTACTAAAAAATAAGTATTCAAAAAAAACCATAACAATACAAAACTGTCCTTATGGTTGAATTGGCTTTGAGGACAAGGATGAAGCTTTCAGAAAGAGAGTATAAGGTCCTTCCTTAGCATCTGGACAGCCATCTTAAGTGACAGCCATCATTTTAAGGAAAAAGTTTCACTTTCCTGCCCAAGGACCTTTCTGAGAAAGGCTCATTACTCCCTCATACGAACCCAACCCTTAACCACCTGCAAAGGACCTGCCCAGCTCTGATCGCTGAGCCTCCCCCATAAAAGTTCCAGAACTCTTGCCTCTCTCACCTATAGAGTGATGACCTTTATTTGTCAGCTCTGACAAATAACTCTCACGTGTGTCTCTGCCAGGTCTCTGTCTTTCATTTCTCGCTTACCCGTCTCCTGTTCCTTGCTTTCCCTTCATTTTGGTGCTGAAACCTGGGATCAGGCTCCCCAGTGTGCCCGTCCCCTTTTCAAGGGTCACTGAGCATCCTCTGGCCCAGATCCGAATTCCACAATGGGGCCAGGCCCTTAATTCTGTCGAACGCCTTCTCTGCACCCACCACTGGACATTTCTCTGGTCTACCTAAATGACTATGGGTCCAGGATAGTGGACTGTGGATCATCAGGCACTCCCAGGGTTCTTGTGTGGTCGGGGGCACCCCCAGCCACAGCTTTCACAGCTACAGCTGATCCTTACTGTCAACCAAGTACATAGGTGGTCTTTTATTTGGGTCCTAGGTTTTGAGAAAAAAACACCCAGGATGATTGGGAGTTGTTCCTGGTGAGACTACCTCTCAGCCTTGGACTTCTGTCCCTTCTACAAACTTCAACTCATACTACATAGTCCCAGCTGGGTGCCCAAGTTCCTCTATGGGCTCCTGCCTCGATGCTTACCCAGTGGTGGTGACAACCCCATGTATTACTAACTGTCCTCTAGACTAGGTGATACTAGAGACCAGGGGACGCCCTACCTCTAAACTCACCTCCTACATCTCACGATGGGCAGCTCCTCATCCATTCCCTCCCATAGTCTCCCCCTCTAGGCTGCGTCCTGGATAACTTAAGTTCTCTTTCTCTTCCCCCAGACCTTACCCCCTTTCAAAACTTATCCTCTTGTGCAATCAGATCTGGCCTCAATATCCTTTGGATAACGACTCTAAATGGCTGCTTAATGCCACTCTAGATTCCAATATTATTAGGGATCTTTTCAACTATTGTGAGCATTCAGGAAAATGCAAAGAGATACCATACATTCAGGCCTTATCCTTTCTGCATTCTAAGCCCTCTCTCTGCAACTCTTGCTCTCCTGCACAAGTCCTCTTAGCTCTCACTTTCCCTACACGTGTTTCCAAAGGGACAGAAGATCCTACCTAGGACTCCTTCTCCTTTGACCCAGAGAATGAGCCCCACCACACCACAATTCTCTTTCTAGTGAAGCCTCCACAGCAACTGTCCCTTTGGCCCCTCCACCCATCTCTCCTCCTGCCACACACTCACAGGCTGCTGCTGCCCAACCCAAATCTCTGTGTCCTCTATGAAAGGTGGCTGGGGTAGATGGTGCAATCTGGGTTCATGTGCATTTCTCTTTGTCAGATGTTTCACAGATAGAAAGGTGGCTTGGGTCCTATACTTTGATATACCATGTATATCAAAGAGTTTCAATATATGACTCAATCATAGAATTTGACTTTCCACCATGTCCATATGATCTTTTCTAACACCCTCCTTCCCAAGGAGCTCAGACGAGTTTGGGAGAAGCTAGAAATTATGCTAATGAGGTACATCAGACGTCCCCTGCCCATCCGATTGACAATGAAGCAGTTCCTAATGGGAACCCCAGTTGGGATTATAATTTGCCTAGAGGAGTAACTAGTAGAAACCAATTCATTACCTACCTCATGGCAGGACTTAGAAAGGCAGCCCATAAGGCTATCAATTATGAAAGGCTCCAGGAAATCTTCCAAGATAAGAATGGAAACACCTCAGCATTCAGACCGCCTGACCAAGGCTTTATGACAATATACTAATCTGGACCCTGAGACTCCAGAGGGGAGACAACTATTAATGTCCAAATTTTTCCTCCCAGAGTTTCCCTGATATTAAGGCCAAACTAAGATGCCTCGAGAGGGGATCCCTAACTCCCCAAGCTGAGGTTCTGGAAGTGGCCTTTAAGGTGTATAACGAGAGAGACAAGAAGGAAGAGAAACAGAAGTATCCGATGCTCCCTCAAGCCATTGGTCCAGACTTAGCCTCTGTCCCTGGTATTGCTGGCCCACGGAAGGGTCCCTTGGGACTTCCCAAACCATGTTTTAAATGTGGTCAGATGGGTTGCTGGGCTCATATATGTCCTTGCAAGCCTTGAAAGCCTCTGGGCCCTTGTACTAAATGCCATCAGAAGGGACCCTGGGCCATTGATTGTCCCCCAGTCTATAGTGGTCCCCAGCCATCTGGCCTTTCAGGTTCCCCTTTCCAACTCCTAGGACTGGCTGCAGAGGACCGACAAGGCCCAGGTCCCCATCACTGACCACTACCATCACTCCACGGGATGGACCCTACTGTCTGGGATGTTTCAAGTCCTTCTATTGCCTCACACCATAAGGTCCATTCTCATCCCTCTCAAAGACCCCCTCCCATTTTCTGGCCCAATCACAATATTTGCTCTCCCGACAAAAACTCCAGGGCTTACAGCCTATCATTTACAAGACCTCTTGTGAAAGGGAGTCCTTAGACCTACTCATTCCCCTTATAACACCCCCATATTGGCAGTAAAAAAAGCCTAATGGTTCCTACTGCTTGGTCTAAGACCTCTGTTCTATCAACTCTGTGGTCATCCCAATCCATCCAATCTGCAGTGGTAACCAACCCTTATACTCTTCTCTCCACCATTTCTTCTGGGACCTCTTACTTCTCAGTACTAGACCTGAAAGATCCCCCTTTCTCTATTCCCCTCCATTTGACTCTCAAGACATCTTTGCCTTTACATGGACAGACCCTGAGCCCTATAACTCCACTCAGCTGACATGAACAGTTCTCCCCCAAGGGTTCCCATCAGCCTTCATATCTTTGGACAGGCCTTGGCTAAGAACCTAGCATCCATACTCAACCTATGGTGCTAGAGTATATTGATAACCCCCTTATTTGCAGTCCCTCCTTTGAGGTCAGTCATCAGGACACTTGTAAACTTCTTAAATTTCTTTCTGCCTGTGGCTATAGGGTTTCTCCATCCAAGGTACAGCTTTCCTTGGCAATCATAACATACCTAGGCCTCCTCCTGACCCCTACACACAAAGCCATTACAGTTAATATAAAGGACCTCATCTCTAATATACATATGTCTTCTGCTAAAGAAGAAAACCTTTCCTTTCTAGGTATGGCAGGATTCCTCAGAACTTGGATTCTTAACTAGTCAATATTGGCTAAGCTTCTATATAATGTGGCCCAGGGCACACTCTCTGAACCCCTATTGCACTCTGTTATAAAGCCCTTGACCCATGCTTCAGCAGGCCCTCCTCCAGGCCCCTGCTCTCCATCTCCCTGATCTCACATGCCCATTTCACCTTTAAGTGGCTGAAAAGCAGGAATTTGCTCTAAGGTCCTCATGCTGAGGCCAACCTTTGTCCCTGGGACTTATCTATAAAAGGGTATTGACCTTCCTGTTTGGGGATGGGCCCCTTGCCTACTAATGTTGGCCACAGCCTCTCTACTCATTAACAAGTTAAAAGAACTCACCTTTGGGCCCCCACTCACCATCCTGGCTTCCATCACCTAAAGGAATTCCTTACCTACAAGGGCTTACATTCCTTATCTCCATGCTGCCTTTTATCTCTACAGGTTTCCCTGATGGAAGATTCCAGTCTTACTTTCCACATGTGGTCACCTTTAAACCCTACTACTCTCTTCCCACCTCTTGTCCTCTTACCCATTATGCACTGAAACTCTGGAGGAGCTTCTTCCACATCCCTCCCACATACAGGAAGGCTCCTTGCTCCTAGCAACACACACATAGAGGGAGTTTGTCAGACAGAGTATACTATAGTCTCTCTAACCTTGGTTGTAGAGGCAGCTCCCCTGCCAATAATACATCCAAATCATCAGGCTGAACTTATTGCCCTCATAAGAGACTTCACTTTGGCAAAGGGAGCCTCCCTCAGTGTCTACACTGATCTTCCTGCTTAGCTCACCACCCTCTGATTCTTCACTACCCCTTGCTCCTTATCTTTTCTGGCCCCTTCTTGCATACATTAGGAACCTTCTTTGGTAATAAAGTAATACTCTTCTGGCAAAGTCTAGTTGTGCCTCTTCCCCTTCTCCCACTCTGTCTCCTGGCTACCTGATATGTTTTAACCCTCCCTACAGGTCCCCCTCCTCCTCCTCTCAACTCTCAAAGTGGAATGAACCCTATCTGGTAATTCTTACCACCCCCTTGGCAGCCTGTCTTGAGGGCATCCCATATTGGGCTTATAACAACCATTTAAAATGGTTTTCTCTGCCCTTTAATACAATGACATTCAGAGGCCCTCTCAAGATGTGTTTCTCCAAAGCCAGAACCCCCAACCTTCCTTCAGTTTCTGAGCTGCTGTGTGGTTCTGCAGAATCAAAGGGATCTTGATCTTTTTAAGGCCAAAAAGGGCAGACTTTGTATCTACATAAGGAATGCTATTTTTATGTCAATCAATCTGGTATAGTAAAGGACAAGATAAAACAACTCCAACAGGACCTTAAACATTGGAAACAACAGCTCTCCTCTACTGAAGGATGGCAGTTAAGTTACTCCCTTTTCTCCAGTGAGCACTTCCTTTTCTGACCCCTCTCCTTGTCATAGGCCTTCTGTTGATGCTTATCCCCTGGTCATTAAATTGGTTCAATACCAGATCCAAAAAATCTCTAATCAAACTTTAAACCAGCTTTTGTTACAGAAATACCAATCCCTCATCAAAAATTGGGGCACTGGGGACAGCATTCCATCACTGCTCAACCTGCATGATGACACCCCGTGCCTCTAATGAGGATTCAAATGCCACCCCTTTCCAGCAGGAAGCAGTTATAGAAGATTGACCTACGTCACTGTTCCCTAAGGGTCCCAATAAAAAACAAAAAGGGGGAATATAAGGTCCTTAGCATCTGGATGGCCATCTTAAATGACAGCCACCATTTTAAGGAAAAAAGTTTCACTTTCACACTCAAGGGCCTTTCTGAGAAAGGCTCACCACTCCCTCATACCAAACCAACCCTTAATCACCCACATTAGGATCCGCCTGTCTCTGATTCCTGAGCCTCCCTGATAAAAGTCCCAGCATTCAAGCCTGCTTTGCCTCTCTTTCCTATAGAGAGATGGCCTTTATTTGTCAGCTCTGACAAATAAACTCTCTTATGTATTTCTGCCTGGTCTCCATCCATCTTCCATTTCTCACTTACACGTCTCTCATTTCTCGATATCCCTTCAAAGAGCTCGCTCTCTCTCTCTCTCTCTCTCTCTCTCTCTTTCTCTCTCTTAATCTCTCTCTTTAAATAAATTTTTTTGTTTGCTCTTGCCTTGGCATTTTTGGGGTGTTGAATGTCCAACAGTGAAGAGAATAGAACACTATCCTGATTTTCAAGACCAGTTTAAGATGGGGGCTCTGTAGAGATCATCATCGGAGTAAGCTCCTCCACTCCATGTCTTTCTGTATTTTCTCTGGAGGACAGTAATGCCCACCCATCAGCTAATTAGAAGTAGTTAGTACAAGCTACCATCTACAAGACTTGGGTGCCTAGATTAACAGCCAAGGTGGCTTCTAATCCCTGTCCTGTAGGTTAGGCATGTTGGCTTCTGCCACTAGTAAATTCTTCCAAACCTTTAAACAATAGACACCACTCCATCTCAAACTCTACCAAGAAGTAGAAGAGTAAGGAACAAATCCCAACTCATATTACCCAGATACCAAAGCCAGACAAAGATAAGACAGGAAAAAACTTATGACTAATACACTTTATGGGTATAGATGCGAATGTCCTTAAAAAAAAAAAAAACTAAACCAAAGTCAGGAGCATATTTAAAAATTACATAACATTGTTTTGGGGTGTGGAAGACTCAATTTAAATTTTCCATTCATGAAAACATCACGTAATCCCTTACCCCTCTCCTCCTCTTTGAAGGGCACCAAATTCAAAAGTTTTCTTGACCAATCCCATGGGACACAGTGTCCACTCGCTGTTCCTGAGTCACCCTGCCAATCAGAACCTGCCACATTAATTACACAACCCTTCTTAAGCTGAAGCTTGCAAGCTCACGCTTTTTGCCCTCTTCCTCTTCTTTCTCTTTCTCTCTGCTCTTTTCCTCTCCCTCTCCCTCTCTGTCCTCCTTCTCTCCTCTCTCTGCTCTCTGCCTCTCCTTTTCTTCCCCTTTGAGCAGCCCCCCAATAAAATCTCTTAGTTGAATTTCCATCTTGGGTGAGTCACTCGCCTTTCAATTGTCACTGGGATTAACTTCAGGAATGCAAGAATGATTCAACATACAAAATGGAGTAGGGATCCAAGATGGTGGGCCAGAGGGAGGCAACATTCTATGTTGCTCCATGACCTGGGACTCAAGTTGTGAGAATACTGCTTCTCTGCAAGCGAAATCCCTGCTCCCGCATGAGAATCACAGCCACCATGCCCCTCCAGGGCTCCAGGCTTCAGCATCAGAGTAGATCTCCCAACTACTCACCCATGCAGGACTATTGGGTACCCAAGCAGGCACCATCAACACCTGAGCAGAACTTTTGGTCACCCATACAAGCAGAAATTACTGACGCCACTCCCACAGAGAACATCAGGCAGCTTCCCACCTGCAGGAACTCTGGCCAATACTTCTCTGTGGACCCCCATCTACTAACATGGGGCTCCCCTGGTTGTGGTCATCTTGGGACTCTGCAGCAGCAGGTAGTCCCCTACATGCAGTAGCCTGCCTGCATTCAAGAACTTCACACAGGCTCTGAAGTCAGCTGACAGCCACACACTGCACAAGCTCATCTTTGAACTCATCATCTAATACCATCACTCAGCTCCCCCCACAGGACCTGACATCCCACCGCTGAAAGCAGGCATCTCCATCTTGGGCCATCACCATCTTCAGTGGGGGCAACTCCCAGGTTTGGAACTCCAGCTGGCCAGGTACCCAGTTTCTAACTTCCCCGTCTCCCCAGCAGCCGCTACTCCGGCATAGTGACACTCTGATTACCTTCACTATCCTGAGGGTGGAGATATCAGCTAACAACAGATAACCCCACATGTTGGATAAGAAGGGAAGCAGGAAAGACATGGATTTCCAACCAAAACAATCCTGTTTCTTCCTTCAAGATTTTTTTCCCCTCTCCCTCCCTGTTCTCTCGCACTCACATCCCTAACATATGTAAAATCAAGTACTCTACATGAATTAGAATTTTGAAGATTGAGACACCTGAATAGTACATTACAGCTGTTAGATATATACTTTTGTCCCACCACTTTCTACTATTTTAACATTTTTTATTTTACTCAATATATATGTGTGTTTGTTTTATATACTCTACTGTCTTCCCACTTACTTGTCTACCCAAAATTACTTCCTCTCCCTTCTCCTGCTACTAACCTTCCTTTTTAGATTTCTTTCACACTTCCTAAGATACAACAACACTATATCCTCACCTCCTACCTCCTTAGCATATCATCCTACACCTCACCCCTGGTTCTTTGTCCACCATCAGAAACTGTACAACCTTTTAAAACCTACTGGGTATATTGTAGATAATAATTGAATTTACCATTTCTCTACATTGTGACCAAACTATAAACATCTTAAAAGCAAACATTTGTTTTTAGGGTGTATATTGTTTATATTGGGATCTGATAACATTGTCTTTTACCTCCATGGAGAGGTATTGAATCCCTTCAGGGGCACTATAAACCTATAGTGTAAAAACAATAATGCCTCAGGGTCCACAGTGCTAGAAGGGAAGACACAAAAGCAATATAAAAATACAAGGGAAGAAAGTGCCCCAAACATATCAAGATGCCACATTATTAGAATCCACAGCAGAAGAAATTAGAGAAGGAGTTCAGAATATACATTATTAAAATATTCTATGAATTAAAGGATGATATAAAAGAGCAAATGCAGGCAGCAAAATATCATTTTGATAAAGAATTACATAAACAAATACAGAAAGCAAAATATTACTTCAATAGGGAGACAGAGGTTCTAAAAAAAGAGAGAAATTCTTGAAATGAAAGAAACACTAAACCAAATTAAAAGTTCAATTGAAAGCATCACCAACAGATAAGACCATTTGTAAGACAGGACCCTTAGACAATGAAGACAAAATATATAATCTTTGTCTTCATGTAGACAGCACAGTGAAAAGGGTGAGAAACCATGAGCAGAACATTCAAGAAATATAGGATAGCATAAAAAGATCAAATTTAAGATTTATTGGGATAGATGAGGGCATAGAGTTCCAACCTAAAGGAATGAGCAATCTATTCAATGAAATAATATCAGAAATTTTTCCAAATACGGAAAATGAATTGGAAAGCCAAATTCAAGAGGCTTATCAGATGTCAAATATACAAAATCACAACAGATCCACAGGCACATTATAATGAAAATGACTAACATACAGAATAAGGAGAGAATTTTTAAAAGCCAGAGAAAAAGGAATAAGATTACATATAGGGGAAATCAATTAGATTATGTGCAGATATTGCAACCCAGACCCTGAAAGCTAGAAGATCCTGGAACAACATATATCAAGCTCTGAAAGAAAATGGATGCCAACCAAGAATTTTATATCCAGCAAAACTAAGCTTCAGACTTGATGATGAAATAAAAACCTACCATGATAAACAAAAGTTAAAAGAATTTACAACTCAAAAGCCTATACTACAGAACATACTCAGCAATATATTCCATGAAGAGGAATTGAAAAACAACAATGAAAATCAGCACAGGGAGGTGTTACACTAATGGAAAAACTAATCAAAGGAGAAATCAAGTCAAGTTAAATACAAAAATAAATCACCCAAAATGACTGGGAATACAAATTATGTCTTAATAATAACCCTGAATGTTAATGGCCTAAACTCACCAATCAAAAGACCTAGAGTTGCAGATTGGATTAAAAAACCAGACCAAATAATATGCTGCCTCCAAGAGACTCATCTCATAGGAAAAGACATCCACACACTGAAGGTGAAAGGTTGGGAAAAATCATACCATGCACATGGATTGCAGAAACAAGCAGGGGTTTCCATCCTCATATTAAATAAAATAGACTTCAAGCCAAAGTTAATGAAAAGGTATAAAGTAGGATATTTCATACTGCCCAAGGGAATCATACACCAACAATACATAACAATTAAAAATATGTATGCCCCAAACAATGGAGCATCTATGTTCATCAAACAAACTCTTCTCAAGTTCAAAAGTCAAATAGACCACAACAAATAATTTTGGGTGACTTTAACACACCCCTTTACCACTGAATAGATCTTCCAAACAAAAGCTAAACAAAGAACTTTAGATGTAACTGACATATATAGAATATTTCATCCTTCACCGAGCAAATACACTGTCTTCTCAGCAGCACATGGATCCTTCTCTAAAATAGACCATATATTATGCCGCAAAGCAACTCTTAGCAAATACAGCACAGTAGAGATATTACCCTGCTTTCTATCAGATCATAATGGAATGAAATTTGAAATCAATGATAAAATAAAAATTAAAGTCTACTCCAACACCTGGAGACTAAATAATATGCTACCAAATGAACAAAGGATTGCAAAAGACATCAAGGAGGAGATTAAAAAATTTTTAGAGGTGAATGAGAACACAGATACAACATATCAAAATCTCTGGGACACTATGAAAGCAGTTCTAAAAGGAAAGTTTATTGCATGGAGTTCATTCCTTAAAAGAAGAAAAAGTCAACAAATAAATGACCTTATACTACATCTCAAAGCCCTAGAAAAAGAAGAACAAATCAACACCCAAAGCAGTCGAAGGCAGGAAATAATTAAAATCAGAGCTGAAATCAATGAAATGAAAAACAAAAGAATCAATTGAAAAAAATTGACAAAACAAAAAGTCGGTTCTTTGACAAAATAAATAAAGTTGATAAACACTTAGCATTGCTAATGGAGAGAAGTAATGAGGAAACTGAAATTACTAACAAAGGTGATGAAAAAGAAAATATCACAACAGACACTACAGAAATACAGAAGATAATTAGAAATTATTTTGAAAACTTGTACTCCAATAAAATAGAAAATATTAAAGGCATTGACAAATTTCTAGAGTTATATGTTATACCCAAATTGCATCAAGATAATAGGCACAATTTAAACAGATCAATTTCAAGCGATGAAATAGAAGACATCATCAGAAGACTACCAACCAAGAAAAGCCCAGGACCGGATGGATACACAGCTGAGTTCTACAAAAACCTTTAAAGAAGAACTAATACCAATACTCTTCCATTTATTTCAGGAAATAGAAAAGGAGGGAGCACTTCCAAACTCATTCTATGAGGCCAGAATCACCCTGATTCCAAAACCAGGCAAAGACACATTAAATTAAAAAACAAAAAAAAAAAAAAACCTTCAGACTAGTATCTCTAATGAACATGGATGCAAAATTTCTCAATAAAATTCTGGCAAATTGAATACAAAAACAGAGTTCACCACCATCCAGTGGGGTTTATCCCAGGGATGCAAGGTTGGTTCAACATACGGAAATCAATAAATGTAATTCATCACATCAATAGATATAAAGATAAGAATCGTATGATCAACTCAATAGATGCAGAAAAAGCATTTGACAAAATATAGCACCGCTTCATGTTCAAAACATTAGAAAAACTAGGGATAACAGGAACATATCTCAACATTATAAAAGCAATCTTATAAGCTCCAGGCTAACATCACTGTAAATGGAGACAAATTGAAAGCATGTTCTCTAAAAACTGGAATAAGACAGGGTTGCTCTCTTTCATCACTTCTATTTAACACAGTTCTTGAAACACTGGCCAGAGATGAAAAAACATTAAAGATATACAGATAGGAAAAGAAGAACTCAAGTTAGAACTATTTGCTGACAATATGATTCTATAACTAGAAAACCTTAACATTAAGGAGGACCTCACTTTGGTGGGCACATATTCCTGCAATGAATGCAAGATACATGTCAAACCACGTCTCATCAGGTCATTGCAAGAATTGACAATATTGGTAATCACACCCATGATTAGAGAAAAACACTACAGATGGTAACTCAGGCTGGAGTGGAAGAGTTTGTAAACAAAAATAAGACTGCCACACAAAAGAGCTGAAGGTTGCTAATAGGTTACACTGAAATCTGGAATATCATTTTCCTAAGCTAACAATGGTTTTTAGCAGTTAACTACTAGGTGTAGAAAAGTTTTATATGATTATACACATTCTTATCACATACTATGAAGTTAGTTTATAGAGTGACCTCCCCCACCCGCCCTAGTTTTGTAAACATAGTAGCTTCACATCTTGGACCTGGAAGGTCATGCCATTAAGTATTAAACAATAAAAATGGATTAATGTTAATTATGTAGTACACCACACATTAATAGTGAAGAAAAAAGTCAACATGATCATTTGATGCATAAAAAGCAGTTGGCAAAATCTAATACCTTTCCATAATTAAAAAAGATATACACACACATACACACACAAACATACAACAACAACAACAAATATAAAAGGAAACTTCCTCAAACTCATGAAAGGCATTTATTAAGAATCTAAATTATATTTATTATTTATTGAAAGTTAGAACCACAGAAATTAGGCAAGAAAATTTTTTTGAAGTATCTACTTGAGAAAGAAAGAAAAAACTGTCTATTTGCAGATGGCAGGATCTCGCATATAGAAAACACAAAGCTGGATATGGCAAGTGAACTCATGTTCACTTGGGAGGCTATGTAAGAGGCTGAAACAGGAGGAACATAAGAAGGAGGTCAGCCTGTCAACTGGTCAGAACATGTCTGAATATAAGAAAGGACTGGGGATGTAGTTCAGTGGTAAAGTGGTTGCCTACTATGCATAAGGCACTGGGTTTGATTTGATTCTTAGTACCACACACAATCTCTCTCTCTCTCTCTCTCTCTCTCTCTCTCTCTCTCTCTCTCTCTCTCTCTCTCTCTTTCACACACACACACACACACACACACACACACATACACACACACTTAAAGAATATACACACATGCACACACAATTAGAACTGATAATAAATAAGTTTCCATTCTATTTTGTGGAATAGTTTGAGAGGCTCTTGGCATTATCCTGGATGGTCAGTTTTCTCTCCTCTCATCTCCAGCCCTTGCCAGGAAGCCAGCCAGGTCAGGTGCTGTGATTATCACTCTTGCCACATTTTAAGGATGAGAGAAATGCTAAGTGTTTCCCCAAGGTCTAAGGAGCCAGACAGTGTTGCTTCCTGGGCTTGGGTCTCCAGAGAGCCATACTTTTCCCTTCCAGGAGGCCAGCCCCTCAGTGTCTCTTACACCCCCAGGAAACACACTTACCTGAACCTAGAACAGACTGGCAGGGCAGCCATAAAAATCAATAAAACATGTTTCTAAGAATTAAACAGTCATGGGGGTCAAGGCACTCCCAACAGGGGAGTGAGTGAGGGCTCAGGCCCAAGAGGCCTCTATTTGGGGCTCACATCCTGGCATCACTGGGTGGGAGGGGGCCTCCTGCTGCAGCACTGGGCGGATGGGAAGATAAACACAGAGTCAGTACATGGGGCTTTTCCTCACCTCCACCCCAGAGCTCACAGGCAAGTCCCTGGGCCTCTGGAGGCAGGACAAAGGAGAGGGCTGGCACCAAAAGTTACTGTAAGAGTACCTGAGGAGCACCGAGGGTTACCTACCCCACTGCACTCTTAATGCTCCACTCTGTATGTTTCATATAAAACTTCAAGTAAAAATTCCCCCCCAAAAATTCCTTTAAAACATCATAAACTAGTGGACTAGTCTTAGTTCTCATTAATAGCTGAGGAAACTGAGGCCCAGAAAGATAAAGGGACTGGCCCAAGACCAACCAGCTAGTTAGCAGTGCAGTCTTTTTTGTTGTTGTTGTTGTTGTTGACTCCCTGTAAATACTTGGAGTTAGTCTTCCCAGCAGAAGCTACACACCTCAAATATACATCACTAAATATCTATCAGCTTTAGATTTGTGGGTTTCACAATGCTAAAATTAGCCTTTTTCTCTTTACTCTTTGTATGTATGTGATGGGGAGGCATATATCCGGTAAGTGATAATAAGATTAAAATAAAACATAATTCTTCTGATGGTGGACAACTCATAAGGAAGAATCCTAACACTTATAGTAGTCAAAGTTTTCCAGAGTAACAGTAGTAATTTTCCAAGAGAGAGGTAGAAAGATAAAGAAAAACTGATTATGAGAATGCTCAGAGGCTAAGGGCCAAAGAGAGCTCTAGTGTGTGAAAGCAGAGAAAATCCATGTCCATATTCAAGAGGAGAGAAAGAGTTCATCTTCCTTCCACCTTTTGGTTGTCTTTAGACCCCTGATGGTTGGATGATGTTTGCCCACACAGGTGAAGGTGGATCTTCTCTCCTCAATCTGCTCTTCTCTTCTGGAAGCACACTCACAGATACATCCAGAAATAAAGCTTTACTTGTATCTGAACATCTTTTATCCCAACCAAGGAGATACAAAAACTAACTACCATTCTTCTGTACTATTTTGCAGTAACTTGTAAGCAGAAATCTTAAAGAATATCCTTTGCAGGTCATGTTTTACATAAGAAAAAATAACCCTAATTTATAAATTTCACAAAAGCAATCAACATTAAAGAGAAAGATAAGACTCTTCCTGTCAATTATGCCTACTGACACTAAATATTAAAGATATAGTAGTTGATGTGCTGCAAACCTTTTCATTTTGTAATAAGCACCCTATGTGAATACCATGATTTAACTCTCACAACCACCTTGTGAGGCAGGAGTTACTATTTGAGTTACACAGACACAAAGCCCCAGTTCATACAAGGTCAAATAGTCACTGTCCAGGGAACATACAACCTGAAAGTGCTGCTGCCAAATTTTGAATGATATTGGATTATAAGGTCCTAGAAGACTGTGGCTATTTCTCTCTTCTTTATAAAATTCATAGAATTTATATCAATGCTTAATAATAAAGGATTTTAACATTTGTTAATGAAGTCATGAGTGAATAAATGAACTGCTATTTTTATTATTTCAAATAATGTGAATCTTCACTAGCTACAGCTCGTGGAAGTTAATGCATTGTGGAAAATAAAGATGGGATGGAGTATACCAAACCAGATCTTAACTTGTTCTTAAATAAAGGGAAGACAAATAGCCTAGATCATCCTTTGTTTTCTTATCACAGTGATAGTGTTTAATAAGAAAAGGGAGAGATTTTGATAATAATTTTTTAAAAACTAGCTTTGAGTTTTACTTAAGATGTAGTTTATTAGTGGTGGACTTTAGTGAAGAGAATGCTGTACCTCTACAAGAAGGGAGAATGATAGAGTATAGAAAATTATAATTATTTTCTCTAATAAGTACACTACTAGCTGCTGGTGGGGTTTTTGTTTGTTTGTTTATTTGTTTTGTTTTGTTTTGTGTGTGTGTGTGTGTGTGTGTGTGTGTCAGGTAGGTACTGGGGATTGAATTCAGGGGCACCACTGAGTTGCTTAGCACCTCACTTTTGCTGAGGCTGGCTTTGAACACCGTGATCCTCCTGCCTCGGCCTCCTGAGCCGCTGGCATTACAGGTATGTGCCACTGCACCCAGCTCTACTTGTGTTTTTATTCACACAACTCTGTTTATGAATAAATTTTATTCTCTCTTTATGCACTTGTTTTATTTTCTGAAATGACTATTTCTGTCTTTCACCTTTCTTTGGTGTTGGGGTTCTTTTCAATTGGCAGGTTATTGATTTATGTTCCATATATCAATTTCTTATTGATTTTATTTTATTTTTTTAATTTTTTTAGTTTTTTTTTTATTGTTGGTTGTTCAAAACATTACATAGTTCTTGATATATCGTATTTCACACTTTGATTCAAGTGGGTTATGAACTCCCATTTTTACCCCGGATACAGATTGCAGAATCACATCAGTTACACTTCCATTGATTTACATATTGCCATACTAGTGTCTGTTGTATTCTGCTGCCTTTCCTATCCTCTACTATCCCCCCTCCCCTCCCCTCCCCTCTTCTCTCTCTACCCCTTCTACTACAATTCATTTCTCCCCCTTGTATTATTTTTTCCTTTCCCCTCACTTCCTCTTGTATGTAATTTTGTATAACCCTGAGGGTCTCCTTCCATTTCCATGCAATTTCCCTTCTCTCTCCCTTTCCCTCCCACCTCTCATCCTTGTTTAATGTTAATCTTCTTCTCATGCTCTTCGTGCCTACTCTGTTCTTAGTTACTCTCCTTATATCAAAGAAGACATTTGGCATTTGTTTTTTAGGAATTGGCTAGCTTCACTTAGCATAATCTGCTCTAATGCCATCCATTTCCCTCCAAATTCTATGATTTTGTCATTTTTTAATGCAGAGTAATACTCCATTGTGTATAAATGCCACATTTTTTTAATCCATTCCTCTATTGAAAGGCATCTAGGTTGGTTCCACAGTCTTGCTATTGTGAATTGTGCTGCTATGAACATCGATGTAGCAGTGTCCCTGTAGCATGCTCTTTTTGGGTCTTTAGGGAATAGACCTAGAAGGGGAATAGCTGGGTCAAATGGTGGTTCCATTCCCAGCTTTCCAAGAAATTTCCATACTGCTTTCCAAATTGGCTGCACCAATTTGTAGTCCCACCAACAATGAACAAGTGTACTCTTTTCCCCACATCCTCACCAGCACTTGTTGTTTGACTTCATAATGGCTGCCAATCTTACTGGAGTGAGATGGTATCTTAGGGTAGTTTTGATTTGCATTTCTATGACTGCTAGCGATGGTGAGCATTTTTTCATGTACTTGTTGATTGATTGTATGTCCTCCACTGAGAAGTGTCTGTTCAGTTCCTTGGCCCATTTGTTGATTGGGTTATTTGTTATCTTATTGTCTAATTTTTTGAGTTCTTTGTATACTCTGGGTATTAGGGCTCTATCTGAAGTGTGAGGAGTAAAGATTTGTTCCCAGGATGTAGGCTCCCTATTTACCTCTCTTATTGTTTTTGTTTTTGTTTTTGTTTTTGTTTTTTTTTTTTTGCTGAGAAAAAAATTTTAGTTTGAGTAAGTCCCATTTGTTGATTCTAGTTATTAACTCTTGTGCTATGGGTGTCCTATTGAGGAATTTGGAGCCCGACCCCACAGTATGTATGTAGATCGTAGTCAACTTTTTCTTCTATCAGACGCTGTGTCTCTGATTTGATATCAAGCTCCTTGATCCATTTTGAGTTAACTTTTGTGCATGGCGAGAGAAAGGGATTCAGTTTCATTTTGTTGCATATGGATTTCCAGTTTTCCCAGCACCATTTGTTGAAGATGCTATCCTTCCTCCATTACATGCTTTTAGCCCCTTTATCAAATATAAGATAGTTGTAGTTTTTGTGGATTGGTTTCTGTGTCCTCTATTCTGTACTATTGGTCCACCCGCCTGTTTTGGTACCAGTACCATGCTGTTTTTGTTACTATTGCTCTGTAGTATAGTTTGAGGTCTGGTATCGCTATATAGTCTGATTCACACTTCCTGCTTAGCATTGTTTTTGCTATTCTGGGTCTTTTATTTTTCCATATGAATTTCATGATTGCTTTATCTATTTCTACAAGAAATGCCTTTGGGATTTTGATTGGCATTGCATTAAACCTATAGAGAACTTTTGGTAATATCGAAATTTTGATGATGTTAGTTCTGCCTATCCATGAACAGGGTATATTTTTCCATTTTCTAAGATCTTCTTCTATTTCTCTCTTTAGGGATCTGTAGTTTTCATTGTATAAGTCTTTCACCTCTTTTGTTAGGTTGATTCCCAAGTATTTTATTTTTTTGAGGATATTGTGAATGGAGTGGTTGTCCTCATTTCCATTTCAGAGGATTTGTCGCTGATATACAGGAATGCCTTTGATTTATGCGTGTTGATTTTATATCCTGCCACTTTGCTGAATTGATTTATTAGCTCTAATAGTTTCTTTGTAGACCGTTTTGGGTCTTCTAGGTATAAAATCATGTCATCTGCAAATAGTGATAATTTAAGTTCTTCTTTTCCTATTTTTATGCCTTTAATTTCTTTCGTCTCTGTAATTGCTCTGGCCAGTGTTTCGAGAACAGAACTTCTGTTTTGTTGAACAGAAGTGGTGAGAGAGGGCATCCCTGTCTTGTTCCAGATTTTAGAGGGAATGCCTTCAATTTTTCTCCATTCAGAATGATGCTAGCCTGAGGCTTAGCATAGATTGCTTTTACAATGTTGAGGTATGTTCCTGTTATCCCTAGTTTTTCTAGAGTTTTGAACATGAAGGGATGCTGTACTTTGTCGAATGCTTTTTCCGCATCTATCAAGATGATCATATGGTTCTTATTTTTAAGTCTATTGATGTGGTGAATAACATTTATTGATTTCCATATATTGAACCAGCCTTGCATCCCAGGGATGAATCCTACTTGATCATGGTGCATAATTTTTTTGATATGTTTTTGAATCCAATTAGCCAGAATTTTATTGAGGATTTTTGCATCTAGGTTCATTAGAGATATTGGTCTGTAGTTTTCTTTCTTTGAAGTGTCTTTGTCTGGTTTAGGAATCAGGGTGATGTTGGCCTCGTAGAATGAATTTGGAAGTTCTCCCTCTTTTTCTATTTCCTGAAATAGCTTGAAAAGTATTGGTATTAGTTCCTCTTTAAAGGTTTTGTAAAACTCTGCTGTATACCTATCCTGTCCTGGGCTTTTCTTAGTTGGTAGTCTTTTGATGGTTTCTTCTGTTTCCTCAATTGATATTGGTCTGTTTAGGTTGTCTATATTCTCCTGACTCAATCTGGGCAGATCATATAACTTAAGAAATTTTTCAATGCCTTCACTATCTTCTGTTTTATTGGAGTATAAGGATTCAAAATAATTTCTGATTATCTTCTGTATTTCTGAAGTGTCTGTTGTGATATTGCCTTTTTCATCCCATATGCTAGTAATTTGAGTTCTATCTCTTCTTCTCTTCGTTAGCATGGCTAAGGGTCTGTCAATTTTATTTATTTTTTCAAATAACCAACTTTTAGTTTTGTCAATTTTTCAATTGTTTGTTTTGTTTTGATTTCATTAATTTCAGCTCTGATTTTAATTATTTCTTGTCTTCTACTTCTTTTGCTGTTGTTTTGCTCTTCTTTTTCTAGGATTTTGAGATGAAGTATGAGATCATTTATTTGTTGGTTTTTTTCTTTTTTTAAGGAATGAACTCCAAGCAATGAATTTTCCTCTTAGAACTGCTTTCAATGTGTCCCATAGATTCGGATATGTTGTGTCTGTGTTTTCATTTATCTCTAAGAATTTTTTAATTTCCTCCTTGATGTCTTCTATAACCCATTGATCATTCAGTAACCTATTGTTCATTCTCCAAGTTATGCATGATTTTTCCTTGCTTCTTTTATCGTTGATTTTCAGTTTCATTCCATTATGATCAGATAAGATGCATGGTATTATCTCTACTCCTTTATATTATCTAAGAGTTGGCCTGTGACATAATATATGATCTATTTTTGAGAAGGATTCATGTGCTGCTGAGAAAAAAGTGTAACTGCTTGATGGTAGGTGGTATATTCTATATATGTCAATTAAGTCTAGGTTGTTAATTGTGTTATTGAGTTCTATAGTTTCCTTACTCAACTTTTGTTTGGAAGATCTGTCCAGTGGTGAGAGAAGTGTGTTGAAGTCTCCCATGATTATTGTATGGTGGTCTATTAGACTCTTGAACTTGAGAAGAGTTTGCTTGATGAACATAGCTGCACCATTGTTTGGGCCATATATATTTATGATTGTTATGTCTTGTTGGTGTATGGTTCCCTTGAGCAGTATGTAGTGTCCCTCTTTATCCCTTTTGATTAACTTTGGCTTGAAATCTATTTTATTTGATATGAGTATGGACACTCCTGCTTGTTTCCGAAGTCCATATGAGTGATATGATTTTTCCCAACCTTTCATCTTCAGTCTATGTATGTCTTTTCCTATCCAATGTGTCTCCTGTAGGCAGCATATTGTTGGGTCTTGTTTTGTGATCCATTCTACTAGGCTGTCTCTCTTAATTGGTGAGTTTAAGCCATTAACATTTAGGGTTATTATTGAGATATGGGTTGTTCTTCCAGCCATATTTGTTTATTTGTTACTAAACATGGTTTGTTTTTCTCTTTGATTATCCCCCCCCCCTTTACTGTCCTACCTCCTACTGTTGGTTTTCATTGTTATTTTCCATTTCCTCTTCCTGCAATGTTTTGCCGAGGATGTTTTGAAGAGACGGTTTTCTAGCTGCAAATTCTTTTAACTTTTGTTTATTGTGGAAGGTTTTAATTTCATCTTCCATCCTGAAGCTTAATTTCGCTAGATACACGATTCTTGGTTGGAACCCATTTTCTTTCAGTGTTTGAAATATGTTATTACAGGATCTTCTAGCTTTCAGAGTCTGTGTTGAAAGATCAGCTGTTATCCTGATCGGTTTACCCCTAAATGTAATCTGCTTCCTTTCTCTTGTAGCTTTTAAAATTCTCTCCTTATTCTGTATATTGGGCATCTTCATTATAATATGTCTAGGTGTGGATCTCTTATGATTTTGCACATTCAGCGTCCTGTAGGCTTCTAGGATTTGGGATTCTGTCTCATTCTTCAAGTCTGGGAAGTTTTCTCGTATTATTTCATTGAATAGATTGCTCATTCCTTTGGTTTGGACCTCTATACCTTCCTGTATCCCAATGACTCTTAAGTTTGGTCTCTTTATGTTATCCCATATTTCTTGGATGTTCTGCTCATGGTTCCTTAACAGTCTTGCTGAGCTGTCAATGTTCTTTTCAAGTTGAAATACTTTGTCTTCATTGTCTGATGTTCTATCTTCTAAGTGTTCTACTCTGCTGGTAGTATTCTCAATTGAGTTTTTAAGTTGGTTTATTGCTTCCTGCATTTCTAGGATTTCTGTTTGTTTGTTTTTTATTACCTCTAAATCCCTGTATAGTTGATCTTTTGCTTCTTGGATTTGTTTATGTAATTCATTGTCGAAGTGATCTTTCATTGTCTGATTTTGCTGTCTAATGTCTTCCTTGAGACTCCAGATCATCTGACGCATGTATATCCTGAATTCTTTATCTGACATTCCATTTGCTGCAGCTATTACCTCTTCTAAAGTTGAGTTGACCTGCATTGCTTGTGGTCCTTTCTTTCCTTGTCTTTTCATACTGCTCGCATTTCTTTCTGCTTGGTGAAACTATTGTGTTTTTGAAATTTTCCCCCTATATATTTATATTGCTCTTATAAAGTTGAAAAGTCTCCCTTGCAGGGATGGGCAGCGGCTGTGCCCCTACTCCAATTGGGGTGACGTGTCTACCATGCTGGGAGGCCACTGGGCCTCTTCCTCTGGTCAGACTCAGGTCTGCCTACCTTGCGGGCACGGGCGGCAGCTCTGCTCTGCCCCTACTCCAAATGGGGTGACATGTCTGCCGCGCCAGCAGGCCGCTGGGCCTGTTCCACTGGTCAGTCACAGGCCTGCCTACCTTACGGGCGCAGGCAGCGGCTCTGCTCTGCCCCTCTGGCCTGATGACAAAGTGAGAGAGACTCGGGTGTATGTGACTCACTTTCTGTACCAGGAGACCAACTGTCGCCGCTGGTATCGATGAAGTTATCTCCTCCGCCGCTTTCTGATGACCTCAGATCTCTGCCATGTTGGTATCCCATGCAAATGGCAGCATTTCGTTCCCTTTGCCGGGGGACCAATGCAACGGATGAGTCCTGACTGGCCCTCACAAGCCCCGTCTCAATCCTGTTGCCATTGCCTATGAAGGCTCCGTTGGTATTTACCTCCACAGTATTCAGCAGGACCCGGACCAAGAAGCAGTTTCCGCGGGTTCTTTAACCCTGGGCCAGAGCAGTTCCGGGCGATGAAAATCCTTCCTCTAGGTTTTGGAGCACCCCAATTTTGCTGGAAATTCTGCCTTAAAGCCGCTGCCGAATACGTCATAAACGCAGTGCAGCCCTTTTCCCCAGCAGTGCAGTCTTATCTTTGTCTTTCTAGGAACACCAGGGTATGCTCTGAAGCCCAGTGATGTGAACCCTGTGCCTTCCAGGTCCACAATCCTGCTTCTTAAACTCCATGTGCTTGAGCTTGAGGGCGAGCCCCACATTAAGGGCCTCCCTCAACATATGTGCAAACCCCAGAGAGCCCTCTCCCAATGCACTCCTGCTACTCCCTCACCTCCTAGATACCTACAGCTTTTCCATTCCATTGGGGGGGCCCTGTGCACCTGAGTTCAAATCAATAGGTTCAGAGTTGGGCCCAGGGAGGTCTGTGGGATGGTGTGGTGGGGAGAACCTGGGTGGGAGCAGGGCTGCCATGGGCTCTCTCAGTCCTCTCCTCCCTCTGGTGCCACACAGTTTCCAAAGTGTACCTAGGGAGTGACAGGCCAAATGCAAGGGGTCAATACCCACCTTGGCCTGGTCTCCCTGACCACCCTCACACCTTAGCTTGGAAAGCACAGAGCCCAAGGCTCCCAGCCAGGAGCCTCATCCAGGCTGCAGTTCCCCTCTACCACATTTCTTGAGGCAAGAATCTAGAAAGCCAAGAAGAGGGAAGTTCCCGGGATGCCCTGGAGAATAACCCCAAAGAAAATAGACAGTGAGTGTCAGGGCCTGGGAGCTGGGGTAAGGGATGAGGGAAGAAGATCCAGTTTCACCCCATACCACCAGCCCCAGGGTCCACCATGCCGCAATCTGGCTGGGCACAATTCAAGAGCCACTTGTCAAAAGAAACTAACTTTATTTTTAGAACTACAAACGCCAAACAAAACCGCTCCTCAGGAAAAAACCCTCAGAGCCCAACTGCCACCACCGGCTTCCCACAAGCCTCTCACCCCCACACCAGCCTCCCCACCTCCCACAATCCTCCTGCTCTTGAGGCCGATTGGCTGGGTTGCATGGGTGGAGCCAAAGAAGTCCCCTAATGAGCAGCTCCGTGGAGGAGCCAATCAGCTAGATGTTGCTGGGGCCGCTGTTAGCCAATCATCAGCTGGCAGTCTGAAGGGCAGGGAAACAGCCCAATGAACATCACCGCAGAGGAGCCAATCAGCTAGATGTTGCTGGGGCCGCTGTGAGCCAATCATCAGCTGGCAGTCTGAAGTTTCCTGGCAGCTGGAAGTTTGCTGGGGCCCCTTTGGCTGTGGCTCTCAACATCTCCCCCTCTCTGTTTAAACAACAAGCATGTGGCTTAGGGACAGTGCCTGCCTTAGGTTGTCCAATACTACATATGGTCCTTACCCGTCTTCAGATGAGCTGACCTCAGGGCGTCAGCCTCCTGTCTTAGGTTGGTACCATTGTAATTGGATCTTACCCGTCATTGACTACTGGTCCAGTATACAGCCACACCTGTGGAGAGGTCTTTGTATCAGCGGGGGGGTGAGGTTCTTTGCCTCACCTCTGTTGGCCCCCAAATTTTAGCTGAACAATCATGACAAGCAGAAGAGAGGAAGATACACCAAGCCAATTGACGGCTCTTGTTGGAAAAATTGTACCACTGATGACATCATCAGCAAAAATATCCCAACACTACCACAAGTCGCTGCACCAACAGATAGTTCACAATGCATACAAGTGAGTTCACAATGCATACAAGTGACACATAGTCTAGGCAAGTTCTGCAAGCAGTTCAGTGATGGCTATTGCAGAAGCTGTAGATTAGTTTTATCTTTGTCTTCACTGGCACTGGGATGAAGTTAGGAATTCTGGCAATAATGGCTAAAGAAAAAATTATGTAACATTCCAGAAGGCACTAAAAGAAAACAATTTTCTTAACAATTTACATTGTCTTCACTGGCACTGGGATGAAGATAGGAATTCTGGCAATAATGGCTAAAGAAAAAATTGTGTAACATTCCAGAAGGCACTAAAAGAAAACAATTTTCTTAACAATTTACATTATCTTGAAGAGAATTATTAAATATAATGAAAAGGAAAGGTGAAAATAAACAAACAGATCTGTTAACCTCCTTTTTTTTTTGTTCACATATTAAAACAATCCTCAACAGTTATTTACCCAATTTAAATCAAACCATTTAAATCATGTGAATAAAAAAAAAAATATTTGGATCCATTTTTTCATGAGCACTCATCATATATGATATATGGACATATGTACATTCAAACATATAACACAAAACACAAGTGTGCACACATAATATAATACATACAACACATAACATAATAGTAAAGGCCTTATAACTTTTTACAGGTGAAATCTCCATTGCAATGTTTAAAAACTCTATAGTCAAAAAAAAAAATAGAACTGATCAGCAAAACATTAACCTAGGTCTCTATGAGCTCAAAAAACAAAATAGAACTTCATGATATTGGAAAGGGCAATAATAAAATAGATATTGAAAAAAGCATCCTGGTTCTGTCGCAGATGTAAGGATAACCAAATTGGAGTTTTGGATATCAGCTGTTATGGATTTGAGCCAAATCATCTTCTTTTTGGTCTGTAGAAATCGCTTTAGTTAATTTCTCTGGAATCCAAATTGGCTGCTGTTCTTCCTGTGGAAACACACAAACAGGCCCCCGACTCCAGACAATCACTGGGTCAGGACCTTGGTTAATCTCTCTGGAATCCAAATCGGCTGCTGTTCTTCCTGTGGAAACAAACAAACAGACCCCCGACTCCAGACAATTACTGGGTCAGGACCTTTCCATTGTCCTGTTAGAATATCTTTCCAAAGTACCTTGTGCTTATGTACATTTTTTGGACACATATGCCTTTCTGCAGCACTAAGTCCTGATGAATCCAAATTTTAAAAGTTTAGAGTAAAAAGGGTTATCTTAAGTTTATCTTTGGGGAATATATACCCCTTCCCAATTCCGTATTTTTGCTTTAATAAGTACATTTTAATAGTTTGATGAGCTCTTTCAACTATGCCTTGTCCCTGTGGATTGTATGGGATTCCTGTTATATGAGTAATGCCAAATGATGAGCAAAATTGTTTAAAGAGGTAGAAGTATAACCAGGGGCATTATCTGTTTTTAACTGTTTTGGAATGCCCACAGTGGCAAAATTTTGTAAGCAATGAGCTGTAACATCTTTAGTTTTTTCTCCAGCATGAAGGGAGCCCATCAAAAATCCAGAAGAAGTATTAACTGTAACATGCAAATATTTTAATTTTCCAAATTCTGGCAGGTGTGTGACGTCCATCTGCCAAATATGGTTAGGTATCAATCCTCTAGGATTGACTCCAAGATTAACTTGTGGTAAAAAGGTTACACAATTTTGACATTGTTTTATTATTTGTCTAGCTTGTTCCTTAGTTATTTTAAAACGCTTTTGTAAAGTATTAGCATTGACATGGAACCTTTTATGAAAATTTATAGCTTCTTCTAGTGTAGAGAAAATATGTATGCCATGTGTAGTTTTATCTGCTAAATCATTGCCCAAACTAAGGGCTCCAGGCAATCCTGTATGTGCCCTGATATGTCCTATAAAGAATGGATCTTTTCTGTCCCAGATTGAACTTTGTATAGTGGAAAACAAAGAGAAAACAGTAGAAGAAGGGGAAATCCTACCAGCATCTTCAAGGGATACTATAGCATTAACTATATACTGACTATCAGAAAATAAATTAAATACCGAATCTTTAAACATCACAAAAGCTTGTAATACTGCATTAAGCTCTACCTTTTGAGCTGATTGTTTGGGTACTAAAAATGTAAAAGTTTGATCAGGTGTAACTATTGCTGCTGTACCATTATTTGACCCATCAGTGAATATATTTGGAGCATTCATGATAGGTGTTTTTCTTGTCATTTTTGGAAAAATTACAGGATGCGATGACCAAAAAGACAATAAAGGATTAGATGGTAAGTGGTTATCAAATGAAACATTAGATTTGCACATGATTATTGCCCAAGTATTTAACTCATTAGCTAATTCATCAATTTGATTCATAGTATATGGAGTAATAATTTTATTGGGAGAAATTCCAAACACTCCCTTTGCTGTTTTTATTCCTTTGAGTATTAATTGTCCTACAGCCTCAGGATATCTAGTAAGAATAGTGTTAGGAGAATAAGATAAATGTATCCATAATAATGGACCTTCTTGCCAAAATACTCCTGTAGGAATATTTTTTGTTGGTAGTACAATAAATAATAAAGGCAAACTTATATCAATTCTATCCAAATACATATTTTCCATATATGTTTCAATGATTTTTAATGCCTTTCTTGCTTCAGACATTAACATTCGGGTGAATTTGGATCTGATGGACCTTTTAGGATATCAAATAAAGGTCCCAATTCTTCTGTTGGAATACCTAGATAAGGCCTTATCCAATTTATGTCTCCTAATAACTTTTGAAAGTCATTAAGTGATTTGAGTTGATCTACTTGTATTTGAATTTTTGGTGGACGGACCATGGTTGAGGATAATAGAACTCCTAAATAATTAATTGGAAAATTTAATTGTACTTTATCTATTGCTATCTCTAGACTATAATTTTTTAATAAGTTTGTGAGTGTGGCATAACATTCTAGCAATGTGTTTTTAGCTTTGTGTGCTAATAATACATCATCCATATAGTGAAATATTTGTAGTTCAGGATTTTGATTTCTAAGTGGCTGGATTACTTTGTTAACATAAATTTGACACATAGTTGGGCTGTTAGCCATCCCTTGAGGGAATACTTTCCATTCATATCTCTGATCAGGACCTTCATGATTCAGTGCAGGGATAGTAATTGCAAAACGTGGACTATCCTCAGGATGAATTGGAATTGAAAAAAAACAATCTTTAATATCTATAACTAAAACATACCAAGTTTTTGGCAAAGCAGACAATTGAGGAATCCCCGATTGAGCAGGTCCCATAATGACCATTTCATTATTAATGGCTCTTAAATCTTGCAATAATCTCCATTTACCAGATTTCTTTTTGATGACAAAAATGGGAGTATTATGGGGAGATACAGAAGGTTGTATATGTCCTTCCGCTAATTGTTTTTTGACCAGATCATGGGCTACTTGTATCTTTTCTTTAGTCAAGGGCCACTGAGGAACCCATACTGGTCTTTCTGATTTCCATGTAATTTTTATTGTCTCAGTGGCCCTTTGTGAAAATCCAACCCATGTCTGTCTGTTCCTTGATCTATTTGTATTGGTGCTGCTATACCTTGTTCTTGTTTTTCTAATCTTTTTCCTTTCCTAAAACCTTGTCTAGCCATAATAGTGGGTGCATTTTGATTGATATTATTTGTTAATGTCAAACCTAATTGATCTAAGACATCTCGTCCCCATAAATTTACGGGAAGATGATCCAATACATATGGCTGTATAGTTCCTTCACATCCTTTAGGATCCTTCCAATCTAATATCATTGCATTTCTATGGGGATTAGTCACCACTCCTAGGCCTCGAAGCATTTGAGTGGCTTGTTGTAATGGCCAATGTTTTGGCCATTCTTGACGAGAGATGATGCTAAGGTCTGCACCTGTATCCAGTAGCCCATTAAATTCATGTCCTTGAATATTTAGTTTTAGCATGGGGCGAGAATCTAAATTTAAAGAAAGCATAGCCCAATCTACACCTGTGGAGCCTAATCCCTTGGAATCTCTTTCTACAGCATGACTGGAAAATTTATCATGTAGGCTTGGTATTATTAGTAACTGTGCTATTCTATCTCCTGGTGAAATTACTGATATACCCTTTGGAGAACTGGCTATAATTTTTATTTCACCTTCATAATCGGGATCAATTACCCCAGGACTTATCAAAAGTCCTTTTAGAGTAGAAGAGCTGCGTCCCAATAATAAGCCTACTGTTCCTTTGGGAAGAGGTCCTTTCACCCCTGTGGGAATGATTTGAACTCCCATCTCTGGAGTTAATACTGATCTGGCGGAGGTGCAGATGTCCAACCCTGCGCTCCCTCTGGTTTGTCTGATGAGGGATCTGATGGACAATGTGTCCTCGGCACTACCCTGATGGGGTTTCTGGGTTCCTCCAGTGCTCCGTATATTTGTGGTTTGGGGCCCTGGAGCATTGGGGCCCCCTGTCCATTTTTTGGCAACAGAGCCCGATGCCTTTGTTCACGATATTGTGGATAAACACCTTGTCCTTGTTCGTTTTTTGATAATGGAGTACCCTCTATGGTGGTTTGAGAACGGCATTCATTAGCCCAATGTCTCCCTCTACGGCATCGTGGGCAAATACCCGGTATTCTACTCCTTTGATACCTAGTTTTGTTAAACCCTCCTCCTATGGGGCAATTCCTTTTAAAATGTCCTGTTTGTTGACAATTGTAGCATGTTCTTGGCCTGGCATATAAAGCCTGTTTTACTGCAGCTGCCGCAATTTGCCCTTGTTCATTAATGTGTCTGGCATCTAAAGCCTGTTTTACTGCAGCTGCCATGACTTGCCCTTGTTCATTAATGTCTCTACATAATTTAATATATGTGTTTAAATCTTCCTGTTTCCATGGTCTAATGATATCTCTGCACCAACGATTCGCTTGGTCATAATCCAGTTGTTTTATTAATGGCATTGCTTGTTTTGTATTCCTAAAAATTCTGGTAGCTGTTTGAATAAGCCTATCTACAAATTCAGAGTAAGGTTCATTATCTCCTTGTATTACCTTAGATAATTGACCTTGTAAACCTCCATGTCCTTGTAAAGTGTTCCATGCCCTAATTGCCTCTACAGCACGCCAGGATCATATACAATTTGTTGCTGCTGATCCTCATAAGGTCCCTTTCCTAACAACATATGTAGATTTCTCTGAGGATAACCAGCTGCTGCATTTCGCCTAGCCATCTTCTTGCAAAATTCCTCATTGGCAACCTTCCATAACAGGTATTGACCTCCATTTAGCACAGCTTTACACATTTTAGCCCAATCTGCTGGCGTCATGTTCAAGTTGTTAATGGATTCGACCAAGCTTACAGTGAAGGGTGCTTGAGGACCATAGGTTGTTACAGCCTCTTTTAGCTCCTTCACTGTTTTGAAATTTAAAGCCTGGTAAATTTGCTGCCCTCCTACTTCAAATACAGGGCATGTTAATACTTGAGATCCTGTCTCAGGATCCCAACTATCAACTGCGGGGGTTGGGAGCCTCCTAGCATATGGAGGTGGTGCTGTTGATTGGACACTTATGCCCTCTGGTGATAGAATGCTGTTAGTAGCAGTCTCCTGTAGAGGTGGTGCTGTTGGTTGGACACTTACGCTCTCTGATAGAAAGGTGTTATGAGCAGTCTCCTGTTGTAACTTTTCCCCTGATGGCTTTTTCTGCTTTACACTTTCTTCCTCTGTCTGACTAGTTCGAAAGACCTTCTCTTTTACTTGAATCTTTTCCTCTGTCTGACTAACTTGAGAGACCTTCTCTTTTACTTGAATCAATATGTCTTCTCCTTCCTCTACCTTTGTCTGAACTGAAGGCTTTGGACTAAGCAAACCATATACGAACGTCCACAATGGCAATGTGCCAACTGGCAGAGTCCTTGGGTTGTTCTTTTCTATTCTTTTTAAATCTTCACCATGATGGTCCCACTGTGATATATTTAACAACTCCTCCTTTAAAAGCCATGGGCTACATTTTTGTATTGTATCAACGTATGCCCTGACTGCTCTTGATTTTACTGGGATGCCTCCTTCCTCTAACAATTTACTTAACAGTCTTTCGGTTTGTATTTTACTAATTGCTGATCCCGTATTTCTACTATAATACAACCCAACAAGATGACACCAAACAAAACCGAGACAGAATGAAATAAAGTTGGAACAACACAAAATCATTATAGCCTTTCTATCCTCCTGACATGTCCATCCGTCCTTTCTCCCTGTCTGTTCCTCAGACGCAAATAGTTTTTCCTCAGATGTGAGCGGTTTTTCTTCCGTCTCACTCATCTCCAGGGACAGGCAACTTAAAACAAAAATGAAGCAAAACAAAAGAGGAAACTTAGAATGGCTGCCCTCCTCTCGCCCTGTCCTCAGGGGCGAGCAGTTTACTTACCCTCAGTCGCTCCCCGTGCGAGCCACCAAATGCCGCAGTCTGGCTGGGCACAATTCAGGAGCCACTTGTCAAAAGAAACTAACTTTATTTTTAGAACTACAAACACCAAACAAAACCGCTCCTCAGGAAAAAACCCTCAGAGCCCAACTGCCACCACCGGCTTCCCACAAGCCTCCACCACTTTAAGCTTCTGGTTTACCAACTCAATTTGGTTCCAGGGGTGCACAGAGGGTGATCTAACTGTTCCTGGCACCGCCCTGATCGAAGGGGTTGTCCCCTTGAAGGAATTGTCCTTGGAGGGAGATAGGGATGGAGAGAGGAGCTCCGAACCAGCATACTGGGAAGGCAATCTCCTAATGACCCTCCTTAAATTGTTCAGGGCTCAACCCAGGCCTGGAGTAAGACTCCAAGGACAGGGAAACCAAAATGGCCCTAGGCCTCCAGCCTTCTAGGGCTCCTAGGAAGTGTGTCCTCCCTCAACCCACTTATGAGCAGCTCTCTCCAGATAGTGCTGACACTGCCCCTTCTCCTGCCTTCTCAGGGTTCCCTCATTACCTTACTCTGTCTCCACTGGCCATACATGTCCTCCCATCACGTCCTTCCAGATATCTTATAAGCTCTTCCTTATGCTGCTTCACAACTACTTCAAAGACACAAACCCTGCTCCCCTTCACTTTCTCACCTCTTATTTTCCCTAGTATGTGCCTTCATTTCAATATCTAGGAGAGCAGTGACAGTGGAAATGCTCAAGCATGTTGTCCTAGTCAAAACTCACATGGCCCAGGAAAATCTGGGTTGAAGTAAACTAAACAGTAAAGGTCGAGCTCAAAGGTCACTGCCCTGGACATTGACTGGCTTCTTCTTTGCTGTATTAAACTTTCTCCTTCACTCACTCCATTTATCCACCTCACCCATTCCTCCTCACCCATTCCTCCCCACTATAGCTTTAGCTAGTGAATATTCTCTCATCATGGGAAGTGGCCCAGCAATATCTCTCTCCACCCTAAACTCTCCCATGGCCAAAGCAAAAAGACTTTGATCTTCACCACTATTCTCCACTAGAATGAACTAGGATTCCACATCTGGGCAGCTCTGGAATATCCTACCATGTCCAAAAAGCAAATGAACCATTGTGCTCTAGGAGGCTCTGCCTCCTTTAATGTGTTCACAGCACATAAGAGACTAGTATTCTGCAAGGAGCAGTGGTGCACGCCTGAAGTCCCAGTGACTTGGGAGGCTGAGGCAGGAGGATTGCAAGTTCAAGGCCAGTCTCAGCAACTTAGCAAGGCCCTTAGAAACTTAGTGAGGCCCTATCTCAAAACAAAATGTACCAAGGATTAGGGATGCAGCTTCAGTGGTTCAATGCAGCACCCCTGAGTTCAATCCATACTATCAGAAAAAATCAATTAACAGCAGAGTATTAAAAAACTTGCAGAATTTTTAAATTTGGAGAAAGAGTTTTTGATTAGATGTTTAAAAAATATAGAAAATGTTGGTTGCACATAAGGTATAGAAAAAATCCTTAAAGGAAGGATAATTTAAAAAAATGTTTAAAAAGAGCTGAGCAGTAAATTTGAATTCCTTCCTCTGCTCACATGGAACCCTATCAGACACAAATAGAATCCAGTAGCTCTGAAGCACCCAGACCAGCTTCTCTCAGTGGCTCTACTCCTGGGGCTCCTGCTCCAATTCTGTGTATCAAATGCCTTCACACTTCACAGAACCAAAGTAAGATGGAATCTTCTTCTTGCCCCATTTTCTGCCCAACTTCCTGCTGCCTCTCCTTCTTCCCTTTTCCCAGAGAGATCAGGGCATCAGGCTTCTCGCTATTCCGTTCTCTCTTCTATTCCCACATGTTGATTCTTTTGTTTGTTGTTTCACTCATTTATTCAAATTCATTTTCTTTGTGTGCTGAGGATTGAAGAACTCAGGGCCGTACATATGCTAAGCACATGCTCTACCACTCAGATACACCGCCCCACCAGAAATATTTCAGGGCATCAAAGATGCCTCAGTCAAGCCAGGCATAGTTGTGCAAGATCCCAGAAACTAGGAAGACTGAAGCAGGAGGATGGCAAGGTAGAGACCAGCCAGAGCCACTTAGTGAGAACATGTTTCAAAAAAAAAAAAAAAAAAAATATATATATATATATATATATATATAGGGACTGGGGTGTAGTTTGGTGCTTAAAGACCTGAGGGTTCAATACCCAGTAGCAAAAACATAAAGCCCAGTCACTGCACTGGGGATGAAAGCACACTGTAAACAGCACAACCAGCCTACTTTCAGGGTGGCGAGGGCAGCAGCAACACAAGGCCCTGAGCTCTGTGGAAACTAGCCAGGTTAGTGCAGAGAGAGGATATCATGGCCCAGGAAAATCTGAGTTGAAGTAAACTAAACAGTAAAGGTCAAGCTCAAAGGTCACTCAGGGTGTAGTTTGGTGCTTAGGCAACCCAGTTCACAGCACCCAGGCACATGCAGAGGAGAAGCCCAGAGAATTACACAATAAGAAACAAAAGAGGGTTATTTCAGCTACTTCTGGTTTCAGAGGCTGTGTCTGATCCAGAGAGTGTAGTCTAAAGAACGTCTGCTGGCTTTGGCCATTGATGAGAGCATCATTGACAGAAAGGGCTGGGGCTGGGCTGATGTGTGACAGGAAGTGAAGGGTGGAGCTAGTGAGCAGAGTCAACTCTTTCAAGGAATAAACACAGAGGGTACAACAGCAGATATTAGGGTGGGGCTTTCTTGGCTTTTAAAATGAGGAGAAATGTGTTAATACCCACGAGAAGCAATGGTAATAATAGTAACAGCAGCACATAGGGCACTTTCTGGTCCAAGCCACTGTTCTGTGTGTTGTTTGTGAATTAACCCATTCTTCCCTCTTTTACAGATAGGAAAACAGAGTGATCAGGTGGCTAAGTAGCATACACAAGGTCTGTCTGCTGGTATGTTGTAGCTCTGTGATTTAGACTTCTGTGGTCTGGCTCCAGAGTCCTTGCTACGAAGCAACAAACAAGTGGCTCCAGGAGGAGTTGCAGTCAGGGAATGGAGTGAGGAGGGAATGAAAGTTGGAGCATGTAATCAGTGCCTGAAGTGGGTGCTGCAACTAATGGACAGGAGCCCTGTCTGGTGAATCCCAGAGGGCAGGCCACACTTAGGTTTCTTGAGACTAGGGCAATGGCCTATGGCCTAATCTGGGGCTGGAAGAACCACAGGATGGAGGAAGGGAAAAGGCTGCCAGGCAAACTCAATGATGGAGTGAAGCTGGAGAGAGGAGAAGACAGGCAGACCACAGGGCTGATGGATAAGGGCCAAGCACAGGAGTCACAGGTGGGAGGGGGACCAGATATGGCAGTGGTGGGGTGGTGACTAAAAGGATGGGAGGTGATGAGCAGAGAGGCTCCTCTCTCGTTCAGCTGTCTAGGGGTCTGCAGCTCCCCCCTCCCCCATTGATGCTGCCTGAAAGACATTGATGTCTTCCTGAAAGAGCCTTTAGTCAAGAGATTGTCATACTAAAGGAATCCCATGGCAAAGATGACCACTTCTATCATTCCTAGTCAACACTAAAAAGAAAAAAAAAATAAAGACACATGGATTGGAAAGGAGGTGATAAAACAGTTTTTCACAGAGGACATAATTTTCAACGTACAATGAGCAACACTACTTAGCAGTAGAGCACCCCTGATTCAATCACCAGTGTTGGAAAAAGAACAAAACTAAGAACTTCTACCAAAACTTTACCAAAGACATACCAATGGCCAAGAAGGCTTGAAAATATGCCCAACATCATTACTCATTAGGAAAACACAAACGGAAGCCTTAATAAAATGCCAATGCTCATATATTAGCCAGGTTACAATGAAATTACAAAATAAAATAACAACAAATGACAGTGTCAACTGTGGTAGGGATGTGAAGCAACTGGAATTCTCATGCATTGCTGGTAGAAATTAGGAATGATACAGTGTTTTGGAAGACAAACTTAGCAATTTCCTATTAAGTTCCACACATGGTTGCTTTATGACTCAGCAATGCCACACCTAAGAATTGACCCAATAGAAATGAAAATTTATGTTCACATGCCTGCACACTAATGTTGGTGGCAGCTTTATTTATAACTGTCAAAAACTATGTTATATAGTGACTCACACCTGAATCCCAGTGTAAGGGAGGCTGAGACTGGAGGACTGCAAGTTCAAAGCCAGCCTCAATAACTTAGCAAGGCCCTCAGCAACTTAGAGAAACCCTGATTGAAAAAGAAAAAAACTATTTTTAAAAAGGTGGGTATAGGGAGGCCAGGGATGTAGCTTTGTAGTTAAACATCCCTGAGTTCAATCCCTGGTACAAACAAAACAAAACAGAGACACTGCAGAAAAACTAGACACAGTGTAAAAACCCTTCAATTGGCAAATGAATAAATAATGTGTAGGGCATTCATATAATACTCTACAGCAATAAAAGGAAATAAAGAACTGATAGGAGCAATACAAGGATGAATCCCAAATGCATTGTACTAAATGAATGCAGCCAGGCTAAATAGGCAAAGACTCTCTTTATACAGATTCTGGCGAAAGAAAACCAGAAGAATGTAGGGAGAGAAATTGACAACAGAAGATGATGAAAGGATTTTCTGGAGTAGTGAAATTGGTCTAGCCTTGATCATGGTTGAGAGTGCAGGACAGTATCCATTTGTCAAAATCCTTGACCATAGGCCAAATAGGGTGAATTTTACTGTGTATAATTATGCCTCAATAAATGACTAAAAAAAAATCCTACATGGCTCCCAGGTTTTTATTTCATCCAAACTAAATTCTATAGTTGACTTTCTGGGCCTTGTTAATCTTGATCCCCACAGGGTCAACTTCATCACCCATGCCACCTTAATCTTAAATTAGAGCCATATCTTTATCATTCCAATATCATCCTTCTTTTGAGTTTCAGTGCCTTTTGCACAAGTGTGTCTCTCATAGGCAATGCCCTCCTGTCCTCTGCCTCTCCACAATCATACCTAGGTCCCTAGAGTGGCTACAGTGTGGGCCTCACCAAACTCTCAGTTTCTTCCAGTCTGCTATACCACTGAGGCCGGACACCCCCTCAGAGTGCTCCTGGGTGTCTGCTTGGTGTTACTCTGATTGAAGGATGCTTATCATCACAAGGGCAGGATGTACTTACTCACCTCCATACCCATCCCTCAAATAACACATAGCCCAGCACACAGGAGGCTCTGGAAGCAATACACCTAGGAAGGAGAATGACCAGTGAGCTCCAGGGAGAGGAGAGATCTGAGCTGCATCTTAAGGTGGGTTTGGAAGGACTAATGAGGCACCATCAGGGCCAAGGGCAGTGGAGAAGGCACAGAAAGTGCCAGGTGGCAGAGGTGCACAACCGGGTATCCCAGCACAAGCACTGGGCCCCACTTACCTGTGTAGTTGAGAATCTAGGCCCTCGAAGGGGCGCGTGATGGTGCTCACTGCTACAGCCTGGCTCAGCAGCCCCAAGATGAGAGGCAGCAGGGTGCAGGTGGCAGGGAGAGCCACTATGAAGCTGTGAGTTGGCTAAGAAGTCAAGCCTGGGGACATTTCCTCCCTGGACCCGCTCCTTGACACGACTCCACTCTCACTGGACCTGCCACCTACTCTTCCTCCCTGGACTGGACTGATAGTCCAGTAAAACCAAGGGAAACCTTACTCTACCATGCTGTCCTCCTTCCTGTCCCTTTTCAACCTTCATTACCCTTCTCTATGACCCACTAGATTCTTAACTGCACAGTCCATCCTACCCACTCCCCCATCTCCCTGCCCCGACTCACCTTCAACATGTCATTGATAGATCCTCCCAAGAGGCTTTTCTCTCTACTCCACGCACAACATCCCCTGCCCCCACTTATACCAACCCTTGGCTCTCTGCCCCTTCCTCCTCACAACCCCTGCTGTTCCCATCTGTGCCCTTGGGACTGTGTGGATATGCCATGGCTTTGTCCAAGAAGAATGGCATCTCTCTGGTGCACACAAAGAACATAACACACCTCACCAGCACAGCACCCAGGTAAAGGCAAAGTGACCCAAGTAGCAGCAGGAACAGCTGGCTATTACAGTGCCCCACATAGTTGTTCACCCACATACAGTGGTGGTCAAACTCCTAGGGGAGAGGAGGCAGGCCTCGAGGGTCTATCTGGCCTGGCCTCCATCATATTCAAATGCTCAGGCTTCCAACAAAGTGGCCCTCTAGGCCTACATGTGGGCTCCCATATCAGGATGAACCTGGCATTTCCACTGTTAGAGCACAGTCAGGACTCCATGGCTCACCAGGTCATCTCACATGAATGAGGTCTTTAGGGACTAGATTCTCCTGGTGTCACTCAGAGCAAGATATAGAATAACTCTGGACCTCTGTTTTCTCAGATACTAGATAAGCATGGAAAGAACTCCCTGACCCAGCCAGCCTTCTTCATTTGGAAACCCATGCAGGGTGTTCACATGAGAGAAGAGCACTTGGAAACCAGGAAAGACTCCAACTTGGACACCCAGATGAAGACAGGCAAAGACCCCCAGGAACACAGCAGCAGCTGGCCTAAGGGTCTGGGTATCTAGTATCAGCAAACCAGGGAGTGGGACAGGTGCTGCCTTTACTCCCCCTGACTCCACCAGGCTCTGTACGGATGTGATAGTCTTTTGCACATCAGCACCTGTGCAAACAGGGCCAGACTCTCAGGCCAGGTGCAGATACAGAGGTGATAAGAAACGTCAGCAACCGAGAGTAGCTGGGAGCCACTTTTAGCAGTGTGGAAAGATGGTCTCTTACCCATTCCTGGCCCACTTATGCTGTGAGGTTCCCAGTATTGGCCAGGTGCCCCTTGATGGGTTGGTGAGTGGACAGGGAAGAAGAGTATCACCTCCACACAGATGTTACAATATTCACAGTGGAAGGTCCTGGGTGGGCAGTGGAAGGAGCAATGGGGACACCAGGGTATCAGAAAAGCCTTTCGATACATCCAGGTAATGTATGCTGCCTCAGGGTCCTGCTCAAGGGAGCCTGGCATGGGAAGAGGTTTGAGCAATGGCAGGAGGCCTTTCCATCATGTGGCTACTCAGGACAACCCCATAGCATCACTAGGCAACAAGAAGGATGGGGAGGAGGTGGGCAGGGGAATTCCAGTCCCTGTTGAGCAAGCTGTCCAATCCCATGGGCTGGCAGTCAAAGATAAGAGGGTTTCCAGCCACAAGAGCTCTCTATAGGGCTCCCCACTTTGGAATAGTGATCAGTGCTTGAGGTTGGGTGTGAAATGGGAAGGAGGAAGAGGGAGCTGTGTGGTTTGGAAGAGCCTGCTGGCCTCTCTGCCAGCCTGCCCAGTCCTCCCTTCTAAAGCAACTGGAAAACCTCCAGGATTCTGTTTCTTCTCGCCTCAGTGGCTTGGGAAATGAAGTGCCAGGGCCTAAGTGAGGATGACATTGAGAGAAGGGATCATGAGCCATAGGTGGGGTCAGCACTTTAGAAATCACCCCTGTAGGCCTCAGCCCTTGGGGTGCCACTTCCTTCTCCCAGGGGTCTGAGGCTTTACCTGGCTGTAAGATACCTGGGTTAGAGAAGTTCAGGGACACCAGGCTGCCAAAGGTGACCAGAAAGAGGAAGGCAATAACCAGGGCAAAGCCATCTCCCCATTCAGAGTAAATCACCTGCATCTGAAACCAGAGGCTGACTCAGTTCTAGTCTGGGGCAACCCAGAGCTCCCCATGAGGACTGGATCTTCTGAGGTCAGACTCACAGACCACAAGGACAGATCTAAATATCCAGGCTAGAGACAGACCACAGAGACACCACCAAATGTCACCAACATTACCAGCCTCCCACAGTTCCCTAAATGCAGCAGGCACTCTAGACCTCTGTGCTTCTAACTATATATGCTTCTTCCCCTCCTGACCCTCTCTCTTCACTTCCCTGCCTCTGCACTATATCATTGTCTATTTTCCCTTCTATCTCTTTGTAAGAAACCTGACAGATTGTATGGAGACTCACGGAAAGGCAAAGAACACAGCATGACATTCAGCAGCAATACCTCCTTGAAAGAAGCAAAAAGACCGGGGATAATCCAAGCATGCCCAACTGGATGTTGGTGGGGGGCTTCAAGTCATTGGAGAATGCCATAACTAAGCCACCAATGACTTCTTCTGAGTTGACACCCAGAGTGCCATGACAACAGCAGGGAAGGAAAGAAGTATCAAGTGTGACATCACAGAGATTCCAGAATGGGGACTCTGGCTGCTTCCAGTGACTTCTGAGAGCAACCTTCCCCACCACCACAGAGAGCAACCTTTCCTCACCCCCATATATACATGTTGTGAACAGGGATGTCCTGCTCTTATGATGCTGGAGGTTATAAAGGAAGGATTCTTGTGTGGGAGTGCCTAATAATTTGATCGAAAAGGACTCTAGAGTCACAAATATATCCTGAGTTAATTTGAGACTGATCTCATAGACCTACAAATCTTCCTAAACTTCTTATATTGATAAACTTGATCTGTTTTTCATTGATAAGATTATGAGTTAACCGTCTTCATGCTTTTCAGAGACTGGCTGAAATATAATTGCTTTTTGCTAATTGTTTACAAAATAATGTTTTGCTGTCTTGTTTATTGTTGTGAATACATAGAAGCTTATAAGACCTTCATCCTTCAAACAAGTTTCTTGTTCAATTTGCCAGGCAATTTCTTCGATTTTCTTCTTTCTAGTAACTCTTGAAAAGATTTATTCAATAACTTATGAAGCCTCTCATATGGAAAATGAACTGTAAGAGGGTATTGCCTTAAGAAATAATGTTCCATACATGCTAATGACTAAAATGTAGCCTTCTTTGCTTCTTAGAATCTACGTTTAAATATAGCACCTTGTGTCTTACATCAATCCCACTCCCCTTTCAAGTACTAATAAATATGTGCCATACCAAAAAGCCAAAAACAAAAACTGAAACAAAACCCCTCAAACAAACCTTCTTTCAACAAGTTTCTTCCTGAAGCCACACCCGGTTTTATCTCCCTTCTCAGCCAAACATGTCAAAAGCAGAGTCCATCCTCAATGTGGCTCTTCACTTATTTACCTCTTACCTATTTATTTCCCAACTGATTGTGATCTTCTACCTCTGCCCCTGCTGTTAACTGCATGGCCTTTTTCAGGCTTTTCTTCCTTGCCTTCTGTTTAGTCCAGTCACTAACACTCCCCATTCTTCTAAAGATTTCTCTTCCCAATTCCTTTGGTTTTCTGGTAATTTCTCTTCCTGGACCCCGATTCCTTGATTTCTCCTTTTACCTCACTAGTAATTTCAATGTGTGGTAGAAGAACTTAGTTCCACTTAACCAACTCCCTGAGTTGGGGATGGTTCTCCTCTCTTTAACGTCAAGCTGTCAGACAGATACCACTTGCCTCTCTCCTTCATCTCCCAGGGCTGAGAACTCGTGGCACAGAAACTAATCTGTATTAAGCCTTGCATGTCTACTGATCTGTATGCTTGGTAGAAACAAGCATTTTTTCTAAAAAACAGATTGCATTTGCTATTTTAATTATGCAACTTAATCAAATATTATGTAAACTTAGAAATATGAGGGTGGATTAAAAAAAAAGAGTTGTTTCTATGAAAATTAAGAGAGTGCTTTGGGAACGCTTCATAGAGGTTGGTGGCTTAAGTAAAAATTACAGTCAAATTAGGTGAAAAATAAGATCAAGAAAAAGAATCCTCAAAAGCTAATTGTATTTTACCTTGAGATTACCTTACCATGCACCTCTCACTGATGGTCTGACTGAAATCTGTAAATGATGATGCTCTGTGGCTTAAAAGGCAAAGCTGAGGGCTGGGGTTGTAGTTCAGTGGTATGGCGTTTGCCTCACATGCATGCATGAGGCACTGGGTTTGATCCTCAGCACCCCCATAAAAATAAATAAGATAAGGATATTGTGTCCATCTTAAAAAAAAAAAAAAGGCAAAGCTAAAGCTGAGCTCTAACCAACAGCAGCCAAAAACAACCAACCAACCTCTAACAACAACCAAAAACATTGGTGCTACATTAAAAGACAATTTAATCAAAGTACACTTTGAGGTTTTAAGGTGACTATGCATCAATTTTATAATTCCCAGCTTTAACTGATTCTACTAAGGCCAGGTTCTCCCATGATTGCATAAGAAGGCATCTTCCTTCCCTGTTCTGCCCGCTCTGTGAGCAATTAAATTTCCAACCACAGCTTCAACACAGCTTTTAAACAAGTACCAAATCTGCATGCTCTTTGCATCAAGGATCACTGGTGCCTTCATCCCTGCATCCGCCACCTGCACTTTTGTCCCTGCACTGTGCCTTGTATGTGGTAACTATTTTTTTTTTAAAGCTGAGATTTAAAGTGTATTGAAAACATTAGTCTGCAAATGGTAACCCAAGAATTAGAAGTTGGGCTTCAAGGAAAGTCTCTCTCTCTCTCTCTCTCTCTCTCTCTCTCTCTCTCTCTCTCTCTCTCTCTCACACACACACACACACACACACACACACATCCCTTTGTTTTGAAGTCATAACATACTCCTACTCAACAATGAAAATGCTCCATTAATAATTATAATAGGAAATTATCATTTTAAGTTGGGTAGCTGAAGCTTAATTTAAAAAAATCATATCATATGTCATTTTTCAAAGCATATAGATAACATTAAGTACATTCATTTCATTTGAAAGTCTAAAGTTTCACTTCTCTCTTGAGCCCTGTGAACAGATTTCCTGTGAACCAGACAGGACAAATGTGATTATCCTTTCCTTTTTACAGATGAAAGAACTAATGGTCCTAACAGTTACTCACTTACTCAGGATTGAACCCAGAGGCACTTAACCACTGAGCCATATCTCCAGCCCTTTTTACTTTTTATTTTGAAACAGGGTTTCGTTACATTGCTTAGGGCCATGCTGAGATGAAGAGATCAGCTTTCAACTTGTGATCCTTCTGCCTCAGCCTCCTGAGTCACTGGGATTACAGATGTGTGCCACACCCCTGGCAATCACTTCCTCTGGACCTCACAGATAGTTTGTGACTCAAATGGGCTTTGTACCATGACACTATGCATATCAAGACATCTGTTTTTTTTTGGGGGGTGGGGGATACTGGGGATTGAACTCAGAGGCACTCCACCACTGAGCCACATCACCAGTCCTATTTTACATTTTATTTAGAGACAGGGTCTCCCTGAGTTGCTTAGCACCTCGCTTTTACTGAGGCAGGCTTTGAACTCACTATCTTCCTGTCTCAACCTACCAAGCTACTGGTATTACAGGCGCACGCCACCACGCCAGCTCACATCATGTATTAAATGCCCTTTTACAATTGGGCTGAAGCATCAAGGATCAGATAATGAAAAGTCAAACTTTGAGATCTAGGGCTGGGGTTGTAGCTCAATGGAAGAGCACTTGCCTAGCATGTGTGAGTCACTGAGTTCAATTCTCAGCACCACATTAAAAAAAAAAAAAAAGTCCATTGACAACTAAAAAAATACTTAAAAAAAAAAAACCCTTTAAGATCCATAGTCTTTGCTCATCTGCCCCTAGGATTACGTGCAGGATTATGCCAGTACACTTAAGTTCTTTAACACAGTTTCCAACAAAGTTCTCAGAAGGAAAAATAAATTAATAATTCATTTAAAATATCTTCCTATTAATTAACATATCCAATTTGCTTTCCTTTGATTAATAGTTATTTCAAGAAAAGAAACTGACAGTGATGGGAGTTTTGCCAAAGGGTTATTTTAGATTAGCCTACTTTGTCTTCAAGAAGGAAAGTCCAGTGTGTATGCATGTGGATGAAGTGAGGCTGTGAGAGAAGGGCATTGTCATTGTGAAAGCTCTGGAAAATTAAAAGCGGTTACTAAAATATTGTTTCCAGGGGTTGAAGAGTGGAATTACAGAATAAAATGGTAAACAGCAGTGTGATCCCAGATATTGTTTCTATCTCATAATTTTAATTTGGGCTGAATTTAATATTGTAATAACTTGATTCTTATTATATTTTATTAGACAAGTTATTTTATTTTAAGTAATGCTATTGATAACTCCTTTGTTATGACTTAAAATATTTTTGGAAAATATAGCATAAAGAATGCTTATGGGGGCTGGGGTTGTGCTTCAGTGGTAGAGTGCTTTGCCTAGCACATGTGAGGCACTGGGTTCAATCCTTAGCACCACATTAAATAAATAAAATAAAGGTATTGTGTTCATCTACAACTAAAAATGATTTTTTTAAAAAAGAATGCTTATGAAACAGAATATTATTTCCTTTAGGAATCGATTTTAAAATAAATGGTGATTATCTTACTCAAGAGTTAGCATTGGATACATCAGAAATATGACCAGTTATGTCTCATGAAAATTAACATATAACATTAATTATTAATATATATCATTTAACATTAAAATTATAATACCAATGGGGAGGGAAAGAAATAATATTGGCCAAATTATGTTATATTGTGTGCATGTACACATATTTAACAACAAATCCCACCATTATGTACAACCATAATGCACCAGTAAAAATATGGAAGAAATTATACCAGTTCTATAAAAGTCACAGAAAAGCCAAGTGTATCTTTTAGACAAAGAAATCCAACAACCTACATTTGAGTATGTGTGTGGGGGGGACATTAAAAATATTATGTTTTGAGGCTGGTAATGCAGCTCAATGGTAGAATGCTTGCCTAGCATGCAAGAGGCCCAGGGTCCAATTTCTAGCTACACACACACACACACACACACACACACACACACAGATTATGTTTTATGTTTTCCTGGATACTGATATTTCCTGTGGTCTCTGTTGTCTCTGAGTTACTAAAAGCTGTGCTATAGTGAAAAGCCAAATGAGCCATTGGAAGACTTCAAAAGTTTACTTCTGAGCTCATAGATGGTTCCCTTCTGTACATTCTAAAGTTCTATAGAACTAAACTCCCCCCCGAAAAGTACTGTGCTAGTTAGCTCATTATATACTAATTATGATAAGCACTAAGCAATAAACTCATAATTTCATGTGCTGCCTTGAATTTCAGAATTTAGGGTGTGCTTGATGGTCCAGTTTTAGAATATTGTCAAATATTGTCCAAGAAATTTGAAACAATAGTTCCTGCTTCTTCAGTCAAGCTATATATCTTGTGGCAGTAGGGCATCCTAAATAATTTTCTCCATTACCAAAGTACTGTGCTTTAGGGATGTTCACAGTTTTTTGTTTTGTTTTGTTTTGTTTTTACCTATGAAAGGTCATCATCTACCTCCCCCTTTACCTTTGCCTGACTCCTTAAATAGCTGAAAGCTGCAAATGTAGGGGTTGGCACCCAGAAACAGTGCTACCCAGCCATGCTTTTAGCCACCAGCTACTTCTTTCTTGGCTTATCTGCTGACAATTACCACCAGGTCCTGAGCAACATCCTGTGAAAAAGGAGTTATAACACATCTCTTACACAATCCTCAAAAACACAGAATACCTTAAATTTAGCTTCCATTACCTGCTGAAGGGTCCTGGTAAAGGTGGCAAGCAGCAAAGCAAGTGTGTTAATTAGGTGACAACAAGTGGATGAAGTGGCAAAAAGACAATTTTAAATAGAGTGGAAGTCTTGTAAAGGATAAAAGATACACGATTTCTGTAATTATTAAAAGGTTGAAACCATTGTTCATTGATACTAGCAAGCTGTTTTATTTTTTTATTTGGTGCATGATAATTATACATGCTGGTAATGTTTGTTGTTACATATTCATGCAAGGACACAGACTGATACCCTCCTTTCTCTCCCTTCCAATCCCTCCTGGTCTCCTTCATCTACTCCCTGGTCTCCTTTTTATTCATGATATGCTGTCTGTGCCCCCCCCCATCCACCCCTTTCCCCCTTTATCTCTCTATCTTTCACATGAGAAAAAAATATATGATCCTTGACTTTTTTACTTTAAAAAGCCATTTTTAAATTTTCCGTATTCATCTGTTTTAGGTGTTGATTTCCTTTGCAAATTAAAATACTGAATTCCATTTGTAGTAAAGAGATTTAAATAAAAACTTCAGACAATGGGAATTATTTACTCTATGATCCCAAACATTATTAATTTAGAACCATCTTTTTATTTTAAAGTATACATCCATTTTCTTTCCCAATTTTATTGTTCTCAATCTCCCCCAATTTGAAAATGAACATATTTGTTTAAAATGACAAATTCTCTTAAGCCAGAGAGAATGCTAAAGTTCCCAAATGTTAACTTAGCCCTTCTTGAATATAAGGTTTTGAGTCTCTTTAATTTCTTCCTAATTAGAAATAAAGTAATGTCAGTAAAATTCCTCAGGGTTTACAATTTTCAAATATTAAGCATATATTTTTAACTGTGTCAAATTATATTCATGTAGAAATATAATATTATAATATTTTTAAAATAATAAGGAAACAAAAAATAAAAGTAACAATAGACCTTCCAAGAGCAGTATAAGTAGCTCATATATTAAAAGCTCTACTCAAAAGCAATGTTATGTAAATTCAATAATAGATCCTGGATTCCTTTGTGTTAGCTGTTCAACTCTACTGATATCTTCAAGAAACTAGCAGAATACTTCACCTTGGAAATGTAACATTTTAAAGACACTGCCATTAGTGATTTTATGTACTTTTACACACTCTTCTTTTTTAAAAAAAATATTTATATTTTAGTTGGACACAATATCTTTATTTATTTATTTTTATGTGGTGCTGAAGATGGAACTCAGGGCCTTTCTTGTGCTAGGCGAGTGCTCTACTGCTGAGCCTCAACCCCAGCCCCTACACACTCTTCTTGAATTTGAAATAATAGATAAAGTTCAGGTAATAATTTTTCCTCCATTTCAAATTTTATGTGTTTTATAGTCTACATTCATTATATTCTGTAAAGTCAGACAGGAGCTTTAGGCAAAGAATACCTTTAGAGTCTGGAATTAGATGTGAAGCAATCAGAAGTTTAAAATGAGTAATCATGTATTCAAGAAGCATAAGAATTTCCCAAAGATCCCGAAATACAACTAAATACTGCATACTGAGTGATAGATGAGCAATAGTTTGCCAGTGCTCTGTAAAATTTCTTTTTCTTTTGTGGCCAAGAAAATTTTTCAATTCAAGTGTAGGCCAGAATAATTATTATAAACTAATTGCCTCCAAAGCAGTTTGGGTAGTGTTATGGATATTTGTATAGCAACTTTTTTTTTTTTTTACACTGAAAACAGAAGGAATTTTTAGGTATGAGGAATTCTACAGGGATCCCAGTAATTAATCAGTCTCAAAGTCTAAAACAGAAAGAGGGAAATTTAAAGTGTCAAATAACAAGTAAGGTCACATACTATTTACACAGAACAAGACTCCAAAAATACATTAAATTTCTTCTCAAATTAGGTACTTCTCATCATAATGAACCAAATACAATTTCTTAATATTACATGTTTAAAAAGAATGTGAACTTGGTTTCTACAGAAGAGAGATGGAAAGAGGATGCTGAACTAGATTCCAGTCTTGCTGAGCAACTAACTTTCTGCAAGACCTGGAAGTTTCTAATGCTATCAGTCACTTTGGTAAAATATGGCTTATTTACCAACATGTTCAATACCCTGTTTTAATAAGTAAGACAGTGTACTTGTAAGTGAAAGCATTTTGAACAATATAATGTGTTATTCTTCATTAGCAAAAAGGACATATCAGGCACATTTAATCTCTGCAGTAGTATAAATGTCACAGGCTAGCTTGGTTGTAAATTGGTTCACTTTATGGCTCTTGGCAACTTATAATTTCAGAGTCCACCTAAAAAATTCAGCAACAGGGACTAACTTTAGATTGTATTGGCTAAATACATCTACCCCTATCCTGAGCAGTCCCCATTATTGATGGTGACAACTAAGGTTCAGTTAGAATACATAAAAATTATGTACCACATTATTGTGGCACTTGAAAAATAATTTACTTACCTTAGAATTCAGATCAAGAGAAGAAATAATTATCATTTATGCGTAAATTCAATGCCCCCTCCAAGTACATAAAAAGAACACACTATTGATTTCTCTGCCGATATGGGATTATACATTTATTTTATTTTATTTTCCTTTTGACAAAGGGAACTGTTGTTGGCCTTTAAAATGTAATTTGCAAATGTAACTGATGTACTTTTTGCCACCAATAAAACAAATACATATGACAAAAAGAATGCAAGCTCATTTCATCCTGTAAGATTTGTTTTTAAATTATTCTATTTGCAGCCAGGGGAAATACATGAGATCATGTCTTTTTCTCTGCCAACAGCAAATTGATTTCCCCACCCCACGTGGACAGTTGAGCAGTACTAGTCTAGCAAGCTTAAAGTCTCGCAACTCCTGTCATACCATCTGTGACCACGCAAGCGTCTTGGTTAGTAAATTGGATGGGGCAAGACAGTCCACGGGGCATCTCCTGTTCAACTAAGGAGACTGTGCTGACTTTGTGGCTATCCTCTGTGGCTGCCGCATCACACAGAAGAGTGCAGGAAAAAAAAAACAGTGGAAGGAGTATTCAGCAGGGTGCACGCGGTTTCTGCCATCCACGTCTTCATCTGTGCAAATACTGTACTACTCCCCACGTGCCTTCCAAGAGCGCCCCCCTCCCTGCATATACACACACACGTGCACCCGGAACCTCACCCAGTTTCAGGCCCAGACTTGTCCCCCGCCCACCCAGAGTCTCCCGCTCCTCCACCTCTCCCCCACCCTCCCGGGCTCCACGTGGGCGCACCCCGGCGCCAGGCAATCGCGCGGCCCACGGAGCCCTGAGTCGGCCCCGATCCGGGAGGGAAGGCGCGGCCCGGGGTCGGACGGACAAAGCGTGTGTCCAATCGAGCCTAGCACTGCCTCCCCGAAGGGAGGGAGCGGCGGCTCGGACCGGCCCAATGAGCTGGGAGCCCGAGTGGGACTTCCTCCCGGAATCCCGTTGGCCAGAATAGCGGGGCCGTGGGTGACACGTAAGTTGGGTGGGAGGTGGCGGCGGCCGAGGCTCCAGCAGCCGGGTCAGTGACACTGTACCACCGTTCCCCAAACCCTGCCAAAGCAGCCTGCCCCCCCCACCTATCCACCCACCCGGCTAGGCAAGCGCGAGGGCGCCGCCCGGAGCCCGCTCCCTTTGTTGGGCTAGCACCCTCTCTTTTAGTGGCAACAAAGTCGTGCAGTGGGAGCCGGCGCGAGGGGGCGGGGAGCAGCCGGGGCGGGACTCCCGAGAGCCGCCGGGGACAGCGAGGCCAAAAAGTGGGGAGGAGGAAAAAAGCAGGCGGTGTCTGGGGACTGGCGCTAGGGCAGCCAGTTCTAAAGTATGCAGAGGGCCCCCTCCTGGGCCCGGGCACTCGCTGAGAGCGAGCCTTGCAGAAGTTTGGCGGCCCCTGCCCTGGCGGCGTTGATGGCTGTGCGCCCCGCGGCGCGCGGGGGCTGAGCGGGCGCCACTTCCCCTCCAGCCCCGCTTTTGTGTCTCGCGTCTCCTTATGCGGCGCCCGGCCACCTCCTGCGGTGGCCGCTGCTGAACGCACGCTCGGGCGGAGGAGAGGAGGCGACCGCTACCGCCGCAGCGCAGGGTTTAGGCGGGACTATGGGAAACGGGATGTGCTCCCGAAAACAGAAGCGGATCTTCCAGACGCTGCTGCTGCTGACCGTGGTATTTGGCTTTCTCTATGGCGCGATGCTCTATTACGAGCTGCAGACACAGCTGCGGAAAGCCGAGGCGGTGGCGCTCAAGTACCAGCAGCACCAGGAGTCCCTCTCTGCCCAGTTACAAGGTACAGTGGACGCGCGCGGCCCTTGGCCAACTTTGCCCCGTGCTTTCACCAGGGCTGGAAAAGTGACGTTTATTAGCCTTTGACACAGGGGCTGTCACCTCTGACCTTCAGGGACATCAGAATGAGCGGTGCAGGGCTCCCGCCCCCCCATCCCCCGCCCAAGTGTCAGGGGAGATGACATCCCCATTCTCTTCCTTCCTTTCAGCGGTTTCTTTTGAAATCTGTAGCACCAGTGCATCTTCCAGCGGGGCGTTTGGTGGGCGGGTGAGTATCAGGGAGTACTTTAACCCAGCACTTGTCAAAGGCCCAGCTACAGTCCAAGCAGGCATACTGGTAACTCTCCAGCCGCTTCTGCCAGCCTATCCCTGAGAGGTATGGTTCCATGGTTTCTAGGTGTTTGCTTTCCAGTTGACTTTACCGGTCGCCTAAGGAATGAGGAGTTGGGCAGAGATTTCTCAAACTCATGTTTTTCAAGGAAAAATAATAGCCCCAACTAGTATCAGCCCCAACTAGTATCAGGGACCAAAACCTGCTAGTTTTTTTTTTTTTTTTAAATTGTTACCTTAATAGGGTGATTTGGAGGTGTTGGGTGTGTGGGAAAAGCCAACACTACCTAACTTTTCACTATGTTGCAGGTATTTTGTCTTAAAAAAAAAAAAAAAGATTTGTCTTCCTGAGCATTTAATTCATCAGACAGCTGTGTGTGAGAGTGTGTGTGTGTGTGTGTGTGTGTCTGTCTGTCTTACAGTTAGCCTTGGGAAGTCAAAGGCCAGAAACAGTTTTTAACGTTGTCAGGCACAGCAAACATAATGTGCAAAATCTGTAGAAAGAATTAAAGCTTGTGTCCTTCTAGTTTGGAATATCATTTAATGTAAATTTAAGAAACATAAATGATGCATGACTGTACCATGTGGTCTTGTTAAGGACATAGTCATCACATATATGTATATATTTTTTGAAAGCTTTTAGCTTTTACCTCTACTTGTGGTTTGTTTTCAACACATATGTGGTCCTCCAACACCCCCCAAGTGATAAATAGTGAAATGCTGACAGTCTTAGCTGATAATGCAAATATAGCTTATTTTATAGTATTAGGCAGAAGCAAGCTGGAGGGTCCTTTTTGTTTGTGTGTGTGAATACAAATATGAAACAGATGCCTTTTCTTTGCTCCAGCTATTCCGGGTGTTTTCTAGTAAAAACTTTAAGATGAGAGAAAATGATACACAGCTGATTGCTTGGACTCATTTGTTCTTCCCAACTTAGAAAAAGAAAAGTATTTTTAGCCCACTGAGCTTTCATAGCCACAGGCAATGAAAATATGTGGCTGGGCTTGGCTCAAAAGGAAAACCTGTTTTGACATACTCTTAGGTTAAAAATTTTTCTTTAAGTATGTTCACATTTACCCATGAGTTGTTGGTATGACGAGGGTAAGGCAGGTGGGCATTATTTATTTAGAAGTTACCAGCAGTTTCCCTGTGAATTTCAGTGCACAAGGACCAACAGAAGAACTTGCTGTCTGCTAGTTCATGGGGTTGAGGGGAGACACAGGGACTGGACGATGACGACTGGATTTTCACAGAGTTGTGGCAGGGGCATGCATAGTGAGGTTGTGTGCCTTAGTTTCTTATTTAGGAGACCCAGGAAGGCAGGGCTTCATTTTCTCCATTACATCCTTGGCACTGTGTAGTACCTGATGCTCAAAAGGAGAATCCATATATATTAATTTAAACAACAAACAGGAATTATTCTGAACTGTGGTGAGAAGTTGATCCCAGGCACTTCTGTCTGCTTTATTAGGCTTTGCTTCTGTGTCTCTACTTTTTGAAAAATCAAACTAAACAACAAAATATTGTGCCCAAGTAGCTCTCTTGCCTTAACTGCCAAAGCTGGAACTTGTTGACAGAGGCCCTGGTTTCTAAATCACAGCTTTTTTTTGCACTATTCCACTTGAAAATCAAACTCAATTTCTTTTCTTTTTTTAATTTGTCTTTCTTCTTTGGTGGTTGTAGGGAGAGGGGTGGAAAATGGTAATAGGGATCATTAACATGCACAACTTTTGCTTTGTAGCAGGAGATGAAAATATTTCTACCTAGTTTGAATGGGTGGCTTTAAAGTTCATTTCCTAATTTACTCTCTTGCCATTTCCTCTTGGATTATAGTGATGCAACACTTAAAATATGACTATGTAGGAAGAATTATTTCACAAGCAGATTAAAGTTTCTTCTTTTTTTAATGGATTCACTCTTCTGTAACATTTTGAATTTCTTACGTTTGCAGGCCATTTAATGAACATTTTCTGATGGCATGCAACTTTTTCTTTCTTTTTGCAATGACAGATGATATTTTACTTAGCATTTTCATGTACTACCTGCAATGATGTGTTTTTAGAGCATCAGACTCTCCCTTCTTAAGACTTGTTAGTGAGATAAGATCTCTTGACCTGGCTTGGATTAGAATCAGTTAATTCTGAGCGGCCTTCTTTTAAAACCTGACTCTTGAAAAAATTCAAGTACTTTGGTTCTGATAATATACATTTTTTAAATGAGCATAGTTAGCTCATCTTCACATGAAGAGTAGGCTATACTCTAGAGATTCCTTTGAAAGTAGGTTACTTTTTACCCTGAGTACATTTTGTGGTGGAATAGTCCCATAAACAGGAGACAGTGAGAAGTGATATGGGAAAAGTTGAGAGACTAGCCTACCCTCTCCACCATGTCTGTGTCTGACCCTGTCATTCATTCAAACAAACAATCATCTGTCTATCCTTCCATCCATCCATCTATCCATCCATCCATCCGTCATCAATGTTTCTAGCTCCCATACTGGCACCTTAGTTACACTGAGGAGTAGTGCATAGGTCACATGCTGGTAGCAGAGTAGTGACAACCTTTGAACAGCACAGTATTTACTTTACACTTAATTTTTTTCCCACTGCTTTTCAAGTGCACCATTCTGTGTACCTATCAGTGGTGTTTCTTGGGCCTGACTGCCCATTAGAATCACTTAGCAGCTCCCAGACCAATTAAATCACAATCTGCAAGGGGTGGAACCCAAGCCCCAGTAGTCTTTAAAGCTCCCCAGGTAATTCCAGTGTGCAGCCATGGTTGAGGAACACAGCTTTATAATCTTAAAACTGAGCCACTTCATACATTTATTTTACTTGGTTAGGCCCCAGAGACATTTGCATCTTATCCTGAGCATGTGATTTAAAGCCAGACAGGTTTTTGGATTATGATTCAAATTCTAGTTCTGCGACTTTTTGTATGAACTTTGGCCTCATTTTTCTTATTTATAAAATGGAAGTTAGGATGACTCATTTTGCAGGGGTGTTTTGGGGATTAAATAAAATAATTCACATAGAACTCTTAGCGCATACCTGGCACACAGCTGCTCTTTAAAGACCAGCTGTTATTATTATTATTATTATCAGAGTTTGAGGGTTTGTCTCTTTTTCTCTTCCCAGGTTTGTACAAATTTTGAAATTGACAGAATTTGTTTTTGTAGTTAGCCACGTACTTTGGATATTTCTAAATGAACATCAAGGAGAATAGACAGGCATAAATCCAGGGACTTTACTCTGGAAAAGGATTCTTCCTTGATGTTTAAATATAGAATGAAGAGTATGGTTACTGATGGACTCTCTTCTAGATCATCCCAGATTAGGAGAGGGGTGCAACTTTAAGTGAAATACCATGTGCATTAAGATCTGGGAGAAAGATAACTGTGAAACAGTTTTATAAATAGTCTTTAGTGGCAAGGAGCCCCATGTTCCGAAAACACTGGGTTACAGTACTATGGTGCCTTTTATCTTCCATATGATGATCAAAAAAACATTGAAAAAGGTTTACATAATGTTTTAAATGTTCCTATTTCAGAAAAGTGTATTCTGGATAATTAAAATAAAAGAATTGGGTGCTTTTGAGAGTCACATTTGTTTAAGTTTATTGTCCTTTGTGTTATGCTCTCTGACACTTACTGTGGCCCACTAGTCTAAACATGAAGACTTCTTGTTGAAATTGGATACATGTTGATTTTCCACTTTGGCTGAATCTTCTTTCAAAACAGAAAAATCTCTTCAGTGAGGATCAAGTTTTTTTTTTTTTTTTTTAGTTCCTTCATCTTCCACTGCCTTGTCAGTAGGTACTCAGTAAATAGTAGGTCTGTATCTATCTAGTCTTCTCTCTGCCTGTGAATGTGCTTATTTATGGAGGGAAGTGAGGTGTAGTAGATGTAGTAGCTCAGGTCTGAGCTCATAGGCTTAACTCTCTGCTATCCTTTTTACTGTGATCTTTGGCAAGTGAGTGAACTTCCCTGTGACTCAGTTTCTTCATGTATAATAATTGGGATAATAGGATTTATAATAGGCTATCATGATCATTAGTGTTTGAACTTGCATTTGGTCTATTGGGGAGACTCAAGTGCAACAGAGTGGTTCACAGACCTCTAATATAGGTGTCAAGTCTGGGCAATGTTATGGTAGATGTAGTTGAAATCAAGTGCAAAGTTGGGATTTATTAATATCAATTAGACATTGTTGGTGAAATAGCTTCACTAATACGCATCATACGGTTTAAAAGTAGGTTTTTATCAAGTTGTTGTTTAAAAGAATGCTCTTTAAATTCAGTAGGTTTTTACGTATACATTCATTCCCCGATTGAAAGATAAAAAGCTCTAGTTACTTTTAAAAACTGATTCACTTTGCATATGATTCATACAAAAATATATAACCAGTTTTATACATGATGTGTGTCTTAGTCATCCCTGTAAAATGGAACATGCCAACTCTGTAATGAGAATAACTGGTTGACCATGTAAGAGAATTGTGTATTATGAAAGCACTTTTAGTGTGCATTCCAAAACCTTACCTCCACTTTTTAAATTTTTTTCCTGACTCGGCAAGGACAGTTTCCTGTAGGGTTGGGATATAAGACTGCATTTCAGTGGCTGAAGGAATAAGTGAATTGAAGTTGGAAAAATGAAGACCGAAGATGGAGCACCCAAAAGCAAAACAATAGAGAGGAACTAGAAGAGGGGAGGGAGAAAAAAGGGGATTGATATCAACTGATGACTTTTCAAGCACTGAGGAAGGTTCTTGTTCACATCTTCTAAAAAAGACAGTAGAGAATAGTGAAGGGAGAGCTCCTTCGGGCATCAAAGGTGGTGGTATTTACCAATAGGTTGATCTCAAGTAGACTGGGGACCTCTGTGAATTTCAGTTTCTTCACATTTGAATTAGGGCTAAGGAGGAGGTCTGTTTTGTACTTTTGTAGGAATTACAAATACTTTATCTAAAGTGACTAGCATGAGTCCTGGAGCACATTACTCCTACCGTGTATAAGATGACCAGGACTGCTGCTGCTGCTGCTGCTGGGTTAGTATTGGGCTTGCTTGTATTGGGCCTATCCTTTACTATATGTAGTAGGTACTGGTGTTATTAGTTGTGGCCTAAATGTGGCTGTTTTCAGAGCTATGTGCCCATGAAACTTTAAGACACACATTCTCTGTCTCTTCTAGCCTTTTTACGTTTTTTTTTGGGGGGGGGGAGGGGGGAGAAGAAAACCTGAAAACACTTTACAGAACAGCAGATAAGAGTTGCTGTTTTTCAGTTTGGCAACCAAATGTTCCTGTTTTATCATGAAGGACAAAATGTGTTGGGCAGTAGGTGATTTGTGAATTTTCTAGCTTTATTTAGGAATGAAAGGTATTTGAATGTAGCTTACTGTGAAAGAAAAATGGTAATATGTATTTCTCTTTGGATTCAGTGATATGTGGAGTAAATTTTTCATGGTAGGATTTGGAAGATTTATCTGAAGAGATTGAATTATTTTTAATACACATTTATTGAGTGCCTACCATGTTCAGGTTACTCTGCTAAGCATGTTGCATGCATGATACTGTTAATCAGCGATACTTTCATGTGACTGACCAGTCTGTGGCTTAGGTTAATTAACCTGGCAGTGAAGAGATGTGATCTAATGAAACTGAGCTTAGAACCCTAATGTGACTTTATAGCCTGTGTTTTTTCCATGACAAACCATTGCCCTCAAAATTATTTTAGTATCTCTCATGATGATATTAATGGCTGGAGAAAGTAGGTTAAGTGGGTCATCTGAGAATTCAAGATAAAATTAAGAGTTGGAAGTAACAGGTGTGATTATCTGAGGCAGCATCTCCAGGGTGTAGGATATTTGCTGCTGCTGTGGAAAATGATTTTGGTGGCAGTGGAATCGATTTCAGGTGGATGCAGATATTTCCTGAAATTGAATCATATGATGAAAAACTTATAATTCCATTTTAGTACTTTCTTGAAAAGGATAAACTAAGTTTGATGCTAGAATGTCTTTGCTAGATATGACTGCTCACCTGTTTTTCCAAAGAAAACAGACTGTGGGTAGCCAACAGACTGACAGCTAGAACTTAATAATTGTTTTGTCTTATGTTATATAATTTTAAGTTACATGATCTATTGATAACCATCCATTAATGCTGTTTAAATCAGATTTTTAATTGATGAGGCAGTGGTGTCAAGTTTTCTTTCCAGAAGTTTATTTTAGGGGAAAGTGAATCTTTGTTAACTAAGTATCCTACAGGTTTTGCATTGGTGTGATAAAAACTCATATAAGGAAGGGAAGGGGAATGGGCAAAGAAAGACAGTAGAATGAATTGGATATTACTCTCCTATGTTCGTATATGAATACATGATCAGTGTAACTCCACCTCCTTAAGTACAACCACAAGAATGGGAAGTTATACTCCATGTATTTATATTTCAAAATACATTCTACCATCATATATCACTAAAAGGAACAAATAAGAAAATTTTTAAAAAAGAACCCATGTGAGAGGTCTGAAGTTTAGAAATGTACTAACTGATCAAACCTTACACAAATACTGAATTTTACAGTTAATAAACTAAATTCTGAGATGGGTAAGTCATTTGCCATGTGTCTGAAGCTAAGCCCAGACTCGCAAACAAGATACTGTTCCTTCACTTCCCTGTTCTGTCTTTACAGACCCAACAACACCCTTTCCTCAGTTTGAATAGTAATAGGCACAGCTATTTTTAAACAATGCTGTGTATTTCTGAATGGCGTATTTGTGTTCTTTGTTTTTATTGGCGCATGAGTGCTTACACTGAGGACATGTCTGTCAGTCATTGCCTTCACTAATAAGCTTCACTAAACAGGCCCATGGCCTAGGGGGACATGGGTATGAAATAAATTGTTCTCTGTAAGAGTCTGACATTTAAAAAATATTGCTTTAACTATTTCTCATATATGAAATGTCACAATATGATAGATAGCGAACAGAGAAGTAAAAGACGTGCTGTCATTCTGAAGGATAGGTATTGTGGAACATTTGAATGATATCATTTGCTTTTTTTTGAGAGTAAGTGAATTAATATTATAATCATTTTAGAGGAATCAAACATTCCATTTTTCAGTTCACATTTAATTCAAAATTTCTTCCTTAATTGAAAATTTTGTAAGAAACAACAAAAATTTCAAATGAAGATATTTGAGAGGGCTTTGACATTGCTTATGTGCTGTCTTGACAATAGCTGGAATGCTAAAATTAATGATAAACAGGTTAAAATTGGCTAGGTGATAATTATTCGATTACTTAATTTGGTTTAAATAGAGTAATTAATCAAGTTTTACATTGGCCAGATTTAATGTTATAAATCTGTAATTTTTGTCATATTGTCTCAATATCACAACCTTTTAATAAGCTGAGAGGGAATTTTTAAAAGGACTTTGCATTCTGTTCAGAGGTTTGGATGCTCTAAAACAAGTTAAATAATACTGTCAAACATCACTTTTTAATTATTTTTTTTAGTTGTAGATGGACACAATACCTTTAGTTAATTAATTAATTAGCTGTTTTTTTTCTTTTTTAATGTGGTGCCGAGGATCAAACCCAGTGCCTCACAAGTGCTAGGCAAATGCTCTACCACTGAGCTACAACCCCAGCCCCAAACATCACTTCTGTTAGAACATGAAAACTAAATCCTCTTTACTATATCAGCTCAAAATCTGAAAGTCATCCAGGTTTGATCCAAGTGTGGTGAGCTTTCTTGGATATAATTCCTTATGTATAATTCTTCAAATACAGTTTCTCTTTCTCTGTGAAACTAAATTGTCCAATTATCTGCCTTTAACATAGACTACCTATGCTGCTTTTCTGTTCAAAAAAGGCAGAAAATGTCAAGTAGGGTAGGAGTCACTGGTCCTTAGCAATTCTAAAATCCAAGCTGGCAACTGCTCTTGATTAGGTCTTGAGGCCTGGCAATAATTTTCAATGTCTCTTGACACTACCTTTGGGCAAAGAGTGCTAACCTTTGAGTAATTCTGCCTTTTTAAATGAAAGGTAGAATATGTTTGCAGCTGAGTATTTTTTCAGATTTTCTGCCAGTAGAATTTTGGAGATCTGTGGCTTCTTTTTTCACTTCAGACTCATATTGACATTGTTTCTCCTGATACAGCCCTCTCAAAAATTTTGTGGGCTCCCTGCAAAACTTCTTGAAGTTTTTTTTTTTTTTTCCATTAGACAGAAGCCACACCCACCTTTCTCTTGGAGATTTGTCCTTCTCTACTTTGGTGTATGCTGAGACTGGTGAGGGACAAGGCCCTTAAACTTCCTGAAGATCTGTTTAGAGGATCTGAGACACTCTTTGGAGGTCCTGTGGTGGGACTGAAGGTACCTCAAGATGTTCCTTTTAATCCTCCAAATTTGTAATAAAGAGAGTTATGACCATACTCTCAGCTTTTGTCCTGAGATCATGTTTCTATGATAGTGTCCTGGTAATGCCTATTTACCTGTAGTGCCTTTCTTAATTTTAGCATGATTTTCTGTCTAGAGAGGCTGCGAATTTCTGAAACCATCGAATTCTGGCTTCTGGCTTTGTTTTTTGTTTAGCCCTTTTCCCCTCATTTGACCTTTTCCCTGTAGTTTGGTATTAAATAGCAAGAGGAAACCAAAGTGACATGTGTAACATTTTTCTAGGAAATCTTAACTGTTTATCTGTCAATTTTTACTTCCTATGTAAGTGCAGATGACTGGGTCACATAACTACACATAATGGTGTGTATTACTAAACTTTTGGGTATTCCATACTTCTTTGCTTTCTGATAAATTTTTCTCATGTTTGCTTAAATCCTTCCGTCTGTTTTCTTGAAGTCCAAACTTGTGTGTGCTATGTTCCCAAATTCTTACATTCTCAAAATACTCTTCTTACAGTCCACTACACAATTCCAAATCTACTTCTACTTCTCTAAAAGCTATGTTATCTCAAAATGAATTGACTTAGATCAACAAACATTATCTCCTAACATCTTTGGGAAAGAAATCTGGGCTTAGCTGGGTGACTCAAAGTCTCTCATGAAGTTGCAGTCAAGCTGCTGACCAGAGTTGAATTCCTCTCAGCACTTGACTGGAATTGAAGGGACTGATTCAGAGTTCACTCCTGGGGTTGTTGGCAGGTCTGGGAAGATCCACCTCCAACTTGCTTCAGCTCTGCAGGGCCCTTCACAGGAATGCCTCACAACATGGTGTCTGGCTGTGCTTAGGGCAAGAGATCCAAGAAAGCAAGAGGGATGTAAGCACTGAAAGAAAGTGAAAGTATTTTAATAATCTTGGAAGTGATATTCCATCACTTCCGCCATGTTTGGTTCCTTAGAATCGAATCACCAAGTTCAACCCAGACGCAAAGGAAAAGGGTTTGTGAGGATATGAAGAACAGAAGGTTGGAACCATTGGGGACTACCTCAGTCCCTGCCTACCATGAGGCAAGAATCCTTATTTGAATGTTATGTTGTCACTGTGGCCACATCATCATTACCAAAGTCATTGCATCCAGGTAGTACTTGCTATGTGCAGGCTGTGTTCTCAGTTATTTTCTTGGATTATTTACTAATACTTTTGAAAAAATACATATTAAAATGTGATTTGCTATAAAGTTCATAGTATATTAGCAAGAAGTGGCATTTGAAATCATGGCACTTGGAAGGAAAATCATCTGGTGCTTAACTATCTGACCTGGAAAAGTTAAAATTCCATATGACTCTCTGAAATATAAAGCAGCTAGTAGACTGTTGACAGAAATAACAAAGTGGAAGGTACCTTGTCATTGGGGGAGTTTCCAAACCCGTAGATAATAGGTTAAAATTTCCTCCTCCTAACAGGGACTGCATTTCCTTGGCAAGTAAATAGAAAGGGAGAACAGTGTGTCTCTTCAAGCAACATTTTTCACCTGCTTCTGACTTCATAGACTGGAGTCCTTGCTGAAGGACTTTTTTTTTTTTTTTGTAGTTGTAGATGGACAGAATGCCTTAATTTTGTTTGTTTATTTTTATGTGGTCATAAGGATCAAACCCAGTGCCTCACACAAGCCAGGCAAGTGCTCTGCCATTGATCTAAAGCCACAGCTCCAAGTCCTTGTTTTTTACTTTTTTTTCCCCACAAAATTTTACTGGTCTTGGATACTTTTGAAGCATTAATTGCATGACTGGTAATTTTAATTTTTTTCATTGACCCCTACTTTGAAAGTCAAGATTAAAAAAATTATGATATATGAATAGTATTATGTAGTATTAATAAAATAAAATCAAAAGTAAAGTATAAGAGCACATTATGAAAAAGTCATTAAGTATGTCTGGACAGTTGTAATTCTAAGTTCAGAGTATGTCCTCATTCTCTTAAACATGTTTTAGTCATTAGAAATACATAAGATAAGTATATCTACTTTAAATTTGACTTTCTTTGAACTTTCTGAAATGTATTTCATTGCTTTTCAGTCTTTGGCTAAGATCAAGTATAATATCTGTTATCAGCTTAATATCTGATACATCTTCTATCTGAAACATATATATTTTCATGTGAGATTGGATTTGGAAATGAGAATATTTTATCAACATTCGTTTTCATCCATGTTCCATTTGAGCTTTGAGGCAAGGTCTGCTCTTGTCACTGAAAAGTTGCTGATGAGTTTCTATAGCATCAGCCATCTCCCCAACCATCTCCCCCCCCACACACACCCCCCATCATTGCTGTGTGTGTGTGGCTGCCAGGTTGCTGCTGTGATACTCACTGGCACTGTGGGGTCTGTGGCCTTCTGCTCATGGTGGTATTTCCATGGATACCTTAAGACCCTTATGACATGATCTCTTTTCTATTCTCTGTTCCAAAAGCCAAAATGAATACAACCCCCACCTGTTCTGAAATGTATTGATGATGTGCATATGGTTCTTAAGGAGATTTACATATTATATTTTTCTTATATGATTTTCCTTTTGTTTTCTGAGTTTGGCTAAGATTCCTAGGGGCTAAACTGGAGGATACTTCCTCCTGTTGACACTAGCCAAGGAATCAGTGGCTGCCAGTTAGCTAGAATGATGGTATTTGTGAGTCTGTCTAAGACCCTTTGTATAGGGTTCAAGAACTCTCCTGAGGGGCCTACAGTAGCAATACTTTGAATAGGGCAGAACATTTATAAAGTCTGTTCTTTTTCTTATTCTTGGCCTCCAGCTGTTTCCAAGACAGTTTCCTATTTAGCAGCTACTCTTTGCCTAAGACCATATTGAGAGTTTTGTCTGTGACACTCTCTTTCTTACAGGTAACATTTTCAGTTTGGGATCCATGGGGGTCCATAAACCAATTTCCTAAAAACATGTCATTTCTGTATATGTGTCTTTTTCCAAGATGGAAACCTAGTTTTAATCAGATTCTCAAAGCATTAGTGACTTGAAAAAGGTTCGGAACCACTGCTTCAGGGTACATTCTTCCTTTTGAGGTCCTTTTAAGTTCATATTGGAATGTGAGCTCCTCTGGTCTCACCCCATGAACCTTTAGACATGGCTGCAAGGTACCTGAGTGTGAAATGGGGTTGTCATTGCTTGTCACTCTTCTCCTGAATCCATAACCAGTGTTCCCTGCCCCCAATTGGAATAAGTCTGTAATCAGAGACTTAAATGGCATTTAAAAAATTGCATTCCTAGAATCCACTAGCAGTTGCTTAGTAAATTTAATAAAAAGTCTTGAAATTATGAGAAATTTATACTTCCAGATTGCTTAATATTTATATCATTTGGTCTGAAAACAACCCTGTATTATAGAGTAAAGCAATATGCGTCATTATTACTATTTTAATTTTGAGAATCAAGTCACCCAGAAAGACAGTGGCACGTTTTGGATTTAATGCTCAAGTTGCTTGAATCCTAACTCAGGGCTTTTGCTATTATCCCCAGTTTCCAAGGCTTCCTTACCCTGGAACTAAAATGAGGTGTTATAGTATTCACAAAAACTTTCCACTTTATCTCCTTTGAAGCTATGAATTCAGATTCTTCCTGTTGAGAATACTCCCAGGTGGTGACTCACCTGGACTTTAAGAACTGGTGGCCTCAGAGTTCAACTGCCACTTGCCACCCCTCTTACCATCTCTGCCCTCTGTGTACATGGAAAGTCCTGATGGCTCCCCAAACTACTAATCCCTCTTGCCCCTTTGCTTTCCACTCTCAGCTTACCTTGTTCCTTCAGAATCCAGGCAGGCTCCCTAGGATCTGGGTTTCAGGGTTTTGAGGGAGATAGTCACTGTGGGGAACTTGGCTCTACCATCTATTCTGTTTCTGGCACATTGTTTTTTATCCAGAATTGGAGACTTAGGCTGTCTGCTTTAGCATGATTCCATTTCAGACTCCTCTGCATCCTGGTGCGTGGAAAGAGCTTAAGCTCACCCTAGAGTTCGGACATTCACCGTAGGCTACCAGGCAACTCAGACTTTACCTTGACTTCACAGAGGGGCTTTCAAGCTCACCACTCAACCAATTATCCGGCTGTGTGTTTTAGCTTCTAGATGTGGAAGTCATACCACTCCTCTAAATAAATCACAGATTGGTAGAGCAGGGAAAGTAAGAGCCCCTGTTGCAAATATCGCATATGGACATGTTTTGGTTTTGCCCATGCAGTGCTCTGAAAAATTTCATAGTAGTATCTACATGGAAAAATAAAAAAAGAAAAGCAGTTTTAGGTAAACATCCAGATTTCCAGCTTTGTTGGAAAAGTCATGAGGTCCCATAAGATGCGACCAGAATTCCTGTTTGGAATGGGATATGAGGGGGCATTAGTTGGCCAAAATACTACTTTAATTGCCTTGAGCATTCATATTACTAGCCCAGCCTCTGTAAGCACTTATGTTTGAAATTCTTTATCTCAAATAACTGTTTTATTTGTATCCATGAAGTCTATCCATGAAGAAAGTTACCCTCAGATAAATGGAATGACTTGACAGTTGTGCTGCCCAATACAGTAGTATCAGTGTGGCGATAGCACTAGAAGTATTAGTGTGACCAAGGAACTGAATCTCAAATTTTGTTAAATTTAAGTTTAAATTTTAAAAGGAGAGCACTGTGATTTTTTTTGTTGTTGTTGTTAAATATAACTTTATTTTACTTGGTACTGGTGGTACTTTGTCACTGACCTATATCTACAGTGTCATTTTATTTTTCATTTTGATACAGGGTCTCCCTAAATTGCCTAAGATGTCCTTGAATTTGTAATCTTCCTGCTGAATTAGCTGGGATTATAGGCAGGTGCCACCACACCCAGCTTCTGTAAAGCATAACTTTCTTGTTTTTGTGGGACTGCATTTCGGTTTAACTGTTGTGATGAACAGATTATTATTGCAGTCTTATATTGCACATATGCTTTCTATGTTTTCACATGTGGCTATTGGAAATTTTAAAAATCATAATTGCTTCAAAGAGCATTTCCTATGAATAGTGCTGACCTGACGGGGGCCACACAGCTTGTGGATGGCAGGCCTGGGATTGTCACAGATCTCTACCTGCCATGTGTTTCTTTTACTACTAAAGTACTGCGTGACTTTTCTTCTACTTCTCAAAACATTTTCATTATGACATCTAATCTCACCAGTGATTTGGTTTTCCTCATTTTTACATGGTATGCAATACAAAAGTGATTTTATATAAAATATAAAAAGAGCACTGTGGATTTTTTTTTGTTGTTAAATATAACTTTATTTTACCTGGTACTTGTAGTGAAAATTTAGAATGTGTATTATCAACAATGATAAGTTCAATATTAACAATTTTGAAATTAGTATTGTGACATACAGACACTACTTTTTAATCATTTTTTTTCATTGTAGGTAACACAGACCATTACATTAAAATTTGAGATCTTAGTGACTTATAGTAGCAAAGTTATAATAACAAACATAATCATGTTCCAGGTCTGTGGTTTGGCCATTATGGGCTGGGTTGGGACTGGGCCTGAACAACAGGCTTTTTGTTGGATTTCAGGTTGTCTCCTCATACCTCTAATCTATACCTGGAGCTGAAAGGATTGTGACCTGGGGATGGTCTTCTCATGGGAGATCACAGGAGCAGAAGAGGGTGAGTGTTAACACCTTGCAGGCGGCTCACTGTCAGTTCCATTTACATTCTGTGGATCAAACAGATCTCACAGACAAGCTCAACATAAATGGGAAGGTGAAGAGCACTCTGCCTACAGTGATGAGCGCTACAGAGTGCATGGTAGGATGTGGATGTGTAACTCCAGCATGAGGGGGGAAGCATTTGGAATGATGGCCCATGTACCACAGTCTGTTTCAAGATAGGGTACAGTGTGGAATCATAAAGCTCCTTTGTTTGGGCTGAGATTATAGCCCAGAGGTAGAGTCCTCGTAAGATAATCTTTCATATTTTTTTTTAGTTGCATATAGACACAGTACTTTTATTTTCTTTCTTTCTTTCTTTCTTTCTTTCTTTCTTTCTTTCTTTCTTTCTCTCTCTCTCTCTCTCTCTCTCTCTCTCTCTCTCTCTCTCTCTCTCTTTCTTTCTTTCTTTCTTTCTTTCTTTCTTTCTTTATTTTTTAATGTAGTGCTGAGACTCAAACCCAGTGCCTCACATGCGCTCTACCTCTGAGCCACAACCCCAGCCCCTCTGTAAAATAACCTTAATAACAGTTTGTGTTTTGCATTTTAAATCTTGTTTTTTTTTTTCTCATGTCTGTCAGTCTAATAATATCAGGAGCTGAAAATTCGTCTCTAGGTAAACAAATGTAGACTTGATTTATAAATGGATATTTCTTGTGAGTCATCTTGACATGCTTTTTGTACATATAATAGGAGAAGCAGTAAGAAGAGGCAGACCTTTTTTGACAGGATCATTTGTGCACTTTTTGTGAATAGTGCCTCCTTAGAAAATTTTCAGTGAGGACATGTAGATTCTTGTTAAGCCCTAATAATTGAAACTCTAAATGCTTTATGAAACTAGTGAATAGTCTGCCAGTTCCCAGTATATTTATTCTCTAACTTAAAGAAATACTTCTTGTTATTAACGTCATTCCTTTGGAAATATGTTGATGTGAAAAAAAAAAAACAAACTTGGCTTTATTTTTGGTTTTCCTCATCTCTGTTTTGTTAACTTAATTCTTTTTTCCTTCACTAGTTGTTGCTTAAACAGTCTGGTTGGCACCAGTCAAAACAGACACCAAAAGTTCTACTGATTACTTAGTTCTTTTATAAATGGAAAGGTCTTTGTTTCTAGGCCCCATAGATTTTTTTGTATTTTTTTAATATTTATTTTTTTAGTTGCAGTAGGACACAATACCTTTATTTTATTTATTTATTTTTATGTGGTGCTGAGGTTGAACCCATGGCCTCGCACGAGCTAGGTAAGCACTCTACCCCTGAGCCGCAACCCCAGCCCATAAGCCCCATAGTTTTGATAACAAGAGATAATGATTTTTTAAAAATACCTTTCTTTCTTTCTTTCTTTCTTTCTTTCTTTCTTTCTTTCTTTCTTTCTTTCTTTCTTTTTTTCCTTCTTTCTTTCCTTCTTTCTTTCTTTCTTTCATTTTTTATGTGGTGCTAAGGATTGAATCCAGGGCCTTGCACGTGCTAGGCAAGCACACTACTGCTGAGCTATAATCCCAGGCAAGATAATGATTTTTTTTAACGACCGTACAGATGATTTTTTTTTAAATTTTGAGTTAACCTAGATCACTAGATCACATTTAATGTTGCCACTGTCTAAATCTATTTGGGTGCTATGTCACTCAAAAACCAGAACCTGTTGGAATGCTATAGTTTACATGGATATGTTTTTCATTCAGTTGTGTTCACTCTACTTTTAAAATATGGATGTGTCCTTCATCTAACCAAGCCATGTTTTTATTTCTAACATCCTACTCTGAGTTACTGGAAATGATAAGTATCACCACTTGACTGGACGAGTAGAAGGCTTCCACTTGGTTTTCTTGCTGGCAGTCTTCATTCCCACAAGGTAGCCCAGTATTTTACAAAGATTATCATTTATAAAATGTAGATTAGGTAATGTTGCTTTCCATATCTTTGAAGGCTGTTTTAGCCCTTTTCTTCCAGCTTTCTTGTATGCCACTAACATACCTAATGCCATGAGGGCATTTTAGCTGTTTCAGGAACATTCCAAGTTCACATCTGTCTTAGCATCTTCATGCTACTATTCCGTCTGGAATGTTCTTCCTAAGATCTATTAATCACTAGTTATTCTTAATTCAGGTCTCTGCTCAGACTTCAGCTACTTAGGCCTCTTCCTGAAAAAGAAAAACAAATTGCTCTAAGATGTAATACCCTTAAGCAACAAAACCTTGGATATTTGTTATTTCATGTGGTTTCCTGAGGGTGCTCAGCTGAGTGGTTGGTTCTGCCTCAAGAGTTTTTCTTAAGGTTATAATCATGCTGTTAACAGGGGCTGCAGTCTTCTGGGAGAATCCACGTTTGACTCACGTGGCTCTTCCTCACTGTTGGCCAGGGACCTCAGTTTCTTACCACGTGTGCCCTTCCATAGAGTGTCTGCATGTCCTCGTGACATGGCAGCTGGCTTCCCACAGAGTAAGGGATCCAACAGAGAAGGAGCCTAATGTGGAAACCACAGTCTCTTATAACCATCCCTTGTGCTGTGTGCTAGTTGTCACACAGACCAACCCTGTACTGTGTGGGAGGGAAGTGTACAAGATGTGTTCAAGTACCAAGAGGTGGGGATCACTGGGGACAATGTCGGAGGCTGGCATGCTGTCCATGGAGATTTCACTGTGCTTTTGAAGCTGCACATTTGTGGTTTTACCTCTGAGGATTCTGTAGAGGTCATAACTACATCTCTTCTTTGACATGTTAAGAGGAAGACCTATATAAGCCATAAGAGAAATGCTTACAGAGGACTATCTTCATCACCTCTCCAAATTCTTCCTAACCTATCAGCCTACATTAGTTTCTTATTTGAAATTATAATGACCTGAAATCTCATTTGTATGTCACCTTGGATGTTGCCTACTTTGTTTGTCTGTCTTTCTACTATAAGATTATAAGGACTTCCCATGCAGAGAACTAGTATCTTCTATCCACTGTTACAGTCTTTGAGCTGAGGTCCAGGTCTGAACTACAGTACGTAATCACTTATTTATATATGGATAAGTAAGTTTGCTTTTTCAAGCCCTGGAGGTTTTATTTTAACCATTTATATGAAATCATTTCTGCATGCATGCCTGTATGGCAACATTGAATATGTGAAAAAAATTTAATGGCCTTAACTAATATTTACTCTGTGTATGTAGAAGGTACTGTGCTAGATACTGTGAAGTTGCCAACACAAATAAAACGTGGTCCCTACTCTCAAGCAGTCCTGTTAGTAGAGAAAGGCACACAATGATATGGGTCACATGAGGACAAATAAAATGAAGAGAGAAAAAAATTCAGAACTGGAGGAAGTATGAGAGTTGGAGGTGGCTCTGAGATGGAGCACCCTCTTGATGTCTCTACGGGTGTTATTTTGCTCTGTTATTAATACTGTGTTTCTTTTTAACATCCTCAGAATATAAGAAAGAAACAAACTATACTATCAGAACAAAAAAAATTAGAAAAGTTAAGTAAAAAAAATAGTTAAGAAAACCTCAGTATGTTATTCATGACTAAAAATACATGAAAGTCTATTTCACTATTCATGCTCATCATATGAAGAACAGTTTGCTCATATGTTAAATAGTCCTGTGCTATATATGTGTAATAAGAATTGTAATGCATTTTGCTATCATTTATATTTTAAAAAATGATAAAAAAGAAAATATGTTATGAATGGGGATAGGTATATTAATTAGGTCAATTATGGCAATAATTTTACAAAGCATGCATATATACATTTGTGTATGTGTGTGTGTGTATATATATATATGTATATATACTTAAAGTTCTATACTTTAAATATGTACAGATTTTATTGCTCAGTTATATTTCAGTGAAGTTGGAAAAAATGTAAAAAAAAACTATACATTTAGTAGTATATACAGAAATAAAATTATCTTACAACTTAAAAAAAATAGTCCTGGATCAGGGCACCTTTAGTATTAGTTCTGAGTCGTGATTTTTTTTTTTTTTTAATAGTACTCCTTGCTGTTGTCGGCTTCTTAGGGTAGTTATTGAATCTCCCTCTTTAAATTTGTTTCATCTGACTTTGCTGTGGGCTTGAAATCCAAATAACTAATCTTGGTAGGACTATATAGAATTATATATAAGGACTTAAGGCTATATATCCCCAATTTTTCTTTCAAGGAATTAAGTGTTAAGTGAGATTTTATTTTTAGTTTAGCTCTTTTTGGCCCACTTTTGCGTATGTCTGGGACTCACCTATTTTTTATTTTTTTAAAACTTCTTATATTTTACTTAGGGTTTTCTATTTAACTTTTTGATAGTGATTAATGTATCTTAGCTGGCTTTGAAGTAAGACTGCCCCATAACTCGGCCAAGTTTTAGTTTTTGGTCATGAAGCAAGGGTTGAGTCTTTCTGAGCCTCATTGAAAACAAACACATTTTCCTTACAGAGTTGGTGTTAAGTGGTAAATGAGTATGTTAAGGGCAGAATGTTACTCCTTAACAGTGTTTCCTTCCCATCATTGCTCAATGAGGTTGAACTAGATTCAAGCTCTGTTACTTTGTGCCCAGTGACAAACACCTTGGTAAGCAGCATCCACATTGCCTGCCCATAAACAAGGTTTATATCCTGTAGGGTAGGGCCTACCAGGAAGACCAGTCATTCAGACACCTTTCTTTCCAAAGATCCTAAGTGCAACTTGGGGTGATGCTAGTTGAGTTTCACTGCAGAGGGCTACTGGGAATTTGGCCCAAAGAAAACCGAGAATCTAGGACTGGCTTCAAAATTTTACTTGTTTTCTAGATATCCTTCAAGAGATTTGATACCCAGAAGCAGTTATTACTGCTGTGTGGTATTTCACGCCCTCCCTGGAGCTTAAAACCATGGAATTCAGTCACAGGCATCTCAGCCATGATGTTTCACGGGAGGATGTGCCAGTCACTGTAAATACCCAGTTAGAATAACATTCAGAGAGAGGAATTTTTAAATTAAAATTCTACAACCTCCATTAATTACCTGTGTTTTCCCACTCCTTCACATATTTTCTGAGGTTACCCACCCTTGTGATTTATTCAGTAGCAGAACCAGTGAAGTCAGCATTCTCTTTGTCATCAAGCAAAACCGGGTCATCAGCTTGGCCTCGTGAACTATCTTGTCTGCCTCAGAACATCTCATTTGAGTTCTGACTTCTTCCTGCTGCTCATTGCTTTGTTTTCCCCCTTGGGCCGGCTCCTGGCTTCCACCAGCTCCTTCACTCCGGGTTGCTAACTCCAGAATGTTGCTTGTCTCGTATCCATTCATCATCCAGCCTTGGGACAAGTGCTGGGACTCTGCTCTTGTCTTATTTTAAAGTCAGCTGAATTTCACTGAGTACTTGTTATGTGCCATACACTGAATTAGGCCCTTATCCTTGACATTATGGATTTAATGAATGAGGCTCAGAAAGGTTATGTGTCCAAATGACAAAGGGAATGAAATATAGAAGGAAGTTCAATGCAAGTCTGCTGACACCAAATGCAGTTTTTTCTTTCCAATTTAGTACAACTCCCCTTTCCTCCAGGAGTGCTTGAGTCTTCTGCGGCTCCAGTGGCTGCCCTATGCAGTGTGCCCCAGGCACCTGTCTCTGGTCCACTCTGGCTCTGTGAGGAGAGCCCTGGTCTGTGGGATAGGGAGAAAGCTATCACCTTCACTGTGGACTTCAAAAGGACTAGGTTTGGAATAGATTTAACACCTTAGGATAGAAAATGACCGCTCACTGAGAAAACTGAACTTACTCTCAAAAAGTATAAAATTGGGGAACTTCTGTCTGTCTTCAGTTTTTTTTCAGAATATAGGATTTCATTTCTAATCTGAAAAGTGTTAATTGAATCAATAAGCTTTCCCTTCAGGGTATAAAGCCATGTGCCTCATCTTGGCAAGTCACAGAAATGAATGGTTTTAAGTAACTCATTTAAGAACCTGTTAATAAAAATTAATGTGGTTTCCCTGGGTTGAAAAACAAAAGACAATTATTGGTTAATTAATGATCTATTAATTGGAGAATAGTAAAAATAATTTATTTTGGATTTATCATTTTTCTTTTTTCTTTTGGTTCTAGAGATTAAGCGCAGGTATGCTTTATCACTGAGCTATATCTGCAGTTGCTGGGCTTATAGGTGGGCACCACTGTGCCCCACTTCATCATGAATTTTTATACTACTTTGCTTCCAAATCTGTTTGGTGAGGTAGACAATATTTCAGAGATTTTATGGAGGCCACAGTGTGAGTGTCCTGCTCAGAAACTGATGAAATAGCTATGCACTTGCCCAAATTTGGAATGAGTGTAGACCCAAGTTCAAATTTGGACTCCAGTTAAATACCTGAATGACCTTTGGTAAGTTACAGCCACTTATCCTGTACCATTGCCTGTTAAAATAAAGAGTATTCTGGTTATCAGGGTTGTGAGAGCATTGACATGTGCCTAGTCATGGTAAGCATCTTGAAAAAGTGAGTCAGCCCCACCCGCCATTTATAGGTTAACACACTACAGCATCTGAAAAAACAAGTACTTACCTAATGGGGAGTTAGCAACTTCATCTTCCTATATACAAAGGCTCCAGAGTTGAAAACAAACCACATCAGACCAAGGATCTAAAGTGACACTAACTTAGAAAATAAAAATAGAGATCACATAAAGCTCTGATGACCCACTATAAGGTCTCTAGTAAGGAATGTAAGTGGAGCATATTATAATACATGCTATTTTTAGCAGGCATTTTTATTTCTCTCACACTATATATCTTTGAAAGGCTGTCGTTACCATTGTTCATTTATTTTATTCAGACTGTGAACATCAAAGCAGCAAAACTCAATTAGGTGGAATAGTCAGGAAATGGAATATTCTGGTGAATTTAGTTGTCAGTGTTAAATAGAAAACATTATCTTATCTTTTCTACTTGTATAGATTCTGGCCTCTATATAAAATCATTCTATTACATTTGAGTTTGTATTTTTTCTTCTCGAAAAGGAAGAGAAATCAGTTAAAAGAAAATCCTTTTAGTTTCAAGTTATATTATTGAAAAGCATTCCAAACAATTACTTGCTTTATTTCAGAAGTAAGAATGAGGATCACCAAAATATCAATTATCATTCTGTATTGGTGACATAGATCAGATATGAAGAATCAGTCCTTGGATAAAGAACCAGCTGTCCTTATGATAGAGTTTGATCTTTCTCATCTATATTTTTACCTATTTATTTAGTTTAGTTTTCTTTTTTTGATAGTGCTGGGGATCAAACCCAGGGCCTCCTAAATGCTATGCAGGTGCTTTACCACTGAGCTACATCCCCAGCTCCTGTTTTTTCCCTTCTAAAAATTGAGCGCATAAAGAAAAAAATCGTACTATGTGGAGTTAGATTAAAACAAGCATTATCATAATTCATTAATATGAAGTGAAAATACCAGTTTATGATTGTGTCAGTGTTTGAAAAGTGCAGAAATTTTGAGAAACAAAAGATGCCCACATTCATAGTGATGTTCCTCATCAAAGGAAACATCTGTAAAATTTTACTTTCATCTTTCATCTTTATTTACCAAGTCAAAGTAAATGGAAGCACAGTTCTTTTTCTAAATCTAAGTTGGTGTTTTGCTTTATGTATTCTTATTTCCAATTGGAATTTTAGAGAATGATAAGGAAAAAATAGATGAAAAAAAAACAACTGAAGCGTCTCTTCATGGTTTATAATATCTATACTTAATACTATAATGTTTTGTTTGGTATAGAGGAAAATGAACATTGTTTTTAAAAACTTTTTATTCTGTAAGAAGTTGATATGTAAAAAAAATCACATACTTGCTTTCAGGACTCAGGGGAAAAATTACTCTGAAAATGTAACTACTTAGAGGCCAAATTTTAAGAAAAAAACATATATATATTTTTTTGCTTTTTTCCTTAGAGTGTTAAATGATCAGTTTCTAATCATAGTCATTTTGTTGTAGTTGTTGGTTTCATTTTTTTTTTTTCATCACGGTAAGGAAAGAAAATCTGACAGAAAAATGCACCCATAATATCAGCATTTGTTTTATCTTGCATAGATTAATTAATTCTTACTCATTAACATTCTAAGGAAAATCTGTGAAAGTTATTTTCATTGTATAGTGTAGTATATTGGATACATATTTTCACCAGATAGTGATATTTTATAAATATATTAAAGTTAAGAATGAGAAATTAGGGGACTGGGGTTATGGCTCAGCGGTAGAGCACTTGCCTAGTGCGTGCAAGGCCCTGAGTTCAATCCTCAGCACCACATAAAAACAAACAAATAAATAAAGATTTGTGTCCAACTACAACTAACAACTAAATATTTTTTTTTTTTAAATGAGAAATTAGGGCTGGGACTGTGGCTCAGTGGCAGAGCACTTGCCTTCCACTTGTGAGGCACTGGGTTCAGTTCTCAGCACCACATAAAAATAAATAAATAAAATAAAGGCATGCTGTCCATCTACAACTACAAAAAAAATTTAAAAAAAGAATGAGAAATTAAACTCATAATTTCCTTTATTTCTGAGTTCTGAAGTTAAAAGAACTATAAAATTATTTTTTTATAAAACCAGAGAAACACCAGGCTAGAAAATATTAATTTATAATTTATTCTTGTTAGATTTTATATATATTCTTTTCAGAGCCACAAAACTTTTAAAAGGATATTGTAAATACTTGATTTCTATCCCATACATGTTACACACACACACACACACACACACACATATACTCTGCACATTGATAATGTAGAATTTGTTCTTTTGCCTTTCAGGAAATATAAGTCTTGGCTTTTTTATTTTTCAAATGTCTGTGTTATATTTTCCAGTGCGTTTGACGAGTGTGATTTACTGAGTTCAGTCAATATTTTAGCAACTACTTTCAAATCAGAAGGTGTCTTCCATATATTTTGTGCTACTATGACAGGGTTCATGAAAGTGGAGAATTTGTAAAGAACACAAATTCATTTCTGTTCTGGACCTGGGAACTCCAGGTTGAAGGGCTCACTTCTAGTGTGGACCCTTTTGCTGCTTTGTCCCATGGTGGAAGACAGACTGGCAAGAATGTTGAGAGAGTGAGAAAGAACTTACCAGAGTGTGAGAGGAAGAAATCGAACTGAAAGCCTCAAACTCTTTTATAATCAGTATTAATCCATTCATGGGGGAATGATTGATTAGACTATGAGGTCTCAACCCTCATGAATGGATTATTAGTGGATCTTTTAGAATGTCAAACCAAAAATTTTCTTAGTATTAGTAAACAAAGATGAAAGAATGAAGCATTGCTGGACATAGTGGGTGCACACGTGTAATCCCAGTGGCTAGGGAAGCTGAGACAGGAGGATTGCAAGTTCAAAGCCAGCCTCAGCAAAAGTGAGGCATTAAGCAACTTAGTGAGACCCTGTTTCTAAATAAAATACAAGATAGGGCTGGGATGTGGGTCAGTGGTTGAGTGCTCCTGAGTTCAATCCCGGTACAAAAAAAAAAAAAAAAAGAATGAAGCATGAATATTAACTAAAATTTGCCCTAATTCTCTTATTTCCTTGTATTCATGCAGATCTGAGGGGGAGCATATGTTACATGGACATGTGAAGGTAAATTAGAAGATAAGAGTCTCTTTTCTTTCTCACAGATTCATGAATGACACAAAATTACCATATTAAGTAGTTTCCTTTCCTTTTCTTATGAAGTAACTCTTCAGGATTCAGAAAAATGAAAGATCATACTACAGACCATACTACATCACCAAAATGTGTAATGCATTTTAAGTAAATGCATTTTTCAGTACTGTACACAAAAGATGAGCTATTGGTGAAAGAAAGGTCACTCTATCCCTGATGACTAGACAGAAGTGATTTCTAATTAGTACCTTACTTGTTCACCCACAGGTTATAGAGAAATTGGATATAAAACCTCTTGGTATATAACCTGTAAAGGACCATAAAAGCGTCGTTTATCATGACTGCTACTAAAGTATATTTTAAAGGACTTCTTTTCCTCAATATATAAACACTCATTCTCAAATCCATTTAACCTCTTAGTGACAGGTTTATCTACAAGGTGATAAAGGATAGAACCCTGATATTTAATGGAATGACTGTTCTTCCTGAGAAATTCTAATTTACATTTTTTCAATGGGAAAATAACATGAAGGTGAAATGTCTAGTATGCTAATGGGTCTTGGTTTAAGTACTATGATTATAATTAGTTGAACTCTTATTGCTTGAAAATGAATATGTAGTATAATAATGAATATCAGCTATTCATGTCCAAAATGATTATTGAATTGGTACAATCTGGAACTACTGAGGTTATTCTGTGCTTGAACTTCCTGTTTTCACCTACCTCCAAATTACTTGCAGCTGTCAAAACAATTTTAATCATTTTCAGATACTTTGCAGAAGAAAAAGGGCCATAAGCCCATCAGCTCCAGTTTTAGCCTTTCAGCTCAAAAGATGTTGTTCCTTGTGTTCTTTCTTTTTTTATATTCTCACTGGGTCCTCTTTTCTGTTAGGACAGTGTTCTTTTTGAACACACACCATTCTTAGGCTCTCAGATCTTAAACATTTATCCAGGTCATTTCATAATTCTGATTGTATGTCCTTGCCTACTAAACCAGATTGGAGAACCAGAGAATGTTAAAGAATGAAGAGGCCTTGTTTGTAAATCATTTGCTAAATGAAGTCTGAGGCATTAAATACTCTTCAGATTAAAAATTAAATCAAATTTCTGGGCTTCTAACCCCTGGCCCATTTCACCATGACAGGTGGCCTGCAGAAACACATAAGCAGATGTGTGCAGAGCCCTGCGTATTCCGTGGAGGAACCTAACATTCTCCTACCTGAGCCAAGGTGGTCTCCACACATACTTGGTTATCTCCCAGGACACATAAAAGTTTTTACTGGAGGATTAAATAGAAACTCATACATAAAATGGGGGAAATCTAAGCAGCCTCACACTTTAGATCCTCTTGCAGTCAGAGCAGTTGTGTTTGTGTGCATCTGCTGCTTTTATTGTTCATTCAATGTCAGAATAAGATAATGTGATTGCATTTGTCAATCATATAGAAAAGGAATGCCCCTCTCTTGGACAACTTAAGCATGTTATAGGGTCTTAGTTCACATGTAATAGTTTTCAAGTCATTGAAAATTTTAAGTGACAGAGTCGTCTTTTGTAAAATCCTTTTCCTTAAAAATTAGAGCCTTTACCAGCATTCTGCTAAACTGAATCTTTTTCTTTCTTATTCAAATTTAAGTCATTCAGAGTATTCAAAAGCAAATTTGAAATGAATCATATATTGCGGATACTACTGTAGATGCTTCTCGACTCACTGTGGGGTTGTATCCCAGTAAACTCACCATGAGTTGAAATTGACTTGATTCACAGCCAAGTTGGAAATGCATTGAGTGCACCTAACCTATGCACCATCCTGGCTTAGCACAATAGCACGCTTAAAGACCAGTTGCTTCTCCTCTGATCCCATGGCTGACTGGGTGCTTCAGCTCTCTGCCTCCAGAGAGTATTGTACGGCTTATTTCTATCCTGAGGAAAAAAATCAAAATGAAACATTCAAAGTATGGTTTCTGCTAAACACACAACACTTCCACACAGTTATGAAGTTGAACAACTGCAAGTGTATGGATGTGTTGAAGTCGAGGACCCTCTGTACATTTTCCCTTTACTATAAATGTGCATCTTTAAAATCACAGAATTTTCACATGGGTAGGATCTTGATGACTCAGCTCTTCAGCTACTTCATTCTACTGCTGAGGAATCAAAAAGTGAAGATTCTGACTCAGGGGACAGAACCGGATTTGTCAGTCAGATAGTTGCTGAGGAATCTTGGCTCTGGCTAGCATTATTTTCCTCAAACTACTTGAAAGTCCTCATTAAGTTATCTCTTGGCATTATCTGCTTCTGTTTGTTTTTCAGTTTATTTTTCCTTTATCTTTTTTTTCCTCCCAAGCTAATTTATCCCAGTCTCATTTAAGTTATTTTTCAGTAGATTTTATCTGAATTCTGATTATGGCATGGGGTGGAACAGAAAAATTCAAAGTCTAATCAAAATCCTGATATCAAATATTTTTTTCTTGCTTTTAGCATCTGGTTCTCTCCCTCTCCATACAGCCTAGCTATTGATTGATTTTTTTTTTTACTGTGTTTCCAAAACTCTCAATATGCTTTGTTAAATGTAGATATATTTTCTACCTTTCATATAAAAACTTTAGAGGTTTCCAGTGAATTCCTGTGCTTATAATGGTACAAATCAACTGTATTGAAATTAAAGTTTCTTAAAACTGGCCTCTTAGCAGTCTTGTATCAAATGTAACCATTTACATTTTTCATGTAAATATTTATATTCATGTATTTTTTGTGAAATAACATTTGATAGAAAGACTACAGTGGTAACATCACGTTCGGCCTTAGATGCATTTATTCTTTTGTTTGCAAAAATCAGTCGTTTAACGAATAGCATGTAGTGGTCTTGTACCAGACTCAAGGCTAGGACACAGGTTTATAAAGAGGTCAGTTTTCTCATAAGTAATCCCACAATGCAGTGGGAATGACAGATGTACACATAAAACATTTTAAAGAGACTAAGGACTACTGGGTGCGGTAGCACACACCTATAATCCCAGTGGCTTGGGAGGCTGAGACAAGAGGATGGCGAGTTCAAAGCCAGCCTCAGCAAAACTGAGGCACTAAGCAACTCAGTGAGTCCCTGTCTGTAAATAAAATACAAAATAGGACTGGGGGTGTGGCTCAGTGGGTGAGTGACCCTGGGTTCAATCCCCAGTACCAAAAAAAAAAAAAACAAAACAAAACCAAGACTATAGATTAAAAGGTACTAGGGGAGAAGAGGATGGATATCATCAGCCCAGGGAGGCCTCTGAGGTCTTGCCTTTACCAACTCAGTTGACTCTTCACATGATGCAGGACAGACCTGCCCACCAGTAAAGCTTTTATTACAAAACCTTCTACATCCTCCCGCCCTCATCAAATGTTTCCCACTATCCACCCTAAAACCCACATCTTCTTTAAATACTGTGTCCTCTCCTAAAGAATGAGGAGGAGTAACTCTTTTACACACTGTGCAGTGATTACTGATTAAAATTCCCACCCCAAGGCTGGGGTTGTAGCTCAGTGATTAAGCGCTTGCCTCACACGCATGAGGCACTGGGTTTGATCTTCAGTACTATATTAAAAAAAAATGAAGATATTGTATTTGTCTACAACTAAAATAAATATTAAAAAATAAAGAAAATAATGAAGTGTCCACCCCTTTCCCCTCATGTAGCAGTGCCCAGTATCTTAGGGCAAAAGATACCCATGTTCAGGGCCACATGTGTTTTTAAACCCTCAGGAAAGTATTCATTTTCTGTAGCAAATATGAGAAAAGGAAAAAATGAAATGGGAAGGGTGGCATAAGGAAATCTCTGACCTTTTATTTCAATTTTGTTGTGAACCTAAAACATTTTTTTTTTGAAGTCTGCAAATTTTTAGATTGTTGTCCTAAAGGAGAGCTTCAAGATGCCAGAAATGAGATTACAGGATTTTCACTGAGAATCCCAATCAAGCTGGTGAAGCAGATTTTAGATATACACTGTCAACTTTGTCTCCCCAGTGAAGATTTTTTTATAGTTTCTTATAACTCAGTTCTAAGATTCCTCAGTGGTAAACAGAAGCAGTTGAGCAGCTGGTAGTGATGGACATCGACATCGGATGCCAGGATGTTTCAAGGTGGCTGTGGAGGAAACAGGAATATACTCCAGGGGGTCCGATGTGGGTTTTAGTCATGTTAGTGGTGGGGATCATAGACCTTCCTCATAGTGGCCTTTCAGCTGCCAATAGCATGCACATTACTTAGATTAGTGTCCATGCTCCTCTGTGCTACCTTGATATCCCCATTCAACATGAAACACATCTAAAAATGGAACGAACGATGTACTTTCTCTTCATCTTCCTTGATCTTTGGTCCACATTTCACCCATCCTTGAATCTGTTTTTGTAGTATACTTTGAATCAGTCACTTTTGCGTTTTGAAACAGTACCCTAAACATATTTTGCTCCTGTTCATTCCCCTCCCTCTGTCAGTGATTACTGTATATGTGCACATACAAGTGAGTTTCCTTTCTCTTTGCAAAATCCCCCCTCAAAAAAGAAGACATCTCGTACTGGAATCGTACAAAGCCTCCGCTATTACTGGCTGCTTTCTTCACTGCTTTATTTCAAACAGCAGAGCACTGTGTGAGGAAGACACATTAGTCCAAAATGACCTTGTTTAATGTGGTTAGATATTTCTGGAGGGCACCTGACAAAATCTTTTTTTAAAGACTGCAGTATTGTTTAAAATAATGTGGGTATTTATTCCCAAGATTGTGTCCTCACAATTGCAAATGCAAAATGTCTTTGTAAGCAAGGCTTTTTATAACAACAAGCAAACAAAAAACAAAATCAATACATTCAGGAGCTGGTGATAGAAAAAGCATGAATATGCCCCCATGGAACAAATGGAAATGGCAATCATCCCGGTTTTCATCGCATCATCCCTGTGACTTAGGATGACGTCTCCAGGGCCGGCATCAGGCAGAAATCGCCCAAATGCCTTATCTCAAGCACTGAGAAGTGTGCTCTAGAAAATGGTCAGAAGAAGGAAAAAAATGACTTAAGTTGATGTGTACATAGATATTAGCCATATGAAGAATTTAAAAAATATCTAAATGTGTTTTATATTACATTTCACAGATAATTTTATTTATTTAACTAAAAATAACAAATGCCATGACTTTATATAGACAGGTAGCTATATCATAAATCTCTTGAATTTTTGGCAAATTATCAAATCATACATTCATAGAAGTAATAAATCAGCAGCGTACAACTGAGTGAGTTTTTACAAGGCAGACAGCATAGCCAGCGCTCACACCAAGAATCAAAACACCACACTGCCCCAAAATGTTCCCTCTTGCTGTCTTCCCATCATTGCCTGGGCCCCCGCCACATGCACAGCATAAACAGTAGCCTGTCTTCTGTCACCATAGATGAGGTTTGCTTGTTTTCTAACTTTTCATGAATAGAATCCTTGAGTAAGTCGCACTCTGCTGTCTGGCTTTTCTCCTTGAGGTTTCGTTGGTGGGATTCATCTAGGTGGTTACAGTACATTTGTTCACCTGGCTGGGTGGTGTTTCAGGTTTTGAACAGCTTCAACGGATTCATTATACTGTGATAGGTACTTGGGGTGGTTCCAGTTGGGAACTGTTGTAAACACTGCTGCTATTAAAACTCTCCTATGTGACTTTTGGTGAATCAATGTCAAGTGTTCGGTTGAGTGGATGCCTGGGAGTGGGATTTATGAGTCAAGGTGTGCCCTCAGCAGGTCTGAAAAACACTTGTAAACAGTTTTCTGTAACGGTGAGAGCAGTTTACATCCGTCAGCAAAGCATGAGCTTCCTCCTGCACGTTCTTGCTCTCAGTTTGTTTTCTGTCACTTTTATGTTTTGATGAGAAAATAGTGGTATGGCACTGCGATTGCAGCCGGAATTTCTCTGATGACTAATTGAACCTTTCATACATTTGATGGCCATTAAAATATCTTTTAAAAAACATTTATTAAAATGTGCCTGTTCATCTTCTTTGTCCCACTTTTTTTTTCACTTCCCTAAAGTTTTGTATATTCCATTTAGAAAAAAAAATCAACATTTTTACAAGATTGTGTCATTGGCATGTTGGCAAAACTGAAGATCTTCTTATATTTGGACAAAAGGAAATTTAACCTTCCTTTGGGCTTATTTTTATTTTATCTTTTGCATTGTGGCAACCTCCTAATTATTTTGTGAAACTGTGTTCTCTCTTAGATTCTCTTCTCTGTCTTCCACACACTTAGAGCTCTTTTTTTATAATCACACCGATCCAGTTAAATCATCTTTAGCACCAGCTCATTGGTTCTGCCCTTGCCTGTATCCCACCTTCCTGTCGGCTCTGTGGTAAACTCTGTGCTGACTCCAGTGTTGGCAGAATTCCCCTGTAAATGTCCACAGCAGTGGGTGCAGCACACTTGCTAAAGACTCAGGTTGCTGGGCCTTCTTTCTGGAAATTTGGAAGCAGTTGATTTGGGTTGAGGCCCAGGAGCTTATGATTTCAGCAGATACTGCAGATTATACTCATCTTCAGGAAGGTCTGAAGAATTTTGTTTTGGTCTTGGTGCTCGTACACATTTTCTCCGCTGTCTAGGTTTTTCTGTCCTTCCTCTAGTGTCATCGTTTCTCTGGGAGTCTAACTTGACGTTTCCAGACTGAGTCCATCACTGAATAATGAATAAATTCTTATTCCTGATCTTCCTCACAAACCTGTGGTACCAGCCACCTTCTCCATGTCAGCTGAGAATGCTCAGTGACTGCTCTTCGGCACCCGTGTAGAACCCGAGCTTGTCACCACCTCCCCGCTGGTCTTGCTGTGCCCTTTCCTCAGGCTGGACCCTTGTAGAGGGCCCCTCCTAATTACTTTCCCTGTTAGCACCTTGGACCCATTCAGTCGAACTGATCCCTGTGAAGTCAGCATTGCGTTTCTGCTCAGGACCCTGCAAGAGTTCTCCATTTCTCTGCAAGTCAAAGCCCAAGTCATCACAAGCCCTGCAAGACCCACAGATCCCTGCCCTTTCCCCTCCTTCACCCTGTGCTTTGGAAGGTGGCTCTTCCCTAGGCACACTGATCCCACCGACCTCACTGCTTCTCTTGGAACATCCCAGGAATGCTGGTGCTGTAGGGCCTCTGTGTGGGCTGCTCCCTCTCCCTAGAGCACTTGTCTCCTCGCTGCCTGTGAAACCAGCTGCTTCACTTTTTCAGGTTTGGCTCAAATGTCTCTTCAGTGAGACCTGCCCTTGCCATCTATTTAAAAATGAAACCTGGTTCACCCTCTCCATACCTCCCGTCTCCTTCTGTCTCTTTTATATTCTTTTCTCCCCCACTACCCGTGGCACCAATTACATTCTTATATATTATTTGCTGTTTATTAGTTATCATCTGTATCTCTCTGTCAGTATATAAACTCCTCAAAAACAGCTTTTTTTTTAAATGCCCGGACATACTGAGTGCTCACTTAAATATTTGATTTGTTAAATGAAATATTCAGGATGTAATAGAGATAAAAGACTTTAATTAGTATCTCTTTATAAGCCAGAATTTTATGAAAACCTTTTCCAAGATATGTTGCCCGTTTTCACATGTTGAAGTAAAAACTTGAAATTGAAGGTGATGAAGGCGATGAAGGTGGGAATGCTTGTTTACTGCTGCATTGATTTGATGGAAAAGCCAGGGGTAGCCAGGTTCATTCTGACCTGCATGTGAGTGTTCTCTGCAATACAACAGAAAAATCATTTTAAGGGTTGATACTTGAGCACTAAATTTTAGGATGTTCCCTCCTTGCTAGCATTTCTTAAAGTATTCTTAGAGGTAGGTTTCCATGGGGGGAGAAATATCAGATGACTAATGAAAATTAAATGTCCTTTTTTGTTTTATTCAAGCACATCAGTTTTGAAGAGTATATGCATAAATTCATAAATGCATTGTAAAGATAGTGTGCCTTTGCATATTTAGCTCATCCTAAGGGTATTCTTAACACACCTTTGTGTCAGTCTGTGGGACCAGGAAACTTCCTTCTGTCTCTTCCCCCTCTCCATTTCCTCTCCTTTCTCTCCTGCATTCGTTCCTGAAATACTATAGGCTCTTCAGATAAAATCTGACCTCTGCCACACAGGTTTATTGATAATATCTAACCTTAGAATAACTGGTTGCTATTACTCTGTATCCCTGCCTTCCGAACCTGTATATACCTATGCAGTCCTGCACGTCTTTAAGAATATAGCTTTGTTTTCTAGAGTGAAGCTTTGTCATGGGATAGGAGCATATTTTCCCCTCAGCACTCTAACAGATTCAGTTAGTAAAATGTGCTGGCTCAGCCAACCATTGCTTCGTCCCAGCCTGCCTAACCTTTGGTGATCTCTATAATCATCTTCTGTCTTACCTGTCTTAGCCTCTTCTGACAACTTAAATTGATTGATTGTAAGCCTTTGTAAGAGTAACTCCTACACCTTGGTGTTTCCCAGGGTGTCTGGAACATGTTGGGCTGTAATACAGTAGCTCTGTGCTGTTGAGAGAAGAATCCTTTCCCCAGAGTGAATAGATTGCGTCTGAAAATCAGAATGATTATTAGTGGCTTAACACTTGAAAGAATGCCAGAAAGAAAACTAGTGCACACAAATATATCCTAAGTCAGCTAGTACAGCCCTTGCTGGAAAAATCCGAATCTCAATTAGAGAGTGCATGGGGGAAAAGCCCAAGTATATTTTTATTTAAAATAGAAGAGGCAGTTAAGCACCAATTCAAATCATGGTTAAAATTTCCCCTTAAACTAGTTCATAGACTGTATGCATTAGCAAACTTAAAAATAGACATTTGTGTGAACTATTATAGGAACTTTATTGTGCAGTTAAAAAAAATACTGCAATTGCCATGCAGTAGAGAAGTATCTAATCAGACTGTTCTTTTTTTTTTTTTTTTTCCTTTCAGCATTCTGAAAGCATCTATATTTCAGGGCTGTGATTTAAGTAATGCTAATCTTATGAGCCTATACATCAACAGATGAATTTATATTTAATCTCTATTTTGTTATCTGTCTGTTCTCTGGGATGTGTGAGTACTAATGAGCCAGGCAGTGTAGGAATTCAGTTTAGGAATGCTGGGGCATAAAGGATGGCAGACACAGGAAGGAAAGAACAGACAGTCTTCAAAATACATTTGTTCATTGAATAAATATTATTGAATAGCATTAGCTATTAAGAACTGAGGGATGGAGACTGATGCAGTAATGGGGACCTGACATACAAAGGAGAAGAAAAAGGAATCAGCCAGTCACAGGCTACAAGGCTGGTAGTTTGTTCACTTATTCTCTCTCTCATTCATTCATCCACCCAACATCTATAGAATGCCTGTGATCCCTAGTAGTGCACCAGGGATATCAAAATGAAATTGAGCAAATGAAAAGCTTTTGTTCCAGTCAAGTTTTTGTTCTAGTGGGATAAGCATACAACAAAATATGTAGTAGATAGTAATCAGTGTTAGAAAAATTAAGTAGGAAAAGAGATTGGAAATTTTGAAGGTGGGAGACAGGTTGCAATATTGGAGAGGTGGTCCTTAGCAGGAAGATGTCTTTTTAGTAAAAATTTGACAGAAGTGAGGAATCTAGTCGTTTAGATACCTGGAGAAGATGCAGTGGAAACCCAAGAAAAAGGCAGTATGGGCCGCTGAGGTGATAGCACATTGGCATGTTCAGGGAGTAAGGAGGCCGTGGAGCCAGAACAGGATGAACAGTGGGTAAAGCCTTGTGAAGGCTTTTGGTTTCACTCAGCATATGAATTGGGAGGGGTTGCCCCATCCTGGCCTAGAACATGTAGTGTTGTTAATAATTGAATTCAGCTATAAACTGTGAAGGAGATTGGAAAGGTTGTGTGTGTCACTTAACTTTCTGTCACTACAACAAAGTACTTGAGGTAAGGTTTATTTCGGTACACAGTCTTGGAGGTTCCCATTCATAATCCATTCTTTGGTTCCATTTCTCTGGGTATGTGACAGCCATTGTGGTGGCAGTGCATGGCAGAAGAAAATTGCTTACATCATGAGACAGAGAACAGCAGAAAAAGAGGAAAAGGATGGTGGGTGGGGTCCCAAAATCTTCTTTGAAGGCTTACCGCCAATGACCTGAGAAGCTCTTGGTAGGCCTTGCCTTCTAGTGGTTCCACCTCCAAGTAGCACCACCCTGGGAACTAAGCCTTTCACATAACCTTTAGGGTACATTCCAGATCCAAGGTATAGCATTGTGAGACTGGACTGAGTGAGAAGTAAAAGCTGGACTTAATAAAGTTTGGAGTCATCTGTGAAGGACCACAGTGAGCCATGAACAGGGTGCAGAGAAGGCTATGCCTTAGGATCCCCTTTCTTCCCTACCACTGGGGGCTGCAGGAAGAACCTAGTATGAGCCTTGAAATGGCAATACTTGTCTGCTTCCTTTTTTCTTTTATTTATTTGTTTTATTTTTTTCGAAGGCGATCTCCTGTCTTCTTTCTTAGACTTGAAGTAAAATTATGAAAGGAAGAAAAGATAGTTGGAAAAAATGTATCTGTTGTGTTGTCTTCATGTTGAAACACCAGCACACTGTTCTGTGGAGGAGGGGTGGGCCCGTGCCTGGCTTCCACCCTACTTCCGGCTACCAGAACCATAACCCAAAGTTTTTCTTAAAGACTATAACAAATATCTAGGCCTTTAGGCCTCATAAACCTCCAAAACCTAAAATTGTTGGGTTCTGGGAACTGTGTGTATTGATTTCCTTTATGTGCCTTTTTAATTTTTTTTCTTTTTAGTTTGGGAGGGAGGGGTCGTCCTTCTTGCTCTGGTACTTTCCTCAGCCAGAGTTCTCCAAAGCACAGATGGGTTTGTTTAAACTTTGATCACACAGAGATGATAAAGTTGCTTCCAGATCTTGATGTGACTTTGATGCCAAGCCTGGGTCACTTGTTTGCTTTGTAAAGATAAAAACATCAGATTATAGTCTGAACTGAAAGCAAAGTTCCATGGGTTGTCACTGCCGCCACAGAAACATTGTGGTCCCTTGGCTTCAGGTGTTAAGGGACTTAGCAGTGATTTCTGCCTAATTTTGGAATGTCATTTTCTAATTCTGAATTGGAGCACTTTGCTCTGAACTGGGCATAAATACCTATTTTGCCCGCAAGTGAATATATACAGCTAATTTCTTTTGTGGCTTTCAGATGGAAGTCAGAGCTAAAATGGAAAATTGCTGCAGGAAGCTGGCATGTTTTTAAAACTCCTGAGTGTTTTTTAAGAGGAAATAAAACCTCTTTCCATTCTTCACTGCATGGAAAAAATTATATTCATTTTTCAGTAAGCAGGGGAGGAAATGAGTATTATGGATTTTCATATTTTTCTTATGAATGCTTGTGTTTCAGATCCTATTCCTGTTGCAGTCTAACTTTGCATTAAATAACTTGAACACTGAGATTGAGCCATTGTTTTTATACTTATTTTTCCTTAGGCTCGTTCGGTGCTGTGAGAATACTCATTATATACCATTTTTTTTTATCGTAGAGTATCTAGCAGCATTAGTTCATCTTGACTGATGCCCTTGACTCCATAGTATAAATAGAAAAACAGAGATCGGTGACAAGGATTGATTAGCAATCCTCCTTCTAAGAGCAACAGTAAACCTAGCTAGATAAATTGCCACTCTAAAAGCCTGAAAAATGTTAGTAAAAGAAATTAAGGGTATGCGTGTGAGCGTATGTGTTTAAATAGTGAAATTTTCTGGAAGTACTATAAGGACACAAAGATTCTATTTGGTATGGTTTACTCTCCAGTTTTTATTTAAAAAAAAAAGGCTTACAGGGTTAATGAGCTATGGGGATGTTTATTTGCTTCTCTGTTTACAGGGGAATTTTTGTAAGTAAAAGAAAACAGAACCATATTATTGCCATTCAAGTCAGTGTATATTTGGTAATATATTTGTGTTCTTTGTTTTTTATTAAACTTTAAATATAAGATGGGAAGGACTTATGAAAGATCATTTGATTCCTTCTCTTGTACATTTTTTTCTTTTCTTTTTTTTTTTTTTTTTTGGTACCCAAGATTTAACCCAGGGGACCCCTACCATTGAGTTACATCCCCATCCCTTTTTTTTTTTTAATTTTGAGACAGGGTTTGGGTTGCTGAGGGCCTTGCTGAGTTGCTGAGGCTGGCCTCAAACTTGCAATTGTCCTGCCCCAGCCTCCAGAGTACCATTGTGACCTGCCTCCTCTTGCACTTTTAAGCCAATAGATTGGTTAAAAAAACTTCAGCATTTTATATTGTTCACTGTGTGTCAGGCAATGTTCTGAGCACTTAATATATGAGTGTTCCCCCATGTATGATAGGGTTATGTCCTGATAAACTAATAAATTGAAAGTATTATAAGTTGAAAATGCGTTTCATACAGCTAACCTTCTGAGCATCATAAATTGGCAGCAGGGTACACTGCAGAGTGTGGGCTGTTCAGTCACTTGGCTGGCTGAGCTGCCACTTTCCAACTCTGCCCAACATTGCAAGAGAATGTTCAGTCACCTATCACCAGTCACTGTATAAATAAAAATGCAAAGTACTCTCTGCACTAAGTGTATATTGCTTTGTACCATTTTGAGGTCAAAGAATCAGAAGTTGAGGACTTCCTGCATATTTACTTATTTAACTGTGGTATGCATTTGAAGAAACAGGTAATGTTATTATCCCTAAAGACCCTAAAAGGAAACTCGGATGCTAAGAAATTCGGCAGCTCACCCCATAAAAAATGAATCTGGGATTTGAACTCAGGCACAGGTCTGTGCTCTTAGCCATTACATTACCACCTTCCTCTCCCCTCTGTGCTCCTCTTCCCCCTTCTTTCTAGACTTTTTAACCTGGGGTTGGTTTCCACTCTGCTGCCCTTTACCTAATGTGCCTTCCTCAGCTTATAGTTTAAGGCTTCTTTTTCTATTTCTCTTTCTCCTGAGAGTGATGAAGAACAGTGTGTCTCCACATTTCCATCACTCTTTGCTGCTCTGCTCTTTCCTCTTCCTGCATTGTGATATCCTCCAACCCTCAAGCCAAGTCTGACTTCTTAAGTTATATTACATCAGGACCAGAAGCTGCTGCTGAAATAATGGCTTGGCCAGTTCTGAGGGAGACATTATTAATAGTGCAATTACCTCATGGTTTCTTCATATATTCTTCATTCCTGTTTACCACATCTTTTTTTTTCCTACCATATTTGCAAAATCATATTTGTCTGGCCTTAGACCTTATAATTAGTGATGTGACTGTGTAGTCATGCATGTGTTTCAGATTTCCCCGGATCTTTGAATCTTTACCAGAGTGCACAAACACGCCTCCATGGGGGGTGGGGGGCATTGCACAGGCTTTATGTGAGTTATTTATGACAGTTTTTAAGTAAGTATCCTAGGGTCTCCTGGCTCTCCAGACATACTGCTGCTAATATGTCGAATGTGTAAATTCCCATTGAGAATGAGACTGTCAGAGACAGTTGTATGGTTCAGCTTGATAAATGGGTCCTTCGGACCTAGGTTGCACATTATCTTTTTGACTGAATTCCAGGGAAGAGAATACAGACTGAAACACCATCTCCTACCTCTTTGCAGCACACTCCACCTGGATCCCCCGTGCTCCCTCTCTGCTTGATCCAATCTGGTGGACTCTATTCTCTTTGACAATGAAATCACACTGATGAGTTGTCTGCTTCCTCAGTCAAAAATCATCACTACCTGATTCCCTGGAACCACACTTTGCAAGTGACTTGATAGTGATTGCTGCCTTATTTTACTAAGTAAATAACTTCACCAGATTTTAAATTCAGTTTTTTTCTCTATCCTTAGCTTTTCATAATAATATTTAACATTTAGAACCCGAGGTTGCTGGGGGTGGGTGATGAGCACCCCAGCCCTTGCATATGCCTCTTGACTGTCCTGCTCTTTATCATCATCACCATCATCATGGTGTTGCTGTGCTGGGGCTGTTTCCCCCTTAATGGGTGACCCCCATTCAGAAGCCCCTAGACTTAGGACTCACTGCCTCTGCTTCAACGGTTTCAGCAAGATCTTGCCTGTTCCTTCCTTTAAAAATGAAGCACATGCTTGCTGAAGTCCAGTCTGTAATGTCACCTACTATACCCAGATTCTCTTTTGTTTCCTTTTTTTTGTTTCCAGAACTAGGGCTAGAACTCAGGTCCTGGCACATACTAGGCAAATGCTCTACCACTGAGCAACATCCCCAGCCCTTTTTATTTATTTTGAGATAAGGTCTTGCTAAGTTGCCTGGGTTGGTCTTGAACTTCTGACATTCCTGCCTCAGCCTCCCAGTAGCTGGACTTACATGGGGGTGCCTCAGTGCTTGGCTTCAGATTCCCTTTTCACCTTCATGCTTATGTTCCTACAGCCTTCTACCCAGACCATAAGACTTTTGGCCAGTGGATTAGGAGAGATACCGTGTTTTTGTGCCCAGAAGGGCAGCTTAGGTGTTTCTGTAACACCCTATTCTTGCCTTTGTTGTATCATGATAGTATTTTAATTTAGTATTTAATTCCCCTTATGTTCCCTGTCATGGAATGAGCGCACAGTTTAGGGCTTGGCTTACTGAACCTATATAGTGTTAATCTTTGTCCTTTGTCTGTTTATCCACCAAATCATTCAAGATGAGGATATTAGTAGTGATCCAGGAAATCTTTTGATTTCAACAGGCTTTTGGAATTAACCCACACATATAAATGTTTGAAAAAATGTAGTTTCCCAACACTGGAATTTTAGTCCAGGTAGGGACCCATACATGTGGGGTTGTATTGAATCCCTTTGTAGTAATAATGAGGGAAAAGGATGTCTTGTGAATCAAATAGGCAGCCTGGTAAAGGACGGAAATGGGGCAGGGCTTATTTTGGTGATTGACTGAGGATCCATGCCATCAGGGGACTGCATCAGGTCAGTTTGTGTGGTCACAGGAGTCCCAGGTGTTTTGGCAGAGATGTTAGCAGGGGTGCTAGAAGGCACAGGGTCTGTGACAGCTGCATGTGGAATCCCAGGAAAGGGAGGCTTATGTGGGATGACAGGACGAGATGTAGTGTGGGAGAAGGTGGAGGATCCAGGAGATGGTGGCTGTGGTGGAAAAAGAGTGGCAGTTGCTGGAAAATGGCAGCTGAGATCGAGGGAAAAGGGCAGGAGAATCCCTTTAGCAGCACAAGCGGATAGTAGGGCTGGGGAGGCGAATTGCTGGGACCATGATGACTTTGGCAGCAGCCGGTAGCATTGGGGAAGTTGTGTGTATCATACCTGTCAGCTGGTGATTGATGGTGAAATCATGGAATGCCATGGAGCTCGGGTCTGGTAAAACAATGGAGTAACTGGGTTTGGCCTCACATGCCAGGGGATGAGATCATACTTACACAAGGCTGAACAAACAGGATCCAAAGGGTACATCAGAAATGTAATCCATCCTCTCCCCGTGTCCCCTCATTGCCTGTTCCAGGCACTCAGGCCGCCAAGTTTTCTGTTCATGGGTGAAGCCTAAGACAGACTTAGCTGCTTCTTCTGCTTTTTCTCAGATTTGGAAAAACAAAACATAACATTCAGTGGCTTATACCCACACAGTGTCCGTTTGGCAGTTTTTCTGTCTGGTCCCATGTCATTAAAAACACTTGGTTCATTCAAAGTTGGGCTTTTCTCTCTCTCTCTCGCAGCTTCTACTTCCTGCAGGTATGAATCCTGCAGCAGGGAAGAGAGCTGGGTTCAGTTTCTCCCTGGTTCCCCCAACACACTGCCTGTGCTCACCAGCATCCCTGGCCTCTGCAGAGTAGATGGGTGGGCGGGGAGGACAGAGGGTCTTACAGAACTGACATCTGTTGCCATTGACTTCTTTGGGCCTTGGCAGCTGGTAGACTTGCCTCATTCTTTTGTGGGCTCTTTTATGGATTCTTTGGAGAGTCTCTCCCCCCTCCAGCTCTGTGCTTCTCTTACCCGTTTGCCTTGACTTAGGCCAGGGTGGGATTGCACCTTCTCTTTCATCCCAGTGGTGTGCTGCCAAGGTTTCCTGACAAGGTTGGTCCAGGCAGTCTTTGCTCAGATGAAGATCATGTTGGTTTTGTAGTACTGAGGAGAGATCTGGGTGGAAATATAGTGGCTAACACAGGTGAGAGCAGGAAATAAAAATGTGGGGACAGCTGATCTGCAGGTGGTGGTTGAGGGTAAGAAGGTGGACATTGTTGGCCAGAAAGAGATAGTGAACCTCACAGAGATAACCTGCATTTGAAGACAGGGGAAGAAACAGTTTCTGGCAAAGAAAGCAGATGTATCAGAGTATTTACTTTAGAAAAGGGGACACTGTCTGGGAGTCAGCCAATAATTATGTATCTTAATATGTTTATCCCTTATCAAGAAAATAGAACGTATAATGCATTTGTTTTTATTATAATTGTGTAAGGGCCCTACACTGCTTTCTTCCTGTTTTGAACAGATGTCATTATTATGGTAGAATTTCTAATTCTTTGAAGAAAAACTTTTAACTCTTCTCTTTACAGTTGTGTACGAACATAGATCAAGATTAGAGAAATCCTTGCAAAAGGAAAGACTTGAACATAAGAAAGCAAAGGAGGGTAAGTAAATTGTGCCATGTGTCTTCTGTACTTTTTGTACAATTTTAAAGCATCATGGGCTTGATTATGACTTTTATTTATTTATTTTTTGGCTGAAATATTTTTCAAATCAACTTGAAATCAGTGTTCTAGATAGTCAGAGAAAGAGATATGCTAAGCATTGTGCAGCTATTCCTGCTTGAGATTACATTTGGAATCTTTTGTTTGTACCACCTGAAGGTAATTTATATATTGGTTATGTGTATTATTTCAGAAGTAAATGACTTTTTATCTGAATGTTACATATATATATATTATCAACATCTGGAACTTCTGTCCCAGATGGTGGGAGATAGCAAGCCCTATTCAGTAGATGACACTTTTGAGAGACATATAGATACCCATGTATAATACAATGAATAGATCACACTGTCTGCTGTCTTTTGAATTAAATATTTCTTTTTAATCCCTGAAACCCTTTATTGGCACAGCTGATTGGTTCGGTTTGAAAAAGTAACGTTGTATGCAGGTTTTAGGCAATGCTGTTGATTTTTGTTAGGATTTTCCTATAATGCACAACCCTCATCCAGCTCATGATTTGAAGTTAAAGTACAGTCTTATTTTTAGTTATTCATGTTTTGTGATAAATCTTGAAAACAGAGTCAGTATTCTGCCTGAACCCTTGGTAGGGTAGAAAGGTGAGTGGGGAGGTTTATATTGGTTGGGAGCTTGGCTGACCTTTCAGTTGGGCCTGTGTGAAGAACAGAAGTTAACATCATTACAGTGCTCTGAGAGGATGTGAGTCTTCTTGTCTTCAAATGCAGAGTGATTTTATAGAGCCATCTAGTGGATAATAAAGTTTTCAGAGCACTAAAGATGGCTTGGATGGCTTGATTTCTCTTTTTAGGGCCTGAAGAATTTTAGTATGCCATCTAGTGGATAGCCATAAATCACCCTTGTCTTCAGATGTGCAAGTATTTCCCCCCTCAATTTCAGAACAAATTAACCACAGAGAGATTCTAAGTGCACTTTTAATCAATTGGTTTTAATGTGAATTTTGTTGATGCAGAATTTACAACTACAAGGTAAGGAAGAAGACTGTAATGTTTTCTTCAAAATTTTCTAAAGCATTCAGAGGTAGTATAAAGCATATAAATCATCAAGTAGATTGATTTAAACCTAAATTTTTTTTTTGCAAGTCTGAGTAGTTTGCCTTTATTCTTCTAGATGTTTTACAGTTCCACAGTGAATGAGCTTATACTCTATTTTCTCCATTTTGTCTCCTAGATTTCCTTGTTTATAAATTAGAAGCACAAGAAACACTAAATAAAGGAAGGGTAAGTGTTTTTTGTTTGTTTGCTTTTGTTTTTTCTCCCCTTAATTTGTTTTCATGAAACTTGAAGGAAAGAGAAATACAATTGCAAAATATTTCATTCTGTTGATCACTAGGATTGTAGGACTGACAGAATTTTTTTTTTTGTTTGCTATCCAAAAAGCTCTAAGAGGAAGTTCTTAAAATACATTTTTTTAAAATCTACCTTTACTTATCACATTATTGATGATAGTGGTAAACTGAGAATAGCTTCAATGTTTAACAATACAGAGAAGATTATTTTTATTCACTCATTTGTTTATTGAATTTCTTGTTATAGGATGTCATGCTTTGCTTAGGTTTTGCAAGTGTAATCTTAACACAAGACCTGGCCTAGAGTTGGCATTTAAACACAATTGTGCAATGAATAAAGGAAGGAAGGAATGATATTGGCATTTAAAAATGTTTGTTAAGTCCAAATTTACTAGAAAAAAGCAAGTCATTCTCTTACTCCTAGAAAAATATTCAAGCCTTAGTTGAATAAAATGCTAGTGTTTGGGGGTATTAAAACTGAGAAAAGTCAGTTCTTTGAATTGCCTAGGAGACCTTCAGCTTTCAATTCTTACTTGATTTTAAAGCCTTAGCCAAAACCATGTGCATTCAATCTATTCTACATTTTGTAATGTGATTTTCTTTATAAGTTAAAGTCATAAGGCAGTGAAATAAAACGATAAAGCAAAAATGTAGCTTATTTTAGAAGTTGTGAGCATAAGAAAAAACAGACTTAAAAATATACTTGTGTTGGTGATGGAGAAAAGCAGGGGTGTGTTGGGTGTAGGTAAATCATAATAGCGAAGGGAGGGAACATTCCAGGTGTCTTTTGTATACTGACTAGATGTGGCTGCCCAGATAGTGGCAGTGTGTGAGGCCCCTACATGCAGATGCTCCACTGGACCCCAGATCTGCACCCCTGAAACATGGACCAGAACATGCAGATGAGCCACAGGCTTAAGCTCAGGTTCTGGCCCTGGCTCTGCTGCTTAATGAAGCATTTGCCCTGGGCCTGGTCCTTGGCCTATCTCCATTTCCCATTCTGTGGTAAAATCCATCTATGCTGAGTCTCTTACCCACCAAAAATGAGAGAAGGAACCTATCTGTTCTCTTCCCTCCCTTAAGTCGTGCTGAGCTTGTGACAACTGGGGTGCAGTTGACATGTCCCCTTTCCCCCCTTGCCTGGAGCACCCAGGGCAAGGTATTAGCCATGTGCTGTGATCATGTGTCTCACCAGTTCCTCCCTGTGTCTGGGCCTTGCTTGGTTCTTCAGACTATGAGAGGCAGAGCTCAATTATCTCTTTAAGGGCCCTGCCATCCTTTCATTTTATGATTCAATGTCCCACATTTTCTTCTCTAAAATCTAGCAAACCTATGAGAATATAAAAATTTTATTTCTGCTATTAAATAGAGAGGTAGCCCTAGAGACATCCAGTTTCAAGCATAGAATTCATTTTATCTTATACATGTGAAATAAATGAAAATCTTTTATTAGAACCTTGAAGCTGTCTTTAGCAAGAGAACCAGATTAGTTTCCTTTTGTTGACTTTTTTTTTTCCCAATTTACAGCAAGATTCCAATAGCAGATACAGTGCATTGAATGTCCAACATCAGATGTTGAAAGTGAGTAATTTAAAGTTGTTCTTCATGAATAAATGAAAGGATTAGTTAATATTTGGACTAATGATCTTTAAAGTGATTAAAGAAAGTTTACAGAGAGTTGGTTGTGTTATAGTATGTTAAAGCCATATTCAGTTAAAAATTACATAATAGTTGTAGTATCCCAACATACTATTCACGAAGAACATATTTGATGGACCACCTGATTTCTTTTACAACAGGCTCTTTGGGCCCCTCATTTCCTATTTTGCTGGGTTTTTTAAAATATTTTTTTTAGTTGTAGATGGACACAACCTTTATTTTATTTATTTATTTTTACAAGGTGCTGAGGATCGAACCCAGTGCCTCACGCATGCGAGGCAAGCACTGTACCACTGAGCCACAACTCCAGTCCTATTTTGCTGCTTTTATTGTTAAAATTGTTTATTTACTTTCTCAGTGATTTTCCTCAGGCATTTTCTTTTATCTAAGACAGACTGGAGACTGTAGAACTCTTAAAAATGCTTCCTTCGTGCTACCAATATTTAATAAATGTACTTTTACCTACCACAGGAACACAGTTTATTATTTAAACATTCTCCTTCCTTGGTCCTCGGGTAAAACTCATTACTGTGGGTCAGGAAGACCAAAGGAAAAACCTCATTGTTTCTGTCAAGCTAGAAGAGATGAGCATCACGTCATTCCACAGGGCGTGTGCAAATCCTGCCATCCACTCCGTCCCGCCAGCTCTTTGTTTTGTGTTTTCTTTTCCCCATATCAGTAGGGCACAGGCTTTTTATTGAAACCAGAACCTTTCCCATTATCATGAGTGCAGTACACAACTTAAAGTTGACTGTCATTTCTCAATAATCATTTGGAGGCTGTGGCATTTAACTGAACTATGATTTCATATTGGGTTATAATAAAAATAAGGTAAATAGAAATCAGTTCTAGAAATAATTGACTTATTACCTCCTGAAAAAGGAAAAGAGTCTGATTTGTTTATTTTTTCTCTTTATTAAACTGATTTACTTGAAAGGCTGAAAACCAAAGAAGAGAAATTTGGCCCGGTGTATCTGTGGGTTCTGCATCCATGTATTTAACCAGCCTGCATGTTTCTGGAATATTTGGGGAAAATTGAATCTGTAATGAACACATACAACTGCTTTCCTTAGCATTATTCCCTTTACAATATAGTAGTGATTTAAATAGCATTTACCTTGTATTAAGTATAATAAGCAATCTAGAGATGATTTAAAATATGGGGTGGGAGGACTCTGCAGAAGTTATATACAAATACTGTGCAATTAAGAGACTTGAGTGTCTGTGGCTTTTGCCATCCAAGGGGTGTCCTGGATCCAATCCTCCATGAACACTGAGGGTGTTGCTGGGAAACTAACAGATTGAAAAGAAGAAAGTTATAATATTTGTGGAGGGTAATTAGCTTTATCTCATTTCCACAGTAATTTGAGTCCCTCAGACTTTCTCTAAATCCCTCCCTTTTCCATCTATCATGCTAATTTCTTGTTTTTTTCCAATGATGCTAAAAATTAAGGGAAAAATTATTTTTGGCCTTGATCTAAACTATTCATTTGAAATATGGAGGAAATGGGAGATTGCTGCACAAAGGATCACCAAGCTGAGGAAAACAAAGCCAATGTCTGTATTTGTTCTTACTTCATTCAAGAAAAAATCAGGAAATGGGTTGTTAAGCTAGGTGTGGTTGTGCATGCCTGTAATTCCAGGGACTGGGGAGGATCACAAGTTCAAGACCAGCCTGGGCAATGTAGCAAGACCCTGTCTTAAAAAGGGAAGGGGATGTATCTCCATCGTGTTCAGGTGTCCCAGGTTCAGTCCCCAGTACCACGATAAAAAAAAGAAAGAAAAGAAAAAAGGGTGTTATATGATTTAGAGAATGTATATCTCTGCTCAAGTTTTTGTCTTGCAGAGTCAACATGAGGAGCTAAAGAAACAGCACAGTGACTTGGAAGAGGAACATCGTAAACAAGGAGAAGACTTCAGCAGAACATTCAATGACCACAAGCAGAAATATTTGCAACTTCAGGAAGAAAAGGAACAAGAACTTTCTAAGCTAAAAGGTATTTTGAAAATCAAATTATCCAGATGATATGTAAATAAGTAGTCATGTGAATGTTTCTGTAGAATAATACATTTTCATCTTGTTTGTTTTTATGTGGTGATTGATTTCCATGTATCTTGTTTACCTTTACCAGCTACTTGCTTCTTTGTAACTTTTCGTATTTATCTTAATGGATTTGTACAGGGAAGCAAAATAAATGGCTCAGCCTATTCTATTCTATTTCAGTGGGGCATATGGCCAATTTGGGCAAGACAGTTCTCTGAATGTGTGTTTTGAAACATTTAGTATCTTAGATTCCCTACCTGCTACATGTCTTCTGTGTTCCTTAGTTACTGTCATGATCAAAAATTGCTCCATACAGTTCCAAAACTCCCCAGGGTTTGCAGGGAGACCTCTGGTTGACAACTGAGAGGAGCTACAAAAAATTCAGTCTCTAGTTGCAGACTGCTGTGAACCTGGGCTTTTTCAAAGACTAATGTGATAATGGGCAAGTTGTGTTATCACCAAAGACTTCATTGTCCTTATCTGTTAAATAAGGATGACCATAAATGTATCCACCTAGTAGGGTATGGTGTGAGCAGGTAGAATAGTGCTCAGCAGACAGCGCATTCACTTCACTAACACCAGGGGCATAGTAATAGGGAAAAAAAAGGCATTACTTTTTTGAGTATGAATGAGTTCAGGAAACAAGGGCATTCTGCAGTCCAATGCCTTAGCGCTAAGTAAGTTTGGAGTGTGAGTGGTTTTAAAAGATACTTGGTACATGCAAAACCAGTTGTGAAATCTGAATAAGGCTATAATCATTTGTACTATGCAAACAAGTGGTATGGTTTTAGAAGAAGTATCCCCCAAAAGCTCATGTGTGAGAAGTAGGCCACATTTACTAAGATTCATGGAGGAAAGCTGGGTGATGGGCACATATGGCCTCTCTATACTTTTATTTTGTCTATAAATATCCCTCCCTCCCCCCCGCCAAAAAAAAGAACAAGCTATAACAAAAGCCCTGTAGAAATAGGTAAGCTATGACTGAGGCAATCATAGGAAGGGTTAAGGTGTTCTTGCTAGTTGGGCCAGTGTTAGCAGGTGGTACCCAAGACAGTGAATGTGTCCTTGGCATGTCTATCATAGTGGGCAGGTGGTGAGGGATTATTGGATACGGAAAACAAGAAAGACTAAACACTGGAAGCATTACAAAAGGTGGCATAAAAGAAGAGAAAACCAGAGGATTCTAGTGTCTGGGAAAGTCACAGCTTTGTGTGGAGGGGCAAGAGATATTAGCTTGTGGATACACTGTTTAGTGTTTGCTAACTTATGTAAATTCATTAAAATATATGGATAATACGTAGATCCAATAAGAAATGAGAAATAAAATTTTCTGGAGGCCTGATTTATACTTCGGTACATTCAACTTCAGCAATAACACTGAAAGACAGGTTTTTTTTTTTTTTTTTTTTTTAGGTCTTTTTACCCCTTACTCTTAAAATTCTTTTTAGTTATACTTGACAGTCTACTTTGACATATTTATACAAACATGGAGTATATCTTATTCTAATTAGGATCCCTGTCTTGTGGATGTACATGATGTGGAGATTCACTGTGGTATAGTAATATATGTTCATAGGAAAATTATGTCAGATTCATTTCCTTTATGCCACCTTTTGTAGATGCTTCCAGTGTTTAGTCTTTCTTGTTTAACCACCTTAACCCTTTCCTATTCCCAACCCCTCCCTTCCCTTCATTCCCCTTTGTCTAAACTACTGAATTTCTTAACTTTATTATTGTTTTAGTTGTGCTTTTTGTCACTATGACCAAAATACCTGTCAAGAACAATTTTAGAAGAGGAAAAGTCTATTTGGGGTCATGATTTCAGAGGTCTCAATATGTAGACAGCTGACTCCACTGCTCTGGTCCTGAGATGAGGAAGGACATCATGGCAGAGGAATGTGGTGGAGGATAGTGACTTAGGACATGACACCAGGAAGTGGAGAGACTGAGAGAGCTTTCCTCACCATGGACAAAATATGAACCCCAAAGGCATGTACCCCCAGTAACCCACCTCCTCTAGCCACACCCTGCCTTCCTACCATCTCCACCCAGTTAGTTCCTGTCAGTGGATTAATGCACTGGTTAGGTTATGGCTTTCATAACCCAGTCATTTTACCTCTCAACTCTCTTGCATTGTCTCACACATGAGCTTTTGGGGGACACTTCATCTAAACCATAACACTTACACAGAGCAGAAAGCAGAACTGGGGAAAATAGTAGGACACGTAGGTGGGTTCTGAGAACTGAACCTCATAATCTGATCTGAACTTCCTGGCACCCAGGACAAAAGGGGAAATACAGTAAGTATTGGGGGTTCAGTCATCAGAAAGAGAACATACCGGTGAGTTAGGAGAACAAAGACAGCAGTACTTCTGATACCAATTTTAAAAGAAACTTTTCTGGAGACCTGAAACAACCGAGTGTGGACAGTGACTTTGACACTTTCACAGACACTGTTCACACTAGCACCTTTGTTTGATTATGACTCTTGACAAAACCACAGGACAGTAAGTTAAAGCACCTTGTGATCAGTGCAGGTCAGTGGTGGCCAACTAAGTTGTAGAGTCCAAGCAATCTCTGGTAGTTGGATGTGATACAAGGAGAGAACTTGGGACTCCTAGCAAGGTGAGCCCGTAGCACAAAGCTAAGATAATTACCCTTCATTATCATCATTCTCATCGCCAGCATGGAACCAAGTGAACCTCTTCATGTGGATGATCTCATTTAATGTAACAGCTGCTGAGGTGTGTGTGTTGCTCAGCCTCATTCAACAAATTAAGACGTAGAGGCCTGCTCTAGTTAAACAGCTAGCTTAGGGAAGCCCAGCAAAGGCCCAGGGGCCACCACCATTAAGTTTATAGCCTGAAATTTCTTCAAACACTAGCACAGTTTTGGTATTTCAAATGTGTGTTGTGTTAGACTGAAGGCCACCATCCGATGGCACACATCATAGAGTCCTCTTAGATTGCCAGTGGTATTTACTCTTGAGAAAATCCATTTTTACATGTAGGTGTGCTACCCAGTTACTAGCCACACTTCCCACCTGATTCCTGATCTCTCCCCCAAACCCAATCACGAATCCAATGTCCACGGATCAGGAAAGGACTGTAAGGGAGTAAAAATGATCAGAGCTTTATGAAAGCTGGTGATTAATACTTTCCTTCCGTACTAAGCATACCTGGCGAGTTAGAGCCTTGGATGAAGGAGATGGCTGTTATTAGGGACAGTTTGCCCCAGGACAGTCCAGGTTCATACCTGCTGTCCCAACTAGGTGATCATAGAACCCACTTTACATCTCCAAAGCCTCTCTCATTGGAAAATGATTATATAGCCACCATACTAACACTCAGTTTCTGCACAGTGTTTTGAACATGAGAATTGGTCCCGTGTTGCTGGATTTTGTCAGAATCAGTTTCTTTATTTTGAAATGGTGGTGATGTGAGAGATACTATACAGGCCAGCATTTCAGGGGTCAGATGATATTTGTGGGTTGAATTTGGCTCAGCAACTGTCAGTTCTTCATCTGCAATGCCCAGATACAGGAAGTGATGAAAATCCACCAAGGTGATAAAAGAGATGGATCTAGAATCTTTAAGTGAAAAGTTTTCCCTGAACAGTAGTGCTTGGGAGAAGAAGACTTCATTCTGACTGCTACAGTCTTACATGGTTGCTCTGAAAACCAACAAACAAACAGAAATAACTGTCATATAGCTATTAGAAGTTGAGCTTGGATTAATTAAGAATTCAATGGTAAGAAAAAGAAAACATTTAGTTTTTTCACAGATAAGTAGGATTTTTCCTTGTCTGTCTGTAATTTTGTGAGCTGCCTTTGTAATTGAAGTACCTTTAGAGGACTATGCAAATTACACCGTGAGAAATAGAGTCTGTACTTGCTGATAACTTTAATTTTTGAAAAGACTCAAATCTGAGACCATTCCTGCGCTTTACATTTTATTCCTAAGGGCTTGCTTATTAACATAAATATTTCATTTTTAATTCATGTTTAGTTAAAAAATTTTTAATTTTCATCTACAACACATAGCTTGTGTAAAAGTAAACCACTGAGCTAGGTCCAGACAAATTCCCGTTATATCCCAACATCATGTAGTTTTTGTTGATTTGAATTGTTATCCTATCAAAATTCAAAGCAAATCCTAAAAATAAGTTATATAAGGCCAGACATGGTGGTATATGCCTGTAATCTCAGCCACTTGGGAGGCTGAAGCAGGAGAATCATAATTTTGAGGCTAGCCTCCACAATTTTAGTGGGACTTTGTCTCAAAAATAAAAAGAATATAAATGGCTGGAGATGTAGCTTAGTGGTATAGCACCCCTGGGTTCAGTTTCCAGTACTGGGACAGAGTGTGTGTGTGTGTGTGTGTGTGTGTGTGTGTGTGTGTGTGTGTGTAGGGGGTGGAGGGAAGATAGAGGCTTCAGGTTTAATAAAATAAAAAACCTGAGAATTTCAAGGCTTTATGTGTGTGTGGTTTTTCTTTTCCTTTTTCTAAAATAGAAACTGTGTACCACTTGAGAGAAGAGAATAGACAACTAAGGAAAGCTCACCAAGACATACATACACAGCTTCAAGATGTCAAGGTAAAATTTAACCAGACATTTGCCTTTTGGGTGTTTGCCTGCTATACTGTGTAGAATGACTTTAAAAGTCATCCCCTAATTGACCTGCTTTACAAATCCAGACTGTGACTGTGGGCTTTGCATAATTGGAATGTACCTGATATGTTCACCCTTTAGTATTGTAAGCTAAAGGTGGTCCGAAAATTGAAATATTTTCATTAATACTGAAATTATTCTTTGGTCAGATGGTTGCATATTAACAAGATTTTTATTGGCAAAGGCTTAAAAATAAAGAGAGATTTGTTGCTTTGGTTTTGATTTCATTGTAAATGGTTATAGTTGTGTAGCACATTTGAGATTTTGGAATACCACATAAATCATAGTCTTCTCTCTCCAATAATTTTTAAAGGCAACAATTGCTGCCACAACAAAAAAACAAGCAAGTAACATTGGGGTGCTCATACCAAAGAAGAACTTGTCTTATAATATAAAGTTCAACGTGTAAAATTCTCTTTTGTATAGCAACAGCATAAGAATTTACTCTCCGAGCATGAACAACTTGTAGTGACTTTGGAAGACCACAAGAGTGCACTAGCTGCTGCACAGGTTAGAAGGGTAGCAGCCTCTGTGGGTTCTTTTTACAGTCTGCTTAATATTTCTGAATTCCTTTATGCATGTGGACTCTGACAAGCCAGTGAGTTACTTAGGACAGAGCTATCCTAATCCTGAGCATATTGCATGCTTTTAAAATTCACTCTAGAGAATATTAAATAAATTCTTGATGATTCTTTTTTTTTTTTTTTGCACTGGTGATATGGTACATCTGACTATTTCTACCTCTACTGGAATCTACATGCAGTTATCTAATATTTATTTAAGTCACAGATTTTTGTCCTGTACATATGGCCTTTCACAACTAATCTGATCTGTGTCAACTCTTGGCATAGAATCTGTAGGATTTTATGATGCTAGCCACCTAAATAAATCATTGTTGGACTTTCTTCTATCCCTTCCTCATTCCAGCTTGCACACACTCCTTTTGGGACAAGGCTTATGTGGTATTGGTCAAAGTACAGAAAAGCAGAAGGGTCAATAGAGAAGGAAAAACAAGAGTCATAATCTCCATTTGTTCAAAGCCTGGAACAACTCCTGGTACAGGCAGGCAGGCCCTCGGCATATATTTACTGAATGAACAAGAACAAATACAATTGTTGCAGAGCTTATTAAAGTGCTGCTGTGTGGAGTGCTTCTGGTAGAAGCAAAGAAACAGGAATGGCTAGTTTAGTCACTGTGTTCAGCCAGGTCTTCACTTTTCTTCCAATTGAAGGAGTCACAAGAAAAGGGCAAAAGGAAACCACCTATCTCTGCTTATCAAGAGGCCATGCATTATTTTTGTCTTTATAAAATTTTTAAGCAGTATACTATATTAGACCCTGACCCAGCTCAGAGGCTGTAGCTTCTATCTTTTGTTTTTTAAAAGATGGTCATTAACTGGTTATCTCTACTAAACTGTTGCTGTGTGGTAATTTTTTACATGTATGTAAATTAAATTGACTTTAGAGGAGATTATTTCTTTCCAAGCCTTCTTTGTAAACTTTTATCAAGTGTTATTTTATGTGAAGCAGTTCTTTATACTATAAAACGTGGCAAGCAGATTTGAACACTGTGTGTAAAATATTAGACTAAGCCACAAATCTGAAAATCCATGCAAATATAAGTGAAACTGTTGATTTAATAGCCAAAAACAAATTCTATAATATATACACTGTCTGTATTAACTTTGTATTTTTTGTAAGAGAAGAAATATTTTATGTGTAGTTGTCTATTTTCCTTTGTTGGGAGGGTGCTCCAAGTTTTTCCTATTCTTTTTTAAATAGTTATATAACTAGGTACAATAGTTAATTAAAGCCATATGTCTTAGTTTGAGCTGCTGCCATGAAACACCATAGACTGTGGCTTATAAACAACATAAATTTATTTCTCATAGTTCTGGAGGATGGAAGTCCTAGGTGAGGATATCAGCATGATCAGATTCTTATGAAGTCATCTTCTAGATTGTAGACACTTGACTTCTCTGTGCATCCTCACAAAGCAGAAAGAGACTGAAAGAGCTATCAGAACCCCTATCATAGGCACTAATCCATTGGTGAGGGCTCTGTCCTCATGACCTAATTGACTTGCAAAATCCCCACCTTCTGATACCCTCACATGTGGGGTTAGGATTTCAGTTATGTGCATTTTGGAAAGATACAAAGAATCAGTCCATAATCAGTCCAAAGAATCAGTCCATAACCATGTTAGAACTTTCCTCAAAACTCTTCAGAGGGGGGCAGAAATATACTGTTTCAGGCATGTGCATTTCTCATGTAAATCATCTTAGGAGATTCTGTCTTGATAACTTGATTGTAAAGAATAGTTAAGAATTTTAGGGGCTCCAGATATGGCCTCTCCTGGCATGCGTGAGGCACTAGGTTCGATCCTCAGCACCACATAAAAGAAAATAAAGATATGTGTTCAACTAAAACTAAAATATATTAAAAAAGAATTTTATTTATTCTTCATAATCCAGTGAGGCATGTAACATTTTATAACTAAAAAACTGAGGCCAAAAGGGAAGTCAAGTGGCTGACCCAAGATTAGTGACCAGGAGTCAGACTTGAAGCTCAGGTCTGCCTGGTATTGAAGTGAGACCCCAACCCCCATCAGCCCCTTCAAATCATCATTTCTAGGGTGAGAGTCCAGGGATGTCCACCAGCCAGGTGGTGGTGCACTGTTATACAAATTTTATGATGGTGCTCCTTTGACATAGATTTAGCAAGCTAACTTCTTTACTTTTATGTAAAGTTTTTAAAAAAGCAGAAAGACACCTCTTCCTAGGGAAAGAAAACTGTGGGCAGTGTGCAGGGCTGTGGCCACAGAGGTCTGGCTGGCCGTGGCTCCATGTATCTGCTCTGCACTCTCCAATGAGGGAAGCAGCCTTGCCTGGGGATTTTGTTTAAGATTTCTGTGTTCTTTGTATGTGTTTATGTCAGTGCGTGTTTACACACACAGCATTTCTGCTTGCATGATAACAGAGTGGGTATATATGATGAGTTATATATACACAGTGTCTGTTGATGTATTTTCTACCTTTCCAGCTCCTAGTATTAAAAACATTACAGCCACACACACACATGTATCCCCCCAACAATTCCCACAGCATAAATCACACAGGTTTTCCTATATGAGTGTATTCCAGTTCTATTCTATAGCTGCATCACTACCTTTGTCACTTTGAAAGAAAAGGACATTCAGAATTGGGGAACAAAAATCCAGCTTTATTTCTTGCCTGTTTCTCTCCGCTTTCAAAAACGAAACAAACTAACTAACTAAAAAACAGAACACAGCATCAGAAGTGTTTTAGCAAGGCAGGAACCCTGTTTGAGCCCAAACTAACTAGCAACTTGGGTAGTGAGAGAAGCTTGCTTGAACAATTATGTTACACACACATACACATGCATATATTTCTTTTCACTGAAAAATGTTACCCAGACCATTATTGATAAAAGATATATGCACCTGTATTTGTATAACTGTCAATTTTAATAGATGTTTGAATGTGATAAAACTTGGATTGCATAGCTGTCTTACTTTTCATAATTATAGAGGAAAGTTATTTACAGAAGTTCTCTCTTTGTTTCATGTAGCATAAAACTAACATTTATCTTGGATACTTTTTCTGTTTCCTTTAACTCTAATTTGCATGTGCTCAAAAATGGTTAAGCATGTCTAAGGAAGAAGAGTAATGCATGAAAATAATCCACATATTTGTATTTAGGTATAATATTTTTGTCTAGTTCTCCAGTGTACTTAAATGCTCATCTATGATTGATATTTTTTCCCTCCTCAAATTGTGCAATTTACATTCAATTGTGCAATTTATATGCAGACTCAAGTTGCAGAATATAAGCAACTGAAAGATACTCTGAATAGAATCCCAAGCTTTCGAAATCCTGAAATAGCAGAGCCGCAGAATGCTACCCTTACCCAGGTGGCACGTTCTCCACGAGGTTACAATGCAGCAAGGGAGCAGCCAACCAGAGAGCCACAAGAGGTGAGAGACCAAACTCAATAACTAGATCACTTTCCTTGTCAGGCTGTCAACGGGGTGAACCACTCTCAATATTGCCCACTATAGAGAAGTGTTCAGAGAAGTTTTAGTGTATATCAGAATCCTCCATAGGGATTGTTAAAGCTCAGACTACTGAGCCCCAGCCCCACAGTTTCCTTAACTTACAAATTGAGTTATTTTGGGGTGAGGCCTGAGGATTTGCATTTCTAATTCAGATTCAGCTGGTCTGGGGAGAAGTTTGAGAGCTGCTATTGTAGTGTTTTCTGGAAAAGATGTTCCTGGCTTTGTCTTTTTCATGTGGATTTGTCTTAAAGGAATTGTAGTGTCTGAGTTTTTCAAGGTCAGTGGATATTTTTCCCTCTTTAAGATAGTGTGAGAAGGTCAAATGATCATGAGGATATTATGTGACAGCCCACCCAGGTATTAAAGTTAATATATTTGACCTTAGTGCAGTACTGAGTCCATACAAAGCCGGTCAAAATTTGCATTAAAACACTGCCTGGTGTATGAGTGCTGGTCCCATAATGCACTTTATTCTTATTTTTCATGAAAATTAAACCTGGATTAAGAATATTTCATAAGGGGGACATCAAAAGTATTGTCCTCCTTATCATTAATTCTTACATAGTTGTTTTTCAACCATGTATTTAATGAAAAATGAGAAATATTGTTATCTTCTCCCTGAAAAAATTATTTTCAACAATAAATGTTTGAGAAGACCTTCCTGCTTGTGGAAATAGTGGAGTTGATGTGACTGGTTAACAGGCAGGCTCAGTGTCCTCACGATTCTTGTTCTCCCTGGACCCTGTGTTAGCTGCTAACTTAAGAGAGTGTGTCCAGATCACTGGCCTGGCATTTGATTCTGTTCTTTCCTAGTATGATTCTGTTCTAGTTTCCTGGATTCATATTCTGATACTTCAGAGTCTTAGTTTGTTCATCTGTGCATTGGAGATGGTAGTTATTTGCTGTAACCTCCTTCACAGGGATATTGCAAAGATAAATGACCGGTGTTTCAAAGCACTTAGAGCCCTTGAGAGAAGTATTTGCAATAAAGCCAGGGCAGTGTTATGTCAAACTTTCCAGAGAGTTAAGGGCCTTGGTAAAATGTACACCTATGAAAGATGCCTAAGAAAGGGTTTTTCTCTCCTGTGTATTATTTATGTAGCCCAGCTTCTCAAGCTTGTTAATTATATCTCTGCTTGTCTGTGAATAGTGTTTTCACAATTATTTCAATTTGAGAGAGTAATCTCACTTGAAGAAGTTATTTATTTCCTGATGAAAAAGATTGAGGGTAAAGGGCATGACATACTCTCCTATCAATGCTGTATCACTTTCCCCACAGCTTCCTGTAACTCAAGTCACATAGAGATGTCTGAAAGTTAAAGTAAAAACTGATTTGAACCAATCAGTGAGAAGTATTCTTCAAAAAAAAAGACATTTATTTTTATTTCTTGCTATTCTGAGTTTTCTATGTTGACAATACAAAATATGTACAAAAGACCCTTTGTGGTTATAATTTTTTAAAATGCATTAAGAATATTTTATTGTATCTTGTTTAACAGGCATTTTTAAAACAACAGAGATACCCATTAGTAATGGCAATCTCTTTTAATTACCAGTAAACTAAACTAATAAAAAATAAACCCAATTCCTCTTTATTGCATCTTTATTCTTCTCTTTTCAAGTAATTAATTGCAAATCAAATTTACATAGAAAAAATTGTGCAAACATTTCCTCACTTCAAGGTTTTTTCCTTTTTTTTTCTGAGGAAAAGTAGGAGAGTTAGGTTGCTTTTTGGGGAAAGGTTTACTTCTGAGGTGTGGCTGCTTAGAGGATTCACTGCCCTGGTTATTGACTGTATTCTTTGGAGATGAAATTTTGCCCGTATTCTCTCCATCTTGTAGGTGAGATTATACAGTGGAATTTAAGTAGCTCCGTTGCTCCTATCTTTTTAAGTCAGGAGACTATGTATATTTCAAGACTCCAGAATTTTGCTTATGTTGTACCTCCAAGGACATGCTAATGAATGATATCACTGCTTTTGAAAAAGATGAGCAACATTTCCTATGGTTTGCTTGCCTAGGTGTCTCGCTATAGCAATGTGTGGCAGAAACATGAAGCAATGCCGAGAAGAACAGAAGACGCAAAACCTTATTTCCCCACCCAGAAAGAGGCACATTTTCAGACTGTGGCCCAGCCTAACCAACAAGTGGTACCCCCAGAGCCAGAGGCACATCAGGTGGAAGAGGAGCACAGAAAAGCCCTGGAAGAGGAGGAGATGGAGCAGGTTGGGCAGGCAGAACATCTGGAGGAAGAACATGATCCCTCACCAGAGGAGCAGGACCGAGAGTGGAAGGAACAGCAGGAACGAAATCAGGCAGCCAACCTCCTGGAGGGGCACGCTCAGGCCGAGGTGTGTGGTCACCCACCCACGTCCACTGGGATGGGGAACAAAAATAAAGTGGATCTTAAGTTTTTTTTTTTTTTTTTTTTTTTTTTTTTAAAAGGGCCAGACTGGGGCTATAGCTCAGTGGCAGAGCACTTGCCTAGCATGCCTAAGGCACTGGGTATGATCCTCAGCACCACATAAAAATAAATAAAATAAAGGCATTCTGCCCATCTACAAGTACAGAAGGAATTTTTTTTTAAAAAAATTATATATATATAAAAGAAAAATCTCTACAAAAATAGTTAGGTGATTTCACTAACCATCATGTGCACATATTTAAGTTGTCTTGTAATATTAATAGCACAGCTCTTACCTAGCTCAGAAAGATGGCTGGTGACAGGAGCAGTTGCTGCTGGTGTGTAGATGTGTCCTTGTTGTTAGTGGTGCAAGTAAGAGACTCATCCTCACATTATCGACAGGGTGGATGCGGGAGCACCTGATGGACACCTTCCCAAGATGGGGTCAAGTCCTGTCTTGAGCAGCTTGAGGCAGACAAAGGCTTCATTTTTCTGTGATCCATAGTCCCCCTCCTTCTGTTCAGTTTCGCCAGTTGGTGGGTTGGCTTTTGCCTGTTCTCTGTCAAGGATGAATCAAAAATCTTCTGTGACAAGCTGCTTTACCACTTAGGGACAGTGCACTAGGTGTGTGTGTTCAACAAGTTTTTGCTCAGACCCTGCTTCCTGCCCACACTCCTCTACATAAGTACACTTTTCCCTTTCTTAAAAAAGCAGCCATTATTGTAAGTAAAACTTCAAAAGAACTTGAAATCTATTTACACTTGAACGTAGCTAGGCACCTTTCTTCTTCTAGCTCTACACTGACCCCCAGCCACAGGGCATATGGCCTTTACCTGGATGCAATTACCTATTTATTCTTTTGTTTTTGTTTTGTACCAGGGATTGAAGGCAGGAGCTCTTAACCACTGAGCCACATCCCAAGCCCTTTTTATTTTTATTTTGAAACAGGGCCTTGCCAGGTTGCTGGGCTGGCTTTGAACTCATGATCCTCCTGCCTCAGCCTCCCAAGCCTCTGCGATAGGTTGATAGGTGGTCACCGCTATACCCAGCTGATCACCTGTTTATAACTCTGAAGCTTCAGGCTGAAACTTGAGGCTGCTTGAGGCTTCAGGCTGGGTAGGTGTGGCAGCCTTTGTAAGTGCCACCTTAGCCTGAGAAGCTCTGCCACTCTATGCCCTTCCGCAAGAGTTCTCCACTTGGTTCAGTTCCCCTCCATACTTTGCTTTCTTTCTGTAGCAGAGACTTTGTGTTTATGTTAGTCAAGGAGGGGAAGGGAAGATGGGGAAAAACTTGATGGAAGTGGAGTTTTAAATATTGCTGAATCTGCCAGGTGTGGTTGCATGTGCCTGTAATACTACCAGCTGGGGAGGCTGAAGCAGGAGGATCAAGAGTTTAAAGCCAGCCTTAGCAACTTAGAGAGGCCCTAAGCAACTCAGTAAGACTGTGTCTCTAAATAAAATATCAAAAAAGGCTGGAGATGTGGCTCAGTAGCTATGTCCCTGGGTTTAATCGCTAGTACCAAAAAAAAAAAAAAAAAAAAAAAAATTGCTGGATCTGATTTTTCTTTAATCAGACAATACTGTCTCTTCACCTATTCTTAGTTTCTTTGAAGGAGCTCAGTTCCTGATTTTTCACAGTAATCTGGAACTTGACATTATTATTTTGGCTGTACTTAGCCTGTGATGGGCATATACATTGCTGAAGTTAGTATCCCTAGATCTTTTAACTCTTTATAGAGAAACCCTCAGCTTCACATATTGCCCAATTAGTGTGAGGTTACCACGTGCCTGCTTATGTCAGAGCCTTGTAAACACAAATTTAATTATGGTCCAAAACTGATTTCTTGTGTTGTGCCCTGTGTTCCATTTGAGCAGAGAGCATATTGAAAGTCTGCCTTAATGCCAGCAAATTGGGAATAAAGTCACTAGATAAAGCCAAGGGCAATTCAGAGATAGCAGGAAAATAGGAGTTTCTGGGCTTTATTTGTAATCACAGTTCACATGACAAATAGGTTAATAAACCAGCCTGTCTCCTGAGTTTGTCATGGGAATGAAGGGAGAGAAACCCCTGGGGAGCCGAGCCCTCTTGTTCAGCATCAACTGTCTTTGCCCCAGGTGTACCCTTCAGCCCATCCGGGCACCAGGGTCCGTTCCCCATATGAGGAGCAATTGGAACAGCAGAGATTGGCCGCAAGGAGGGATGAGGAGGCCCAGCGGCTGCGAGAACACCAGGAAGCTTTGCACCAGCAGAGGCTGCAGGGACATTTGTTACGGCAGCAGCAGCAACAGCAGCTTCTGGCCCAGGAAATGGCCCAGCAGAGGCAAGACCAGCAGGAGGAGGACCAGCAGCGGCACCAGGAGCAGCTACGGTAGCCCTGTCCCTTCTCTCGATGGGCATAGAAGCCCCTCTCCCACTGCAAGCAGTTTTGTGTATTTGTGATCCAGGAACAGGAGGGGCTCATGTTGCTCATGTAGTCTAGGAAGAGCTGAGAATTGAGAATTAAAGGGCAAATCTTTAATTTTAAAAATAATCAGGTTTTTTTTTCTTCTCTAAAGCGATAGAGTAAGTCTCAAAGTAGCTTAGAAGACTTTGTGCTAACTTTTTAATTTTATCATTGAACGGTGCTTTACCTTTTTAATGTATCTGTTGGAAGCATATCTAGAACTTTCATCATACTTTATCATGTACCTAAAAGTTCAAAAAAAAAATTTTATGGCTTTTTAAAAGATGTTGAAAAATCTTGTTTATTACTACCTTAAAAGATAAATGACTTGTGTCAAACTGTGCCACTTAATTTGTATCCTTGAATATATAATGTTTGTGTCCCGGGCAGGCAGCAAGCTCATTATAATGCTATGGATAATGATATCGTTCAGGGAGCAGAGGACCAGGGAATCCAGGAAGAGGAAGGAGGTGGTAAGACTTCTCAGATGATGAATGTTTTAATAACATTACCTGGTTATATCAAACAATATCAGTGAGCCAGTGTCCCCTAATATCAACAAGCCAAATGCATACTTGAGTGAGGGCAAAGAAGTCATGCCTCTGTTGTCACTTCTTGAGTCTTCCTTGCCATAGTGCTCCATACTTGTCTGGGTTTGATCCGCAGTACCACAAAAAGAAAAGAGAACTGGTCAAGATAATCTCTCTTGTCTCCACTACTCTCCCCATCATTTAAGCTTCTTGCATATCAAATAGTTAATTTCTGACAAAGTATCACAGGATTATTATGCTTTGAGGAATTAATTCTACATTTTCTCCTGACCTTGGAAGTCTTTACATCATTGCCTTAAAAGTTTTTCAGATTAAATCAGCAGTGGCTTTCTCTCGTGATAAGCGCCTAGTCATGCATTCCTTGCTGTGATGATACAATTGGAAGTTAACTCTCCTTTTCTAGAGAGAGTCTAAAGTAAGATGACAACACCCCCCTCAACAGCTTGTTGTGCACTTAGTTGCCCTGAGAGTCAAGAGCCTATTCCCTTTTGTCCCCTGTGGTGACTTTGAGCTTTTTGTTTCTGTTATCAGTAAAACTGTTGAGCAACAGTTTTTCCCCTTCTTTATTTAATTAACCCCTTTATGAACTTGTAGCCTAATAGTGAGCTATCAGTAACTATTGTCTTTATATTAAATTAAATGCTCTCCATACTCTTTTTTTTGATTCTTTTTATTTTATTATTAGTTGTTCAAAACATTACAAAGCTCTTGACATATCATATTTCATACATTTGATTCAAGCAGATTATGAACTCCCATTTTTACCCCGTATACATATTGCAGATTCACATTGGTTCCACATCCACTTTTTTACCTTCTGCCATACTAGTGTCTGTTGTATTCTGCTGCCCTTCCTATCCTCTACTATCCCCCCTCCTCTCCCCTCCCCTCTCCTCCCATCTTCTCTCTCTACCCCATCTACTGTAATTCATTTCTCTCTCTTGTTTTTTCCCCCTTTCCCCTCACTTCCTCTTGTATATAATTTTGTATAACAATGAGGTCTCCTTCCTTTACCATGCAATTTCCCTTCTCTCTCTCTCTTTCCCTCCCCCCTCTCGACCCTGTTTAATGGTGATCATCTTCTCAGGCTCTTCCTCCCTGCTCTGTTCTTAGTTGCACTCCTTATATCAAAGAAGACATTTGGCATTTGTTTTTTAGGGATTGGCTAGCTTCACTTAGCATAATCTGCTCTAGTGTCATCCATTTCCCTGCAAATTCCATGATTTTGTCATTTAAAACTTTCCTCTTGTATCTGACTTTAAAAAAGTGATTCGCTCTTCTCCTGTGTGCTCTTAAAATTCTCTTCATCTAAGTATTTTTTAAAAAACTCTCCAGTTTTATGTGTGAGCATAACCGTGTGATGGCCTGTATTGTTGTGGTGTCCTTGTTGCCATAGTAGCGTCCGTGACAGGCCCTGTTTGTTTTTGAATTACACAGTTGAGATTATTTTGTCTTTCATTTCCTAATGACACCCCCCCAGCGTACCCTCACTGGAAATTTTCCATTACCTTTAATATTATCCAAAAATTAATTGATTATTTTAGCAATGTCCAACGGTCTAGACTTTTCTTTTATGAAGGAAGTTTGATTTGTGGTCCTTTTCCTGCCAAAGGGGGAAATGCAGCTTGTTAGAAACATTCTGCTGTCGTGTGTAACTGATTAGAACAAATTAAAGAAAAAAAAAATCAGCTTTGGGAAGTTAGAACAGTAACACTTCCCCCCCACACCCCCACCCAATCTCTTAGACACAGTCTGGGAAAAGGACAAAACCATGCAGAAAAACTGTTGAGTTAACCGAGGCATGGGAAAGAGTGGGTGACCTGGACTCGGTCTCCAGAGTCCTCCTGGAGGCTCTCCTTTGAGTTGAAAGGGAGGAATTCTGCTTGATTCTTTCAGCTGATTGTAGTTCCTTTGATTTGCTAGCCTATGAAAGAGACAACCAGCACCAAGACGAAGCAGAAGGAGACCCAGGAAATGGACAGGAGCCTCACGGACAAGGGCCCCCAGAAGCTGACCCGGAATCAGAGGCAGATGTAAGTATCCTCACCCCTGGACCTGCCACTTGGAAACGCACAGGCAGAAAGAAACCTTAAGCATTTGTCTGACTCTGATGTCCAGCCCCAGATGTGCATGTCGTTTCATCAGCACACAGAGGGCTTTGCATAATTACCTATAAGCAGCATAGTTCACCCTCAACCAGGATGTAGGGGGTGTGAGATGAGACGGGGTTAAAGGCTGTTTGGGGAAAAAATAATGTTGAAAGGTTTTCCCTTTGACACTTTTTAACTTAATAAAATTAAAACCTAGAAAAGTAAAATTTAGAGGCATTGAAATATGAGGTAACGCTGAAAGATGGAGGGGATAGGGCAGGCCAACAAGGAAGTTAGAGAAGTTACCCTTTCCTGAGCCTGTCCAGTGGCCTGCCAGGGTATGTGGCATGTGACTCTGTCACCTCCCAGTAGTCCAGGGACTATTTTAATAAATATGTTGGTGAAATATGTGGTTTCACTCATGAAAAGAAGTGCTCGAGTACCACAAGGGAGGAGAACATTTAAGTAGACATCTAACAACTGGCATCATTCTGTGCTTTCCAAAAAAGGAATGAGACCCCTGATTCACTTGGGTTGTCTAGGGCTTTGACCTTGCTTATAAGGGAGATAAGCCAACATCGAGTGAGTGATCATGTGTTATGTGTAGATGACGTTCGCAACTTATTTTAATTTCCTATCACCTTTTGTTGTTGTTGTTGTTGTTGTTGTTAGGGATTGGACCCAAAAGCTCTTGATCACTGAGCCGCATCCCCAGCTCTTTTTGTATTTGATTTTGAGACAGAGTCTCACTAAGTTGCTTAGGGCCTCACTAAGTTGCTGAGGTTGGCCTTGAACTGTGTGATCCTTCTGCCTTAGCATCCTGAGCTTCTGGAATTATAGGCATGCACCACTGCTCCTGGCTTCTTATCAACTTTTGCTATCATCTTTTGTTCTAGTAAAGCAACCCCCTGGGCTTATAATATTCAATCCCTACTGCCATGTGGATCCAGTTTATATTGATCCAGGGAATTGAAAAGAAGATCCATGTCCTTCCTTGATAATCACTGAGAGAGTCCTTCTGCTGGCCACTTTCAGCCCTTTTATGGAAATGGCTTTTCCACTTGACTCACAGAGCAGGTTTTTCTGCTGTATCCTCACTGTTATATAGGAAAGCATGCAGTAGGGACACAACCCTGAAATATTGTCTTGATAGAGCAAGGGTTAGAGAATGAGAGAGTGAGAGGCTGTCCCATGAGAGCAAGGAAGCAAGTGTGCATAGAGAGTGAAGGACAGTCACTTTGCTGGGAGTGGCTGGAGGCTGACTACTTGCCAGTGACTCTTCTTATCTCTCCACATTTTGGAGACATACTGGGAACACTGGTCTCTCTGTCATGCCTTCTTTTAATTAGAAGTTGTCAGCCCATTTGTCCCTCTTTGTCTTAGCTGTTTTATTTGAATTTAACTGTTTGTGCCTGTGAGCCCTCACTTATTACTTGGTCAGTCTTGGGACCATTGTGCACATTTTTAAGAACTATAGCAAGACATACTTAGTGATTTTTTTTTTTCTGAAGAGAGGGTGCTGCTGTTTTTCCTCTGTTCCCATACAGATTATTGCCAAAAATGAAGGAAATCTGTATGACAGGAGCTTATGGAGTAATTAGAAATTAGTGTAAAGGTGAGGATTTGTCACTGTATTCCTGAGAAGAGTGTTATTTGCACTTGAATGAAGTTTACGGCCAGGGGTGTACAGATAATAGATCAGCTGAGAGCAATGAGCTCTTGAACACGTTCAAGGTTCTTCAGCAAAGTGAAGTACAATCTTGTCTGGAGAACACCAGGAGAGACTGAATCTTACTGCGTAGCTTCAGTGTCTCTCCAAAGCAATTGCCACTTCAGTAAGTGTCCCATAGATGACCTGGGAGGGATTGGGGACACTCACAGCAAGCATCACCATTTCTGCCCTTCTCTGTTCCTAAAAGCTGAATTTTTGTTATGATGTGTGTTATTTGGAAGGTGCCTTGGGAACTTAAGTGGGAAATTGAAATAATTCTAAAGTTGATTGTTTGAAGGACATTTGTTGTCCCACAGTAACTGAGAACCACTCAAAGGTGGGTCTGGAGGTATATTTTTTTGTAATATGTTTCCAAAGATTTTCTCCTATCCCTTGCCAGTGTAGTCTCTCTGAGTTTCATAGTGGTGTTTCTTAAGGAAGAAATAGTTCAGCCAGGTGCTGTGGAACGCACCTGTAATCCCAGTGATTTAGGGAGCTGAGGCAGGAGGATCACAAGGTTGAGGTCACCCTTGGCAACTTGGTGAGAACCTGTCTCAAAATACAAGATGAAAAGGGCTGGGGATATATAGCTCAGTGGTAGAGCACCCTAGGGTTCGATACCCAGTACCAAAAATATAAATGAATGAATGAAAAATATAAATGAAATGAATGAATGAATGAATGAAGAAGGAAGGAAGGAACATGGTCCATACTACAAATGCACCATTTTCTGTAGTTAGTCCTTTTCTTGGCTTGGGTCTTCTCAGAGGTAGAGATCTTCCTTCCCATCAGCTGCTTTGCACTTACTTACATGTTTAAAATCGCTTGAAAGAGAGATTTGTATAAAAATCAACATCACCATGAAAAGAATTACCACTTCACCTATCTAAGTCTCCCGTATACATTAGCATTGATTTTTTTTTTCCTCCCACTTGGTTTTCCAACTTATTAGCTGTTTTGCTGGTTGTCTGTGTAGTTTTGTTCACATTTCTTGGTTTGCTAGCGTTTGGAAGACTGATGGAATAACTTGGCAGAAAGGAAGCACCGTTTATCCTTCCTTCTGATTCCTCAGCCTCTCACAAGTGAAGCAGGAGTTCTACCTTGTGACAGTGGGGTGCTTGGTACTTGTGAGCGCTGGCAGGGACAGGGATGAGCGATGCAGTGAAGGGTGATTTCATTTTCTGCCAGTGTGTGGCCTTTCAAATGAAATTAAACTTGATCCTCTGTTTTGAAGTGGCGGTTGGTTTTTATTAAAATTTTACAGCGGGCAGCTGTAGAGGATATAAACCCAGCAGATGACCCCAATAATCAAGGCGAAGATGAATTTGAGGAAGCCGAACAAGTGAGAGAAGAAAATTTGCCAGATGAAAACGAAGTGCCAAAACAAAGCGATCGAAAGCCAGGGAACGCAGACATGGAGGAGCATTTGGTGGTAAGCAGATGCCACTACCAAGGGTGGATTTAACCTGAGCACTTAAGTAAATGCCTGGTTTATGTAAAAGGTTAGTCCTAATCTGCACTGAGAGAAGGTTTGCCACTCTAGTGGTTTTGAGGCCATTATGTGAAACGACATGCCTGCACTCAGGGTAACAGACACCCTGTGCTTTGTGTTAGCAATGATTATTCATCATTTCCTGGCCACCAGTGCATTGTGAGTGCACTGTTCATGGTGGCATGCTCCTTCTTTGTCCCCAAGTATTATAGAAGGCATCTCCAATGTACAGTAACATGAGCCTCCCCTTTTGTTTCAACAGATGGCAGGAAATCCAGACCAGCAGGAGGATAATGTTGATGAACAGTACCAGGAAGAGGGAGAGGAGGAGGTAGGAAGATTGAATGCAGGAGGCTGATCAAGTTGTTTGGTCTGTCACACCAACCGTAAACAAACCCTGGCAGTATTGACTCTGACATTCCTTCCAGAGAAATGTTCAGAAAGACTTAGGCAGGGTACTACGAAAGGGTGGCTTAAGAGGAAATGAACCATGGCAGTGGAGACTTTTGGTTGGAAGGTAACAAAGCCGGGATAATAGAATCAATCTCTGATTCTCACCAGAAATTTCAAATAAAGCCGACTTTCCAGGAACGGCAGACAGATTTATGTGATCTTCATGAGAACATTTTCTCATGTCTCTTTCCATCACAAATGAGAGCACAAAGCTCTGCACCTTTGAGGGAGTATGGATTGACCCTGTCACTTTCTCTGGGGACATGTCCCCTGAGTCTGCCTCACAGGGATACCCCACAATGTCAGCTGGAATCCATGTTAACACCTGCCAGACATTTTTATTAGTTTTATAACCTTTCCCTCTGACCCCTTCCCTCATAAGACCTTTAGTATCTTAATTAAGTTCAACCAAAACAAGGTCTGGGAAGGCAACCCGACCTTGAGGAAGCCGAACAAGTGAGAGAAGAAAATTTGCCAGATGAAAAAGGAGAGCCAAGACAAAGCAATAGAAAACCAGAGAGCGCAGACATGGAGGAGCATTTGTCACTGTTCTCCGTGACAGAATACTTCTCTGGTATACATGGGGGCCTGGATTCAATTTCCAGCACCACAAAAACAGTGAAGAGAAGGGGAAGTATTGGAACTGTTTTGAATAAAATGCTTTTAGGTAGGATTTCTTAATAACTTCATTTTAGCTTGTAAGCTTCTGGCATATTATCATTAGTTAGCATCTATGGTGATGCCACATTCCTGTGCTCAATCAACTGGCAAAGGCTATTTGCTGCAGCCTTTTTTGCCATGGCTTTCTCCTACCTGGACACTTGCAGTACTTGGGAATATGATGGAAAATGATATGGATCAGGCCTTGACCCCACGTTTAGTCTCACTCAGGACCAGTAAGTAATTCCTGGATGAAATGCCTGGTTCAGAGCCACTCATCAGCCAGGTGTCTTGCAAATGCATGGCTTTATCCCTAAGGGAACCTCTGGGGAGGTTGACCATGACCCACTGAAGAAACACACCCACCACTGGACATCCTGTTCAGGAAGCATGTGCTCAGCACGGACTCAGTTCCCTGGCCTGGGTCTGCGTTCTTATTTTTACTATTTGCAGCTTCACGGAACTAATGCTAAAATCTGTGCTTATGCCAGGAAGACAGAAAAGAGTGTTGCCCTTTAATGGCCAGTGGCAACATCTCAAGTTATGTTCTGTCTAACAGGCTTGATCTTTCTATTCTCTATCTTTTTTCATCCTGCTGTTCATCTTAATCAAGACTCTGAGCTGTCTTATCAGAAAGAGAACATTAGAGAAGCCGCAGCCTTGAATATTAAGACATTTAGCAAGAAGAAGATATTCATCTGGGCTTCTCTGGTAACAGGATGTCTAGACTAATATTACTTTGTTTCATTATGTCAGATACCAGGAATCTTTGAGGGATTAAGAGAAAAGGGTTCACCTTGACTTCTTTTTAAAAATTCAGAAGGGTAAACATAAAAATTTAATCAGTATTTACTGATTCTTTTTCACTTTTGTATTATGATCAGGTAAGGTGGAAGAGAGAAATCCGGAGATCCGGTAGGGAGCAGGGTAGAAAAACAGGAATCACCAAGGCAAGGGGCAGGAGAGGGTGACAAGGCAAAGGAGGCTGTGCCTACCCAGTGCACCCTGAGGTTCAGCAGCCCCTCCCACCAGGTCAGCTGAATCGACAGGGCTGTTTTCCTCTTGTTGCACCAGCCCCAGGTTCTAATTCTTTTGCTTTGTTTATTCCCTGCCCAGAATTCTTATAATAGTGTTTGTCCCAGCTTTCTTAGCCTTCTTGCATAGGCTGCAGGTTGCCACCCTTTATTCAAGACTCTTCCCAGGTGAATGTTCCAAGGAGGCCCTGTGAACCTTTCTACTTCCCAGTGTCACTTTCCTCCTGTCCCCTGAACATCCCTTGTTCAGGAGGAGTTGTATTTTTCTGGTCTTTCCTGAGATGATTAGTTTTTGCATCTTTCCATCATTCCTAGGTCATATTCTGTAGAGGGGGGAGAAAGATGGTTGCCAAATACCATTTGAGCCCTAGTGATAATTCACAGCTGAAGCACTCAGCAAACTGTGGTTAAAATGAGGAAAATGAATTAGAAGCATCCATGGTATTGTTTATAATTGTATGTGAATCTGAGACAATATTTTTGGAAGCACTTTGAAAGCCATTTAATGCTGAGTGACCGCATGGTTCTCATCTCCAGTAAACCTGGCCACAGGGCTGTAGGGCTGCAGTGGCCTTCAGTTTCCTTCCCTCCCAGCCTGCAGCCAAACTCTGGCTGTCAGCATTTGCTCCCCAGGAGGAACTGTATCTTGCCAGTGGGGAACCTGTTCAGAGGAGGAGCCATCAGACTCACAAATCTGAACGACAAGTAGATCACCCAAAACAAGTGTGCTTTTAGGAAATTTGCACTATCCTTGTTTGTTTTTGTTTCTTTTTTGTTGTTGTTGGTATTTAAATCTTAGTGCAGCAGCATCATCTAAGACATAAAAATTATGATTATTGACCAGCAATCCTGATTTATTTGTTTGATGTCAGGATAAAGGGCATACAATAATGTCCTCTTCATATTGCTTACATCCTGTATATTTTATCTACTTTTCAGCAAATAGGACAAGTTATCACATAGGCAAAAAGTACTGTGTTATACTTCAGAATTATCTGAATGCTAAAATACATATATATAGATAGAGTGAATGCTTGAAAACTTGGAATGCTTTCATTGCTCAAACGTAGCAGAAAATAGATTAATCTGAACACTCAGGAAAGAGCAAGTCCAAAGTTATTTGCTCACCTTCAGTGACCAGCTATGTATACGTACCAACCCAGATCATGGCCTGGGACTCCCTAAGTTAAGAAGCTTCTGATGGGTGGAAACTCTTCCATTTAGCATGACCTTTCAGGCAGTGGTGTCCTTCATTCAAGCCGACTTTGCCAACGACTTCCTTGTCACCTGCTGCCTGCCTCATTGGATCCTAGCATTCTTGACTGCTCAGAGTTTAGCCAGCTAGTGCCTGGCTCATCCCACAGTGTCTTCTGTGTGTATGTAAACAAAGGTGTCAGCACACTTGGCTGGGACCCAGTAACTAGTGAAAGCACATTTTAGATTTAGTGATTTGGTTTGTTTTGTTTTGGCCATTTACTAAACTTTTCCTTATCACATAAGGTTCATTTCTCAAATGTCTAAAACGTTAGATTCCAGTGGAGGAACATGAGTAATGAGGACCCCTATGGGAAATCTTCAACAGAGTCACTGCCTCAGCCTCATCGGGATTCTAAAGAGGGTTTGGTATAGCAGATGTCATGGCTCCATCTACGCTATCAGACAGTAACACAGGGTGCCTCTGGTTCTGTCAAAGGGTATTTTAAAGGTCAATTAGAAATGCCACGCCATTCTTTTCAGTGATGCCTTTAAGATGAGTTTGAATTACTTTTACCCCAAACATTTAGAATATCTTATTAAAATAATGTGAATATAAGACTCTGTTTTTATATACTTGTATATGGCTGGAAAATTACAGTGTTCATTTGTGGATGGATTCCCTAAATTAAAGAGTAAATTAAATCAGTGGTTCTCAATAATATACTGATAACTGGTAAACAAGCTAAGTGTTTTATAATAGGTGCCGAGAATGAGAAAACAGGCTTCAGAGAAGGAAGATTATTCCCCAAGCTGGAGACATTCTTTACCCAGCATCTTAAGGAAATAGTTCTCTGTCTTTTTCTATGACCAAGAACCACCTTTTTTTTTTTTTTTTTTTTTTTTGGTACCAAGGTTTGAACCCAGAGTTGCTTTACCACTGAGCCACATCCCATCTTTTTAACTTTTTTATTTTGAGACAGGATCTTGCTAAGTTGCTTAGGACCTTGCTAAATTGCTGAGGCTGGCTTTGAACTCACCATCCTCCTGCCTCAGGCTCCTGAGCTGCTGCTGGGATTATAGGTGTATGCTATGGTGCCTAACCCAAGAATCATAGTGAAGAGTTTGTGAAAAATACAAATCCCTGGATTAAACTCTGCTCTAGGAAATTTTGGATCTTCTCTGTTCTGGGGCTTGGAATCAGTTCTTCAGAAGTCCCTTCCCCACCCCCAAGATGATGCTCATGTTTCAGGAACACCTTATTTAGAGGCAGACAATGGTGATGGACTTGGGGAAGTGTAACCCCCTGAACATTTATGCAGAATGCTGTGTCCAAGCACATTTGCCAAAGCATTTTTTGTTTCAGTCTTAAAAGCATCTATTGTTGTGGGGCAGGTCACTCAGAAAACATTCCAAGTCCCAGTTTTGTCCAAATTGAAGAGTCTTTATATAGCCAGCCAGCCAGCAACTGTTCCCTGCAGGACCCATAACTGTCTCTGCAAGGAACAGCCCCAAGCCTGAGCATTTTAGGATATTTAAAGGCAAAAACTATATCTGGGTTGACGTAGCGATAAGCAAACACATACAGAAGCTGGATTGGGCAAGTAGCAAGACAATGCAATGGATACATTGGTATTTTCCACTGGACTTTCCAGGTTGGCATAGCAGCAAGCAAGCAGAATGGGAGTGGGTCAAAATGACCCTAATTCAGTACAAGTTAGAGAATGGTTACTAACGTCTAGGTACATTGCCCAAGAAAAATGGAAAGCAAAGAGAACAATTTTACATTGTATAAAAATTATTATTTTGTGTTGCCAAGTATGTTATGCTAGGTAACTATTAATGGGTACAGAAGTGGGGCTTTCCCACAGGAAAAGCATTTCTTACATGATATGGGGTCTCAGAGTAAAATGGAGTCTGTTTGGTCATTGCCCATATCACTAAGATTCTCAAACCCTATACCCAACCCTTTTATTTTATACATAAGATATTTTGACCTTCAGAGAAGTTAGTTGAATTTTTCAAGGTCCCACAGCTTGTTATTTTGTTGTTAGAATCATACTTGAAGCCCTCTGCCCCCACAGGTCTGACTTCAAGGGATGTCATTTTTAAGGGCACCAGGCATGATAAGTGTATAGTTAATGTGGGAGAGTTCTGTATAGAAATTGGTAGATGCAGAAAGAAGGATGAAACTAGAAACTTGGTATCTTTGTAACCCCTAATTAAAGCCATTGATTTAATCATTAATCATCAATGGTGTTACTATATAAACAAGGTACTTTATCAGGGACAGATCAGACTACCACCATGTGAGCTCACTGACTGACCTTAGCCATTAGGACAGACATTATGTGTTTCCTGATGTGATGAAAATGTGAAATATTCAGCATCTTGAATTCTGACTAACTCATATTCAAGTTAAGTTTGATTTATAGAAAATAATGGGGACTAGAGAAATGAGTGAAGTGATACCATACAGAAGCAAATGAATCCAAAATGTGGGTGCTTCTATAGAACAAGTCAGTAGCATCAAGATAAAAATAATGGAGGGAAACCCATGTTATGCGTGGACTTTGGATCATGATTAGAACAAATCAAGTGTAAATAGGCATTATTGAGACAATCAGAAGAGTGTCATCAGATGATGCCACAGAATTATTGACTTTATCATGTGATTTTAGCATTATGTTTGTATAAAAAGGCGTCCATTTCTTTTAAAGGTGCATACCTTGACAAGAAATCGTAAGAATAAATAAAATCAACACGCATAAATCAAAGGCATTTCTGTATATCAGCGACAAAACTTCTGAAATGGAAATGAGGAAAAACACTCCATTCACAATATCCTCCAAAAAAATAAAATACTTGGGAATCAACCTAACAAAAGAGGTGAAAGACTTATACAATGAAAACTACAGAACCCTAAAGAGAGAAGTAGAAGAAGATCTTAGAAGATGAAAAAATATACCCTGTTCATGGATAGGCAGAACTAACATTATCAAAATGGCGATATTACCAAAAGTTCTCTATAGGTTTAATGCAATGCCAATCAAAATCCCAACGGCATTTCTTGTAGAAATAGATAAAGCAATCATGAAATTCATATGGAAAAATAAAAGACCCAGAATAGCAAAAGCAATTCTAAGCAGGAAGTGTGAATCAGGCGGTATAGCGATACCAGATTTCAAACTATATTACAGAGCAATAGTGACAAAAACAGCATGGTACTGGTACCAAAACAGGCGGGTGGACCAATGGTATAGAATAGAGGACACAGAGACTAATCCACAAAGTTACAACTATCTTATATTTGATAAAGGGGCTAAAAGCATGCAATGGAGGAAGGATAGCATCTTCAACAAATGGTGTTGGGAAAACTGGAAATCCATATGCAACAAAATGAAACTGAATCCCTTTCTCTCGCCATGCACAAAAGTTAACTCAAAATGGATCAAGGAGCTTGATATCAAATCAGAGACTCTTTGCCTGATAGAAGAAAAAGTTGGCTATGATTTACATATTGTGGGGTCAGGCTCCAAATTCCTTAATAGGACACCCATAGCACAAGAGTTAATAACAAGAATCAACAAATGGGACTTACTTAAACTAAAAAGTTTTTTCTCAGCAAGAGAAACAATAAGAGAGGTAAATAGGGAGCCTACATCCTGGGAACAAATTTTTACTCCTCACACTTCAGATAGAGCCCTAATATCCAGAGTATACAAAGAACTCAAAAAATTAGACAATAAGATAGCAAATAACCCAATCAACAAATGGGCCAAGGACCTGAACAGACACTTCTCAGAGGAGGATATACAATCAATCAACAAGTACATGAAAAAATGCTCACCATCTCTAGCAGTCAGAGAAATGCAAATCAAAACCACCCTAAGATACCATCTCACTCCAGTGAGATTGGCAGCCACTATGAAGTCAAACAACAACAAGTGCTGGCGAGGATGTGGAGAAAAGGGTACTCTTGTACATTGCTGGTGGGACTGCAAATTGGTACGGCCAATTTGGAAAGCAGTTTGGAGATTCCTGGGAAAGCTGGGAATGGAACCACCATTTGACCCTGCTATTGCCCTTCTCGGACTATTCCCTGAAGACCTTAAAAGAGCATGCTACAGGGATGCTGCCACATCGATGTTCATAGCAGCACAATTCACAATAGCTAGACTGTGGAACAAACCCAGATGCCCTTCAATAGATGAATGGATAAAAAAAAAATGTGGCATCTATACACAATGGAGTACTATGCAGCAGTAAAAAATGACAAAATCATAGAATTTGCAGGGAAATGGATGGCACTAGAGCAGATTATGCTTAGTGAAGCTAGTCAATCCCTAAAAAACAAATACCAAATGTCGTCTTTGATATAATGAGAGCAACTATGAACAGAGAGGGAGGAAGAGCAGGAAGAAAAGATTAACATTAAACAGAGACATGAGAAGGGAGGGAAAGGGAGAGAAAAGGGAAATTGCATGGAAATGAAGGGAGACCCTCATTGCTATACAAAATTACATATAAGAGGTTGTGAGGGGAATGGGAAAATAAACAAGGAGAGAAATGAATTACAGTAGATGGGGTAGAGAGAGAAGATGGGAGGGGAGGGGAGGGGGATAGTAGAGGATAGGAAAGGTAGCAGAATACAACAATTACTAATTGGGTATTATGTAAAATTGTGGATGTGTAAGCGACGTGATTCTGCAATCTGCATTTGGGGTAAAATTGGGAGTTCATAACCCACTTCAATCTAATGTATGAAATATGATATGTCAAGAGCTTTGTAATGTTGTGAACAACCAATAAAAATTTAAAAAAGAAAAAAAAATATATTACAACCATTTGGTTGTCCATTTATCTGCCCATTAGTGTTGAAGCTGTACCAATTTTTTGATTATTGTAAATAGTGCTGCTATAGATACATACTTCATGGAATACCTGCTCTTAGATTAGTTTTGTTGTTGTTGTTGTTGTTGTTGCTGCTCACACATTGGAGTGAAATTACCGGATCATATGGTAATTAAAGTTTACCATTTTGAGAAAAAAAAAAGAATAAATAATTGAAAAAATAGAAAAGTGATAGACAGTGGAAGTGTGGCAATATTGAGACAGTTGGAGCCCTGGAAGTATTTATAAAACTTTCATTGAATGATTATTTGCATGCACTTGAAGATTTTCATAATAGAAAGTTGAACTTACTGGGGTTTTTTTAATTATTATTTTTTAAATTGTTGTATATAGACACAATACCTTTTTTTTATTCATTTATTTTTATATGGTGCTAAGGATCGAACCCAGTGCCTCACCCGTGCTAGGCAAGCGCTCTACCACTGAGCCACAACCCCAGCCCAACATTATTGTTTATACAGACAGAAAGCTGCAGGGCTGAGGCTTTGGTGCAGGTCTGTCTGTCTCCACAGAGTATGTTAGGAGGTAGCAAATGCAGGCTGCAGCCTATTTTGTAAATAAAGTTTTATGGAGCACAGCCTTGCCTCTTTGTTGACACCTTGTTTATAGCTGTTTTTGTGCTATACTGGTGGAGTTTTGCAGTTTTGACAGAACTTATGGCCCAGAAAGACTAAATAATTACTGTCTGGACTTCGCTGCCCCAGATTTATGTACTCTTTCCACCATACTGCATAATTTTGAGGCAGTTCTTTCCTACTCTCAACTACACCATGTTTAGTGTTCACAAATTGAACTTTCATTATTACCCACATAGAAGACATCTTTGTTCATCAAAATACACAAGGACGCTTAAGCAATTTAACGTTTCAATTAGACCTTAATGAAGTCTGAAATAGGTGCTTCATTGTCTTCATTCCAATGTCCTGTGGGACATTGCTGTGAGGTTCTGTGACAAATGGCAGAAGAGATGTCATTGGACTACTGATTGAGCCATAGGGTGAGACAAGGGTATCCCTTAGCTTACTTCATCAGGAAATGTGAATATAGAGATGCTCTGTGCCTCTTTCTTCAAACTGTATTATTTGAAACCAGTTTCATTTAGGGGATGACTTCTATATGTCATCCCCATTAGCCAAATGTCTTCTAATCAGTACTGGGGGCTGATTAGAAGAGATTCACGAAGAGTTGGCTCTGTCTAAGGCATCTTTGAAGAGTCACCTTTGTAGGCTCCCGAAAGTCCACACTGTATCCAAAGATCTGGGAGTCCAGCTACCTTGAGGCAGCACTTGATTTGCTCCTGCTTAATTATAGTATCTGCTTACTTTCCATCCCTTGCCCATTTCTCAGATTTTCAACAACCACTACTCAACTCTTCCCAAAAAAACATGTATTTTTTTTTTTACTCCAGAGGACTTTTACTCCTATACCATGATCCTGGTCTGTACCAGGACACTACTTTATGCCTAACTGTGTTCAGCAGTTTAAAAAAAAAAAAAACATTAGAATGACCTAGACCTTTTGGTGTATGTGTGGTTTTCAAACTAGTTTGCAAGTTAGAAAACAAGTTATCTTGTATTTCTGTGATATATGGTTATTAAAGAGAGATTATTAAAGAGAGATTATTCAGTAAAAATTTAGATCCTTTCTTTGATTTGCATTTTGAGATAAGCAGTTGGGATCAATGAAACAGTAATAGTGGTATGCATAAAGGAAAACTATTTAAAACGGATGCTGTGTTAAAACACTAAATGGAGATAGGGATTTAAACTAATTTATTAGACTACTTCATACAGAAATTGAAATGATTGTGTTCTTTTCTCTGGGTATTTAAACGTGAGAGGTTTGTTCTTTTTTTCGGTATATTTGCCATTTTTATTAGTATATGACAAATTACATGAAGAGAATCAGAATTTTTGTCCATGAATAACTCAAGCATCTCAAGAGAACCTGACTTCTATATGTCATCCCCATTAGCCAAAAGGGTGAACTTATTTTCAAATTGGAATACATTGAAATATATTAAAAAAAAAAAGCTGAACCAAGGGCACTATGTCCCATGTTCTGTCACTGATATGCCCAGAGAACAGACCCATCAATTTTCTATTACTTTGAATATAGACAGTGGTATTTTTTTTGTGCTTTTATGGGGATAGTTTTTACATTGGTTTATTCAGTAACTCATTCACTCAACGATATTTATTAAGCATTTCAATGTGCCTTTTGTGCATCTGATTACTGAAGACCATGCATTCTATTAGAAGGTTCCTGCCTTCATACAACTTACTTTCTGTCAGAGCTTTCAGAGTTCTGAACAGTTCTCTCATTTTGCAAAGAGGGACCTATACTTTTATAAGCTGGAATTTCTTCAGGTGTTATCCTTGCAGAGTTAACTCTTATTCAGAGAAATCAGAAACTCAAACAAAAGGTCAGACCGAGAATCTGTCACATTGATCTTCGTGATAGGTGTATTAAACATTTCCTCATCCTTAATAGACAAGTGTGACTTTTTTTTTTCAAATTTACTTCTAGTGTAATTTTGTTCCTGCTATTTCAAATGAACTTTTTGGAAATCAAAACATGTCGCTTCAGGTGTTGAAATGATGAAAGCATCACATATTCTTTGTGGTTTGCTTTAGGTTCAGGAAGATTTGACTGAAGAGAAAAAAAGGGAACTGGAGCGTAATGCTGAGGAGACCTATGGTGAAAATGATGAAAACGTATGTTCAGGATAATATATTTCTACCGAGTGTATATGAGTGTGTGAATGTACACGCATGCGCTAGGTAGGATGTACATATGTGTAGTTGGGATAGGCACCAGTGGAGGATACCTGTAAGGTGCCCCTGAATTGAAGAAGTCCACCTAGAATTAGGAGACTGACCACATGCTGATGAGGAGAGGCTGTAGCACTGTTGCCTGTAGGATCATTTTTCTTCCCTTTCTCCCAAACTGAATGAATTCGCACCTTGTTTGTTTTAGGGAGAAATTGTCGATCACTTGCTCTATTCCCTATTTCTTAGTTTTTCTTTTTTCTTTTAATGTTAAGGCTGATGATAAGAACAACGATGGAGAAGAGCAAGACGTTAGACAGGACAACCGCCCCAAAGGTAGAGAGGAACACTATGAGGAGGAGGAGGAGGAGGAAGATGGGGCTGCCGTTGCTGAGAAATCCCATCGCAGAGCTGAAATGTAGCTGTGCCCAACTTCCGGACAGTGCTCAGCCAACAAATTTTTTTCAAGCTGCTTCGGAATCTGCCTACTGAACTCTAGGATATTTAATTACAAAAAATAAAGAATTTAGACTTTTTTTAACTTTTATATTAGAAATGCTCATACATTTATATGAATATATTTTGATAACGTAGGGTAGAACTTTTATATACAGGCTAATCATGACCAAGAAGAAAAACAGTAAAGCGTACCTTAGGCTCTGAATCACATTTCTCTCAAATCTGTGATGTTGGTAAGAGCACTGCTTTGGTGTATGTTTCAACTTGTTACCTTCCTGTCTTCTAGTTTCAAGGTGTTCTTTCATTTGCCTTTCATATAATACAGGATTGAAAAAACAAGACATTGCAAAGTGCTGTGCAAACTGTAAGGCGGATGGCTAGTTTTACTGATTGCTGCTCTTCTGAGGCTCTTGTGTATAATTCTGGTAGAGTTTTCATCAGTCTGTGTATCTCTGGAATGAGAGCTCTATACAGAGTGACATACAGATTTCAAAATGGAAAGCCATCTTGTTGTTGTTGTTGTTGCAGGGTAAATGTACTGTTTTTCAAGCATTTCAGATCAGTTAAGAAAATGTTTGGTGTTACTTCAAATCACAACTGTTCTGCTTGAGGGAAATCAAGCTTCAAAGTGAGATGCTATTAAGACTTGTATGGCAGTATCATGTACTTAATTTGGTATTTCAGTGTTCAAACAAGGTGTAACAGACACATCATTGTATCCACAATTTTGAAAGACAAAAATTGCCTAAAAAGAAAATCGATGTGTGTGTGTGTGTTGTTTTATACATAAGCACCTGTTCAGGATATTTTTTTCTGAAGTCACCTAATGATATCTGTCTTTCAGTATCTAGTTCCTCACCACAGTATGTATTTCTCCCTTAAGCTCTGTGCCTCAATATACAATCACTTTGATGCCAATTATGAATATGAAGGCATACCAAACTGTACAACTTCATAGGATTATTTTTCAAAATTATGTGGTGAAATATATACACAGTGATAAGATAGGCCCTTGTGGCTTTTCTACTTGCTGGGTACCAGCATGCTTTTTGCTAGTTTAATGACTATGAATTATAAAAAATCCCATAAAATAAGGAAATTAAAAGTCAAAAACTTCCCCTGAAATAACATATTTCAGTTACAAGCATAAATATTTTTAAATGTATAGAACTAGGTTATATAATTCATGTGTGTGGTTTTTAAAATAATACTTTCAAAGTAATAAAAACAAATTTCATTTTCTACCACTATTATATGAATGTAATTTTATTTTTTATTAACCACACTCATGTATGGTTTTGATTATCCCAGCTGAGCAATTGTGTATGCATAGGAATGTTTTGTTCAAATGTATTTTGGATTTCCAATGATGATGAATCAAATCTTACCTTTATGTATAGAAACCCTTTTATGTAATGTAAAATGTATAATATTGTACATAATATTCAGAATACAATTATTTTGGTAAATTAGTTTGTATTTTTAATGTCCCAGTTGCAGTATTTAATTATTTGAAACATATTGAAACAGGTAATAGTCAATAAAGCTCTAAAAAGCAAGTGCTAAATCTTTTAAAATGTGTAATTTCTTATTAGTTTCTGATCTAACATTTTTCACTTTTTCATAAAAAAATATTTTTAGAGATACTGATATGAATTAATGAGTTATAAAATGCCTTCCTCCCCCCATTTCTATTTTCCTTATCTTTTACTACTTGGATTGACAGTTGGATTGTTTCCCCCCTTACATTAAAAATAGAGCTCAAATTTTATTGTATCAAGTTAGTTCTGGGAGGAAAAAAAAAGAAATGGACAGAAAATATATGGTAGTGTCACGTATACACACACAATTTAAAAAAAAATATTAAATCCCCCAAGGAAGTAGCAGTCAGAACCTTTCTGGTCAATGTATGGCACCATGTTGGGGGCCCTTGTAACCAATGTTTACAGGAGAACTAAGACTGAGCTGACCTGTATTAATAACTGAAAATACCACTTGTATTTATCCTGCCAATTAATCTGTGACTTTGGTGCAACTGAAAGTCAAAAGATTTGGTATCAGTGACAATCAGCAGAAGGGGGAAAAACAACAACAACTACTGTTCAAACATAATAACCATTATCTCGGGATTCCAACATGGTGGCGGGCGCAGAGAGATCAAGTCTCTGACCTCTTCAGCTGTGTGGGCATAGGGAGTCGTAAACAATCTAAATTCTGTTTGCTCAGGATCACTAGGCAATGCTGAGCTGACGTGGATCTGGGGCGAACAGTCTGGGCCTCTCAGAACACACACTGAGCCCAGATCGGCTGAATTCAAGCTCCCGTTCACCTGCTTCCCGCAGACAAATAGCTGTGACTCAGCACTAATCCATCCAGCTGAAACAACTGGTCAGCCCTTTTGATCCTACAGAGGTAAATGCCAACCGAGCCTTTATAGGTAGTGGCCACAGGTTTGAAATGGGGCTTGGGAGAGACAGTAAGGACCCACCCGTTGCATTGGTCACCCGGCAAAGGGAAACGAACTGTCACCATTTGCAAGAGATACCACCATGGCAGAGAACTGACGTCACCAGACTGCGGCGGAGGAGATAACTTCATTGAAACCTGCGGCTACAGCATCAAATAAATTTATAGGAGTAAAAACAGTAACTCAGCAGTCAAACAGAACAAGAAGTAACATGAGCAGTTTGAAAAAGCAAGGAAGAAAAGGAGTACAAACAATGCAGGACCGCCTAAATATTCAGGAGGACCTAGAGTCATCAGAAAAATGGTCATATAAAGAACTCAAGGAACACCTTAGACAGATGGAATGGAACCTTAAAGAGGATACGAGACAGCAAATTCAAGCAGCGAAAGAACACATTGAGAATGAATTACATAAACAGATAAAAGAAGAAGTTAAGCATCTTTATCAGGAGATAGAGATTATAAAAAATAATCAAACAATAATTCCAGAAATGAAGGAAACGATAAACCAAATTAAAAACTCAATTGAGAGTATCACTAACAGAGTGGAGCAAGTAGAAGCCAGAACGTCAGATAATGAAGACAAAATATATCATCTTGATAATAACCATTATCTTAGCCGCGGATACCAGTGACTCATTCTTACGAAGGAAAATTATTTGAATGCATTGAAAGTCTTCAGAGTACAAGGAGTGTATGAAGTGCTAGCAAACCAGGCTGATAATATAAACTCTTTTACTGGATCATCTTTGTCAAGCACATTCTAACATCTTGGTAAACAACCTTGACCCTAGCCTCTGGTTGGAAAAATTGACTTAACCAGAGCCAATAATTGGACTTCATCTCTCTGAAAAGAAGTACATGATCAGTTTAGGCACTTGACCCCCAGTCACATCAATTTGATTTCCTTCTCTGGTATTTTTTTTTTTTTTGCTGGAAGGCAATCTATAGTATTCCTACACACTGTAGGACAATTCTTATCCTGGACTACCTGAAAGGACCCTTGCATAGCAATCCTCCTTGGAAGCTAGAGATATTTCCCTCTGTGTCAAAGAGCAGATTGATTCTCTGATTTGGATAAAGAAGATGATGTCTCCCTTCAGTACAAAACCTGAATAGGTTTGCTAGCATTTCACTTTATGAAGTGAAGGTTTCCTGAGCTCTGGGATCCTCAGCTGTGACACAAGCCCATTGTGAACATTCACTTATCCCCATGACACTTGTAAACCAAAGGAACTGATGTGAACACAAAGCCTATGCTACCTGCTGTATCATGAGCAACAAATCCTTTGTTTCTGCCTGAACAGACTAGTCCTGCTGCTAACATTTGGAAACTAACAGGCTAACTCGTTCAATTGCTACGTGGGTAAAACATTACCCTCACAATGCTTTGTATTCTTACAGGCTAGAACAAATAGAAAATAGCCCCTCATATTTCCCCTCCAATGGAAAAGCTTTTGTTTCATGAATCTAGCTTCCAGTGCTCATTTACTTAATTGTATGGAGAAAACAGTCAACAAGTGAAGTAGTGAAAAAAATCTAACCCATGAAAAGAAGCAAAAGGTAGAAGCAGAGATAAAAGAGTTGCGGCATTTTTCCAATCCCAGATCTCTCTATAACTAACGCCATCCCAGTCTACTTATAGGTTGTTTTATGTTATGGTTTGAATTTGAGGTATTCCAACCAAAGTTCCTGTTCATGCAGGAAATTCAATAGTAAAATTATTAGATTATGACACCTGTAAACTAATAATTCCATTCTCATTTGAATGGACGAATTGGGACATAAGTGTAGACAGGTGGGGCATAACTGGAAGAGGAAGGTCACTAGGTGTTTGCCCTGGAAGGTTCATCTTCCTGGCAGCCCCTTCCCCATTTCTTTCTCTGCTTCCTAACCCCGCCATGAGGTGAGAGACTTCCCTCTGCGGGCCCTTACCCCCGGGATGTGCTGCCTCACTTTGGGCCCAGATAAATGGGGTTGGCCATTTATGAACTAAGACCTCTAATACCATGAGCCCCAAATAAACTTCACCTCTTATAAGTTGTTCTTGTCAGGCATTTTGGTCTTGGTGATGAAAAAATTAAAACAGTTGATGAGCAAAAAACTTTACTTCATACTTTGACCAGTTACAAATGAATTTCTGTTACTTGCTACCTGAAGATTCCTGACTGATAGCAGATAATATTTAGCTCCTTCAAATCATGCTCATTTGTATCATGGTACATCTGCAAAATAATGTCCCCCAGAAACACTGTTCATCCCTTTATTCACTCTTTGTTGCTTTGCCTGGCTGATTGCTTTGGTTTCACATAGTGATTCCTCTGGTAAGAGGGGAATTCAACTCACTCAGATGTCCAGGTTGAATCCCTGCTCTGTCTTCCTATAATATTTGCACATCCATTTCATATCACAGGGTATGAAAGCAGCCTATAAACTTGTCTATTTTCTCCAAGCCCTATATGATTTGAGAGGGTCAAGACATACTGTTCATTGCTGTATCCTAACTACTGATGTACAGCAGATCTTCAATAAATGTTTATTTAACTGAATGTCTTATACTTCTTCTCTAAGTACAATCTTGATTGCTTCAATAGCATACAACAAATTAGTGGCAGAGCTAAGAATTCTTTCCAGGTAAATCTGATTCTGCCTTTAATTCCAAATATATGCAGGGTCATTTGGATTATTGTTCTGTGTCATATTCAGAGATTCATGTGTTAAGAAGGTGTGCTTTAAATTTTACAGTAACAAATCTTTAGAGAGTCAAAAATAAGTGAAATCTCAACCACAGAGTCTTGAGGAGGAACTAAGAAACTGGAATAAGTTGATCAGAGAAAGGGAAAATCAGAGCAATTTGTAGCATTGTATGTCTGTCCTTGAAGCTCAATTGAAGGACGAAAAATAAATCATTCCTTGAGAAACAGATGATGAAGCTATGAAATCAAGATAGGTTTTCAAATCAGAATATATTTAATAATCAATTATGTGTCAGGAGAGGCCTGCCAAAGTTGAAGAACAGGTGCAACATCCCCTTTGAAATTCCTTTGACTCTTTTTAGTGCGTTATGGTTACACATAACAGTGGGGTTCATTATAACATTCATACTCATAGAACAATCTTCTCTATTTCCTAGTAATAGCTCCTTCCTTCCACTCTTCCCTCCACCTGATTCCCTTCTTCTACTCCACTGATCTGGATGAGAGAAATACCCTCTGGCTGCTTGGATTGTGGCATGAAGGAAACACATCCCGAGCTGTCAAAAGTCCATACTTTTTATTTATTAATTTATTTTTTATTAATTTATTTTTAACTGATGTATTACAGTTATATATGTACAACTGGAGTGCATTGCCATATATTCATACATACACATAGAATAATTTGGTCAACTTTATTGCCCATTTCTTCCCAGTTGTCTCCCCTCCTCCCTTCACCTTCGTCCTCTGCTCCTAATCTATTGTTCTATTTTCTCAAGATCTCTGTTTTTTTTTATTATTTCTTTGTACTCTTCAACTTCCATATATGAGAGAAGACATTTAACCTTTGACTTTCCGAGTCTCCCTTTGACTCTTGTGCTATGAAAAGGCCGTTGGATATGGGGAATGAGCTCTGTGCTTTTGTCTGCACACCACCTGCTTTTCTGTTCTTTATTTGTAGCAGATCCTGGTACCACAGGAGTGGGCCCAAGACCTGAGCTAGACCAAACTTTTGCACCCCTTATACGAGGTCATAGGAAAGGAGGGATAAATCCCCAAACAGCCTTGCAGCCTCTCGCTTTGGGATTTCTTCATAAACCTGGATGAGAGAAATACCCTCCGGCTGCTTGGATTGTGGCAGGAAGCAAACACATCCGGAGCTGTCATGAGTCCATACTTTTATTCTCATAGAGAAAACCCAATTGCAGCAGGAAAACATTAGGCCATCACAGAAAAAAGGAGCAGGAATGTGGAAAAGGAGGAGGAGAAAAACATGGTAGGAAAATGAGAAACAAGAGACACAAGAAAGTGAATCATATTCAGATTCCCAGGGTCTGACGTCATTTGACTATTTGCCAATAAATTCCCAGCTCCCCCTCCCCACCCCACCCCTTTTTTTCTTAAGCTAGTTTAAGATTCTTAAACAGACTAAAGAAAATTGAGTTCAGCACTATTTTTTTTATGAGGAAGAATAATATTAGCCTGACAAAGGTGCCGCAGTCTGGCTGGGCACAAAATCACAAGCCACTCACAGCCTGTTTTTCTGATCAGTTTTATTTTTTGACTGTGGAGTTTTTAAACATTGCAATGGAGATTTCACCTAGATAAAGCTACAAGGCCTTTACTATTGTCTTATGTGTTGTACGTTTGTGTGCACTCTTGTGTTTTGTATTGTATGTCTGTATGTGCGTATGTCCATAGATCATATATGAGGAGCTCTCATGAAAAAATGGATCTGAATTTTTTTATTTACGTGATTTAAATGGTTTAATTTAAATTAGGTAAACAGCTGTTAAGGATTGTTTTTAAAGGAGGTTAACAGATCTGTTTACTTTCACCTTTCCTTTTCATTATATTTAATAATTCTGTTCAGGATAATGTCTCTTTGGCATCATTGCCAGAATTCCTATCTTCATCCCAGTGCCGGTGAAGACAAAGATAAAACCAAACTACAGCTTCTATGATAGCTATCACAGTAAACTGTATAAACTGATGCATCAATGAATATAACTCAACAAGTAATGCTCAATCAAGGAGTCGACTTACTTTGGGAGGAAATGGACATATTATAGACTCCTCTGCTTTGAACTGCTTGCAGAACTTGCCTGGACTATGTATCACTTGTATGCATTGTGAACTATTGTTTGGTGCAGTGAATTGTGGTAGTGCTGGCATATCTTTGCTGATGGTGTCACCAGTGATGCAATTTTTCCAAAGGAGCCGTCAATTGGCTTGGTGTCGTGGCATTTCTGTATCCTCCTCCCTTCTGCTAGTGATGGTCTAAAATCTGGGGGCCAACAGAGGTGAGGCAAAGAACCTCACCCCCCACTGGTGCATAGGCCTATCCACAAGTATGGCTGTATGCTGGACCAGTAGTCTGTGACGGGTATGATCCAATTGCAATGGTATCAACCTAAGACAGTTGGCTGACGCCTAGAGGCCTAGAGGTCAGTTCATCCCATGACAGGTAAGAACCATATGTTGAACTGGACAACCTACCAGGCATGATCCCTAAGCCACATTTGCTTGTTGTTTAATTAATCAGAAGAGGGGAGATGCTGAGAGCCATAGCTAAGTAAGAATGACACATGGCAATTTCCTTGTCAGCCTACCCCATGTTGCTTAGAGGGAGGACTCTCCATTGTGGAAATGGGCTTGCCTTGGACCCAGGTCATTTGCAGTGACATTGCATGTATGTTTGAGTAAGGTGACCCTGCTCAAGGACCAGGGTGGATGCAGGTTTAGGGAGGATCCTGCTGGATTAGGGTGGGTCCAGGTTTAGGGTGTATCCTGCTGAGAATAGGGAGTATCCCGATCCTTGGGTTTAGGGCGGTTCCAGGTTTAAGGTGGACCCTGCTGGGAATAGGGCGTATCCTGCTGCCTCAGGCATCCGCCCTCTCCTTCAGTTCCCGGGATTCAGAGAGTATTTTGGGATGCAGAGCCCAGTGGATTGGTGGATTTTCCCCAGAACGTGCATGTAGAGTGCCAGTGGATTTCCCCAGAACGTGCATGTAGAATGCTGGTGACAGTTCGGGAGTAAAGAGCTGCTGTTTGAATCTACAAGGCTGTGAGTGACTCGTGATTTTGTGCCCAGCCAGACTGTGGCACAAAGGAAATACTTTTGACTAACTTTTTAGTCATATTAACCCAAACATAGCAAATTTAAGTAAATGATTGCACGCCTTAAAAACAAACAAACATGGTTTTCCTCTTTGATCTGCCTTTGAGGCCCAGAGAATATGTAATAAAAGCTTAGGGATTATCCTAATGAAGTTAGGAATACTCATGTATCCCCATTCACTAATCTATACCAAAGATTGACAATTTGGGGGGACCAGGTAGTAACTCTGTTAGTCTGTTCGGGCCATAGGTCTTCTCTTGAACTTACTCAGATCTACTGTTGTACAATGAAAACTACCCAAAACAACATACAAGGGAGTGAGCGTGGCTATGTTCCAATAAAACTTTATTTATATAAACAGAAAAAAATAAAAAACTGGATTTGGCCTGCAGACTACATGGTCCAAATGCTTGCTGTAAAAACAATTATTTCAATAGAATATAGAGGATTCTGAGACATTCGGGTATTAAAGCTTTCTGGTTCTTTGCTCTGATCCCTTCTATTTTCATTTGACAAATCCTCAACATTATCTTAGCTTCTACATTTGTACACTATTTTAAGTAATTGGAAATGAAATACTTTTGTCCTTTACCATCTTGTCTGATCTTGTTCTCTCCATTCCCTGTATGTTACTAATGGAGCTTGAAATTAAATGTCATTTCTGTTTATCTGTTAACACATTTCTGTTTATCCATTAACACATACATAGCATTTCCCATAAAGTACATGTCTTCTAAAGAACTGGTTCATTGAAAAACATGGGCTTGAACAAGATGAGATGACATCTTTTGATCTGCTGTGTTCTTTCTTCTTTTAAGATCCGATTACAATGGGTGACCATTAATATATTAGAGTCAAATTTGTAGTCTCGGCTTTAAGAGGTTTTTTTGTTAGTTTTTTTCTTGCTGGTTTTTTTTTTTTTTTGTAAGTATCGGATTCCTTTTAAATTCATACATCCCCGCATATTTACTCTTTTTTTTTCCCACAAAGATGATCAAAACACCTTTTATGTTCCCTTACCCTTGCTACTTATCATTTATGGTGGTTTTTATAGTCTTCCCTTTAAGAGGTTGAGACTATTCCCCTTCCCTTGAGTGTGGACTAAGTCACTGACCTCCAACAAATAAATTTAATCAAAGTAATTGTGGGACTCAGAGATTTGATTGTATAATAAAATTGTGTCTTCTGTGCTGTGTCTCTTGGGTCACTCACTCTGGAAGAAGTCAGGGACCATGTCATGAGAATATTCCAACAGCCTTATGATGATACCAACATCTATGCGGCAAGGAATTGAGGACTCTGTCCAGCAACCAGGGAGGAACTGAGGCCTCCTGCTAGTAAGAGTGAGCCTGGAGCAAGCCTTCAGATGATTACAACCTGATTGTAGCCTCATGAAAAACTCTGAGCAAGAACTACTTAGATAAGTCATCCCAGATTCCTGGCCCACACAAAACACCAGATGATAAAGTTTACTTTTTTAAGTGTTGCAATAACTGGGTATGCAGCAATAGATAACTACAACATCTTCTAAGCAGTGCTTATGACTTAAAAGGGAGATGTCAGCTATAAAGATGATGTGCAGCTGCCTGGTGTACCTGGGCATCTGGCCAGCTGCTCTGCTGGAAGCCAGGCTTGGATGTGTTGGTGAGGGAAGACAGAATTCAACCTAATGAAATGAATAAGCCAATTTATTTGTTAAGATTTTAGATGATTTTTAAAAGATATTATTAGTACACTCTCCACCTTGGTTATTCATGTGAAAAGGTTTAAAATAGGGATGCCTAGGACTTAATCCCAGAGTTGCTGGATCAATTGCTTTGGGGGTGCAGTCTGGACATTAGGAATTTTAAATTTCCTTAGATGACTCTAAGGTATGGCCAAGGCTGGGAGCTACTGCTTTATAAGAAGTTGAAAGGACTAATGTTCCCACCTCACCATCTCTCCATCAGATGGTCATTAAATAAAACCAAATCTCAAACCAAATCTGCAAAGAAAATATTCACAGGCCAATGGAAAAAGACATCTAAAGTCTTATGAAAGCTCACTGAAGTCACAACACCTTGTTTTTCGGGGCGCATTCTAGAAATCATTAGTCATGAAGGATTTGCTCAGGACATATCCTATAATATTCCAGGAACAAAGTTCTGCAAGACTTCTGGTCATACCCTATGCCTTTGTCTGCCCTTCTGCAAGAGTGATGGACACACTAGATCCTCATTCCACTTGGTGAGAGGGTGGTGGTACCTGTACAATGCTCCCTCCAGCTCACCCACAATGTTGAACACAATCCTCCCTGCCCCAGGCCTATAAGACAATGTCCAGTGAGACAATGCTAATTTGAGATGCAGAGTGGGGAAGTGCCTGTGGCAGCTGCTTCTGGAATCTGAACTCTGGGGAGAGCCCCAGTTTCTCAATCCTGCTTGCATATCAGAATCACTGGGAAAACTTTTGCAAAAGATCCCAGCCTCCTCCATTCCAGTTTATCTAAGAAGCTCTAAGGGCAGAATTTTGGGCACGGACATTTTTCAAAAGCTTCCCCCAAAATCATGCTTGCCAAGGGAAGGGGTTATGGGGACATTTTGATTTGGAAAGGGTAGAACACACAAAGGAGTTTGGGGGAGCTACTTTCTGATTGTGAGGGTACTTATATAAATCTATGCCATCTATTAAGACTCACAAAACTGCACAGTAAATGAGAATAAAGGGTTCATTGTATTGTATGATAATTTGAAAAGTAAAATAATATAACCATTAAATTTTTTATAAAAGCCCTCGGATGATTTTAGTGTTCTGCCAGGGTTGAGTCACTGATTTGCTCCATCAAAGACTGATCAACCATCCCTAGGGGGTGAATTCATAATTAAGGTACTTTCCATGTCGACTTCCTGAGTGAACTAACCTCCTGTATCCACACCGACACCCACATCCTTGTATATAATACTTCAGTCTATGCAAAGTATCTTAAAATAAATTACAAATGCTGTAAAAGTGAGATATTGCTGTCTTTCACACATTCTCACTGGGGATTTCAGAATATTGCAGTGGGGAATTTGCACGAGTCAATAGTTCTATTAATCTCTTGCTCTTTGAGAAAAAAAATCATAATGGGATTGCTTTGCCTCTAAACAATGTTTCTCGAACCTATACACTGTGGCTTTTATAGAATAACAAAGAATCCCCAAAGGAGAGCATTTTGGCAGTTTAATTAGTTTCTATTGTGACTAGAACTACAGGAAGAAATAAATATACCATGACTCAGTGTATAAGAATATGTGTATATATTATATAAATGAACTAAAATTTCAAGAAACAATGCTCAGTCATGGGTCAGAATATGGCGATGCACTAGGGTAAACAAATCATGGTTGTTGTGCTCTAATAGTAGTATCAGGCATCTGTGTTTCTTCCTGATGTGGCAAGGAGACACCTTTGGATCCCTGGCAACACCATGCACTAGCTTTCCAAATATCTTAGTCTGAAGATGCCCCTCTGTGTTCTCTAGTAAAATGGGAATAACCTAAGCAATGTTCATGCTAGAGCTGGGGTCCCTGAATCTTCATCTGACTCATTCGACTCCCAGGTTTCTCTTCCCTCCTTCCACATCAAGTCTCATTGAGCAAGAGGATGGGTGTGGAACAGAAGCCATAAACTATTTCTTAGCTTAGAGGCCAGAAGACAACCTGGTTTCATCATCATCTCCCCCCCCCGACCTTCTTGCAGTACTGAGGATTGAATCCAGTGTTACTTTACCACTGAGCTACATTCACAGTACTTTTATCAATTTTTTAAATTTTTATTTTGAGATAGAATCTCATTATGTTGTTGAGGCTGGCCTCAAAAATGCAATCCTCCTGTCTGAGCCTCCTGATTAGCTGGGGTTATAGGCATGGGCCACCACACCTAGCCATCTTCTTCCTTTGAATGATATTATGTAGTAGCAGGGCCTTATCAGAGCTTTAAATAAACGAAATATTTAAAGATCTCCAGAACAGTATAAATTCTTTAATCTCCATTGATTTGAAACACACCAACTAGAGGCAGAAGAATAAATTAATTAGTCTAGCCAAAGAAAACAGAATAATAATCTAAGTTGATCTGCCTCATCCACCACTTACTTTTAAATAATCAAGCAGATTTTGCTTTCATAGATTCCACTTAGAGAAAATAAATAGCATATTAGGGAAAATAAAATGACCATCCAAGGTAAATAAAGTGTCATGCAAACACTCTCTATAGAAGGACATGTCCGCACAGCCCTGGTTGAATTCTTGACTGCTCACTCACATCCAAGGTATCCCAGGCAAATCTGGACCTAACAACTCAGCAATTATTGATTTTTCACTAGGGCACTTCATGAAAATCAATAGAGGCATGGAAATACTATGTTCTACTTACATAAATATAAACCATGCAAAATGCAGGTGAAACCAAGAAGTATCATGGTAATGCAAAAGCAGCCACTTCATTCAGGCTTTGGTTTCTGGTATTTATTTAGTTATTATTTATTATTTCTGCTATCCTGGGCAGAGTCAGGGAAAAGATGTTGTCCCACAGCAGCCATGTCTGCTATTTGCTCATAGTGTGGACAATACAGTTCAAAATCACAAATGTGCTGTTAAGCCAAGTGTCTATTGAAGACCAGACACTTTTTGTGAGACACATAGGAACACATTATATGCTTCATACCAATTTTGTGGTTAAGTTTGGGCTTTCCGTAATTGGAAACTCTGTGATGGTTTCTAGGTTGCAAAAGCTAGTGAAGAAGCTGCTTTGTTGAGATGGCTAAAGAGCACTCATTCATACATATTTAATAAGAACAAAACTAGTTTGGAAGAAAAATCACCTATAGCATAAACTTAGAAAGGAAAAAATGTCAGTATCTAACCTGAAAATAATACTTTTAAAAAATATTTTTTTGTTGTAGATGGACACAATGCCTTTATTTTATTTATTTATTTTTATGGGATGCTGAGGATCGAACCCAGTGTCTCACACATGCTAGGCAAGTGCTCTATCACTGAGCCACAACCTCAGCACTGAAAACAATACATTTAATCTCCCTGGGGACAATGGAATGAACTGCAAAATGAAATATGGGCTTCTCACCTAGAAAATGCATTTTTATTTAATGCACACACACACATTACTTTGTGGTTTTTTTTTTTTTTTTTTTTTTTTTTTTTGAAACACCAGTTAGCTACACAATAGGATAGCCAGGATCAGAAGCACCTATATCTGGGGCAGGGGATGTGGCTCAAGTGGTAGCGCGCTCTCCTGGCATGCGTGCGGCCCAGGTTCGATCCTCAGCACCACATACAAACAAAGATGTTGTATCCGCCGATAACTAAAAAATAAATATTAAAAAATTCTCTCTCTCTTTAAAAAAAAAAAAAAGAAGCACCTATATCTGAATGCCCTGGGAACCCTTTCCTGGCCCTGCATGCTCTATCCACAAGGTTGTAATAAATACCGATGAATTATAATAACACACTACTTATTTTTTTCCTTTTCCCTAACAATATTTGAAATTTTCCTTAACTAAGACCTGAAGACTTGAAATCCTCAATTGGAGATGAGTAGGTTGGTACATGTTTCTGTATGAATGAGGTAGGTTACCCACCTCCAAAGTCTGGGGTAGCTAAAATGACTATTGCTGAATCCTGGTGATTTGGGGCTGGGGCATCACTAGGTAAAATCCAGAGGGTTCTGATTGCCCATAAGAGGCAGAATGCAAATGGAGAAATGCAGAACAACTTGTCTAAAGCCTCCCCACCCTGTTTGTCTTTAGATCTGAATAGTGTAATAAAAATATTTTGTACTAAAGTTCAAAGATTATGGTCCTTTGCAAAGTATAGTTGCTTTCATCCCAACAGATTGCTGATCCCTTTTCTTTTTATCTTTCTTTCTTTTTTTTTTTTTTGGCCAGGAATTAAGCCTAGGGGTGTTCAATCACTGAGCCACATCCCCAGCCCTTTATTTATTTATTTATCCCTTTGTTTTTTATTTTGAGACAGTGTTTCACTAAGTTGCTTAGGACCTCGCTATGTTGCAAGGTCTTGAACCTGCAATCCTTCTGCCTCAGTTTCTCAAGCTGCTGGGATTACAGGCATGTGCCACCACACCAGGCTGATCCTGATTTATTAAATGCTTAGGTAGTTTTATTCTGCACCTCTACTTTGGAGCAGATAGAGCAGTTCCTAAAGCCTCTCTGTCCTCCCAGTTCACAGCCTCTTGGCTTCCATTTCCTGATTGCTGAAGAAGGCACCCAGGCACATTGAGGGTAATGGAATGGAGACCGTGATGCCAATGATTTTGTCTCCATTTTCCTCCTTCAGCTCCATGTCTGCAAATGTCCCTGGTTTTGGGGGACAGAAGACCTAAATTAATAAATACCTTTGTATCTGCACATGGAACAAGGTGCATATGTGAGTTTTAATCCTTTTTGGTATTCCTCTGTTTTTTATTCTCAGCTCTTAAAGTGACATATACTCCCTCCATATAGTCAGGCTTGGCTTTGGCCACCTGCTTCTCCACCTGACCATCCCTTCTCTTAACACTATTAGGCCTGTTTACCAGGCTGGATTCAAGATATTGTGAACCAAGACTCAGGGTGGAGGACCAGCTGGCCACAGGTCAACATCCCATGGTTTCCAGACTTTTTTTTAAAAATTGATATCATAAGAGTACCAAATAAAGAAAAGTCTAACACTAAGCAGGGGACTGAATTCTTTTTCTGTTTTTAGATAGCTTAGAAAAGCAAACATTGTATGGCTTGATGCCACTAGTAATTTTTATCTTTGTTATTGAGAATTACCTTATATAGAAATTTCAATTACCATTCAAGATTGCCATAGACATTAATAAATATATTCCATGAGAACTAAATAGTACTGTATTGACTTGGCATGTAGCTGAGGACCCCATATGAACTCAGGATCTGTTTAAATGAAAAGGTAACTCAGCATCTTTGTATCTTTGATGAATGAAGTTGGAGTGCAACATCTATTTGTATATATTCACCAGCCTAAAGTTTGAAGGGAAATCATTTGATTATTATACTGCCTCTCCAAGTGCCTTTTTCTCTACTGAGAAACTATAGTCATACGTTTATCTCACATATGAAAAATTAATGAGCTGTCAATTATATTTTCATGGCTAGAATAAAGAACTAGTCAGCACCTTCACCTCACACTCTTCTCTCATTTCTTTCTCTAGTTGTTTCTCCAAGGATACAATTCCAGAGCTACTTGAAGGCTGTAGCAACCAAACTCTTCCAGTGATTCAAGTACTTAAGTCCCCAATGTAAAATTTGAAAAAAGTTCAAACTGTAAATATTACTTTTATAACAAATTAAAATCACATATTTCTCCCTCCTGATGCTGGGAAATACACTTAGTCTCTTAAGTCTTATTAGAAAATCAAGAAACTGTTAAAGTAAGAAAAAAACTTGGTAGCATTAGGTTCCAATTCACATCACCATTATATTTTAAGTATAATTAATTGAGTTATATTTTCAGAGTTTAATATAGTTGCCAAGTGGCACCAAAGGCAAATTATAAACATGAAATTTTTCTCATTCCTTTTATTTCAAACTGAAGATCCTACTGTAAAAAGGGAGGGACTTACATGAGGAAATAAAACAAAGGGTTAAAACATGTTTGTAGAATTTACAAAATAGCTTCATAGAATCAGAACTGACTTGAGCAGGTTTTTAAATTTTGGCTACTTAAAAAATAATTACCAGATTTATTATCCAGTAATTTCAAATTTAATTAATGGATTAAATATAACATATTACTTCCAAAACCATTTATGATACTTGGAATTATTTTCAAAACTCTTGTCTGATCTTTACCTTCTATGAAGGCAAGGTCATTGTTTTGAAAAGACAATGGAAATAGGTCTGACTTGCCCTTAACCAAAAGTCCTATGAAATTAATTGTACAATATGAGAAGCATTATATGTCAGATAGGAATGAAACAATTCATACTGATGCTATTGGAGAAAATATAATACTAGCTTCACATCACTTTATAGTAACAAATAACTGCAGAGATTAAGCTTACTCAAAGGCTGAAATATTTAAATATTGCTTCAAAAGTGGCCATTTTATATAAATTAAGACCATATTTGGGGCTGGGGATGTGGCTCAAGCGGTAGCGCGCTCGCCTGGCATGCGTGCGGCCCGGGTTCGATCCTCAGCACCACATACCAACAAAGATGTTGTGTCCGCCTAGAACTAAAAAATAAATAAATATTAAAAAATTCTCTCTCTCTCTCTCTCACTCTCTCTTAAAAAAAAAAGACCATATTTGTTTAAAATAGGAATAGTGATGTTTATCATTTTTTTCTTGCTAATGTCCAAACAACTGATGTATTAGAAAATTTCTAAGAAAGAACAAATTTTAAAAATTAACATTAGTGTCTATATTCCTTTCCTAGAGCTGCCTTGCAACAATGCAAATTGGGGGTCTTAAAAAATAGAAATAATCCTCTAACAGTGATGGAGGATAGAGATCTGAAATCTAGGTGTCAGCAAGCTTCTTCCCTGCAGAGATTTGATGGGAAGATCTGCAGTACCTCTCCTGGAGGTTACTGGCAGCACCTGATGCTCCTTGGCTTGTAGCTGCATTGCCTCAGTCTCTGTTTCTGTGTCTCTCTGGTGGCACATAGTCTTTTTTTGGGGAGGGGGGCGGGGGTTCTGGGATTAAACTCAGGGGCACTCCACTACTGAGCCACATCCCAAGCCCTATTTTATGTTTTATTTAGACACAGGGTCTCACTCAGCTGCTTAGCACATTGCTTTTGCTGAGGCTGGCTTTGAACTCACCATGCTTCTGCCTCAGCCTCCTGAGACACTGAGATTACAGGCATGTGCCATGACTTGAGGCTAGTTTTTTTTTTTTTTTTTTAATAAAACTGCAGTCATTTGCAGTCCCGCCAGCAATGTATGAGTGTGCCTTTTCCCCCACATCCTAGCCAACACTTATTGTTGTTTTGTAATGCCAGATTCATGGGACCCCAAGAGACCTCCAGGAGCCAAATCCGATGCAATCACACAAGAGTCTTTATTGCAAGCTTGAGCCTGGACTCACACCGTTCCTGACGCAGCGGTCCCAGGGAGTGAGTCCTGGTCCTTTGTTCAGTGAGATTTTATAGGTTTGGGGGGATATCTATGCATCACAACATCACACAGCAAATCATTCTATACCACAGGAAAATAAAACAACAACTCTTAACATTGATTAGCACATTCACTGACGGGAACAAGTTGGTAGGGGTGATTGGTTAGTACAAGAGGGGATTTCTTTGAATTGATTGGTTTAAGCCACGAGGGGTGTACGTGCTAAACTACATGGTTTCCCAACATGTTATCAACCACCATAAACTACTGGGGGGTCATCTGGCAACCCAGGTATTTTCCCTGTCTCATGCTGATTGGTGGTTGCTAGGGCATTGCTATGGGTCTTCACCTAGCCTGACTGAGTCAGGGACACCTGGTGCAGCGGATCTCTCCTGTTATTTGCAGACAAACAACTCAGCAGGGTGGGTATGTGCCTAGAAAGGTTCTGTGGGTTTTTCCAAAGACAAGGGTCAAGCCCCATTCCTTAGGACAGGCCTTGAGGTAGGAGCTGGTGTTATTTATTTATTTTCAAAAATGGAGTCACATCAGTTTCGCAGTTTGTATTCTTGATAGCTGCCAATCTGAGTGGAGTGAGATGAAATCTTAGCGTAGTTTCAATTTGCATTTCTCTAATTGCTAGAGATGATGAACATTTTTTTTTCATAAATTTGTTAATTAATTGTATATCTTCTTCTTAGAAGTGTCTGTTCAGGTCCTTGACCCATTTATTGATTGGGTTATTTGTTTTTTTGGTGCTTAGCTTTTTGAGTCCTTTATAAACCCTAGAGATTAGTGCTCTATCTGATGTGTGAGGGGTTAAGATTTGCTCCCAAGATGTATACTCTCTGTTCACCTCACAGATTGTTACTTTTGCTGAGAAGAAACCTTTTGGTTTGAAACATCCCATTTATTGATTCTTGATTTTAATTCTTGTGCTATAGGAATGTTATTAAAGAAGTTGGGGCCTAATCCCACATGATGAAGATTATGGCCTACTTTTTCTTCTATTAGACGCAGGGTCTCTTGTTTAATTCCTAGGTCCTTGATCCACTTTGAGTTGAGTTTTGTGCATAGTTAGAGATAGGGGTTTAATTTCATTTTGTTTCATTTGAATTTCCAGTTTTCCAGCACCATTTGTTAAAGAAGCTATCTTTTCTCCAATGTATGTTTTTGGCACCTTTGTCTATTATAAGATAATTGTAATTTTGTGGGTTAGTCTCTGTGTCTTCTATTTTGTACCAATGGTCTACTGTATAGAGATTCTTTGGAAAACTGGGAATGGAACCACCATTTGACCCAGCTATCCCTCTCCTTGCTCTATATCCAAAGGACTTAAAAACAGCATACTACAGGGACACAGCCACATCAATGTTTACAGCAGCACAGTTCACAATAGCTAAACTGTAGAGCCAACCTAGATGCCCTTCAAAAGATGAATGGATAAAAAAAAATGTGGCATATATACACAATGGAATATTACTCAGCAATAAAAGAGAATAAAATCATGGCATTTGCAGGTAAGTGGATGAAGTTGGAGAATATAATGCTAAGTGAAGTTAGCCAATCCCCCAAAAACAATATAAGGAGGCTGATTCATAGTGGGGTAGGGAGGGGGAGCATGGGAGGAATAGAGGAACTCTAGATAGGGTAGAGGAGTGGGAGGGGAAGGGAGGGGACAGGGGATAGAAATGACCATCATTATCCAAAGTATACGTATGAAGACACAAATTAATGTGAATATACTTTATTTACAGCCAGAGATATGAAAAAATGTGCTGAACATGTGTAATATGAATTGTAATGCATTCCACTCTTATATATATGTAAAAGCCATTAAAAACTAAATCACATTGATATTTACAAAAATAAATAAAATTTAAAAGAAAAAGTAAAAAGACTGAAGATATAGATATAGAGCTTAATTTAACCCAATATGACTTTATCTTAACTTAATCATTTACTTGTGCAAAGACCCTATTTCCAAGTAAGGTTATATTCCAGGTGTCTGGTGAGACGTGAATTTTAAGTGAAAACTATTTAACCCAATACAGTGTCTTTACCTGTGCAAGGAGAGAATTGAGAGTTCAAAAAAGCTGCTCAAACCCGGTGCAATGTCACACACCTGTAATCCCAGTGGCTCAGGAGGCTGAGACAGGAGGATCACGAGTTCAAAGAAAGCCTCAGCAATTTAGCAAGGCCCTTAGCAACTCAGTGAGACCCTGTCTCTAATAAAATACAAAATAGGGCTGGAGATGTAGCTCAGTGTTAAAGTACCCCTGAGTTCCATCCCTGGTACTCCCTCCCCACCCCCCAAAAAAAAGCTGTTCAAAATATACTTTTAGTGTTCATATATATATTTATTTAGGAAGAAATGTTGTTTAATCTTGTTTTTAGTATATCAAAATATACTTTTTAGTGTTCAGATATATTTATTTAGGAAGAAATGTTTAATTTTTTAATGTTTTTATTAGTGCATTATAGTTATACATTGATAATGGAGTTCATTTGGACATAACCACACATGTATTGAATATAATTTCAGATGCTTAATTGCTATTTAATTTTATAGACTACAGAATTAGAAAATAACTCAGTATTTACTATTTTTAGGAAATGTTGGTATAGTCTTTGTATACTTTAGCAGAAAAAAATTCACCAAATATTTAGTAAATCCTTAATCTGTCTGACACATATGCATAGAACATTGGTCTTTCATTTATCTGAAACATAATTACTAGTGATTAAAATATTTATCATATCCTTCACTTCTTGCAGCATCTAAAGAAAGCCATAAGATATTGGAAATAAACATAAAAGACAGTACTTCTCCTCAAAACCTTTCACATAAAGATACAGTATATTATAAAAAGAGAGAGAGGTAGTTGGTGAGGACATTACTAGCTGCTACTTACCAGAGAGGTAATCCTGGGTAGGTTAGTAAACTCCGAGTCTGTTTCCTCATGTGTAAATGGGGTTGGTAATATTTGTATCTATCTCAGAAGATCATTGTGAGGATTTTTTTTTCACTGTGATCAAAATATCCAAAAGAACAACATAGATAAGGAAATGTTTATTTTGGCTCATAATTTCATGAGGTTCAGTCCATGGTCAATCAACTCCATAACTCTGGGATTGAGATGAGACAGAACATCATGGTGGAAGGGTGTGGTGGAGGAAAGTAGTTCACAATAGCCAGGGGAAAAGTGAGAGACCCTAAGATCGAGGGAGTGAGAAGGAGAATGAGGCACATCCAAAGTGACCTAACTCTCCTGTCATACAGTTAATCCATTAATTCACCAGTAGGTTACAGCTCTCATAATCTGATAATTTTTACCTCTGAACATTTTTTTTTTGCATTGTGTCACAAATGAACTTTGAGGGAACACCTCATATCTAAACCGTACAAGGATTAAGTGAACAGATCCATGGAAAGTGCTTAGAATGGTGCCTGAACACATGAAATATATGTATAGATGTTAGCTATTTTTATAAGGAAAAAAAATACTGCATATGAATATTTAAAAATGGTGTGGGAGAGTATTGCAAAGTCTTTTGGGGACCCAGATAGTCCCCAGAAAATGGCTTCCATAGAACACTGGGTATGTTGGTAGTTAGAAACAAATTTTTTGAAATTGCAATTGATTTTCTTATTGGCAGGAATCCTGTGTCTATTTCAATGTAATGAGTATTTTTTGCCTGGATAGTATAATGATTTATTTTTATGTGAATTTGCTGTTAAAAGGGAGTCAAGTGGAAAAAGTATATATTTGAAGAAAATTAAAGGCGTGGGTGTGTTTTTGATATACGTAGATTTGAATGATCTCCTTTGTGAAGTCCTATAACAATGGTCATAATAAAAGTCTGAACTCCCTCTCATATCCCATAAAAAGTAATACTGGTCCAAACAAAATGACACAGTCACTTTGAATGCACCTTAGTTATAGGTTTCTATTTCTAAAGAGGATTCCTCTTCTGCTATGGACCTCTCAGGTCAGCCATATTTCTTTCAATATTTGCTGTCCCAGACAAAAGGCTACCTCCCCAGAGCAGCTGGATTCCTCTGATATTGATTGTTTCTTCCCCCAAACTCAGTCAAAGCTGGTGTGGACATTGAATGGACACTGAGTGATCACAAAGCTCCTAGGAGTTCAACTCCACCCTGGCCACTGGGCAGTGTATTTTTGTTGGTTCATTTGTTTTCATCACCAATATTCAAGGGGGATAATAGGTGACAGGTGGTGGAAAGGAGAGAGTTTGGGGACTAACGAGGGACATGCAACACCTGCTGCTACAAATCCCAGCTATAATCCACTTACTGTGGTACAGCTGAGTTGGTACTACCCTGCTAAGAAGGAGGACAGACCAGATGTCCCCCAGCTACAATTTAGCAAATGTTCTACCTGAAAAAGAAGCTGTGGATTGCAACCTTCTCTCACAAGCCTCAATGTGCCTTCATTTCTTCTACCACATCTGTTTCCTGCAACTGAATTTTATGGTTACTGCTAAAAGAAGGGCAGGAATAAATTCTCATAAAATTAAACTAATGACAGATATTATCTTAAGTATTAATTAGGAAAGCTATAAAATAGAATTTCCCAAGGAGGTTGATAAGTGCTACAGGATAAATAGCTTCCTTGGTAAAATAAGGTTGGGAACATTAGGTTACACCATGGAAAGCTAAAATTGTTACAGTTCCATATAACTTACCGTCAAAAGTAGAATACATGTGAGAGAGAAAGGGAACACTATTGATAATTATATGGAACAAAGGTTAAAAGTAAATAAAAATTGGGCAAATACAAATATATAGTTACCCAATTTATTGCATGTCACTTGAGAATCTTCAGGATGATTAGCAAATGATTGCTTAGGAAAGAAATAGTATATAGCATTTCCCAAAACTATGTTTGGATCATGTTAAGGTCTGGGCTGAACAGTTTGTGAATGTTGGTTGTATTTAGAAGCAATAGATTCTTCACACTCTCACTTCAAATTCAAAAAGAAATTACATAAAACAAAAAGAGGGCATTATCATTTTCATATCAGTTTAAATGCCTATGGATGAAATTCCTTAATGAGGACTTTAATTGTGTAATATAAATCCTTGGGATTAAAGATTTCTAAGGATGGTTGATATCTTATTAGTTTTCTAATAATGTAATAAATCCCCAGGAGGAAATTGGTCTGTCCCTAAGATCCTTAGAACAGTGTATCTACTTTGCCTAAACTTTCATCATGGTGACTTTTGATTTTAAAAGAGTCTTTAACAGTTGTTTCAGGAAAATGCCTTATTTTAAGTCCTTTTCGTTTATGGACATAAGATCATTTAAGTGCAGATTCCTTGTTGCTGAAACTCTCTCTCTTATAATTCTAGAAAATGTTTCCAACTTTATAAAATGATAATGAGAGTTTAATGATTATCTTTACCCTCAAGGAAAAATGGTTTCTAGCACATTAGAGATATAGACTTTACTTTCCCTGAAAAAAAAAAAAAAAAAAAAAGCAACAACACGAACTTAGTTCTCAAGTTTAAATTCTCCAATGGTTAATTGGATATTATTTCTTAGCATGTTTCAATCTGTTTTCAGGGGGTCCCAAACTAAGTGATTAAAATTAACTGGAGGGCTGGGGATGTGGCTCAAGCGGTGGCGCGCTCGCCTGGCATGCGTGCGGCCCGGGTTCGATCCTCAGCACCACATACCAACAAAGATGTTGTGTCCGCTGAGAACTAAAAAATAAATATTAAAAAAAAATTCTCTCTCTCTCTCTCTCTCCTCTCTCACTCTCTCTTTAAAAAAAAAATTAACTGGAGGAAGAAAAGAGGAAAGAATCACTGTTTGAAGTGTGAAGAAGGCAGGGCACTATAGTTTAAAATAAAATTTAACCAGTCTTTCAAACAAAGGAACAGTATGAATGGACTTGTGTTGTTCCGTAACCTGGTTTAACCCTAAAGAACTGGGTTAAACCAGGAAGGTAAAGGAAGGTCTAGAGAGTGCTAAGAATCAGTAAGATGGAAGAATGTACTGGTTGCTTGTGAGTAGTAACAGTAACAGGGAAAGCTCAGCTTGCCTTAGAATAACATCTGGAATATTGTGCACACTCAACAAACAGATCAACATTCAGTGAATATTTGTTAAATGAATGAACGGCTCACAGGAATTAGGTCTTTCTCAGTGTTAATGCTAATACCTGGGTTAAAAAGTCATTTGAATATAGAGATTTAAGGATAATTTAGAACCATGTTTCTGATTCTTTCGAAATCATGAAACAGAGGAGGAAAAAGTGTGCTTATCCTTCACTTTTCACTTGAGTAAATAATTGAGATTCAAATTCTTTCCAATTTGATATAACATTTGGTTTACCTTTCTCAACCGACAATTTAAGAATAAAATGATATAACTGATATGAATGTATTAAGCAAGCATTCTGGATTATTACTCTCTAAGGGAATATCAATGATTTCCTTTGCATCAAATATCTATAGACAGAGAAGCTGTAATGCAGAGATGCATGGCTGCTGCATGTATATATGCAATTAATACATAGCATGGATCAGTGGTTCAGAATTTCTCAATGTGCTTTAGATTCACCTGGGCAGTTTTTATAACACATCCATGTCTCTGCCTTGCTCCAAGAAATTCTTATTTAATTAGTATGGATGAGGCCAAGGCATTTGGTATGTTTTTAATGCTCCCCAGACGATTCTATATGTAAGTGGAACTGAATGCTATTGTAAGACAAAGTTGGGTGTGGGGAGAAGCAAAAAAGAAAGAAGGAGGAAGCTAGAGCACACAATTTTTTTCTATATTAATTTATCAATTATTTACCAGATGTCTATTATATGCCAGGCACTGTTCTGGGCACTGGACACATATTTATGATCAATATAGAAAGTCTCTACCTTCCTTGAGTTTGTAATTTATTTAGAAAGGCAGACAATAAAAACATACATATCTCACTGATTTTCAGGTTTTTTAAGATTCAAAATACAAAAATCACATATATTTATGATATACAACAGAATGTTTTGATATATGTATACACATACATACACACACACACACACACACACACACACACACACACACACTGGGCAATGATTAAATGAATTAACAGAGTCAGCATCTCACATGCTTACCCTTTGTGGGCTAAGAACATTTATGATCTGCAAAGCAATATTCAACTATATAACCCATTACCTGTAGCCATCAAGCTATACAATAGATCTTCAGAACTTATTGCTCTTATGTGACTAAAACTTTATAGCCTTTGACCAACATCTCACCATTGAATGGCAAAAGCCATTCTATTCCCTGCTTATATTAGTTTAAATTCTTTGGATTTCCTATAGAAGTGAGAACATGTCTTTCTGTGTTGGGCTTAATTCACCTTCTGTGGTTGACTAAATGTGTAGTTTATATTATCAATACTATTATGTATAAATTTATACATAAATCATTATATATTTATTTATATATTACCTTGTACATGTACAAATATATACATTATATTATCTTTATCCATTTATTCATTGGTTGACACTTCAGTTGGTTTCATTTTTGTCTATTGTGAATTGCAATGCAAAGAACATAAGAGTTCAGATATGTCTTTGACACACCGGTATCATTTCCTTTGGATATATACCCAGAAGTGGAATTGATGGATTACCTGCTGGTTCTATTTTATCTATTAGGAACTTCCAGATTATTTTCCATCAGGAATATATTTATTTCCATTACCACCATCAGTGTGCAGGAGTTCATTCTTCTGCACATACTGGTAGTAGACATACTGACAAGGGTGATATGATATCTCATTGTGTTTTTAATTTGCATTTCACTGATGACTATTGAGACTGAGTATTTTTTTAGATGCCTATTTGCTATTCGTATTTCTTCTTTTATATCTTATTGATCTTAAGACACACATTTTCCATGATTAAATATCTCTAAAATCATTATACATTTTACAGTGGATGCGATAAGAAACACTGTAACATAGTTATTATGTTTTTTTCTTAATTGTAAACAAAATAATGCTGCATCTTATAATCTATATTTTAAATTCAATGAAGCACCAGATAAAGTCATGGAAATCAACTCTTCACAATCAACAAAATTTCAAGTCAAATAATCCAAAATTAAAAATTTCAGCTAACAAAGCAGTCATTAAGGGATTATTTACCAGGTCTTACATTCCCAAACCAACACTGTAGCCCCTCTGTAGATCCTACATATTTTGTTAAACAAACACCGTGAATTTTTAAAATGGATGCTATACATTTTGGACACAATTCTCCAAGAATCTCTCATATTTCTCCACATTTTGAGAATTGGCACACTGACTGCCCTTTGTTTCAGCCATCTTTATAAGGGTGTCGGGTTTAGCAAACAGTCTTGAAAGATGGAAATAATGTTTCCTGTAAAGCAAGGGGCAGGCATGCTTATTGGCCATTATGAAAGACTCATTTCCTAATCTCAAGAGTGTATCTCCTGTGGTTTCCTATAATATATCCTGCTGCATGTTCAGGTATCATCTCATCTTTGCATTGGCTTTTGGGAACTGGAGCTTGGGGAACCAGCACAAAATATATCAGTACTCTGGTTAGTACCTCTGTTGCTCTGATCAATAAACTATGCTGTGTCTCTGATCCATAAGTCTTACATCTTCTACAGGCATTCATGAAATTTTGGTGTTATAACTTGTTAGCTTGTGAATAAATTAAAATCTTAGACCTTTTACAGTTCATGTCAATCAATAATTCATTTAAATAACCTTTTTTTAATTTTGCTAATTTAGGAATACAGCAATCTATAAAGATGATTACTAGAACACAGTATTTTAAGAATTAAGATGGATGGAAGTCAACATAGACATTTTCAACATAAACAGCTAAAATAAATCAAAGATAGTCCAAACACTTGGGTCAGCTTCCCCTCAAAAATTCATGATTCTTTCCCTAGTTTCCAGAAATTAGCTAATTTTATAACCTAGAATCCGCTTAATGAAGGAAAGTTGAATTCCCTTAAGAAAAGGCAAAGAAGGACATAGTAACAATTACCAGTCCTTTCGCAAAGGCACATCTAAAGTAGCAATATAATGTCCTGTTGTGATTTGATATGGGGTCCCCCAAGAGCTCACCTGTGAGAAAATGCAAGGTTTGGAGGACACATGATTCACTGGTTAACTTTATCAGTGAACTAATCCCTGATGGGATTAACTGAGTGGTGATTGGAGGCTGGTGGGGCGTGGCTGGAGGAAATGGTTCATGGGGGCGTGGCTACGGGTATATATTTGCACCTAGCAGGTGGAGTCTCTGAGCTTCTAAATGTCGGAGTGAGCTGCTTCCCTCTTCCATCAGGATGTTCAGCTTCACCTCAAGCCCTGAGGAATGGAGCCGGCCTTCTATGGACAAGACTTCTGAAACTGTGAGTCTGCAAATAAGCTTTTCCTCCTCTATAGTTGTTCTGGTGGGGTCTTTAAGTCACAGCAGGGAAAAAGCTGACTAGAACATGTCCCTTGTTAGGGGGTGGTGGGGTGCCACTTCGTGTTCTGGAAGAAGTACTTTCCACAGTTGGAAAATGATTCTCACTCGTTTACCAGGGGACACCAAAGGTTGCCCTCATTGAGTGAAACGTGGCACAGAAAAGGTTTCTGCAATATAAACTTGTGGTACAAGGAGCTCTGCTGCTTGAATGATGTGGCCCAGAAACCTCTTTGGCATCCTGTAAGTATCATTGGGGGGGGGGGGGAAGAATGCATGAGTTTCTGGGAACCTTCTCTAGGGAAAAACTTCTTAAAAGAAGAAGGAAAAACAAACAAGTAAAGAAGAATGCTAGGAGGGAGAATAAGATCAGGGGGAGGAATAAAAGAAGAAGATTTAAAGAGATTCCTTGCACTTAGATGGTTCTCCCAGTATTATCTTAACTATCTAAAACAACTTTAAAGCAGTTTAAATGCCATTGAAAAGAATAGTTAAGCAAATTGCAGCATATTCAGACTCTGGAACACTATTGCAAACTGACAGTATTCAGAGAAAATGTTCATGTGTGTATGAGAGCATGTCAATAGGTACAAAGCAAATCGTCAACATCATCATCTATTCATGATAATAGCAGAAATATCAACCATCTATTCATTCTAATAGATAATTTACTGAGAGCACAGTACCTGGATGCTAACAATGTTGATATGGTGTCCAAGAGAGCAGGGATTTTTTCTTGTTCATTTCCACATTCCTCAAACCTAGAATAATTCTTGCAGTTTTGTATTTCAATAAAAATTATTAATCATTAAATTTTTGCAATAGCATATGAGATAGTTTTTAATTATTCCTAGTCATCTTTAAAATATTTTATCATAGATATTTGTATGCTAGTTTTTATTTACAACACAAAGACATTTCATCAACAATTCAAGTATTCTAATGAAGAAATACTCATTTTGGAGATGATTAGTTGAAATTCGAAAGTCATCCATCAGGAATCCATATGCCACAGGGTTTATATCAGTGTTTCAAATATCACTATGTGATTTTTCACTAATTATTAGCATAAGAAACATTTAGTTGTGATTTCTTATTGGCGAAATAAGTGATGTTCCAAATATGTTGATCAGCTAGTAATACTTCATAGATACCTACAAACTTGCTTGAGTGTTATATTTGGATCTGGAAAACCCCCTGTCCTAATAGCTCCGAGTTTGTACATAAGATTTCATCATCTATTCTAGCTAGAAGGATCCTCTTAGAAGAATCTTAAAATATTGCTAATATCTTTGCTTCTGAGTGAGAATTTTGAAGAATATTGCTGTGAAGTTATCTGAAGATATTGAGTTAGCATTCTTGTCACCAATGGAATGTTTGTATGATGGTAGAAATCAGCTTGAGCCTTGCTATCTTTCATGGCAGCAGGTTCTCTAGCAAAGAGAGAGTTTAAAAAGAGTCCTGATTATGGCAGGTACCATCTTCCATCTAAAGAATGTGACAATTGTGAGAACCATATATGCTTAAGTCAGATTGCAACAGAGAAATATCAATATCATCTCCATTTTATAGATGAGTAACTTATAGTTTAGAGAAAAAAAAATGTCAAAAACTAGTTACAGGTAGAGCCAGGATGGAAATCTGGGTATCATTCTAACATTCCTTTCCCTGAATTTAAAGCAGGCTAAAAAAAAAAAATAATAACCATGGGAGGAAAACAGCACCAAACCAAAAATTGTGCATTAAAAAAACTAGAAGAATGGGCTGAGATTGTGGCTCATCGGTAGAGTGCTCACCTAGCATGTGCAGGGTGCTGGGTTGGATCCTCAGCACCATGTATAAACAAACAAAACACAACTTAAATTAAGGTATTGTGTCCAACTACAACTAAAAAATTTTTAAATTTTTTTTTAAAAACCTAAAAGAAATTACACTAATATATTACTAATAATGGGATTATAGCTGATCTGTTTTCTTTCTACTTTTTAATACTACATAACTACACAAAATTCTTACAGATAACATTTATAAAGACAAAAAAAGAAAGAAAAAAAACCTAAACTTTTTTTTTTGTTTGTTTCCTTTTTAAAAGACATTCCTCGTTAAAGCAAACTTTCTTTCAGTATTCCTCAAAATAGGATTTATAGAGATTACAATATATTCACAGGCCAAGCAGTTCTTTTTATGTCATAGTTTTAAAATATGTTTGTGCTGTAGATACAAAATTTTTAAAATACAAAGAACTCAGCCAATGCATTATTTTCTATTATTTTAATTTTTTAATAATTCCTTTCTTAAAAACAGAATATTGGTTTTATTGACTAAAATAAAATGTTATCATTATTTCAAAGCCATATCAGAAGAAATGTTGAAAATGAATAGGAATAAATAAAAACTTTATGTTCTACTTTAAATTTCCTTTTGCATAGTTTATGTGAATATAATAATAAAATGCATTACAAATCTTGCTAAGCATACCCTGGGTGAAACAGGAGGTGGTATTTATGTTTCCTTGTTGTTGTTAATAATGAGAAAGCTCTAGTGTGCTTCACTTATATACTGTCTGAGTTTTTAATGCTGATGAATTAGAACATGATAAATATGCATCTGACTGGCTTTATGGATAAATAACTCTAGTATAGCGACACTTAGTCCTAAAATGGTTTTCAGTAAAGCAGTTGTTCACTGAGCTTTGTAGTAAGTTACTTTTCAATGTGTGAGATATTTTAAAAAGTTGGCTTTTGGTTAAGTTAAGAAAAATCTGTCAGCTAATGTGTAAAATTTTGCAAAGGGTCATGGAACAACAGCCTCTCTGATTCTTCTCTCTATACTCCAGTATATATATAGTTATTCATGTTTGTTTGTATGTGTGTGACTGGTGCAAGGTTTGAATTAATTTAATTTATTCTAATCTCACTAACAAAAAATGTTATATATGCCATCTGCTGGAATTGCACTATGTTACTTAGGCATTGCCCTCTACACTATTTCTATTTCTTCAATAGAAAAGTAAATTAATGCATTGATTATATCTTCAACCTAATATGTTAATGGGACTATGAACAACTATTTTTATGGTTGTGCTTATAAAATATATAGCAGCTCATTTGAGACTAATGACGAAATTAATTAAATTGCTTTTTGGCTCTTCCAGGGAAAGAGGCTGTGGCCTCTTGTGGGCTAGAAAGGTAGCTCTGGCCAAGTTGAATCATTCATTCTTCCAGAGTTTAGATGCCAAAGATTTTAAAGCCACTTGTTCTGAAACCATAGGAATACTAGCCAGGTGAAAGCAGTCTTTTATCTGTTTGAGTCTAAAGTACCCACTGATTGCTCAGGATGATAAATAGCTTCTGATCATTTAACTGAAGTGGACTCCTTTGAAAATTTTCCACATAAAGTTAACATTATCTTATAGATAAGATAATGGACTTGGGTGTCCATTAAAAACTGCTTAATAGGGGCTGGGGATGTGGCTCAAGTGGTAGCGCGCTCGCTTGGTATGCGTGCGACCCGGGTTCGATCCTCAGCACCACATACCAACAAAGATGTTGTGTCCGCCGAGAACTGAAAAATAAATATTAAAAATTCTCTCTCTCTCTCTCCCTCTCTCTCCCCTCTCTCACTCTCTCTTAAAAAAAAAACTGCTTAATACTTAACCTGTCTTAAAAACAAAACAAAAAGAAGTTTTATGCTATAATGAAAATTTTTCTTAAATAAATATTGAATAAAGTCCCTTGATATTTAGATATAAATTTATCTGATTAGTTATCAAACTAACAGTAATAAATACCTTGTTTCCTGTTTTATTAAAATTGGAAGAACTTTCAAAATTATAATTAATTTGCATCTTGGGTTCTCTTTTAGTAAAGTTAAAAACACTGTCTTAAAAATGTGTTATAAGTTTTGTTAGTTTGCTTTCAAGATAGCTTTTGTGTATGTGTGTATTGCATTATTTGTTTTAAATTAAGATTAATCTCCTATTCTCCAAGCATTTCTTAAACTGTGTTGTGTTGCAATTATGTTTCTTAAACTGTGCTGTGTTGCATATTCTTTCTGAGTAGATTATGAATTCCTTGAGGGGAAAGATTATTTCTGAGAATTTCAACCTCTGTCCTACAGGGATAGAGTCCTGAACATTTTGAAGCTGGACTTCAAAAAAAACCTTTGTTAAATTAATTAAATTTACACATTTAAAAAGAAAGAAAGGACTAGAGGAGATCCATGAGGGTATGCTAGAGGGAAGCAGCATTCTGTGTAATTCCGTGACCTGTGACTCAAGTAGTGGGAATAATGCTTCACTGGGAGTGATAGAAGACTCCCACATAGGAATCACAGCAGCTGTGCCCTCTCAGGGCTCCAGGCCTCAGTATCCCTGCAGGACCCCCAACTACTCACCCACACAAAGTTTCTGGGTGCCCAAGGGGGACCACTGACATCAGCACCCTATAGGACTCCTGGCTGTCTACCTGCACAGTATTCCCAGAGGCCATTGCTACACAGGACACCTGGCCGATACTCATGCCACTCCCATATGAACTCCCATCTACCAATGTGGGGCTCCCCCGTCGCCACCATCTTGGGACTCTGCAGCCACTGCCATAGTCCCCTATGCGCCTGTCTGCACCTGGAAACATCCTACAGGCTCTGAAGCCACAAAACTACCCACCATACAGCTGCATCTCTGAACACATCGCCCAACTCCATTGCCTGGCCCCCTCCCCACCGGATTCAACTCTCCATTGCTGAAAGCAGTCACCTCCACTTTAGATCACTATCCTCATCATCTTTACTTGGGGCAACTCCCAGTTTGGAACACCTGCTGGGCAGGTACCTAAAATCCCCAACACTCTCCTCTCCTCGCAGCTGCTAACCCCACACACAGACTTCCCAATACAAAACAGCTCTCCAAGACAGGTGCACCTCCCCCAGAGCACAACCCACAAGCCTTCTAGAGAGAAAGGTTCCCATTTGGAAGTAGAAAGGGAGAGGGTGAGTGAGATACAGTTTAGAGACTAATTTAGAGACCAGGAACTGTGAGGTTTACAAGTGATATAAGGAGAGCAGACCAGGAGCCTGTATCACATTAGTGGGCCCCAAAGGAGATCCTTGGGGTGCAGTCTCCCATCAGGGACCAGCAAATGCCATACCCAACTTCCAAATACCCTGCACCCAAGACCAACCCTCCCACCCTGGTTACCTCCACCATCCTGAGGGTGGAGATACCAGCTAACAACAGATGACCCCACCTATTGGATGAGAAGGGAAACAGGAAAGATATTGATCTCCAACCAAAACAATCCTTGTTTCTTCATTTGAGGCTTTTGTTTTGTTTTGTTTTCGTCTTTTTTCCCCCCTATATATTCTCCCACCCTCACATCCACAACATATATGAAACCAAGTGCTTTGCATGAATTAGGATATGAGGAATGTCAGAATAGTATATTACAGTTGTGTTGTGTAGTCTCTTTTCTCATTCTTTTACATTTGTAAAATTTTTCTCAATATTTATGTGTTTGTTTTATGAACTCTACTGTCTTCCCACTTGTTTAACCCAAATCATTTTCTCTCTTTTCTCCTTCTACTAACCATTTTCTTTACATTCCTCTTTCACACTTCCTAAGATCTACTAAGTCTATATCCTCAGCTCCTACCCCCTCAACATCTCATCCTATACTTCATCCCCGGTTCTTTGTCCACCATCAGAAACAGCAAACTCTTTTGCAAACCTACTGATTATTGTAGATAATAATTGAACTCACCATTTCTGTATATTGTGACCAAACTATAAATGTCTTAATAGCAACTATTTGGTTTATGGTTGTATATTGTTTGTATTGGGATCTGTTAACATTGTTCTTCCCCTCAAAGGAGATATTGAAACCTGCAGGGACACTATAAGCCTATAGGGTAAAAATGGTAATTCCTCAGATCCACAGTGCTAGAAAGGAAGACAAACAACCAACATGAAAAAAACAAGGGAAGAAAGTGCCCCCCCCCCAAAAAAAAAAAACATGTTGCTACATTATTAGAGTCGATGGCCGGCACAGCAGAAAAAATTACAGAGAATGAGTTCAGGATGTTTTTAAAATGTTCTGTGAATTAAAAGATGATAAAAGAGAGCAAATATGGGCAACAAAAGATCATTTTTATAAAGAACTTCATAAGCAAATACAGAAAGCAAAAGATTACTTCAATAAGGAGATAGAGATTCTGGAAAAAAAAACCCAAATCCTTGAAATGAAGGAAACAATAAATCAAATTAAAAGCTCAATTGAAAGCATTATCAACAGATTAGACTACTTGGAAGACAGGACCTCAGACAATGAAGACAAAATATATATTCTTGAAAAGAATGTAGACCATGTAATAAAGATGATAGGAAACCTTGAGCAGAATATTCATGAAATATGGGATAAAAAAAAAACTCACACACACACACACACAAAAATTTTTAAGAGTTATTGGGATAGAGGAAGGCATAGAATTCCAAATCAAAGGAATGAACAATTTATTCCCTGAAATAATATCAGAAAAATTTTCAACATGAGGAATGAATTGGAAAACCAACTATAACAGGCTTACAGGACACCAAATGTACAAAATCACAACAGATCCACACCAAGGCACATTATAATGAAAATTCCTAGCCTACAAAATAAGGAGAGAATTTTAAAAGCCACAAGAGAAAGGAATCAGATTACATATATGGGGAAACCAATTAGAATATCTGCCGATTTCTTAACCCAGACCCTGAAAGCTAAAAGATCCAAGAACAACATATACCAACCTCTAAAAGCAAATGGATGCCAACCAAGAATCTTATATACAGCAAAATTAAGCTTTACATTTGATGATGAAATAAAAACCTTCCATGATAAACAAATGTTAAAAGAATTTACAACTAGGAAGCCTGCACTACAGAACATCCTCAACGAAATATTCCAGGAGGAGGAAATGAAAAACAACAACAAAAATGGGCAAAGGGAGGTATTACCCTAAAACAAACTAATCAAAGTAGAAAGCAAGTCAAGTTAAGTACAAAAATAAACAAAAATTACTTGGGAATACAAATCATGTCTCAATAATAACCCTGAAAGTTAGTGGCCTAAACTCACCAATAAAAAGACATAGACTGTCAGATTGGATTTTATAAAAGGCTCAACAATATGACTCATCTCATAGGAAAAGACACCCACAAACTGAAGGTGAAAGGATGGGGAACAATCATACCACTCACATGAACTGCGGAAGCAAGCAGGGGTTTCCATCCACATATCAAATAAAGTAGACTTCAAACTAAAGTCAATCAAAAAGGATAAAGAAGGACACTACATACTGCTCAAGGGAATCATACACCAACAAGACATAACAATTATATATGCCTCAAACAATGGAGCATCTACATTCATCAAACTCTTCTCAAGTTTAATAGTCAAATAGACCACAACACAATAATTCTGGTTGACTTTAACACAATACTTTTACCACTGGACAGAGTTTCCAAACAAAAGATGAACAAAGAAATTATAGAACTCAATAATACAATCAATAACTTAGACTTAACTAACATAGATAGAATATTTCATCCTTCAATGAGTAAATATACTTTATTCTCAGCAGCACATGGATCCTTCTCTAAAATAGACCATATATTATGCCACAAAGTAAATCTTAGCAGATACAAAAAAATTAGAGCTATTACCTTGCATTCTATCAGATCACAATGGAATGAAATTAAAAATTAATGATAAAATAAAAAATAAAAGCTACTCCAACACTTGAAGACTAAATAATATACTATTGAATGAAGAAAGGGTTGCAGAGGACAACAAATAATAGATTGAAAAGTTCTTAGAGGTAAATGAGAACACTGATATAATATATTAAAATTTCTGGGACACTATGAAGGCAGGACTAAGAGGTAAGTTCATTGCATGGCGTTCATTCTTTAAAAGAAGAAAAAGTCAACAAACAAATAAATAATAAATGATAACATTACATCTCAAAGCCCTAGAAAAAGAAGAAATCAACACCAAAAACAGTAGGAGACAGGAAATAATTAAAATCAGAGCTAAAATCAATGAAATCAAAACAAAAGAAACAATTGAAGAACTTGACAAAACAAAAAGTTGGTTTGTTGAAAAAAAATAAAATTGATAAACCCTTAGCCATGCTAACAAAGAGAAAGAGAGAGAAAACTCAAATTACTATCATATGTAATGGAAAAGGAAATATCACAACAGACACTGCAGAAATACAGATGATTATTAGAAAATATTTTGAAAATTTGTACTCCAATAAAATAGAAAACATGAGGGCATTGACAAATTTCTAGAGTCATACAATTGGCCAAAACTGAATCAGGGTGATGTACACAATTTAAACAAATCAATTTCAAGTAATGAAATAGAAGACTCCATCAGAAGCCTACCAAGCAATAAAAGCCCAGGACCGGATGGATACACAGCTGAGTTCTACAAGACCTTCAAAGAAAAACTAATACCAATACTCTTAAAATTATTTTATGAAATAGAAAAAGAGGGAACACTCCAAACTCATTCTATGAGGTCAATATCATTCTGATTCCAAAACCAGGCAAAGACACATCAATGAAAAAAAAACCCCTCAATATCTCTAATGAACATAGATGCAAAAATTCTCAATAAAATTCTGGGAAATTGAGTACAAAAAATATCAAAAAGATAGTGCACCACGTGCAAGTGGGGTTCATCCAAGGGATGTAAGGTTGGTTCTACATATGGAAATCAAAAAAATGTAATTCATTACATCAACAGACTTAAAGATAAGAATCATATGATCATCTCAATAGATGCAGAGAAAACATTTGACAAAATACAGTACTCCTTCATGTTCAAAACACTAGAAAAACTAGGGATAACAACATATCTCAACATTGTGAAAGCTATCTATGCTAAGTCCTGGGCCAACATCATTCTAAATGAAGAAAAATTGAAAGCATTCCCTCTAAAAGTGGGGACAAGACAAGGATCCCTCTTTCACCCTTCTAGTGTTCTTGAACACTAGCTACAGTAATTAGACAGATGAAAGAAATTAAAGGGATATAGATAGGAAAAGAAGAACTCAAATTAGCACTATTTGCTGATGATATGATTCTATATCTAGAAGACCCCCCAAAAATCTATCAGAGAACTTCTATATCTAGTAAATGAATTCAGCAAGGTAGCTGGATATAAAATCAACACTCATAAATCAAAGGCATTTCTGTACATCAGTGACAAATTCTCTGAAAGGGAAATGAGGAACACTACTCCATTTACAGTATCATAAAATAAAATACTTGGGAATCAACAAAAAAGGTGAAATACCTCTACAATGAAAATTACAGAACCCTAAAGAAAGAAATTACAGAAGACCTTAGAAGATGGAAAGATCTCCCTTGTTCTTGGATAGGCAGAATTAATATCATCAAATAGGTCATACAACCAAAAGCACTGTACAGATTTAATGCAATTCCAATCAAAATGACATTCCTCATAGAAATAGAAAAAGTCGTCATGAAATTCATCTGGAAAAATAAGAAACCCAGAACAGTTAAAGCAATCCTTTGCAAGAAGAGTGAAGCAGGTGGCATCACAATACCAGAACTTAAATCATACTACAGAGTAATAGTAACAAAAACATCATGGTATTGGCACCAAAATAGACTTGTAGACCAATGATACAGAATAGAGGACACAGAGACAAACCCACATAATCACAGTTATATTAGACAAAGGTGCCAAAAACATATATTGGAGTAAAGATAGCCTTTTCAACAAATGGTCCTGGGAAAACTGGAAATCCATATACAACAAAATAAAATTAAATCCCTACCTCTCACCATACACAAAACTCAACTCAAAGTGGATGAAGGACCTAGGAATTAAACTAGAGACTCTGTGCTCTTGTTTAGATTAGGCCCTGACTTCCTTAATAAGACTCCTATAGTTCAAGAATTAAAATCAAGAATCAATAAATGAGATGGATTTAAAAAAAAAGGCTTCTTCTCAGCAAAAGACACAATCAGGGAGGTGAATAGAGAGCCTACAGAATGAGCGCAATTTTTTTTTTTGAAAATGCATATCAGATAATGCACTAATTTCTAGGATATATAAAGATCTCAAAAATCTTAACACCAAAAAACCAAATAACCCAATCAATAAATGGGCCAAGGAACAGAATAGACACTTTTCAGAAGGCGATAAAAAATCAATCAACAAATATATGAAAAAATGTTCAACATCTCTAGCAATTAGAGAAATGCATATCAAAACCACTCTTAAGATTTCATCTTACTCCAGTCACAATGGAAGTTATGAAGAATACAAACAACAATAAGTGTTGGCAAGGATGTGGAGAAAAAGTCACACTCATACATTGCTGATGGGACTGCAAATTGATGCAGCCAATCTGGAAAGCAGTATGGAGACTCCTTAGAAAATTGGGAATCACCATTTGACCCAGCTATCCTACTCCTTGGTGTATACCCAAAGGACTTAAAAATAGCATACTACAGGGACACAGCCACATCAATGTTTATATCAGCACAATTCATAATTGTTAAACTGTGGAACCAACCTAGATGTCCTTCAGTAGATGAATGGATAAAGAAAATGTGAGATACACACACACACACACACACACACACACACACACACTGGAATATTACTTAGCATTAGAAGAGTATAGAATCATGGCATTTGCAGATAAATGGATGGAGTTGAAGAGTATAATGCTAAGTGAAGTAAGGCAATCTCAAAAAATCAAATGCCAAGTGTTTTCTCTGATATATGGATGCTGATTCATAATGGGGATTGTGGTGAGCATAGGAGGAATAGACGAAATCTAGATAGGGCACAGAGGAGGAGGGGAAGGGAGGGGACATGAGGGTAGGAAAGGCAGTGGAATGAGATGGACATCATCACTCTCTCTATATATATGAAGACATGAATGGTGTGACTCTATGTTGTGTACAACCAGAGATATGAAAAATTGTGCTATGTATGTGTAATATGAATTGGAATGCATTCTGCTGTCAGATACAACAAATTAGCATAAATTTTAAAAAAGGAAGAATGGAAAAAGAGAGAGGGGGTTCAGAAAGGCAGAGGAAAGTAATGAAAATATTTAATAGAGAGGGGAATGTTATTTTAGAAAAGATCAAAGTGTTGGATTATTTTGTTATTTGAAGAAATAACCATGTGTTATAGGTTTCACATGTAAAAAATAAGTGAAAGTAAAAGATGGGGTTCCAGTATAGAGGCAAAATTGACCTAAGATACAGAGAAATTGCTAAAATATAACAAAATAAACAAAATGTCTTTGTGCTCTGAAAGGGAAATGAAGAAAACTACCCCATTTACAGTATCCTGTAAATTATTTAGGAAAAGGAATGGACTGGATGCTAGAGGAGTTGTTTCATATGTGAGGAGCATGGGGAACAGGAAGGATTCATAGAGAAGGAGCATTAAAATGGGATTTGAAGAGTACTATGGGTTTGGGATTTCAAAGGAGGAGAAGAAGAGAAAAGAGAAGGCATTGGAGGAAGAAGGATCTGCAGGAGCAATGGTACAGGTTTGAATCAGGAGCAACTGATCCTTAAGAGAGTCAAGATTTGAACCCAGGTCTGAATTTGAACCTAAGTTTTGTTAGAGGAATCTCTTTTCTCTTTCAAAACATCAAACTTTGCCCTTAGCTGCCTATACATGAACTATGTGATGGTTTTCCTGGGCCTTTAGAGTCAAAATATGAAGGCTAAATAGAAATTTCTTTGTATAGACTTTCTAAATGGATAGAAAAGATAGAGATGGAAAGCTGATGGTAGAGCTTCTCAGGGATGTAACTGTATTTAGAAATCATTTGTTCCCCCCACTTCCTTTTATTTTATTTATTTATTCAGTCTGCTGGGGATTGAACCCAGGGCCTTGTGCATGCAAGGCAAGCACTCTACCAACTGAGCTATATCCCCATCACATCTACCCCACCCCACACTTCTTTTTAAAGTGTGTCAGTTAGCTGGGTGTGGTGGTGCATGTCTATAATCCCAGCAGCTCTGGAGGCTAAGGCAGGAGTATTGTGGTTCAAAGTCAGCCTCAGCAACTTGGCAAGGTCCTAAGCAACTCAGCAAGGCCCCGTTTCTAAATAAAATATAAAGAAGTGCTGGAGATGTGGCTCAGTGTTTAAGCACTTCTGGGTTCAATCCTGAGTACAAACAAACAAAAAAAAGCCCAAAGCCAAATATGTTCAAATTAAAGTTCAGAGAGGTTAGACAAGTTTATCAATAGCAACAGGGAGTTAGTAACCAAGCTAAGCCTAGACCCTACTCTTCCTGCTAAGTGGTCCAGGTATATTTTTTGAGGGAGATGTAGAGCACTATCACTGGGAAGAGCCTAGATTGTGGAAGGCAGGCAGGGCTGGGTTCAAACCCTGTCTGTATACTCATTACTATATGAACTAGGGAACTGCACTGAGTTGGAGTCATCTCTTTAAAGACAGAGATAAGTTTATTTGTCCCATGAGTTTTTTGGGGGGATGAAATACTATAGTATAGTAGCTAAGAACATGATGAAGTTCTTGGTGTTTTTGTTTTTTGGTGAACCCTGTGTCACATGCACTCTAGGGAAGTGCTGTACAACTGACTGAGCTACATTCCCAGTTCTCACTGTAAAATTCCTAAATGTTCTGTGCTTATTTCTCATTGGAAAGTAACAGTATCTACTCATGGAATTGTTGTAAGGATTTAATTGGTTAAGCCCTCCAAGAAAGATTGATCAATAGAAGTGTTTAGGACGGTGACTGAACATACTAGAACCATCATCTTTTAATGAGGCAGGATCTAGGGTTTGAATCATCCTTTCCTCTCACCTTATCTATGTGACTCTGATGAACTTCTCTGTGCCTCAGTTACCCCATGTGTAAAATGCTGATAATAAAAATATCAGCTTAACAGAGTTATTAAATAAGCAAATGAATAAACAGATAAGTAACTTAGGACATGCTTGATATGTACTAAGCACTCTAAAAAAAGTACCTCCTTTTTAATTATCTAAAAACCACCAAAAAGTTGTTTCATCATTTTCTCTCCCAGTGATATAATTTTATGGAATCTATAAAACCTTAGAAAGTCGGGTTTAGAATGAGTTTTGTTGTAAATACTGAATGAACTGAAAATAAACACCCAACCCACAGCAATCAAAATAAGGAACAATGCAAATCTCAAGTTATTATCCACGTATAGAGAGATGGTAGTTTTGAAAAAGTTAAATTGATATCATTCAATTCTAGTTATCAGTAATTGCTTTTTCTAGAGAACTAAGAATTGCTTCCTTTTTGCCTTAAGACTCTTCTTTCATTAAAACTGAAGCAATTGTATTTTTAGGGAGAAGAAAGAAAATCCAGTGAACAAAGAAGTAATTTCTCAGCTTAGAAAAAATTTATATTATTATAAAAATTTTTTGATTTTATAATTTTAAGGAACAGGATAGATTTAAAACATAAATGTATTTCAAGATAAAAAGTACATTTTGAGTATGTATAGGTTCTGCAGTCACAAGGCTCAAAATTCAAGAAATATTAAAGAATATCTGGTGGAAATTCTCTCTGCCTCTTCTTTTCCAAATCCATCTATTTCCTACCCATACCTAATTTTTTTCTTTCCATTCTGACAACCAGTGTTTCTGGTTTTGGTCTAACCTTCCAGGTATATATTGGAGATTTTACAAATCAATGCACAAAGAGCCACTTCATTATTTTCATACCTTTATAATATTCCATCATGTGGATTTAGGATAATTTTTATTAGCTAGTCTTTTATTAATGGGCATGAATGTAGTATTCAATCTTTTACTACTTCAGTCCCACAATGAATAACCTCTTAAAAAGGGCATTCTGTGAGAGCAAGATTGTTGCTAGAGTATCAATTTCTAAAGGTAGAATTGCTGCTCAAGTTCAAGTATATTTAAAACTTATTAAATATTGCAAAATTACCCCCCCATAGAGGTGTTACTAATTTAAACTCCAACTGGAAATATATGAGAATTCTTCCAAACAGACGTTTGAAATAAATCTACAGCAAACATCAGTTTGGGGGCTTCCCCAACTTTGAAAATTTTGAAAAAGAGTGGGGCGGGTACAATGGAATGATCACTGAAATAAGGCCTAGAGACTGATGCTCCCTTGCCCGGCATTTCCTGCTGAGGTGACAAGGCTCCAGAGTACCCAGCTTGAAGTGGCTTAGCATTCTACATGGCATTAGTGGCAGGGTCAGGGAAAGATTCTATGGCCATGGGTCGGAGGGCAACTTTGAAGGGAGAAAGAAGCACATGAGGGTTTCTGGAACCCCCTTAAAGTTTGGTAATACTGAGAGGACAGTGGAAGAGAAGAGGACTGGGTTTGGGACCAGGAGGGCCATAGAGGACAGAAACCCTTAATCAGCAGTGATAGTCAGGTCTGCAGATACTAGGGACACCACAAGACTTGACGGGACCTGAAAGGTGGCTGTGTAGAATGTATTCTCCTGGGCCAAGTGAGGAAGACAGAGGATGTAGCAGGAGAAGATTCTTAGGCAGAGACCAACTAAGGCCTAACATCCATTATGACAGAATAGTACATAAACTTCCATCACACTGATGTAGGAGTACTACAGATATTTCTCAGATATGTCTTTCTTAGGTAATTTATTCCTATTTGCACATCACAAAACCTACTTCAGTAAATGTAAACATAAAAAGGCTCACAAAACTGCATAAGGAAACTCACAGGAACTCCCAAGTTTCCTGAGCCCTAAGCTAAAATGTAAAACCAGCAGGGACGCAGCCAGCAGAAAAGCCCAGAGGGGACCAGTCAGGACTGATCACCACTGAGTTCCTGATGCTGGGAAAGCATGCTAGGAGCTCCCCGACAGCTGTTCTAGAAGACCCAAGCACCTCTGCCACTCCACCTGCCTGTGTGAAAATGACTGGCAGCTGCCTCTTGTTGCCCACTTTAACCTCCAAATTTTGTTGGAATGGGGCCACACACCAGGGAACTTTGGTAGAGTTCCTGAGCCACAGTACAAGAAGACAAGCAAATAGATGTTGAAGTGGGTGTTGCATGAACCCAGTGATTGCATCTACCTCACCCCATCTTTCAACCCTGATCTTTATGTTGAAGAGTTTCATATTTACATGCATTTGAATGTCAGATCTGCATTTTAAACTTCCTGGCTGAGAAAAAAGACTTGTTCCCAGTGCAGAAGCAACACTTCTTTCTGATGTGAAAATAAGGGGATTTTTAAAAAAAATTTTATTTGTTTTAATTAGTTACACATGACAGTAGAATGGCCTTGACATATCATACATTTGAATCAGATGGGATATAATTTCTCATTATTCTGAGTGTACAGGTTGCAGAATCGCATTGGTCATGCAGTCACCTATATACACACAGCAATAATAATGTCTATTTCATTCTACAGTCCTTCCTATCTCCCCAACCCCTCCCCTCCCCTCCCATCACTTCTCTCTACCCAATCTAAGGTGATGCAATTCTTTTTTTTTTTAAGTGATTCTTTATCTTAAAGCTAACCTTGTCACCTGTATTTAGCATCTTTAGATAAGGTCTCTTGGGACATGTTCCTACCACCTTGTTTTCTGAGTTTTTGTTTTGAACAGGTCTCCTGAGACAACAACATGGCTATCATGTTTCACTTGGAAATGGGTTTTTAAAAAACAATTATTTTAAAAGATAAGATGTTCTGATTCTGATCTAACACACTAAACATAATTAATTAACCATTTAGGTTTTTTTCTGCATACTACTTGTATAGAATGGTGGGTTTCTTTGTGGGATGTCCCTACATACATAAAAATGTAATTTGACCAATTTCACTACCAGATACCCTCTCCCTCCCCTAATCCTCATTCTATACCCAAGTGGTCTCACTTCCAATTTCATGGCTCTTTTCTCCTTCCCTGTCTCCTTCTCTTTCTCCTTCTTCCCTGTTTTCAATATAGCTTCCACATATTAAAGAAAACAAGATAATTTTTCTCTCTGTCATAGTTCAGATGTGAGACATCACCCAAAAGTTCATGTCAGACAATGCAGGAATGTTCAGAGATGAAATGATTAGATCATAAGAGCTGTGACCTGATTGGTAGATTAATCCACTTGACGGATTAATAATTCAATCCACAGGTGATAATTGTAGGCATGTGGGGTGTAACTAGAGGAAACCAGTCACTGAGAGTGTGCCCTTGGGGCTTGTATTTTTTTGTCCTCTCTTGCTCTCTCTGCATCTGGTTGCCATGACCTAACAGCTTTCCTTTGCTGAGCCCTTCTCCCATCAGGATATTGTGCCACATCTTGGGCCTAGAGCAATAGAGTTGGCTGACCATGGAATGACCCTCTGAAATTATGAGCCAAAATAAACTTTTGCTCTTTTAAGTTGTTCTTGTCAAATATTTTCGTCTAGACGATGAAAATATGACTAACACACTCTGCATATGACTTATTTCACTCAAAAACTTCCCACTAAACAAAGACTTATTTATTTCTTGCTGTGGTGTTTCTGTGTAGGTGATTTGACCTGAAAGTTTTGATAGCATTCCCAGCAATGGCTCTCGCCAGATCTGACCACGTTTCCAGAATTCCCTGTTCATAGTCTCATTCTCTCAGTCATTTCATGGTTTGTCATATAACTTTACATCTTGTTTATAGTTTCCTGCAGTAAAAGGAAACTCGTAAGATATGTGAGTTAAAGAGAACTCTGTCCTGAGGGCTGGACAGCAGATTTTCAATGTGCCAAAAATGTGGTTATCAGAACCAGCAGCCAGGCGTGGTGGTGTACACTCCTGTAATCCCAGCAACTCAGAAGGCTGAGGCAGGAGGATTGTGCATTCAAATTAGAGACACCCTGTCTCAAAAGGACCAGGGATATAGCTCGGTGGTAAAGCACCCAGGGTTCAATCCCCACTACTACAAACAACAACAGCAAACACCAACAGAGAGGACTTTAAGCATATATGGAAGTGTTTTAGATGAAGGATAAACATAGAACATTGTGTTAGCTTTGACTTTTTCATTATAATAAATATTATAGTCTTTCAAGACACCAAGAGGGTTCAGAGACTTGGAGCACACAGCCTAAAGGCCACTAGTGGTTGTAAAATGCTTTGTCCCCTTTGCATTTCACTTTATTTCCTTGAAGGGTAAACTGAGTGCCTTTTCTTTAGTCTCTTTCCTGTAGCTTTTGAAAAGCTTATTCTATCTGACAACTCTGTTGGCATTTTGCCTGTTAAAGTCTTCAAGTAAAATAATAGTTTATGAAAGGAAGACACACACTCTCTGCTTTTTAAGTTTTCTTGGCTAAAATGTGCTTTTAAAAATCTACTTGGTAAACTTTGTGAGGAATTATTTTAAGGCTTTTGGGCAGTAGGAGTGGTGCATTAATTATTTCATGTTCATGAAACAAGTCTTTTAAAAGAATGGACCATGAGTAATTTCTGCTTCTCATTATTTTTTAAAGCTTCGCTAGAAGATGCCCTTTTCTCCTTAGGCACAGAAGCTTATTGTTTAAAGCTACAAGGGTGAATGATTTTGTTTTCTCCATAGGATTGCTCCTGCAAAAGCCAGATATTGATTCTTTTGTTAGCACTACAGCAAAGTAATTTTTAAAAACTTGTTCCTTCTTTTTCCTTAAAGATGAACATTTTAAATGCATGCTCCTGCTCTTTCTGATAAATCAATGCCTAATTTAAGTTCTCTACATCATTTCATACACTTTTTTTCTGACTGTGGCAATAATAAGATATAAATTTGGAAAAGTGAACATAAAAATATTTCTCATGTCAAGTCTTATGATTTTTCTCCTTAAGAGTTTCAAGAGAAACCATTTTATACAAAGCACTACAAGTGAGAATAAAGTTGCAGAAGAGACTTGTAGTTGAAGAAGGCTTTCACTTAATGATCTGATGCTATTCTGTGTCTACCCTAGGTTTATTGAAGAATAAACAATCTCTCAGTAACACAGACTTTATATTAGCTGAATGATAAAATGGCTATCCCTTAATTATAAATGTTTATTTTATACACCACTGATGGAATGCAAATTGGAACACTTTCAATTGGAGGATAATATGATATTCTTCACTAAAATTTTATTTTTTTGTTTTATATGCAACAATTCCACTTTTAGAAATTTACTCTGTGTATATGTGTTTCATGTGCAACATGACCAATGAACAGAGTAATTGCTGAATGCTGTCTCTCCATCAGGTTGGAAAACAATCTACATGTTCATATGTTGGCTTAAATTTAAAAAATATGGTGTACACATTTAACAGATGTCCTTGCAGCCACTTAAAACTAGATGAGGAAATGCTGTATGCACCAATGATGAAGTGATCTAAATGAAAAACCGAGGAGTAGAACAGCCTGTATAAAATGTTACTATTGCTGGGCATGGTGGCACATGCCTGTAATGCTAGCAGCTTGGGAGGTTGAGGCAGGAGGATCAGGAGTTCAAAGCCAGCCTCAGCAACTTAGTGAAGTCCTAAGGAGCTTAGTGAGACTCTAGGCATGTGGCTCAGTGGTTAAATGCCCCTGGGTTAAATTTCCAGTATAAAAAAAAAAAAAGAAAGTTACTATTTGTGTCATAGAAGGATAAATATATAAGTGTATATTTATATATTGCTTATTTATGCTCAAAATATGTTTGTAAATGTATCTCAGTAATCCCAAATAATAGTAGTTGCTAGTGGGGGGCAAAATTAGGAAGCCAGGGGTAAGAAATGGGGATAAGAACCATAGGGGTTCTGGTAGATGTTTAATAACTAGCTGGAGTGAGGGGAGACTTGATTTGTAGCACCTGCCAATCTCTGTGGTGTAAATATGCCACAGTGTCTATTTTCAAGATACCAGTGTGATGCCACTGAAAGCAGAGTTGGGAGAAGCTGTGCATAGTGGCTCTTACGAGCCTGTGCAATCCAGCTCTAGCAAAACACTCTCTCTGTCTCCATTTACCATGTCGCAGATGTTGGATTTTGAGCTATGTGAATGTATTAGTCATTTAAAAAATATGTAAAAGACAAAATATATGATCATGCTCAACTATTTGCAATTTAATGACTAGAGAATTTAAAGTTCAAAACCAAGACATCTTAGTAGGAATCAAGAAACAGACCTAGGAAAAAATAAGTATCATTTTGCTCAACATTAACTATTACTACTAGTGCTACCAAAAATACCAAAAATAAATAAATAAATAAAATCATCCTACTTTTGGAAAGTTTGTGAGGATTCTGGTTTCAGCAGTGTTTGACATTTTAAACAATCACTGCACAAATACAGAAAATTATCTTAGTAGGTCAATCAATAAGCAATCCTTTCATCTGCTTTTTCTTTCCTTTTTCAGGCCTGGAGATTGGCACTATGTAAAACTTGACTACTAGTTTTACATAGTAAAACTATGTACTTTCACCATTTCCAAAGTTATTGATTCTCAGCCCCACATACAGGGGTAAAAAGCATATTCAGGGGGTCTTTCCAAGCATGATTTCCTCCTCTTCAACCTATACTTGGTGGGGCTCCTTGCTAGCTTAATGGTACAAGCACGGTGAGGTCTCTCAGTTTTATTAGTGTTTTATTCCTCTGCATGCCTCATGTAATAGATTTCCAACAGATTCAATATCCCTTTCTATTCCACAAATCAATCCAGAACCCCAAGAGCTCACTCAATCCAAAGAAGCCACTCTTGCTTCTGAAGGCTCAATAGAAAAAAACATTTGAAAGTGACCAACCCATTTGGCTGTAGTTGGGGCTGTAGCTTCTGTTGCCACAAGTTAACTAGTGTTGAAATTAGTTTTCTGCAATATAGTGTATCCTTGTCCACTCACACAATAATTATGCTAATCAGACCCTTGCTTACCCTAGAGTTGTACTAGATTTGTTATACAAGATTAATCTATACCTTGTAGTGTCCCAGATGACCTTTAAAAGGTCAGTGAACCCCATACCACAGCTGTTGTAAATGTTGGCTCTTAAGAGGTCACAGCTGCAGCCTTGTCTAAACAATGACCTTAGAAAAACAGATGCCTCTTGTCCAGGAGGTCACACTTAACCCTCAAACGTTGGAGCAATCCAGAGCAAATTACTACTGATTGGGATAAAGATTGCCAGTCTCCTTATCTTGCTAGTCCATCCAAAGATGGACTGACTCTGTAGCTAGCACAAAGCCTAAAACAGTAGAGATTCAGTAATATGTATTAAACAATTGAATAAATAGATAAATACTTGGATATATGTTGCAGTATATAGATAGTCAATGTTTTATGAAGACAATATGTCAATATTTTCTTCTTTGGTGTCTAAGTTGCAAACATGGTAACAGAGATCTTCCCACCTTATAAAGAACTTTGTTCATGACTTCTTCAAGTGCTTGTAAGATTTCTAACAATCAGTTAAGAATTGAGTTTTTACTACTGTGGATCATACAGATCACCACTGTACCACTACATATTTATATTTAAACTATTCTCTCCTTCATATTGGAAGCCAACTTTATCAAAACTTAAGTAGAGGTGAGTACACTTCTTACCCCCTGGGAGGTGGAGTGGGATAGTTGCTGGAGCCAGCAGATATATGTTGTATTGAATTTAAAATTCCTTCAGAGCCGGATGTGGTGGTGCACACCTGTAATCCTAGCAGCTCCGGAGGTTGAGACAGGAGGATCACAAGTTCAAAGCCAGCCTCACACCCTGCCTCAAAATAAAAAATGTTAGGGATGTAGTTTAGTAGTTAAGAATCTCTGAGTTAAGCATCATAAGTCTAAAACTATCTCAAATATGATAGGAGAAAGACTGCAAAGTAGGAACTTTCTCAGGTAGCGGGAATAGCGTTATATAGAGGGGAGGGATGTGCTATAGATATCTGAGAAGCCAAAAGAAGGTCAAAGCTTTAGTGAACTAAGATTATGAGATAAATCCTGTAGATCCAAAAAGATCAAATCATACATACCCAAACCATGGAAAACTAAGTTATAGAAGTGACATGAGCCTATGTGAATCTTGTAAATATAACTTTACTGCTTTGTAAAGAATGAACTGCAGAGAGAAGAAATAAAGGACCAAACTGGGCAAGTGGCAGTGGGGATAGAGAATGATTGGAAGAGATAAATTGCCAAGACTTGACAATCCATTGGTTAATGGGAATGAGATAGAAGGAATAAAGGACGACTAAGATATTGGTTGAAAAAAAGAAGGTGGATGGACTTGCACTATGAGAGGAAAGTTGGTGAGAACAATTTGGGGCACATGATGTTTTGGGGGTCTGTAGGGTAACTAGGCAATCTGGAGAGAGTGGCTATAATTAAGAGAGGATAAAAGGAAAGATAGAAAAAAGAAAGAGAGTCATCTAGATTGGTATTCCCCTTTGGTAGCAATGGGGTGGGACCCCAGAGGGTGAATATAGAGGAACGTCTTCCAACAGATTCTAGTAGATCTTTCATAAGCAATTATGAACTGGAATTTCTGTGCCTTATTTCTAATGTAAGTAACTGAGACTGTTCTGAATATTTATTTTCCAGCTTTCTAATTTAAACAGAAAGGATAAATAATTATTTTATGGAGCTTACAGTTTGCAACATAACTAGAAATTAAATAGTATACTTATGAGATGTAGATCTTTTATTTTGAAAAATTCAGAAAGTAGATCAGATAGAATAAATATTGCTATAAATAAGCACATACAATAAGCAATCCAAAAGCATCCTGATTTTGTAAATCAAGCCATCAACCATCTAATACTTTTGGCAGGCAGAGAGGAGTTTGCAGCCAAATGAGAATTGTAAAGAACAGATGGCTGTCCTCAGGTGACAAATATTTAACATGAGCCATAGCAAGAATTCCTCAGTAGGCTAGAAATATCTTAATGACCTAAAAATCTATTTTAACTTTCTCTGCTTCAGTGAAAGGGGGCACCAAGCTCCCCAGCACCCTCAGGCCGTTGATTGTGATGTCTGTGCCTTTGAAGACAAACATCCATCAGAGCTTTATTGACAAGGTGGAAGAAGCTGTAGGACAGTGCTTACTGAACTTTTTTCATCATGGGGACTTTAGTGTTTCTGTGAGGTTGTTTTTCACAGCATCATTAGGCCAAAAGAAATATCTAACAATTCATTATATTAAGTAGTTAAGTCCAAACAAGTATTCATGTCCTAGAAATTTAGTAGCCATTTGAAAAAATAATACCCATACATTGAAAAATATTTTATATCAATCTTCAATAATCACAATTATGTCCTAATGGGATGTGTGCCCTCATTGGGCCCTGCATTTCTCAAACCTCAGAAACAAATTAGATACCACTAGCCATACTTCCTGTTCCACATTTATTTTTGTATATTCCTTGCTTTTTGTCATGTCAACTATAAAAAACTCAGGTCCTAAGAGGTGTGATGGCATCAAAAGAAATGTTACAAAAGCTGTGAATTACCTTGAGATTATAATTAATTCACAGGACCTCTGACAGGCAAGTATGACTATATTCCCCTTAAAAATATAAAATATCTCATGCCCCTTATGAACGTTCTATAGCACCTTGAAGTACCTTGGCACATAGTTGTAGAATGAAGCTTTAGAGAATTTGAGGGAAATCAGAAATAAAATTATGATCTGGGACCAGGAAAACATTTAGGAGATTATCTCTTTGGATGCCCAATTGGTTTCCTCTCTAAACTAAGATGCATGGAATTCATAGAAGACCTTATAATTTATTCCCAGTTATGTTTCGGCTTGAGTTCACATAACTTTTTTTCTAAGGAATATAATAAGTTTTCAACATAAAGCAATAACCTTTTATCCTAAGATCCTGTCAGAATTCTTAAGTAAAAAAAAATAAAGGTCAGACTATGTTACTATTTCAATGGACAGAATCCAGGAATCATGTAATTCTGACAAGATGTGATTTGTTTTCCTCGTGGAGTATATTGAGCTATTTCTCTGGCACTTGGTTAAAGGACACAGTGTCAGAGCTATTATCTATTAGAGGGGATGGAAAATGATTCTGCACCTAATCACTAGCAAGCCTAGAGATATTTTATTAGATGAATGAAATGTTAGCCTCCTATATCACCTTAATTGTGTTCCAAATTGGATCCCCAAATTAAGTCCTTGTTCTTGCTTCTTATTGCGTAACTTGCTTTATATATATATTTTTTTACTGTTGTGACAACGTATTCATTGTAAGTTATAATTTATCAGCTAAACTATATAATTATTAGGTAGACCAGGACAACTTCTAGCTACAAAGACAATTATGAAGAAAACTGATCTTCCTTTCACCAGTTTATTCATCATCAACCTAATTTTAAACTACATCATTTGTGAAGGCAAGAAGAGAAGGAAACAATTACGATTTCTTTTTCACATCTCTATATTCTACAATTCATTTTACCTTCTTTAAAGAATGTAGAACTTACAAGAATGCCATTAGTTAGATAAAGCAGTCTCTGAGTAAAATGTTCCTAAGAATTACTATTCAAACAGTCCCATCCATGTTCTGTTTACTATATACCATCTCTTTCTCCCTGCTAGCACACTTGAACAAGGCAATCAGACAGTGAAAAGCAATGTCTGATATGCATCCCTCCATTCTGGGATGATGGTCCCAGGACTAAGCTAAATTAGGGTCAAGGTCATAGCCTCAGGTCAGAATTTAGTGTCCCAACATGCAGTGTACAGAGAACACATTCCTGTTGTGCTTCCTTAGATTCCTGTGTTGAACTCAGGAGGGTACTTAGAAACTTCACCAAAGAATCCAAAGAATCATAAGTCACCATTTGAAATTAGAGCTAGGTTCAGGACTCTGGTCTCTGACACCAGTCTGGAGTTCCTTCTACTGTGTGTGTGTGTGTGTGTGTGTGTGTGTGTGTGTGTGTATGTATGTGTGTGTTCATTTTTTCTCATTTTTTTATGCACACACACCATATACATTTTTAAAACATGATTCAGTTATGTTTGGTTGGTACTAATACTTTTAATTAATATTTTTAAGCCCCTTTTTGTGTAAACAAACATATCCATATCATAATTATGGATGTAATAGTATAATGTGATGTAAAAAATGATTTATTGTGGATATTTTTAGTCTTCCTAATTTGTTACTATTATAGATAATATTTTCACAAACTCATAATTATATTTTGTATCTATATTTATATAATCTTTTTTGCATATAGTTTGATTAATTTCTCAGACTATATTCCTAGAAGTACATCTCTAGGGGGAAGTATGTTTATTAGGATTCCCTAGAGAAATAGAACCAATAGGATACATACATATAATATATGCATACACATGATGTGTGTATGCACATGATGTGAAGGTGTGATACATGTGTTATGTGTGTATATAAAGATATTTACAATAATAGTATATATGATGCATATACATGTATAATGTGTGTGTGGGGGGGGGGGTTAAGGTCAAAAAGAGTAGAGGGAGATTTGGCTGGTGAGTCAACGAGCTGGAAACACAGGGGAGACAATGCTATAACTTCCTGCTCAAGTCCAAAAACTAAGAACCAGGAAGGCCTGTGAAGTTTCAGTCTAAATGTCGCAGACTTGAGACCCAAGAAGAGCGAATGTTTCAGTTCGGTTCCAAAGGAAGGAAAAAACCAATGTCTCAATTTGCAGGCACCAGGACAGAAGGAATGCTCCCTCAGTGGACAGTCACAGTCAGCATTTTGGTTCTCTTTAGGCCTTCAACTAATTGGAAGAGGCTCATTCACACCAGGGACAGTAATCTGTTTAGTCTACCAATTTAAATGATAATCTCACCCCCAAAACACCCTTATTGAAATAACCAGAACAATGTTTATCTAAAAATCTCAGCAACCCCATTACCCAAATTGACAATAAAATTAACTATCACAGCCTGTGATCATTTTTAAGGTTTCTGATTCATATTTCCTAGGTTGGCCTCTTAATATTCTGTACTTAGAGGAAAGGCACACTCTAGCAGTGAAAGATGTCTACTGTCCCCCCATCCTTGTTGATCCTAGTCTTATCATTCTTTTGAAATTTTTATCAATATAGAATCAATATTCATTATTCATGAATTGGCCTACTCATTAAAATGTACTTTTAACTCCAAAATCAATACTCCAGACATTTTCCTGTCATTCATGAACATGAGCTGAGTGGCAAAAAATTTGAGTTTCACATTCCTAGCTAAGGTCAAACAAGGTCAGACAAGGCAGCATTCCACCTTCATATTTCAACTCTTATTCTACAAACCAATATATTTTTCATGGTCAATTTGGTGCCACAGTTTTTGCACTTTTGTATTTTTGTGGGTGGTTTTGCTGCTCATGATGGCCTCCAAGCATAGCAGTGAAATGATTTCTGTCTGGTATTCCCATGAGTAAGAAAGCTGTGATGTGCCTTCTGAAGAAAATGCCATGAGTCAGATGAGCTTCATTCAGGCTAGAGTTATAATGCTGCTGGAAATGGGTTCAATGTTATAAATCAACAATATGGTGAATCCAGAACAGGAAGAGGAAATTTGCTGATCTGTTCTTGAAGACACTGAAGTACATCTGTAGTCCATGATGATGTTATTGGCAAAGATGAAAGAGCAGAAAAATTGTGGATTCATGAGATGATGACCAATAAATAATGAAAAGTGGAAAGCCTTGTTGTGAGGCTGAAAGCCAATAAAATTTATGGTCATATTACCCAGGGTTAAGAAAATGATGAACCCTTCCTGGCTAGTGTTTTTTATAAATAGAAAATGCAGGGCTGGGATTATAGCTCATTTGTAGAGTGCTTGCTTAGTATGTCTGAGACACTGAATTCTATGCTCAGAATCACATAAAAATAAATAAATAAAGGTATTATGTTCATATACAACTAAAAATATTTTTTAAAGATAATGCATATAATTAAAGTTATATACAAATCATTTGATAAAAATGTGAGTAACAAATTCATAAGAAACTTATCCTATGTTCCTTTAAACAGTGGCTCAGTATTTGCTAGTTCCATCATCTAGGAACTTTGGAGAACATTACCACCTTGAATAACAAGAATCAACTGTGTGTACAGTGATCTCCTCTTATTGAGTTAGATATCTTTAATTATCACCGAGCTAAGACTTTTCATGTTTATAAATCATAGATATTTCTTATTTATCAAGAGACATAATATCTCATTCATTCATCAGTTGTTATCAAAAATCTGTTTAAAAAATTTTCTGGTTGTCTTTACTTCCTGAATTTTTTCTTTTTTCATATATAAAATGAACATATAATCATTTTTAAATTTTAATATTTTTGGTTTTATCAGCTGTAAAATGAAGGTGTTATATCCTGAATCCACTCTGAATTTATTACCAGCATGTACATTTTTGGAATCAATGACTGTTACAGTCTTTCTCAGGCAAAACATAATTAATGAGTTGCTATCTTGAGATCTATTACTCTGTCTTGAAGGATTGATGGGTCTGAAGAATTTTGGAGTGAAAATATTCCTGGAAGTCCTTATATAGATATATAAATAAATACTTGGATTGTTGGGCTAGACTTATTTATTGGTGTTAGGTTGATTCAGATTAGATAAAACCAGGACCCTTCTACCATCCTGTAACTATTCCAATTTTTGTTCTGTATTATAGAATGGATTTTAACTTGTTTTTCTTGTGTTCTTTATGTCTTTGCCTATTTCTAATTATGCATAGATGATTACCCTGGAGGCAAATTGATGTGCTTACCTCTCAATTTAGTTGACTGTCACAAAATCACTGCTAATAAGTAACATCATTTATGGTAATTCTAGCTAAAAAAATATAATCATCAAGATTTGTACTTAAGATCCCCAATTTCCAACTAAAATAAAAATAATCTTTAGTGCATAGCATGTAGAAGAGATAAAGTTAACAGTAGGAAGCCATTTTTATGCCAGAATCTTTAAATATTTTCCAGAGTTGTTTACTTTAAAAAAAAATCTGAACTTCTGACATTTCAGTATAACAAAATGTTTTCTATCCCTTCTCAGCTTTTGTTCAAATTGGCTTACTTATATTTCAGCTCCAAATCTACACTCATATTCCTTTGAATAGATCTTGCTTAGGTACTTCTAGTCCACCAGGAAGTATAATAGGTTTTCAGAAGATGCCAATTCAGAATTATTACATTTTTTCTCTTTTAAAAGAATTATCAGTGATGTTCATATATCAATAAGGAAAACTTGTATTCTAGGGAAGGAACTGTTGTGTTGGTGTGTCCTGTATAGTTATTACTGTGGATGACCACAGGGAAATCTGGAAAACTCACTTTTTTAAAAAAATATTATTTTAAAAAATGTTTTTCTTATGTATTTTGACATATTATACAAACATGGAGTATAATTTATTCTAATTAGGATTTCATTCCTGTGGTTGTACATGATGAGGAGTTATGCTGGTCATATATTCATATATGAACATAGGAAAGTTATGTCAGATTCATTCTACCATCAGAAAGTCCTATCACCCTACCCATTTCTTCAATCCCCTTTTTATAATTTAATGAACTTCATTGGATTAGGAAAATTCACTTTTCTAGACCTCTTTTCTCCTAGGCCAAGGGAATAGAATATAGCTTTGCTGTGGAAGACTGATTCAGAAGTGAGCAACATGAGTTTTATAGCATCCATTTTTTTTTTCTGGAATGGTTCATATCCATGATGTGCAACTTTCAGCCAGAGGAATTTCTTTATTGTATTAATTTTCTATCTTCTCTTGAATGTTCACCCTTTGATATTCATTAGCCCACCTTGTGAAACTATGAGTTCTTCAATATCCTTTAACAAGTTTTTTCTCTACTTAGATTAGGCAGACTGTATCTTGCTGTTTGAAAATTAGTTGAAAATATTCTGATGTTTTGTCAAAATTATATGTGCAATTTTTTAAAAGTTATAGTAAACATGAGAAACTTCTCTTTTTTTACTTCAAGCCTACAACCAGCGACATTTGTTTTCAACAGCTTTAGTTGATTCTTCTTTCCAAATATAAATTATGAGTATGTTACTTTTTCTTGACTTATCACATTTAGATATTTCTTGAAGATATACATTTCTCTTTACCAAACTCACTTCTCCTCCCTTCCTCTATCTTCCAAATATCTTTATAAAATATTTGCTTAAGTCATTGGTCAGTGTTTACTATGTAGATATTGTTTATTAATAAGCCAAGTAGTATATTATTATGATTACATTTTACTTTTATTCAGTCTTTTACTTTTCTTGAATTAATAATTGCCTTGTTCCCAGTCTTGTTAGATTTTCAATACATCTTTTCAAATTCTCTCTCAGATCACTATATAGCCACTGCTAATATTTTTCAAATGTTCCCAAAAATGTGATGATTTAGAATACTAACTTTTTGCTGTAAACTGAATGTTTGTATCTTCCCAAAATGCATATTTTGAAGCTTAATTCCAATGTGGGGTAATTTGGAGGTGGGGCCTTTGAAAGATGATTGGATCACAAGGCAGAGTAATTTTTCCTACATGGGATTAATGCCTATATAAAACATTCCAGAGAATTTCCTCACCCTTTCCACCATATAAGGTTAGTCAGTGTGAATGGAAGTGGGCCCTCACAGACACCGAATCAGCCAGTGCCTTGCCTGTGAACTTCCCAGCCTCCAAAACAGTGAGAAATAGATTTCTGTTGTTCATAAGCAACATAGGTTATGGTAATTTTGCAGCCCACATGAACTAAGAGCCTTTGTTCTTCCCATTTACATCTGAACTGTCACTTTGGTAGCTTTCTTGTGTTTGCTCCTCCATCATCTGGGCAACTGTCCATTTCTTTCTTATTTTAGTAGCACATTTTGATGGAACACATCTTACAGTAGCTTCCTGAAAATGTAGATATGAAATTTTGAGTTCCTGTTCTTTTTCAAATTCTTTGTTCAATCCCCCCGCTTCATCATTTGGGTATAAAATTAAGAATTTTTTTTTTTCTCACAGCACTTTTCTAACAGGAGCAATTCTCTTTTTTTAAGAAAAATCAAATTTCTCAATGATTTTTTAAAATTTCACTTTATGAACTCATTGCTATTAAAACAGTAAGGATAACTGCAATCTGTATTTTTGGGTGGGCATTTTTGCGTCTAAATATATTTTGGCATCACTAAAGGAGTTAAATATTTTACAATGTTAAAATTGTGAAATACCCTGTATACATTAAAAACAATGACTTTTGTTAATTAATAGGTTTTCAGTCATCTCCTTTAAGGCCCAAGAAAATTTAGTAAGCTATAGGATATCCAGTTCCAGTTGCAAGGATTAGAACAGTTTCGAATATTATTATTTCTAACAGTTCTGCCAGATAAATACCAAGATTCATAGGTATTGTAGTGACTTCTTTTATGCTTCTGTTCACTGACAGAAATCCTGGATTTTTCCATTAATCCAAAGACCTTTTGAAATGAAAATCCAAAAGCAGGGAAATTCAGTTTTAAATGTTGGGATGGAGAAAAAAAATGACATAAAAATGTTAGATAAAACTTAAGCGGTATTTCTATGAAACTGAGCTAAAATTCTCTATTAAACTTCAAACAAAGTTATATATGCTTCCCTATGAAAAATTAAGTCACTAATATTTTATTTATATATGATGTCAGTTCTGTATTCTGACATATTCCTTTGCCATAGTGTACACACAGGAAGTACTCAATAATTACGTGTAATATATTAATTAATAAGAGATGAAGCAAGAACTTAAATAAGAAAACTTACAGCTTTGTAGTGGAACACATGAAATTATGTAAATCTGGCAAATGGTAAATTAGAAAGTTTCTCTATTCCAAAGATTTCTTTTTCCTCCTCTATTTTTTTCTCAACATCTTATTTATCACTAAATTGCATGTTATGTTACCAACTCTTCTATTAGACTGTGAACTTTAGGAGAATTGGGTCTGTGATAACTCATCTTTGTATTTACCCCAACAGCCACCATTTTGCTTTGCACACAGAAGATGTTCAATCATGTCTTTATAATGAAGTCATTAAGTGAATCTTTAGTAGACTACCTATAGGTTTCAAAAATATTGTGGTGCCTTTCCAACAAGGGAATAAGTTGGAAGTTGCCTGGAAAAAGATTAATTTAAAAAAATCATGAGATATTAATGGACAGAGAGAATGGATAAGTATAAGAACACATCATTTAATAATTTCACAATAATTTAGCATCTTTTGAGGTTTTCTGCACTTTCATTTTATGTTATTTTTTAATTTTTTGGTTTAAGCATTGAACCCAAGGGTGCTTAACCACATCCCCAGCCCTTTTTAAGAAATATATATATTTTATTTAGAGACAGGATCTTGCTGAGTTGCTAAGTGCCTTGCTAAGTTGCTGAGACTGGCTTTGAACTTGAGATCTTCCTGCCTCAGCCTCCCCACTGATATTACAGGTGTGTGTCACTTCTCTGCTCTTTTAAAGATTATTATTTTTTTAACCAAGAAAAGACTTGATTACTGTCCTATTCTTGTTAGAATTAAAACCATACCTTAAACTCAAAAAATTGTCTTTTTCCAAAAGAAATAGAACTTTTGAAGTCTATTTATGAAAGTACTTAAGTAGGCCCCTCACAGGCCTTCCTTCATTAGGAAGTTGGAAAGGTAACCTTTTTTAATGGAGGAAAGATGGTGGTGGGGGTGGGAGAGATGTATGAAGGAATCTAAATAGATCTAGATATGTTAATTTGGGGGGAGAAAGTTAAAAGTCAGAATTCAGAAAGATGGTCTAGGTCTTGGATTCAGCTCAGATTCAGCTTGGCAAAGGGATTCAGTTTATCTGGATGACCCAGTGAGATCTGACAGCTCCCTTAACTATCCTATTGTGTTTGTCAGCGATCAAAGCTACTGGGTCATTATAGTTCTTATAATAATGCTGAGAACAAGTATCATCAAATTCAACTCCAGACACAATGCCTACTCAAATCACTGCCTTTTTTATTTTTATTTTTTAAACTAAAATTAGTTTTAACTAATACATAAAAACATAAAATTATACATATTAATGGGGTACATACACACACACACACACACACACACACACACACACACACCCATATACTTTGAGTAATGGCTAAATAAGTTTAAACATTTCCTCAAACATTAATCATATATTTTTGTAAAAACATTCAAAATCCTTTTCTTTTTTTTTTTAATGTACAGTATGTTGTCATTATCTACTGTCTCTCTATTGTGAAATACCACAGGAGGATTTATTTCTCCTAATTATAACTTAGTACCCATTGATCAACTCTTATCAACCTCACCCCTTCCCACTCCTCCCCACACTTCTGATGACCACCATTCCGCTTTCAAACTCTATGAGATCAACTCTAGATTCCATATGTAAGTAGTACTTTTCTTTATGTTCCTGGCTTATTTCACTTAGAACAGTGATTTCCAGTTCCATCCATGTTGTTATAAATGACAGAATTTCTTTCTTTTTATGAGTATTTTTTATCCATTAATTGGTTGATTAACACTTAGCCATATCTTCGCTATTATGAAGGGCACTGCAAAACATGGGAGTGCGGATGTCTCCTCAACATACTGATTTAATTTCTTTTGGATATATATCCAGGAGTGGGACAGCTGGATCATACGGTAGTTCTATTTTTAATTTTATGGGGAACCTCCACACTATTTTCCATAGTGACTGTACTAATTTCCATTCTTACCAGCAGTATGCAAATATTCCTTTTTCAACACACCCTCACCAGCTCTTGTTATTATTACTCTTTCTAATGGTAACCATTCTCACTGAGGGGAGGTGATATCTCATCATGGTTGGATTTGCATTTCCCTGATGACTGGTGATGTTGAACATGTTTCTTTTTTTTTTTTTTTTCATATACCTGTTGGCCATTTGTATGTCTTTCTTTAAGAAATGTTTATTTAGAATTTATAGTTTTTATAGTTTATTTTTAAATTGGGTCATTTGGGTTTATTGTTATTTGTTTATTGCTCTTTAGTTTTTTGAGTTCTCTGTATATTGTGGATATCAACAGCTTTTTAGATGTATAGTTGTAAATAGCTTGTCAGAGCCTAGTTTGAAGATATCTTCACCCATTCTATAGGTTTTCTCTGTGCTGTTATTTCCTTTGCTGTGCAGAAGGTTCTTAGATGGCTATAATTTCATTTGTTTATTTTTGGTTTTTGAAGTCTTCTCCAAAAAATCTTTGACCATTCCAACATCCTGACACACTGCCCCTGTTTTATTCTAGTAGTTTCTTCTCTTACATTTTTAGTCTTTAATGCATTTTGAGTTGTTTTTTGTGTGTTAACTGGTGAGAAACAGGGTCTATTACATTGATTACTATGTCTATTTTAATGCCAGTACTATGCTGTTTTAATTGCTGTACCATGTGGTATAGTTTGAAATCAAGTAATCTGATGCATCCATCTTTATTTGGTTTGCTGAGATACACAGAATTTTTTGTGGTTCCACATGAATATTAAGATTGTTTTTTCTATTTTTGTGAAAAATGACATTGGAACTTTGTTTGGGATTGTTGTATTGAATCTATAGATCACTTTGAATAACATGAGTATTTTAACAATGTTAATCCTCCGTATTTTTGAACACTGCTTATTTTTATTTTTATTTGTGTCTTCTTCAATTTCTTTCCTTTTTATTTTATTTATTTATTTTTATTTTTATTTTTTTGTGGTGCTGAGGATTGAATCCAGGGCCTTGTGCCTGTGAGGCAAGCACTCTACTAAGTGAGCTATATCCCCAGCCCTCTTTTAATTTTTAAAAAACAATTGTCATTATAATTGTGTTTATTTATGGGGTGCAGTTTGGTAATTTGATAGATTATAGGAGTATAATGATTATATTATAATATAACATTTCAGTATGTATACAATGTATGTTAATAAAATCAGGATAATTAATGTTTCCATTTCCTTATCATTGTATTTGGAGTCTTCAAGCCCCACTTCTATTTACTTGTAAAATATACAGTAGGAAACTGAACTGTTGTCCACCCACTGTACGGTATAATATTAGAACTTCTTCCTTCTATCTAATTGGCTTTGAGTACCTGTTAATCATCCTCCCTTTCGCCTCCTTGCCCACCACCCTTTCTAGCCTCTGATAGGCACTATTCTACAATCAAATCAACTTTTTTACATTACCACGTACAGAACAGCATATGTGACATTTATCTTTCTGTGCTTGATTTATTTTATTTAACAATGTCCTCCATTTCCATTCAATTTGGTGTAAACCATATTGGTCTCCCAGCTCCTTGGTAAATTAACTTCTAAGTATTTTATTTTTCTGAAACTATTACAAATGAAATTGTTTTCTTGATTTCTTTTTTGGATAGATTGTTATTAGTGTAAAGAAATGAAAGTGATTTTTGCATGTTAGTTTGTATCCTGCTACTTTTCTGAATTCAGTTATTAATTTTAATATGTTTTTTAAATGGATTCTTTAGGATTTTACAGGTAGGATCATGTCATCTATAAACAAGAACGATTTTATTTCTTTTTATCCTATTGGAAACCCCTTTACATCTTTTTGTTGTTGTTGTTGTTTGTAAAGGGTATGTATTCTATTGTTTGAGGATTCTTTATATTTGTTAGGGTTATATAGTCTAAAGTGTTCTTCTAGTCTAAAATTTCCTTATTAATTTTCTGTCTAGATGATCTGGATAGTGTGAAAATTTTGGGATTGAAGTGTCATTATTGTATTATAATCTGTCACTTACTCCTGATTGTTTGATATTTGTTTCTATATTTCAATGCTCCTATATTGTACACATATATATTTACAATTATTATATCTTGCTGAATTGACCCCTTTACCATTATATACTACCATTCTTTGTAGCTTTTTACAGTTTTGCCTTAAGTACATATTGTCTGGCATAAATATAGCTAACCTGACCCTTTTGGTTTTCATTTGCATGGGATATTTTTTTCCATCCCTCACTTTCAGTCTACATGTCTTAAAAAATGGAGTGAGTTGTCCACAACATGGAACTGAATCTTGCTTTCTTACCCATGCTCTTTCTCACTCGATGCTGTTTTCATTGGAAGATTTCATTCATTTACATTCAATATAATTATTGGTAGATAAGTACTTATCACTTACATTTTCTTCATTGTTTTTCTGATCTTCTGATCACTTTGTAAGCACTTTCCTTTGGGGGAATTTTCTTCTTTCTTGCTCTCTTCCTTTGTGGCTTGATGGTTTTCTACAGTGGGGTGCTTTTAATACTTTATATTTCAAGTGTCCACTATGGATGTTTAATTGTAGTTAACATGAAGCTTACATAAAATATTTAATTCTTATAACAGTCTTTTTCAAACTGAAAACAGATTAGCTTTGTCTACATACAACAGCTCTACACTTTTACTGCCTCATCTCATTTTTTTTAATGTCAGAATTGACATCATTTTGTAATATGTATTGCTTGATGACTTATTTTAATTGTGGTCATTTTTTTCTTTTATCCTCCTTCTAGAGATATTGTTTTACACACTACTGTTACGGTATTAGAATATTCTGAAAATGGCTTTGTATTACTTATGCCATTGACTTTTTTGCTTCAGTTGCATTATGTTATAATTTAGTGGCCTGTTGTTTTAGTAACTCTAGGAAAACAGGTTTAGTGATTATGAACTCCCTTAGCTTTTACTTTCTGGAAGAGTTTTAACTTATTTATATATATACATACAGGGATTGAACCCAGGGGCTCTTAACCTCTAAGCCACACCCCCAGCCCTTTTTTAAACTTTGAGAAAAGGTCTCACTGAGTTGCTTAGGGCCTTGCTAAGTTGCTGAGGCTGGCCTGGAACTCATGATCCTTATGCTTCAGCCTCTCAAGCCACTGGGATTACAGATGTGCACCATTGCACCTGCCTCATACTTCTTAAAAGTAGATTTTCTGGGTAAAGATTTCTTGTTTCCCTTCTTATTTTTTTTCTATCAGCGTTTTTAATACACCATCCTACCCTTTCCTCCTGCAGAGAAATCTGCTGATAATTGTATTAGGACCCAACTGTCTATGATTTATCTCTTATCTTTTTTGCTGTTCTTGGACTTTTTTCTTTGTCTTTGTTTTTGATATTCTGACTATTATATGTCTTGGTGAACTCCTCTTTGGATTGAATTTTATCAGAGACTTCTGCAGTTTCTGTACCTGGATATTGGCGTCTTCAAATTTTGCAAGTTTTGTATCTTCAAAAATATTTCCTGGCCTTTGTATTCCTTTCTTCTGTAACTCATAACTCCTATTGAATGTTGGGTTTTTGATCATGTTTCATACTTGTCATAGACCTTCCTCATTTTTTTTTTTTTTTTCGTTCTCTGTGGTTTTGCTCCTCTGGATAATTTCAAGTGTTCTGTCATCGAGCTTCCTGAGGCTTTCTTCTGCTTATTCAATTCTACTATTGAAACCTTCTATTGAATTTTCAGTGCAGTTATGATATTCTTCATCTCTAGAATTTCTATTTTTTAATTGTTTTTATTTTGTTGTCAAACTTCTTATCCCATTCACATATTATTTTCCAAATTTTATTCACTTTTCTTTTTGTATTTCTTGTAGTTCACTGAACTTCTTTAAGAATATTATTCTGAATACTTTGTCAGTTACTTCAGAGATCTCCATTTCTCTCGGGTCCATTGGTGGAGATTTACTAGTTGACTTTTGAGGTGTCATGATTGCCTGATTCTTTGTAATCCCTGAGTCCTTTTATTATTGTCTGTGCTGTTGACAAGACAGACTTTCACTATATAATCTAGCCTGTGATTCTGGAAGGACCAGCTAGTAGTGACTCTAAGCAGGTAGAGATTGTTGTAGGTTCTCCAGTTGGGTGCATTATTGCCTTTTCTTCAATGTCAGGTGAGGTACTGGCTAGTCACTCTGATGATCTTGAGTGAGCTTTTCACAGGATGTATTCCCTGTGACTAGCATTTCCACCATTTGGGCTCTGAATTTGGGCAAGTCTGTCGGATAAGCTCTGATATTATATGACTCCCTGCTTGCAACACACAAGACAAGAAACTATGCTCTGTTGAAATGTAGAATTGAGGACTGCCTCCCTTCCTGTCTTTATTTCTTCTGATTTGCACAGAGATGGGTATCTTTCTGCCTGGGAACTACTGCAGGTTGAACTTCTGCTGAGTTGAGCTGTTATTTATCCTCCCATATTAAATAAATACAGGCCCTACCCTTCACCAAAATGTACAGGCATCTCTCTTCCTCAGCAGAGCCTGGGGGTTGGCTCTGAGGGTGGGGGATGGAGGCTAGCCTTCAGGACTAAAGTTAAGACTGAATGTCCCATTGTGCCTCTGAGGATGATCAGCTCACCATTATGGATAGGCTCTACAGTTTATTCTCCTATTGGGTGCCACAACTGCCAGAAATCCAGAGCTATGACCAAGATCTGCCTACTGGTCACTATGAACACTGTCTTCTTGTTTTAACCTGATCCTGGGCAGGCTAGCCATGCTGTTCTCCCTGTGTACCCTGTGAGGTAAGACTAGAGCAGCCTTCCTGAGCAGCAACTCAGAAAGCTAGGAAGTCTGAATATGTGCCTCCAGTTCTCTTGTCCTTCTGTAGAAATGGGCTCAGAGGCCCCTCTATGTGGTGTACTGGCTTGGAAGGACCTAAAGGGGTGGAATAGTAGAAGTGAGACCATTCCTTTTATCCTTCTAAGGTAACTTTCATTCAGTTCTATGTACCATGTGGGTGTCTCAAGCTTCTTCCCAGGTATGGAGTTTTTCACAAACATTTACTTGTCTGAGTATAACTAGGAACTAGTCAAACTCTCTATGGGGAATTGGAGTGAAGACTGAGACTTCCTATTTTTGTCATCTAAGTCAAGCTTAACCTTCTTTTTGTAACATTTTTTGTGGAGTAATTCAGATATATATATATATATATATATAATTAAAATAAATATTTTAAGAGCCTATCATTATAATTTAGAAAATACCTTCTAGACATTTAAATAATAACTGCCTCAGCAAGTCATGACATCTATAAGGAGAATCTTGAAACATTTCTCTTAATTGCAAAGAACAAAAGCAAACAATGCTCACTAATAAAGATGTAACAAAATCAATTAAGAGTCTATATTAGTCAGAACTTAATGCAGTCAACAAATATTTATCAAGAACCTTCTATAGGTAGGAATTTTCCTGAGCACTTAGATTTGGCAGAAAACAAAAAAATATTCTTATCAAAGTGAATAATAAACACAACAAATTAATAAATTATATAGCAGAAGGTGAGAAGTGCTATACCACCAATAAAAGAATAAGGTATAAACACATGTGCTATGGTTTGGATATGGTTTGTCTTTTCCAAAAGTTATTTTGCATCTTAACCCTATAATAAAATAATAACAGGTGAGACCATGTGGGACCTTTAATGGATGACCAGGGTTCTGCCTTCATGAATCTACTAATGTAACAGGTAAATGGATTAATGAATTGGTGGGTTTTCTTGGGATTGATTCTGCTATAAGAGTCAATCTGGCTAGGTCTTCAGAGCTCTCTGTCTCTTGCCATGGAGCACTCTGTGTTACCTTGGGTATGATATTCTGATACCTGCCAGCAAGAAAGCCATCACTAGAATGGGATCCTTCAGCCTTGTTGGCCAAGATAAACCTTTTTCTTTACAACATACCCAGTCTGCTTCTTAGAAAAAGGACTAAGAAGAGCCTCAAAATATGTCCACGATGTATTTTTAAGCAAAACAAATTTTAAAAGTTTCATACAAATAGCTCAGTTTCCCTTTACATATAAATATACCCCCCAACACACACTCATCCACATCCACAACTATGCCTGTGTAGACTTAGGAAAGTATCCACAAAGACAGGCCTCAAACTGTTGACATAGTTCCCTGGATGAGATGGGGTTGGGAGGAGAGCAAACATTGGTGATCTATATACTGATGGATGTGTAGGCCGTTTCTTTGTATACTTTTAGTATTTTTCAAATTAAATTATTTTAACACTGTTCAGATAATTTTTAATACTTTGATAAACTTTTTTTCAAAATTTATTTAAATAAGTATCAGAAATTATTTATTGAAATAATCTCATGATTCTAATATTTTGGAAGGACATAATTCATTGAGAATTGAAGTAAAGCAATGCAAATTCTAATAAGAAACTTTTCTTATTATTGGTTCAAAACATTACATAGTTCTTGACATATCATATTTCATACATTTGATTCAAGTTGGTTATGAACTCCTATTTTTACCCCGTATACAGATTGCAGAATCACATCGATTACACATCCACGTTTTTACATATTGCCATACTAGTGACTGTTGTATTCTGCTACCTTTCCTATCCTCTACTATCCCTCCTCCCCTCCCTTCCCATCTTCTCTCTCTACCCCATCTACTGTAATTAATTTTTCTCCCTTGTTTTTTTCCCCTTTCCCCTCACATCCTCTTATATGTAATGCTGTATAACAATGAGGGTCTCCTTCCATTTCCATGCAATTTCCCTTCTCTCTCCCTTTCCCTCCCTCCTCTCATCCCTTTATGGGCATTAATTGATTATTTGAAGCCTATCTAGTTTAGAAAATGCTGCTATGGAGAAAGTGACTATATTGTTTTTTAAGACAGACAAATTAGCTCCACAGCTTTTTAATTTATGTTTTATTAAAGCCATCTAAATAATTACATTTAATAACTATATGGTCATATATATATATATATATATATATATATATATGTATGTGTGTATATATATACATATATATATATATATACATTTTATATTTGGAGATAATAATTTAAAAAATATCTATCCATATGCTTAACTACATCTTGTCCAATTGCGTTGAAATAGTTTTCATTTTAAGTCTTTAAATGTGGTAAATCAGTCTCTAGCTCTCTCTTTCTTGGCACCTGGAGATGTGCTCTATATTAGCATTCTGATATCAGGTTTTGGCCTGGGTTTGATTTACTGATATGCCATTTTGCTTGGCTAATAATGCATATCAAATGTGATGTGCATATAAATTATTAAGATAAAAGCAATATGTTAATAAAATAACCATGTATGTCAGCATTTCTTTTGATAATAAGCTAAGGTGCTTTGTATAGATAATGCATAAAACTTCCTTCCAAAAATTAGTAACATGGAAGAATTTCCTTAGTATTCAAAGTATAAAAGGCAAAATGAAATTACTGCAATAAGTAAGAAAGGAACTTATATCTAAGATTGAGGAGACCCAAGGCTTTAGGTAAATTTGAAAATTATTTTCTTTGGAAATTCCAGTATCAAAAGTTATCAGAGGCAGGTGTCTGTTGCCTCTTGGTTGATGATTTTCTCAAAATTTTGTCTGAATCCCTTCAAAGTAGTCACACAGCTTAATGACAGCCTGTAGCTGAGATGAGCTGACATAAAACTCTTTGGTCCATTTTAGATGGGTGACTTTATTCTGATTGGCTTCATTTGTAGACCTCATGAATACCACCTTGGCTCTGTTAGTTGGCAGAAGTATTTCAGTTTTACAGTTAATATATAAAAATTTAAATGCCACATTCAGGGGACATTAATAAGAGTGTTCCCTACTGTCTATATCATTTCCCACCCATCATCAAAACTTGACAGGTAGGCTTGTGATGAATACTTTAAAGGACTGAAAGCGTTATCTTTCACCAAGAAATGCCACTGTCAAGATGAATCAGATTTTGAACAAAAGCCAAAGCTTTAACAATGAAAAATCCCATTCTTATCCCAGTTATGCCAAAATATTCTGGTTAGCATTATTAATGAACAATGTGCTGCTATGGATTTACTGGAGAATATTCTGATTTCTTTTCATATATTTTGATCTGACTGCAATGACAATATGACTAATAGTGATATGAGAGCTAAACTAAGTATGTACTACACAAAATACTCTCAAATGTTTTATAGGGTCGTTTTGTTTTATTTGATAAAGATATGTTATCTTTTGAAGTAGATAATGCTATTATTTATTTATTTGAAAAAAAGGAAAAAGAAGGTTTACTGCTGTGCTAGTGAAGGAGAAACACAGGGGACTCCTGTCCCTGAGGCTGTGATTCTGCCTATCAGCAGGAACAGGGGCTTTAAAAGAAGTCATACAAAGGCCATATTCCACATGTTCTCTGTGGGAGTTGTAATTCACTTGTTAATTTGGAAGATATCACTTCTGAGATCTTCTGGTACCATCCCCAAAGTCTGGATTACTTCTTTCCCATGGTGGATGTGTACTCACAGACAGAAAAAAAATATGCCAAAAAATGGGGGAGAAAGGTAATTCTGTTTCCCTGAGATTAAGGAGAGGGAGAGATTAGGTAGGAGAGTGGAAGAGCACACATATTCAAACCATAAAGTCATACCCTGTAACACTCTGGAGAGGAGGGGGTCCAGAGCTAGAGACTAGAGCTAGTGCCTGAGAGAGTGAGAATGTCCTACACCTTTTATAGATTTCAGGTTTCCTTTTTTTCTCATGTCCCCCTCCTCCCATCCTGCCAAAAGGCTGGAAGGGAGCCATCTTAGTATCTCTCCCTATTTTCCCAGAAAGGCAGGGAGGGAGGTACCCAGAAGGCACTCATTAACAACTCCTTGCTGGAAGGAACAAGTCCCTGGAGGCAGGCAACCCTAGCAAAAAGTGGGAGGAGGAGGGTGTGCTATTTCCTTTTGAATCAGCCACCTTCATCCTGACACAATCATTCATTATCTTCACTGACCTTTTGCCCCCATCTCAGTGCCATCAGACCTGATCTATTTTTAATCAATTTAATTTACATGGCCAGACATGGTGGCACATGCCTGTAATCCCAGTGGCTTAGAAGACTGAGGCAGGAGGATCACAAGTTCTAAGCCAGCATCTCTGAGGGACCCCAAGAAGCACATTACTCTGTTTGGAGGGCAACATCCCTGGTGACCGAATTACCTCACACTAGGCCACACCTCTTACAGGTTCTACCACCTCCACACTGCCACACTGAGGACCAAGCCTCCAGCCTATGAACCTTTAGAGGACAAACCACATCACTTCATCACAAGCTCCAACAAAGCCAACACCAAAGAGCAGGAATTCCTATCCACAATATGTGTGTATGTGGGGGTGGGGAAGGTTGCTCTCAGAAGTCACTGGAAGCACACAGAGCCCCCATTCTGGAATCTCTGTGATGTCACACTTGATACTTCTTTTCTTCCCTGCTGTTGTCAGGGCACTCTGCATATCAACTCAGAAGAGGTCACTGGTGGCTTCATTTTTTTCAGAAGAGGAGGCCTGGTCATGGCATTCTCCAATGACTTGAAGCCCCAGCCAATGTCCAGTTGGACATGCTTGGATTATCCCCAGTCTTTTTGCTACTTTCAACATGCTGTGGCTGCTGAATGTCAGTGCTGTGTTCTCTGCCTTTCTGTGAGTCTCCATACAAGCTGTCAGGTTTCTTACAATGAGATAGAAGGGAAAATAAACAGTGATATAGTGCAGAGGCAGGGAAGTGGAGAGAGAGAGTCTGGAGGGGAAGAAGGATATATAGTTAGAAGCACAGAGGAACTATTGGAGATTGTTAATGCTGTGACATTTGGTGGTGTCTCCATGGTCTGACTCTAGTCTGGATATTTAGATCTGTCCTTGAGTTCTGTGAGTCTGACCTCAGGAGATCCAGTCCTCATGAGAAACTCTGGGTTGCCCCGGACTAGAACTGAGTCTGCCTCTGATTTCAGATCACAAAAGACTCATAGAACAGTGGCTTGTACCAGAAGGTGCCCTATGTACTGCTGTTAGTATTATTACCATTGGTGCTCATGGTCATTTACAAATATTTGTGCCTCATGTTAAAAGCTAAGCAAGCCCCACCCTTAATGTCAAAGGCCCCCATTCCCCTGTTGTACCCTCTGTGCCTTATTCCATGAAAGAGTTGACCCTGCTCACTAGCTCCATCCTTTACTTCCTGGCCCACATCAGCCCAGTCCCAGTCCTTAACTGTCACAGTGATACTGTCATGAAAGGCCCAAGCCAGCAGACATTCTTCAGACTACTCTTTCTGGACTGGTCACAGCCTCCAAAACCAGAAGTAGCTGAAATAGCCCACTTTTGTGTCTTATTGTTTAATTCTTTGCGTTTCTACTCCATGTACCTGGGTGCTGTGGGCTCAGTTGCCTACTCTTGTCCCATGATACCCTCTCTCTGCACTCTCCTGGCCACTCCTCAGGGAGCTCAGAGCTTTGTTGTGCCAGTGACATCACCATTCTGAAAGTAGTCTGGCTGTGCTGTTTGCAGTGTGCTTTCAAACTCCAGCGCAGGGACTGAACTTTATTTATTTATTTATTTTTGCTACTGGTTCTTGAGCCCAGGAACACTTTAGCACAGAGCTACATCCCCATCCCTTCTATTTTTTATTTTGAAACACAACTTACTAAGTTTCTGAGGCTGGTTTCAAACTTGCCATCTTCCTCCCTCAGTCTCCCGAGTCTCTGGGATATCAGGAGTGCACCACATTGCTTGGCTTGAGTGAGGCATCCTTGATGCCTTGTCTGGCTGGGGGCGTATCTGAGTGGTAGAACGCATGTTTACCTTGCATGCACAAGGCCCGGGATTCTTCAATCTCCAACACACAAAGAAAAGGAATATGAATAAATGAGTGAAACAACAAACAAAAGAATCAACATTTGCGGACAGAAGAAAAGAGAGAAAGAAATAGAAGCCTGTTGCCCTGATCTCCCTGGGATAAGGGGAAGAATGAGGAGCAGCAGCAAGTTGGGCAGAAGGTGGAGCAAGAGGAAGATGCCACTTGATTTTGGTCCTGGGGAGTTGAGAGCCTATGAGAAGAGAATTGTAGCAGGAGCCCCAGGAGGAAGCCAGAGAGAGAAGCTGGTCTGGGTGCTTCAGAGCTATTGGAGTCTATTTATGTCTGATAGGGTTTCATGTGGGGAGAGGAAGGTATTCAAATTTACTGCTCAGTTCCTAAAAAATTATTAATTATCATTCCTTTAAGGATTTTTCTATACCTTTAAGGATTTTTTCTATACAATCAAACATCTAATCAAAAATTCTTTCTCCAAATTTAAAAATTCCACATTTTCTATATTTTGCTGTTAACCAATTTTTTCTGATCGTATGTATTGAACCCAGGGGTGCTTTGCCATTGAAGCTGCATCCCCAATCCTTGGTATATTTTGTTTTGAGATAGGGTCTCACTAAGTTGCTAAGAGCCTTGCTAAGTTGCTAAGAGCCTTGCTAAGTTGCTGAGACTGGCCTTGAACTTGCAATCCTCCTGCCTCAGCCTCCCAAGTCACTGGGACTACAGGCGTGCACCACTGCACCTGGCTGGATACTAGTTTCTTAAGTGCCGTGAACATATTAAAGGAGGCAGACTCATAGAGCACAGTGGTTCATGTTGCTTTTTGGACATGGCAGGATATTCCAGAGCTGTCCTGATGAGGAATCCTACTTTCTTTCTAGTGGAGAATAGTGGTGAAGATCAAAGTCTTCATGCTTGGGCCATGGGAGAGTTTAGGGTGGAGAGAAGTGCTGCTGAGCCACTTCCTATTGTGACAGAATATTCACTAGCTAAAGCTGTTGAAGCTGTGGTCAGCCTCAACCTGGTCTGGTGGGGAGGAATGGGTGAATGCATGGAGTGGGGTAAAGGAGAAAGTGGAACAAGGGAGAGAAGAGGCCAGTGTCCAGTGGAGGAGTTAACCTTTGAAGTTAACCTTACTGCTTTGATTACTATAGGCCTTTAGCTCAGGATTCCTGGACCAAGGTTTTTTCACTAGGAAAATATGACTGGGCATTCTCGCTGCCCTTTCTCTTCCAGATAGTGAAATTCAGTGAAGGCACATGTTTAGGAAAAAAAAAAGAGAGGTGGAATAGTAAAGTGGGAGCAGTGTGATGACACTGTCTTTGGAGCAGTTGTGAAGCAGCACAAGGAAAGCTTATAAGGCATCTGGAAGGACGTGGTAGGAGGACAGATGTGGCCAATGGAGACAGAGCAAGGATGCTGCACAGGGAGAGGCACAAGGGGATGAGGAGCCCTGAGAAGGCAGGAGGGGTGGGTGCAGAGTCAGCAGTGTCTGGGGAGAGCTGCTCTCAAATATGTTGGGGGAGGACACACTTCCTAGAAGTCCAGGAAGACAGGATGCTCTGGGTCATGCTTGGGCTTCCTTGGCCTTGGAGTCTTGCTCTAGGCCTGGGTTGAGCCTTGGCTTAACTGACCAACTTATGGAAGGTCACTGGGAGATGGCCTTGTCCAGTCCTGCTGGTTCTGAGCTCCTCTTCCCATGCCCATCTCCCTCCAGGGACAATTCCTTCAGGAGGACAACCCCTTCAACCAGGGCTGTGCCCAGAACTGTTACATCACCCTGTGTGCACCCCTGGGACCCTAGTGAGTTGGTAAACCAGAGGCTCAAGTGGTGGACCCTGGGGCACATGGAGTGGGGTGAAGCTGGGTTGTCTTCTCTGGTCCCCTACCCCAGCTCCCAGGCCCTGACATTCACTGTTCCTTTTCTTTGGGGTTATTCTCTAGGGCACCCTGAGAGCCTCTGGGAATGTCCCTCTTTTTGCCTTCCTAGGTTTTGCCCCAAGAAATGAGGTAGAGGGGGAACTGCAGCCTGGATGCTGGCTGGGAGTCCTGGGCTCTGTGTTTTCCAAGATGAAGGGTGAGGGTGGTCAGGGAGACCAGGCCAAGGTGGGTATTGATCCCTTTTATGCATTTGGCAAGGTACATTTTGCAAGCTGTGTAGCTCTAGGGGAGGAGGAGACTGAGTGGGAGCCCATGGCAGCCCTGCTCTCACCCAGGTTCTCCCCACCATGCCATCCAACAGACCTCCCTGGGACCAACGGTTGATTTTGATTCAGGTGGGCAGAGCCCCCCATGGAGTGATGAGGATGGAGCTCTCTAGGAAGTGAGGAGTGGTGAGTGTGAATTGGGAGAGAGGTGTCTGTGGGTTGCACATGTGTTAGAGAAACCCTTAAGGTGGCATTAGCCTTGAAACTGAAGCACTTGGAGCTTAGGAAGCAGAATTATGGACCTGGAAGATGTAGGGTCCAGGTCACAGGGCTTCAGAACACACCCAGTTGTCCCTGAATAGACAAAGAGAAAAGATTGTATCGCTAACTAGCTGGTTGACCTTGGGCCAGTCCCTTACCTTTCTGTTCCTTAGTTTCTTCAGCTGTTAATGAGGACTGAAACTAGTCTAGTAATTTATAATGTTTTTTTTTCTTTTTCTTTTTTTTTGAAATGTGAAATCTATAGAGTGGAGCATTAAGAGTACAGTGGGATGGGCAACCCACACTGCCACCCAAGAGCCTTTTTAGTGACTTATTGTGCCAGTCCTCTCCTTTGTCCTGCCTCCAGATGCCCAGTGACTTGACTGTGAGCTGTGGGGTGGAGGTTAGGGAGAGCCCCATGCACTGACTCTGTGTTTATCTTCCCATCCGCCCAGTGCTACAGCAGGAGGCCCCATCCCACCCAGTGATGCCAGGATGTGAGCCCCACATGGAGGCCTCTTGGACTTGAGCCCTCACCCCCAGTCGGGAGTGCCTGGACCCCCATGACTCTTTAATTCTTAGAAACATTTTTTGTTGGTTTTTATGGCTGCCCTGCCAGCCTGTTCCACGTTCAGAGAAACATATTCCTGAGGTTGTGGGGGAGGCTCTGAGGGGCTGGCCCAATGCCTCCTGGGAGGGAAGAGCATTGCTCTCTGGAGACCCAAGCTCAGGAAGCAACACTGTCTGGCTCTTTGACCTTGGGCAAGACACTCAGCATTTCTCTCATCCTTAAAATGTGGCAAGAGTAATAATCACAGCACCTGACCTGGCTGGCTTCCTGACAAGGGCTGGAGTTGAGCGGAGAGAAAACTGACCATCCAGGATAATACCAAGTGGCCCTCAAACTATTCCACAAGAGAAACAAGGAAAGGGAACTTATTTTTTATTATTTTGAATTGTGTGAATTCTTTAGGGGTGTGTGTGTGTGTGTGTGTGTGTGTGTGTGTGTGTGAGAGAGAGAGAGAGAGAGAGAGAGAGAGAGAGAGAGAGAGAGATTGAGATTGGGTGTGATACTGGGAATCAAATGAAACCCAGGGCCTGTGCATGATAGGCAAGCACTCTACTACTTAGCTACATCCCCAGCCAATTTTTATAATCAGTTGTGGTCTCACTAAATTGACCAGGCTGGCCTCCAACTAGTGGTCCTCTGTCTCAGCCTCCCTCTTAGCCTCCGAAAATGTTACAGGAGTTCACTGCCATATCTGGCTTAGTTTTTCTGTATGCAAGATTTTCTTGTTTCTTTATGAGGTGGATATTTTTTTTTGCCTAATTTCTGTGGCTGTAACTTTTAATAAATATTATGTTAGATTTTTCATAAATGCCCTTTATCAAAATGAGGAAGTTTTTTTTTTAAATTTTTGGTTTGTGTGTGTGAGAGAGAGGGGGAGGGAGGGAGGGAGAGAGAGAGAGAGAGAGAGAGAGAGAGAGAGAGAGAGTGAGTGAGAGAGAGTTTGTGTGTCTTTTTCAGTTATGGTAAAGTATTAGTTTGCCAAATGCTTTTTCTGCATCAAATGATTGTGTTGATTTTTTTCCTTCCCCTTAATGTGGTGCACTACATAATTGACATTTTAACAAGTTTCAGTGTTTGATAATTAATAGCATGACTGAACAGGTCCAAAAGAGGAAGATACTCTGATCAAGAAACTGGTGAAAAAATTATTCTCTAAACTAACTACATAGTATATGATAAGAATTCACATTATAATATAAAACCTTTCTACATATAGTAGTTAGCTGAGAGAAACCATTCTTAGTTTAGGAAAATGGTGTTCCAGATTTCAGTGTAAAGTACTAGCAACCTTCAACTCTTTAGTGTGGCAATATCTTATTTATTTTGAAACTTCCACCACAGCCTGAGTTATAAAGTCTAAAGTATTGGTAATCATGGGTGTGATTACCAATATTGTCAATTCTTGTAATGATCTGATGAGACATGGTCTGACATGTATCTTGCATTCATTGCAGGAGCATGTGCCCACCAAAGTGAGATCCTGCATAATGTTGGGGTCAGTCTTGGCCATCTCCCCAGTTTCCAGGTTTGTTGATAATAGACTACCACCTATATGACATTTTTTGGAGGGAGGTGTTACTGGGTATTTAATCCAGCATGCTTTACCACTGAGTTTCATCACCATTCCTTTTATTTTTAATTGAGTCATGGTCTCATTAAGATGCTGAGGACCTACAGTGCTGAGGCTGGCCTCGAACTTGGAATCCTCTTGTCTGGGCCTCCAGAGTTCCTGGAATTATAGGTGTGCACTTCCGTGCCCAGCTGTACTCTATTTTTATGTGTTGAATTATTCTTGAATTTCTGGGATAAATCCCAATAGCAATGATCAGGCTCAAGTTAACTCATGACATATTTGCCACTCTAGGGTCTCCTTTGTGATCATTATTATTAGTCACTCTCATACAAGGTCCCTTCCTTTATAGCCTCTGCTTTACTTAATTTGGGTAGGTCTAACACAAGTGTACATCAGCTGAGATTGTGTGTATGAAGCCTCTTGGCTCCTTTAGCTTTCCTCTTGTAGTAGTGCCATGTGTCAGGATGGGTCATGGTCTTGCTTACCATATGTGGCTTCTCTTAGATGCATCAGGGACATTTCTATTGTCAGCAACCCCAGGATGTGCACTGATTGTCTTCCTGTTCTCTAGGGTCCTCACAGTCTCCCTGATCAGCAGATCAGTTTCACTGGAGTTGCAGAGTTCAGAGAAGGGTCCCATCATTCTTTGGGTGACTAAATTTAAAGGGCAAGGGCCAAATGTTGGCTGCTTTTTCCTTGACCCTTTAATTCCTTGACTACAGTCTCCAAGTTTTTGGTTTTAAACATCTGGCAGGCCAGTTTCATTAGTCTTGAAGTGGGAGTAACAGGTCATAACTCTAATATCTATAATTTTATGGTTATCCCTTCCATTTAATTGGGGTTAGTGTTAATACCAGAAGTCAGCATTATGTACTGTCCATCTTACAGGTGATGTCTTATTATCCCAAGTTATTTTAATAGAAGAAGTACCTCAGCAAACTCCAACAGGCAACAGTTATAAAGTTTACAAAGAAAATACAAAATGAAATGAACACAGCAATAATATATTCAGTTTGTATAAAAGCTATAAACCAAGAAAAACTATTTTATAATCTCAAATCTTCACTTAGTTATGTATTATATACTCTGTTTATTTTGAGATCACAGTGATCTTTACAGCAAAAATCAATCTTTGGAACACAACTTTAAATAAGCTCAAGTCTAGCTTATTTTGGAGCCATTATAACATGAAGTAAGGTGTAAGGCAGGACTCTTGACATAACAATTCATTACATCTGAAACATGAATCTAACAAAGGCTTTCCTTTTGTGGAAAATGTGGCAAAATGTTTTTGTGTATTATGATGTCACCTTTAAACAGATCAGGCTGTATATATTACCTTCCAAAAATACATTTAAATTCCAATCCCAGTGGGTAGAGTAACACAAAATTGTATATATATAACTTACTGACAACATTTTGCTTTATTCAGCTATAAAACATCAAATGACATGAATAAATACCAACCAAATTTGTTATTTTTATACAAATCTGAGGCTATTGCTACAAGTAATTTTAGTTTGGAGAACTAAATATTGGTAAAGTGCTCTACCCTATGCTTTACATTTTACTGTTTATCTTTTAAAGTACAATTTAAAACCCCTAGAATATAGTCACAATAATCAACAGGTCTGCATGGGTTAGCAGTACCAGAAAAAATTAAAGGATAGCCTTAAATCTCTTAAACATTTAACAGTATTAATGTTCAAACATAGACTTAGTCAAAATTAACAGATATATGACAGGTCTTTAAATGATGGTGTGACCCTTCTATGTCAGATACTATGCATAAAAGAGAGAAGTTACTATTTATCTTGCCAGTAAACCTAGATAAACTCATTTTTTAAACTTACATAACACTTAGACAAAGCTCAGATAGATGTAGTTCTCAGATGTATACTTATATCTAGTCACATGTATTTATGGTTCCAACTGTATTGTTACAACCTAAAATAATATTTTTTGTCTAACAAGTTACAAAGCAATAATTTAAAATTCTTTAAAATTGGTATCAACCCTAACACTTAGTTTCCCTAAGTAATAAAATCCAAGAGATACAAGAAAATTGTCTTGATAGATAAAAGCAGACCAATGTTTCAGACTTTGCTTCATTTCAGTTCATTAACTTCAAATAACTTTGTGCTAATTATAGCCATTTTAATCATAAACACAAACTTTTTGAGATTTACCTTCCACAAACCTTCTGTAACTTAAACATTCAAAACTTCTTTACATCTTTAGTTTTGTCTTCCTTCATCTTGGACTTTAGCACAAGAATATCACTTTACCAGACAAAATGCTTTCTCATCCAGAAATTTTTTTTTTTACCTTTTAATTTTCTGTACTAAAATATATTTCCATTCTTAAAACTTTCTTTTATCTTTTCTAGTTTTGGAGCCTTTCTTAAATTCATAATCTGAAACAATCCATATGAATGTTATCTGTGCATCGAATCTACACAACAAATTTTATCCCAGGGAGGGTTGAACAATCTGCCATTTACAAAAACTATGCCTTAATCTTTTTTTCTCCCGGGTTGCATTTAAGGATATTTTTGAGTCTGACCTGTCTCCCTTGTCATTATCACAATGCTATCAATTTTGAATTCTACACTGTCAGTTGTATCCTAGGGCTCCTTTGGGGCCTTTTTCTTATACTAGGCAAATTGGTATGCAATGGAGGAGGCCCTTTCCATCCTTTACTTTAGGCTTCCTTGAAGATCCCTTTGCAGACACTGTCAATAAAACATGGATTGGCTTTCGTTTCTGTCTTTTTTCTTTTCTGATTGCAGTTATTTATTCTGCCATTCTTCCCAGGCATATAGTTTGATGGGATGCAGTTATAGCAAGAATTGCTTTGCCCCACTGATGAATATCCCCTGGCCAAATGGGGTATCCTGTCAGATCATAAAAGGGGAGACTCTTCCTGTTCCCCGGTCATAAAGTGACAGTGCTAGAACCTACTGTCACATCCTTGGTGGCCAGCAGCCTCCACCCCACCAGGGGCAAAAGGGGCTATAAGGTAGGGTAAGGACCAGGTTCTCTTTGGCCATTTTTCTACAGCCCAGGCAACTTTTCTGGGATTTTTCCCCCTCCCAGTTTAGGGCTGGTGTTCTTGACCCACAGTGAGATGATGTGTGTCTGCTTGGTGCTAGGCTGAGAAAGAGGACTGGGAGTGCCAGCACTGGGTTTAAAAGATTGAGTCTTTTTTTTAATCCCTTTCTTCTGGTGTCCTACTTTTGCACACCAGATGCAGTTCCTTTTGACACCTTCAAATTAGTTTCTGACTCTTCAGACCCTTTATCATGCAACTGCATAAATGTCTATGAATATAGAATCTCTTGCATATACTTTACCCCTGACAGACCAACTTTAACTACCAGCTAGCGTAATAATCCAGAATAACATTCAAAGGTCAGATTGGGTTACAGTAAACCATCTTTCTCATAGACAGGCTTACACCCATAGGTGGCCCATTCAGCCAAGATATCTCTGCTCAAGAGACTACCAGTAAGATCAAAGCAGCATGGCCCAGGTCTTAAAGAGCCAGTTATTTTTATTTTATAATGTGAGGAAATTGACACTCTGTTGTTACTTTTCTGTTTATATCAAAGCAGCACAGACTTTGTGGATTAAAAAAAATCCCATTTATTAGCTTACAATTCTGTAGACCAGAAGCCCATGCAGAATTCTGTGGTTTGGCTCTTTGTTCAGAGTGTCACAGTGCTAAATCCAAGGGGCAGTATCAGCTAGACTGCCTCCTTAGGTGAGCCTCTGGAGAAGAGTCCACTTTCAAGTTCATTCAGGATATTAGTAGAATCTAGTTCCTTGAGACTATGAAATTAGTTATCTTGCTAGTTTTCATCTGGGGAGTCACTCTTAGTTCCTAGAAGGCTGCTCACATCCTTTCCCATGTGGAACCCTCTATCTTTACTCAAGACAATGGGCATTGTCTCACATCTCTAATTTCTGTATCTCCAATCTCTGCATCCAGACTTAAAAAAAAGTTTGTGTAGATAGGTCAGGTTCATCCTTTCTTAAAGACATCTATGCCAAGGCCCTGCTTATTAATTTAAAGGCACAGAATAAGTAGAGAACATCTGGTCACTATTTTATTATCGAATGATTCCCCAAGTGTTCTGGAACCGCCCTTGTTAGACTATACAATTTCTTGTCTCATTCTAAACCCATAGGTTTCAAAGTTTAAATTTTATTACTGGGATACATATATTTAGTTTAAAAAGTGAGAGGATACCATGAAGTTTATTTTTCTTTTTATTTTGAAATAAATTTAACTTAAAGAAAAGTTGCAGAACTTACACATCCCACATGCCTATCATCCACATTCCTCAATTAACATTGCACTATACTTAATCATTTTCTCTGTATATGCATAGGTTTTTATTAGCAGTTTTATTGCAATATAATTTACATGCTATAAAATTCACCTATTAAGAATTTACCATTCAGTAAGTCTCAGTGTATTTATTGAGTTATACAACCATTACCCTAATCCAAGTTTAAATCACTTTCATCATGCCTGAAAGGAACTTAGTACCCACCTGAAAGGAACTTTGTATCTGTCATCAGTTATTTTTCTTTTTCCCCATGTAACCCTAGTCATCTACTCCTCAACTTTCTGTCTCTATAGATTTGTTAATTCTCAGTACTTTACATAGATTGAATCATACAATATATAGCAATTTGTGACTGGCTTTCTTCATTGAACATGATGTTTTGAGATTCATCCATTCTTAGTACCTTTAGTACCTATCCATACTTCAGTCCTTTTTATTTTTAATTTTTTATGGACACAATACATTTATTTATTTATTTATTTATTTATTTATTTATTTATTTATTTATGTTGTTGTTGTTGTTGTTGTTGTAATGTTGTTATTGTGCTGAGGATCGAACCCAGTGCCTCATGCATGCTAGGTTAGTGTTCTACCAGTGAGCCACAATCTCAGCCCTCTTCAGTCCATTTAAAATCCAGATCATATGTCATTGTATAGATACACTAGATTTTGTTTGTCTATTTGTCCACCAGTGGAAATTTGAGACTGTCCTACCTTTTGGCTATTATTAATATTTCATTCATGTTGGTGTGAACATATATTTTTGTTTGGGGGAAGGTAAATATATAGAGGTAGAATTTCTGGGTCATGTGATAATTCTATGTTTAAAGGTTTAAGAACGTGAATCGGTTTTCCAAAGTAGATGTATTGTTTTCACCCCCACCAAGCAATGTATGAGGATTCCAGTTTTTCCATATTCTCACCAACACTTGTTTTTTGCCTCTCTTTTTGATTGTAGCCTTCCTAGTGTGTGTAAATTTGTATCCCGTTTGGGAATGCTCTGTTGCATGTCCCTAATGAGTAGTGATGCCCAGCCTCTGTTCATGCTCTTATTGACAACTTGAATATCTTCTTTGGAGAAAAGTGTATTCACAGCCTTTGCACATTTTAAAATTGTGCCATTTGTACTTGAGTTATAAGGTCTCAATATATGCAACTGTTTCTTGTGTATCAATAGGGTCCTTTAAAGCACATTTTAAAATTTTGATTGTTTAATTTATTTCTCTTTTTATTCTCTTGATTGCTTGGGTTTTAGGTGCCATGCATCAGAAAACATTATCTAATCTAAATTCATGAGATTTATACCTTCAAAGAGTATTATAGTTTAGCTATTACCATTAGGTCTCTGATCTATTGTAAATAAAAAATTTTTATTTATTATGTGAAGTAAAAATCCAAATTTATAGTATGTAGATATTTAGTTGTCCAAGAAACATGCTGAAAAGATTGTTCTTTAACTCGTTAATTTGCCATGCACCTTTGTTGAAAATCAATTGCCCACAAATGTAAGGGTTTATTTATTGACTCTAATTGTTGTTATTCTATTGATCTATAAAGAATGTTTATCTTTATGGTAGAACCACACAGTCTTGATCACTGCAATTTTATAGTGAGTTCTGAAATTAAGACATGTGAATCTTCTTTGTTCTTTTCCAAGATTGTTTTGACCATTTTGAGTCCCTTTTATTTCCAATATGATTTTTAAGATTAATTTGTCAATTGTTGCAAAAAGAGCAACCAGCTGTGATTTGATAGTTATCGAATCTGTAGATCAATTTGGAGAGTGTTGCCATCTTAAGTCTTATAGACATGGAAATGCTTTCCATTTATTAGGTGCTCTTTAATTGCTTTTAATAATGTTTTATAGTTTCAGTGTACAAGTCTTGCACACTTCTTTTGTTACTATATCCCCTCAATATTTTATTCCTTTCAATACTATTGTAATTGAAATTGTTTTCTTAATTTCATTTTCAGATTGTTAGTTGATACTATATATAGAAATACAAATGATATTTTGGATGTTTATCTGGCATACTTTAACCTTGCTGAAAGTCATATATTAGCTCTAACATCTTTTTGCTGGATTTCTTAGTTTTTTTAAAAATAAAAGATAATTTTTTTCTTTTTTAAAATTTAATTTGTTATATATGACAGCAGAATGAATTACAATTCATATTGCACACATACAGAACAATTTTTCATATCTCTGGTTGAACAGAAAGTAGAGTCACACCATTCGTGTCACCATACATGTACTTAGGGTAATAATGTCCATCTCATTCTACTGTCTTTCCTATCCCCATGCCCCCTCCTTTCCCCTCCCTCCCCTTTGCCCTATTTAGAGTTAATCTAATACCCCCATGTCCCACCACCACATTGTGAATCAGTATCCTTAAATCAGAGAAAACATTTGGCATTTAATTTTTTGGGGATTGGCTAACTTCACTTAGCACTATATTCTCCAATTCCATACATTTACTTGCAAATGCCAGATTTTATTCTCTTTTATTGCTGAGTAATATTCCATTGTGTATCTATACACCACATTTTCTTTATCCATTCATCTACTGAAGGGTATCTAGGTTTGTTCCACAGTTTAGCTATTGTGAATTGTACTGCTGAAAACATTGATGTGGCTGTGTCCCTGTAGTATCCTGGTTTTAAGTCCTAGGGCTGGGGATGTAGCTCAGTTGTAGAGCACTTGCCTAGCATGTATAAAGTTCTGGGTTCAATCCCCTGGCATAGCAAAAATAAATAAATGAATGAATAAGTAAATCAATAAATAAAGATTATTTTAGCTTTTTAAATCAGCTTTTCATCTGGAAAAGGCTAATTGACCTGAACTAATTGAACAATTGATCTGACTTCCAATAATGCTTTTTTTTTTAGCAAACTTTTTTTTCTTCTGGTCCAAGATTTAATTCAGAAGTGTGTACTGCATTTATTTAAAATGACTCTTTAAGTCAACTTTAATCTGGTAATTTTCTTCAGTGTTTTCTTGTCTTTTATGATGCTGATATTTTTGAAGTGTATAGGCTCATTATTTGATAGAATATCTTTCAATGTGTGCATGCTTGGGTTATATCTGCATGCCTGGGTTCTATCATGATTAAGTCCAGCTTATGATTTTTGGTTGGAATTCCATAAAAATGGTCTGTATTCTTAGTTATTCTATGCCATTACTTATAATGTTAATTTTGATCTTTTGTAGGGTGATAGTTACTCAGTTTCTCTACTTTAAAATTTATAAACAAATGTGTGTGCATATATATGTATATATAATATGTATATATACATACATATATGCTTATACTGATATTTAACAAAATTCTACCCATTTAATTCATTGATGAGTCAATCCTGAATTGATTATTACTGTGTCAGCTCCTAAATGGTGATTCTTTTCACTATCATTCTTTCTATTTATATTGATTGTTCTTTGATTATAATATACAAATTTCCCATTTTCACTTTAAACAATCATTCATTCACCCATTTTTAAAAATCTGAGTGTAGAATTATGGATTCTTTTCTCATTCACAGCAGGAGTTTCTTAATGCTAGCTCCTGTGCCTTTTTGATGACTTCTTCAATCATTTTTGAGCACCTTCTGACACAAAAGGATGTACAAGGCTTATCTTGTGCTTCTTCTCCTTGAGTCTTTTTATTATTAATGTTATTTAGAAAAAAAGAGGGAAGTACTAGATGTTCTCATTGTTCCTGAGGTATCCTTATTTTTAGGCTTCTCAGAAGACAGAGAGGAGAGATGTGTGAGTTCATAGGCACAAATACTTACATACACCTGCATCTATTTCTGCATTAAAAAAACCTAGTGTACACTGATTCATCCAGTTACAGTTTAGCATTGAATTTATTCATTTTAAGCTTTTGTTCTTTCCATATTTGAATAGTTTCCATAGGACTTGCTAGCCCAAGATTCTACAAGAAAAAGGAAAAATAATACATATTTTTTAAGAGAAAAGAAAAGGGAAAATGGGAAGGAGGAATCCATAAGGATTTGACAAAAATTTATAGTCCATGTACTTTATTCCCACCTACAATTCCTCCAGAGATGATTACTTTCAACTCTTTTAGCTGTTTCTTTTAGCTACTATATGCTTCTATGCTAATACTGTTTTTTCTTAATTAAAAAATAAACAGATATCTTCTGCAGCCTAACTACTTTGGGGACATTTTGCTTTTTTATACCACAAGGCTCTCCCTCCCCATTCTGAAAACACTACTAAGTAAGTTTTATTACCTAATAAACATTTGTTAAAATATTGTGAACTTTTACCCTAGCCATAAAAGAAACTACTATTATTTTTATAATATCCAAATTTATAACCATTTGGTTTCCCTAGGAGTTAATAATTGCCTCCTTTTTGTTGTTGTTATTGTTGTTGTTGTTTGTCTTCCTGTATACCTATTACCAAGTTCATTGACGAATTCCCTTATTGAACCATATGTTTCTTTCAGTACAGTCATTCATTCAAACTAAAGGTTGTGTTCCTTTTTTTCATGGTGACAGGCCTGAGCAGTCATTGCCTCCCTATTTGATAAGCTCTGTTGCTCACCAGGCTTTCTGCACAAGTGCTCCTTTGGGAGCAGTACCAGTATCAGACCAGGGAAGCCAGGACCTTGTCCTCTACTTTGCAGACCCTCTGACATTTCTATATGTGAATTCTCCCCAAAGACAGAAGAATCTGTGGGATCAACACATGGGGTATTTCTATCCAGATCCTGTATAACCCCCTATAGACCATGTTCCAGGTATGCAGTATTTTGTAATTCATTGATCAGGGGTAGCAAATTTGTGCATGTGGCCTGGTAATTTGTTTCCAAGTCTGTCTTTGTGAGGACAGACTGTTCCATGTACAGCTACTTAATGATAATCAAGGGGTAACCACTGTTTGGGAGGCAAGTGAAGCAGGATATCCAGCATTGTATGAAGAGTGGACATGTAAGATGAGTTTAGATAGGAGGCTTTGTGCATACCTTGTCCCAGATCACACAAATGTTAGAGTGGGCCTGCCTGGGACTTTGCTTAACCATTTCCTGGGAATTCCCTTGAGTGAGTGCTCTTTATTGTTTGAGTCACTTGTTTGAGTACCATGTTGCTGTGGTATGAGTAAGTGATCTTCCAAACATCCATGTGTTAAAAATTTGTCCCAATGTGACACTATGGGGGAGGTGGTGGAACCTTGGAGGAGGGTGGCTAATGGGAAGTTCTGTGGTTGTTGGTGAGTACCATTGAAGGGGATTGGGGGGCCTTGGCACTTCTATATCTTACTTTGTTTCATTATTTATGGGATGCTGGTTTGTTCCACCATGCACTGCTGCTGTGATGCACCACCCTCACCAAAGGCCCAAAGTGATGGGGTCACTTAGTCTTGAAATAGGACCTCCAGAGCCATGAGCCAAAATGAACCTTTTCTCTTTACAATTTAATTGTTTCTGGTATTTCATTATAGTTGTGAAGCTAATGCACATATTAGATATGTGATATGTTTTTGTTTGTCCTTCTAGATCCATTTTCAAGCTTTTCCTCTCTGTCCAGGATACTAACATTTCTGGTTTCTGCTTGGGATCCATCAATGAGGGCACTGGCAGATGGCAGCCTAGAGAAGAAGAAATTTAAGGCACTTATTCTTCCACCCTGTGTCCTGAGAGGTGGCTGCAGGTTGGCTGTGTTATTGGCCATAGGTCACACCTCCTTCTAGGTGGCTTTTCCTGGAGTGATAGTGTCTAATGATTACTCCTTCTTACACTTTTGGAAATAAAAATAGTAATAGCTCCCCATTGTTGCTACTCATAGGCTACAAACCTGCCATCCTCTATCAAACTCAACTGAACGGCCCAGTTTGAGTGTAACACCTCTTTGAGGTAGGACCCTGGTGAATATGCCATCTCTCCCTTTTTCTCAGTTTACATCGTCATTTTCATCATCAAATTCTCCAACACCTTTCTGGGAAAGGGTATGTGGACAGTTAAGATTTTTGATAGCTCATGTCTGAAAGTTTATTTTACCCTCTCACCTGATAAATTTGACTGAGAATAGAATTTCAATTTGAATATATATATTTTCCCTTTGAAAGTTAGAAGAGATATTTTCAAATTTCTTCTACCATTTTATGTTGTGGTTAAAAGACTAACATTAGGTTGATTTCAGATCTTTTCAATAAAATACTTTCTTCCTTGGAAACATTTTTGCTTACCTCTTTATTTTCAAGTGTTATGGGATTTCTTAAGTTTACGTTGTGTGAATCTTTATCCTTCACTATGATGGATATATAAGAAATACATTCTGTCTGGAAATTTGATATAATTTTTATTTCTGAGAACTGTTATTGTAGATGTTAGATTTTTTACACCAATACCCGATGTTCATTTTTTCTCTCATAATTTTCTTCTTTTTTTCTTTTAAATATATTTTAGGTTGGAAATGTGGCTCTGTGGTAGAGTACTTGCCTAGCATGCATAAGGCCCTGGGTTCAATCCTCAGCACTGAAAAAAAAACAATCTTATGAGGTTTTCTCAACTTTGTCTTATAGAACTTACATTGAGATTTAAACTTTTTTTTTTCTTAGACATACACACATTTGGTTAATTTTATGTGTCAACTTCACCAGGTCATGTGATACACAGATATGTAGCTAAACATTATTTCTTGGTGGGGCTATAAAGAAGTTTTTGGATAAGACTAACAGTTGAATTTGGTATGCTGAATAAAGCAGAATGCTCTCCAATATATGGGTGAAATCTCATCCAATCTGTGGGAAGCCTGAATAAAATAGAAGGTGAAATAATAAGAGAATTCACTTTTTCTACTTAATTAGCTCTCCTATTTCTTAGAATTTCAGGCTTGCACTGGGACTATGCCATCATTGCTCCCAAGTACCATCTGAAGATCTTGAGAATCCTCAGCCTCATAATCACATGTGCTAATGTATTTATGCATACATAATCACATGTTCTAATATAGAATGCACACACATATCTCATATTTCATTTCATATATATATACATGTATAGTGTTAAAGACACAGTATGAAGGTAATCATCTTCAGGTCAGCAAGAGAGACTTTACTAGAAACTGATCATGTTGTACTTTGATCTTGGATTTCTAGCCTCCTAAACTGTAAGAAAATACATTTCTGTTATTTAAACCATCTCATCTGTGGTGCTTTGTTATAGTAGCCTGAGGAGAATAATCAGAGGGTCTTCTCAGTATTTCTCTTGATAACAATTTTTAATATTATGCTTTCATTCCTCATATATTGCCTTGGGTGTATCTGGTGTCCTTGTATCTGTTGTCTTATCTCTGCAAGAATGAGCCTTGAATTAACTGACAAAGAAGGCAGTATATACCTGGCTGTGCAGGGTGTAGGTGTAAATATGATTGTTTATGTGCCATATCCAAATACTTCCAACATATCCACCTGTTTTTAGCCTCAACCTGAATGCTTTTCATCAGATGGATTCTCCAATTCATGCTTGTCTTGGAGTTCAGATCAAATTACATTGTTTAATGGAAAATTTGTTCATTTCTCTTCCTATTATTGTGTCCTGCTCCTTTTTTTTTAAAAAAATTATGTTTTTCAAATTTTCTAATTATTGTTTTTCTAGTTGTTATTTTCTAGTAGTCATTTTAATGTGGTCCTTTGTAGGGCCTAGACACCACTGATTAATTTTTCCAGTTTCGCATCCTAGAGAGCCACTTATTGGGACCCCAGCTGCAAGACATTGCAGAGTAGATAGCTTACAGGTACCGAGGAGGAGCTCAGATCCAGGCCAGAACTCCCAGACCCACAAACAAAAGAAGAAATCCTGTGTCCCATGATTAAGCCAGCACTTGGGAACTCTTCTCTTATGGGACTCATTTGACAAAGTGTGTTAAGAAAAGCCCTCTGACCCTGGGCCATCATTCACAGACTCCACTAGCACTTCTCCTGCCCAAGATGGGGAAATGGTGTATAGGAACATAATTGATTTATGGTTGTTTATTTTATATCCTGCTACTTTGCTAAATTAATTTATGAGTTCTATAAGTTTTCTGGTGGAGATTTTTTGGCTACGATGTGAGGAAAAATGTACACTCATACATGGCTCATGAAACTGCAAATTGGTCCAACCACTCTGAAAAACAGTATGGAGATTCCTCAAAAACCTTGGAATAGAACTACCATTTGACCCAGTTATTCCACTCCGAGGCATATACCAAAGGACTTAAAAATCAGTGAACTACAGTTACACAAGCCACATCATTGTTTATAGCAGCTCAATTCACAATAGCTGCCTCTAGGTATCCTTCAACAGATGAACGGATAAAGAAAATGTGATACACACACACACACACACACACACACACACACACACATACGATGTAATATTACTCAGCCATAAAAAAGAATGACTTTATGACATTTGCTGGAAAATGAATAAATCTGGATGCTATCACGCTAAGTGAAAAAAGCCAATCCCATAAAACCAAAGGTTGAATGTCCTCTCTGATATATGGATGCTAACACAAAACAAGGGGTTGGGGGAGAATAGAAGTTCATTGAATAGAACTTCAATAGAAGTCCTTTGTCTAAAGGGAAATGAAGGGGAGGGAATGGAGATAGGAATAGGAAAACCATTAAAATGAATCAGACATAACTCTCCCGTGTACATCTGTAATGATCCCATCTGGGATCCTAATCAGAATAAGTTATACTTTATGTATAATGTCAAAATATACTCCACTATCACATATATCTAAAAATAACAAATAAAAAATGTAACTAAGAGATTAATGACCCTAAACAAAATGCATTTAAGGGAGTCACTATCTAGCAATAAAAGGATACCCAATATGGACAAATTGGAGGCCATTATTTTAAAATATTAGGTTTCTATAGCAGTTAAATTTAAACTAATAAGCAAGTTACATGGTAAAGCATAGCTACTTCAGAATTTACATGTATTCAGATGAAGAAAAGAGAATGGATTGTGGGAGTGCTTTAAATGACTGCTGGACATACTTGAGCAAAAGACTTTGGCTAGAGGTAGAGTGGTTTAGGCCAGGAATCTTCTCAGTTGGACAGCATGGGAGAATGAGGAGAGGGTACATCAGGAGCATACATCATTACTGTTAATCTGGGGCCATTCATACTGCTGGTTCTCAGAGTAGGTGGAACATGGTCTGGAGGACATCCCCTCAGAGTGCTACCACAGCTTGGTGGCAGTGATGACACCAGAGTTAAAGGATCACATCTACCTAACTGTTGGTAGGACAGAAGCCAATATACTTTCATATCCCAGTGCAAAGAATTTTGTGATCAGGCAAACCTGACTTAGCTATTTGTTCCAGGAAATAATTGCTGCTGCAAGCTTAGAAGGTAAACCAACAGAAATATCAGCATCAGCAAGATAAATACAGGAAACTGGGTGGAGTTGGTTTTCAAAACATATTTCTGGAGCATTAACTAAACCACAGAATTTCATATTTCCTTTTAACCACAGTTGTGTTGTAACAGCATTGCATATTATATGTTAAGTATTACTGACACAGGGAACCATGAGATATTTACCAAAAACTTTTTTAAAAATCTCAATTTATAATTTCTGGTTGGACGACCTTAGACAAGTGAGTAAAATTTTTTTTTTTTTTAGTTACAGTTAACTCATTTTCTCTATGTGAAGAATAATATCTGCCTTGTAGGGTATGAAGGTGGAGAAAATGTCTTAGAACTATGCCTGATAATTTTTAAGAATCTATTTAATACAAAGACAAAACACAATAAAACTTGATATATAAAGGCATACAAAATCTAGGATAAGTTAAATTATTTGCAGGTAAAGAATTTGAGAAGTCTGTTATAAACCTGGAAGAGCTGAATAAACTTATCAAAAATGGAGCACCTGTAACAGAAATGTAAAAGAGAATCCAGCAGTTTGCTTAAGCCAGTCAGGAGGCTGCTACACCACACCATTTTACACTATTAAGAGATTTTATGCTGTTAGCTTGCCAGTCAGTTTTTGCATGGTATAACAGAAAAGGAGATCAAGTTTGAAACTTTTCTCTTCATTTTGGACTTTCATCACTATTAGGACATGACTTATTAAAAGAAGATGAAGCAAAGTCTAGAAATGTAAAATTTAAGTCACATTGTAAAAACTTGTAGATTTTTTCAGAGGAACTCTTTCAAATTAAGAACTTCTTAAAATTAAAGGCCCTCAAAAGGAACCAATTTATCAGCTTCTTCATTACTTAGAAGATTTAATTTTGTACTGATATAAGATGCTGAACACACTTGTCCTAAAATTTCAAGGAAAGAAGACAAGTTTATTGCTAATTTGTTCAAAGAAGTGGTAGTTCATATTTGAACTGATTAAGTGTGTAGTTGAGGTGCCAGTGTGATCTGCAACTGTGTGCACTGTTGGAGACAAAACATGATGCATATCTGGAGGATAAGTGAGATGGCAGAAATCTATTTATAGTAGGAATGAAGTACCTCCTAGAAGATAAACGGCAAGAAGAGTCAGATGCATGGGATTGGTCCAATGGCAAAGATTAAGTCACCTGTGATCCTGTATAAATTTTAATTTGTAGTGAATATTAATTTGCAAATATTAATAGCTCTTCATTTCTCTTGTTATATTTCTGCTCAGAGCTCCTAACCTGTCAAAATGGTAAGGACCTCAATATTAATCATCATTGGGCCTGTTTATCCCACACCAAGATTTCACATAGGCCCTGGGAATCTAATGAGGTGATTTTGAGTATAACATAGTATATGTTATGTATATTCTCAAACTTCTTCCATTTTCTTGGCGTTTATATGAGTTTGTGGAACTGTAAATAATTAATTTTAAGTGTCAACTTGACTGGATTAAGAGTTACTCAGCTAGCTGGTGAAACATTATTTTTGAGTAGATTTGTGAGGATGTTTCCAGAAGAGACTGCAAATTGGCATTAGAATCAGTGGACTCAGAAGATCTGTCTTCACTCAGTCCGCATAGATAGGTACCATCTAATCAGTGGAGGACTCAGGAGAGAAAAGGCAAATTCACTTTCTCTCTCTCTCTGTCTCTCTCTGTCTCTGTGTGTGTGTGTGTGTGTGTGTGTGTGTGTGTGTGTGTGTTACGTCTTCTGTAACTGTAAATGCCCATATTTTCCGCTCTTGGACAGAACTGCAGGTTCTTTATCCTTCAAACTATATGACTTTCATAAAAGTAACTCAATATACTTTTGTTGAATAAGTGAATAACTGAACGCATATTGTCTAAAAGTTGAAAGTGTCAAACTGTTTTTTCACAAGCCAGTAGCATCAAAAATTATTTATAAATCTCCTGAATGTGAAACCTTGTTTCTGTTATTCAGTAAAAATTGTAAAGTGTAGTGAATGTTAATTTGAAAATACTAATAGCTCTTCATATTTCTTAAGTTATATTTCTTCTCTGAGCCCCTATCTTGTCAAAAATGATAGGAAACCTAGTATTAATTGTCACAGGGCCTATTTATCCTATGTCATGGTTGTACAAAGGTCCTGGGAATCTAATGATGGCTATAAATTTTCTCAAGGGCCCTCTGAGTTCTTTCCCCTGGGGTGATCACGGTGGTACTTGCATGTTGTCCTGGAGGCAATCTGCCCTTCTGCATCTCTGCTGATGCTTAAGTGCAGAGTCTTTGCTATGGATTGGAGGCTCATTGGCTTAGATCCAGGCTCCCTATGTTCACCTTGCCTCCTATTGTCTTGTTATCTTCAGTGTTTGCTTCAGTGCAAAGGGACATGGGTCCCAATTCTCATTAAACCCCCAAATACCTCCTGTTCAAAATCCAGGGGACTGTTTCTTCCAAGGGCTGCTACCAATTTTTTCTTTAACCTCTAGAAAAGCACTTCATGATCTCTATTTAAAAGCTTTTAAACAATAATATTGATTCTTCTCATGAAGAGTAAGAAAGGAGAATCTCAAAGAGCCACATTTTATAATAAACGACATTCTTACTTCTACTACAGGAAAGTTTGGAGGGGAGGCCAGGGACTTTGATAAGGATAAAATGAAAAGTACAACAGGACACACTTTCTAAAATAAAAGGGATCAGTATTTGAATAATGGCAATGGTTAATCAAATCTGATTCATACAAAGATTTTTGAACAAACATAGAATAAGAGCTAATAATAAGGACAAAGATTCAATCATAGCAGAAAACCAGATATTTGTAACCTATAAATAAATGTATTATAAAGGGAAAAATAGTAGCAAAGTATTTTAAAGTGAATAATTTCTTAAGTCATGTGCACATGAAAAATATTTCTTAAAAATTATATCCAAATATCTTTTGACATAATTTTTTAGCATACACAAAACATAAAAATTTGTACATATTAATGGGATGGATATTTCAAAACATGTATACATTAAATAACTGTCAAATTGGGCTAAACATATTCAGCTCCTCACTTATGATTTTTTTATAGTGAAAACTGTAACTTTACTGTTCTTTAGCTTCTAAATATGTACTGTTCATTATTGTTCTCTATAGTCATTCTCCTCTGCAATGACACACCACAACTTCTCACTCCTACCTAACTGGAACTTAGTCCCCGTTGATCAACCTTTTCCCATTTCTCCTTCCTCCTACAAGTATTTTTTTAAATATTCATAAAATACCAAATATAATGTGGAAAGATGATGTCTTAGGTAGACTTTTTTGTGTAAATATCTGTATACTCAGCTGTCTCTCAATTTTTACAAATTGTCAGTCTTTGTCAGCTATCATGGGACTGTGTTGAGTGAATAATGATAATAACAGTATTTCTTAAGGAAGCACTTATTCTGTGGCAGACACTGATTTAAGTAGTCTGATTATTTTCCCATTTAATCATCCAGATTCTCTGTGAGAAGTTACATTTGTTGATGAGGGTGCATCCCCAAAATCATATATCCACTAAGTAGCACAACGTGGAATTCATCACAGTCTTCCTCCAAAGGTTCCTAGCTATTTAAGCCTATATTTAATAGGCTATCACCCTCGTGTCTCCCTTACACCTTACAAAGACAATTCTTCCCAAATGCTTGTTTTATGCACTGTTTAATTTCATGCATCAACTTTGTTAGATGCCAGTGGCCAAGTGATTGGCTAGACACCATTCCAGATGTTGCTATCAAGATGTGATTAATATCTACAATTGGTTGACTTGAAGCAATGCAGCTTATCCTTCTTAATGCTGATGAGTTTCATCCAATCAGTTGAAGGACTTAAGAAGAAAGATGGGTTTCCCAGAGAAGAAACAATTCTGCCTCCAGACTACAACACAGAATTCTGTTTCCGGCCTTTGGATTCAAAATTGAGGCATCGGATCTCACCTTTAGATCCAGCTTCCTGACTTACCCTGTGGATTTCAGACTTACTAGTCCATACAATAAACACATGAGACAATATTTTAAATCTTTGTTTACTTTTCCCTGGATAGGTAGATAGATGATAGATTCTATAGCTTCTGTTTTTCTAGCAAACCTATACTGATTAACTCTGCTAGTTTAGATCTTAAATGTTAGTCAAAGGGATATGTGTTAAAGGCTTTATCTCCAGCTTGATGCTATGGGAAGCAATGGAGGCTTTGAGAGGTGGGGCTTAGTGGAAGAAAGTTAGATAATTGGGGGCGTGCCCTCAAGGAAAATTATGGGACTTCAGTCTCTTCCACTTCCTTTCCCTTTGCTTCCTGGCCACTAAGAGGTGAGCATTTTTGCTCAGCCATGAGCTCCCTGCCTCACTACCACGACATGCTGCCTTGCCACAGGCCTAAATGCAGTGGAGCCAACTGCACATGTGATGAAACCAGAAGCCAAAATGGACCTTTCCCCTTTTTAAATTAATTATCTCAGGAATTTTGTCACAGTGATGCTGTAAATTCTATTAGTAAATATGAATAATAAACATTATTATCAAAGTGTGGTACCTTTGAAATGATGGAATGCTTGTCAAAGTGAGTTTTGCATTTAGTACCAGTATACAAACTGTTGATTACTCATTTACTATTACAAAAAAATAAGTAGGAGTAAGCATTCATAATCCATTATAGCAAAGGGCCTACCATGGTATTAAGTTCATGATCAATGAACCCATCATTTTTTAAGTGTCAATTTTTACCAATTTATTTTATACAAAACAATAGCAATGTAGAATATGGGAATTATCTTCTGCTGCCACACACGCCAAGTTGTGAACATTACAAACCAATTTATACAATTTAGAGAGAAAGGCTAAATAATAGCATCAATCATGCTACTGAACATAGGAATCTTTAAAAAGATTAAAAATTAGATAGCAATGTCTTCTTAATATTGCTCTCATCATTGAAGACTAAAAAATAAAAAGTGACTTTATAAGTTTTTTTTTAAAAAGAGGGAAAAGGAGAAACCAAGAGGCTACTACAACACTGCCATATAGTCAAACCATCATACTTCAATATTTGCATACTTGATAGCAGCATTATTTTTACTGAACTGTGTGCAACTACATGTAGAAACACATCAAAGCAAAATACCATGACAGTTATCAAGATCTGAAAGAAAACAAACAAAAAAAATATAATTCTAGATGAATAAGCTATAAGATGAACATTTTTGGAGAATGAATCAATATCTACATTCTTGGACTGTTCCATTCTGCACCAATAAAAGTATCAAGTTAACTGTCAACTGTGCATTTTTGGAGGATTTGAGCTTTTCCAGTTATTATTATACTGCGTGCTTGGATGAAGGGGATAATAATAAATCCTTCTACACAATGGACTTTAAGTAGACAGCTAAAAATAAATTTACTACTTATAAACACACACCAAAAAACAAACAAACAAAAAAACAACAAAAGATTTTTTTAATCTTCAATCAGAGCTTTCAAAAGCACATTATCTTCAATACCATCATTTTTAATTGGATATAGATCAGTATGTGTGCAATTAAAATTGCACTTTGTGGTTTGTGTGAGATTCAGCTGTGCACTAGTCCTATGCAATATTTTAAGTCAGACTATAGACTATAACCCTAAAATATATTAAATCTGAGAATAGGTAAGCATCAAATACTATAACTTATTTTTTATTTTACTTTATAATTTTAAAATTTTAAAATTTATGATTTAACATCAATAGCTATGTTTGAATAAGAAAATGTTTATTATTCATATTTAACCTTAGTTTACAGATGGCCCTTTTGTAAGCCTAGTTAGATTTTTTTTTGTCAAGAAAAAATGGAATTTTTCTGAACGTGGCAATATAAAGTGTAAGTGATTCCTAAGAAAGAAAGATCAAATTAATCCATTCTAGTTTGGGCTGGAAATCTGTTGCCATATATACGGAATTTAGTTTTGTGGCTGCCATTGATGGAGAAGTACCACAACTTCAGAGTGACATTTGTGCAGAGGTGTTGGCTGATGGAGTAAGGAAATCATTAACACTTAAGCAGGATTTGCATTCATCGAATAAAAATTATGTTAAAAATCTGATAGAAGTTTTTGAAAGAAAAAGGCATATGAAATAAAAAGCTGACAGAAGGAGATGTGTACTATTTCACATGTGAACATTAATGCTTTATGGATTACTTATAACGTAATGTTCCATAAAATTGCTGAGGCTTAGGAAAAAGATTATATTAAAGATTTTTTTGCTTGAAAATGTTGGGTGGCTCTGAGACAAAAATGTAGCTGAAGTACTTTCCAATGACATTATGGCTTGACAGGTTTAGGAACAGGTGAATAATAGGGAAAACCAAGTCAGAACAAATAAAGCTAGCAAAGTATTTTTTCATGACAACTTGACAAGTGTACAGATATTCTTAACATGATAATTCTGTTATATAGGTATGATTTGAACATATTGACAATTACTCTGTCAAAAATATGGTCCATGATTTAAGTTTAGTATGGTAATAAATTTTGATGTCATAGTTGTAATGACGGAAAAAATAATCTGGAGTAGCTACTCAGATTAAGGAGTTTGTGCCAGAATGTAAATCAACTCACCACTACCAGCATTGATAAAAATCTTGCCTTGGAGGGAAACAAAAGTCAGCCTGAATGGTGAGACAAATATTAAAAATTGTGAGTTGCACAAAGGCAAATGGATTACATTCAGGATTATCCCCTTTATTTTATGATAATGAAGGAGCTGATCATTAATAACTAACCATGCTGACATACACTGTTACCAAGGGAGAAAGTTTTGCCAAGAATGTTTCAATTATGAAGACTCTTCATGTTTCTACAATGTTAGTATAGAGTTCGGTCTCAACTTTTAAAGATAACAAGAGGCTAGATCTGCTTAATTGTCTGGTATCTACAGCATTTTTAACGATCTTTCTTTTTTTTTCACGCAAGGAAGAACTATAACAGGTTTTCCAATGGATGGGAAGATCAAAGGGAAAAATTGAAGCTAGAAACTTGGGAGAACAGTTTCTGTAGACTGTAATAGCATATCTCAAACTTGAGCTGTTATGTATGAAGCAGATGATAACATTGATAATGTCAGCTAGATGAGACCTCCAGAGGCTACCTTTGGAGGTGGGAAGTAAGGGTAGGTTTGCCTTAAGATGTGGATGGATATATGTTAGATCTGTCACATAAGCAATTACGATGTGTCTGTCTTCTTGGTTCTTTATGCCACCTTACCTGGTTCCCCTGTTTAATTTTGTAAGGATGGCCTTAACCTAAGAAGGGCCTTAGCCTAAGTCACCATTTTAAAATAAAACTGCAGTCTGCAGTAGGCAAGCCTATGGAGCCTTTCAATATTGTCATAAGGCATAGCCTGATAAAATAAGTCACTTTCCACAACCCTGATAAAACTCAGAGTGAAGTCACTGTCATTTGCTTTCATCCTGATAAAGTCAGAGGTGAGAGATCAGGGTGGAAACCACCAGATCAGATGTCCTGACCCCAGACTGAAAGACATCACTGAGAAACCTGGTAGAGGCTGATAGGGATTGATAGGGCCAATAGACGCCCCCAGGTTTAGAATAAATGAAGGAGCAAATGAACTGACATTCAGCCAGCTGACACTGATGCCCACTTGCCGGAGAGCCTGATAAGGACCTGGACTGACATCCCAACTCTTCTCATCATCTGCCTGATTCTCTGAATCATCCTCACCGCTCTCAAACTCTACAGCCACATCTTGACCCTGGTGAGAACAGCAACTTCTCCTTATGACTCTGTCTTCAGCCAGCCATCGGCTCCACTCCAGGAGAAGCCTCCATCAGTTCCTGACCTGATCACTGCAGTCTGAGTGAATGTGCATCTGCTGGACTTCAGGCCTAAGACTTGAGACTTTAGATCTGGCACTTGGGCTTAGCATGCAGAGGGAATGTCTGTAATGAGTCTGTCATAATTAAGTATGTTTGCAGTGCTTAGAATAAATTTAGAATTGTTTGCTTTGAACTGATCATGTCTATTGCCCGACACTAAGGATTATCATTTTCTTGATTAAGAACCTATAGAGTGGAATTAATGTAATGATTGATTTGAGTGAATAAAGCATTGAAAAGGGCTGAAGCATATGGACATTCTTTATTTTCCCCCTTGACTGCTTAAGTCACACCTTTGCCCATCGCAACAAATTTCTATGAAGACTAGAGGTGAATATGAAAGAACACATAGCTCAGTATTAACTACTAGTTCCTTATTAAAAGTATTCTTGGTCATCCTCCATTATGGTGGCAGTGGTGATGGTGATTGTTTATGTTCTTGCACTCGATCACTATAAGATCACTATTACTTAAAACTTTAAAGTGGGTATCTCTTTTGTCCTCTTCCTGGAAAAGCACATTTTATATTCAAGGGCACCATTTGACTCTTTGTCACTGAAAGTGACGCATTTAATCTTTTGAGAGTCTTGGTATAATGCCACAAAAGCTTTTAAAATGACATTTTAGTGGAGAAAGATGTTCTAGCTATCCAGAACTATAGTTATGTCCAAATTATTGCCCCAGATTTTCACTTTTCTTCTTCCTTAACCTGAGACCTGCAGGGGACCGTGGGGGGATTAATTTAACAAACTGTTATGTATCTGTGAAGATTTATACCACCAACAAATGTGATTCTCTTTAATCCCTACTCTTTTGCCGACAAAAAGGAAGAGTGACTTATTCTAATGATTAGTTCAGGTATATGGTGCCAGAGCTTAGTTTAATAATCTGTATTAGACATAGCAGAAATGCTGATATTTAGAGATTTTGAAAGAAATTATAGTTATAAATTTTTGTTGGCATGCTCAGTTAGAGAATAACAAGTTCTATCTCCATGTATCATCTTGAGTCAGCACTAGACAAAAATTTCTCCTCTTCTGCCTCCCTGTAGCCGCCCATCCCAGGATGAAATGCGCTTTCTCCAGGTACTTACACTTTTATAGGCTTAAAAATGTCTGCTATTGGGATGACATCAATGGGGAGTAGTCAGGGCTACAGCTGTAGCTCAGTGGTAGAGCCCTTGCCTTGCCTGTATGAGGCACTAGGTTTGATCCTCAGCACCACATTAAAAATAAATAAAGTTATTGTGTCCATCTACAACTAAAAACATAAAACAAAAAAGGGGGGATAGTCATGTTGGCTCTTCACACACCTGAGGATGATGATACTGAGTTTCAGTTCTAAGTACCAGAAAGAGAACAATTGGGGCATTTATCTTGCCAAAGGAGCAGCAAGTGACCCATTGACTATGAGACCTATTGTGAGTTCTATCCTGACTGAAAAAATGTAATTCAGGTTCTTGGAAGATATCTGTATATGGGGACATGGCAGCCTCACACTGAAATCTGTGAGGACTGGAAATGATATAGGAACATCATTAGTAGACATAGACCTGGTGTGGGCCAGTTCCAATAACTAGCAGAGCAATCTCAGTAAAGACACTCCAACCTCTCTGAGTTTCAGGTTCCTGAACCACATGATATGTTTCTTTATGGACAAGTTGTAAAGACATACCAAAATATAAGAAGTATTTTTTTTAATAACAGGAACTGAACCCAGAGGCGTTTTACCACAAATCCATATTCCCAGTCCTTGCTTTTTTTGAGACAGGGTCAAGCTAAGTTGCTTAGGGCCTCCCTAAGTTGCTGAGGCTAGCTTTCAACTTGAGATCCTCCTGTCTCAGCCTTCCGAACAGCTAGGATTACAGACATGGGTCACCATGCCTGGCTAAGAAATAATGTTTTAAATAGTATATGCAATGCATAACTTCATAGTAATAGGCTCTCTAAATTTTTCTTATGTGTTTATCTTGTATCTAAAACTGCTAGATCCATCGGTAGTTCTCAGTGGGAAATATCCTTTCTTGGAATTTGTATAAGTTTTTAGACCTTTCTTGACATTTCTAAAGCCTTAAGATCTCTTTTGTGGGTTCCTCAAGGAGACTCATCTCAACTTTAGTTTGAATATTTCCCGGTTCATCTCTCTTACCTCTGTCAGGAATTTGCTCAGCTGTGAGCTCATTGCTCACAGATTGACATATCTGTGATGAACACAGACCCTGATGCTCTACCCACCTGCTACAGGCCTGCTGCAGTTTCCCTGCCATAGATTACTGCTGAATCTGGCTTATCATGACGCTCTTTCCCTCTTTACAGAGCTTGTTGTTGGGGGCCCAGCGAGGGCTTTCTCCTGTCTATTGCTTTTTGTCCTAAGGAACAAATGAGATTCAGATTGTCTTTTCTGAGCCTCGAAGGGTGTGTACAAATCAGGGATTATGCCTAGATTCTGGGGTATAAGCCAATAAATCGCCATGACAAAATACTAAAAATTCACTTAAGACCTACATTTACTATAAATAATTGAAGTGAGTTAGGCATAGTAGCACACGTTTGTAATCCCAGTGGCTCAGGGGGCTGAGGCAGGAGGATTGCAAATTGAAAGACAGCTTCAGCAATTTAGCAAGGCCCTAAGCAACTTAGTCTCAAAATAAAAAAAATAAAAATGGCTGGGAATGTGGCTCACTGGTTAAGCACCCCTGGGTTAAATCCCTAGTACCAAAAACAATAATAACAATCAAAGTAAAAAATAATTGAATGCTTGGAAAATAAGCAATTACATATGACTAGATAGGTAATATCAGAAAATATAACTCTTTAAAAACAACACAAAAATCATTTACTTATATAGGTCCTGATGGACTGATTCTCTTGTCATTATAAAAGGTCATTCTTTATCTTCAGTACCAATTTTTAACTAGAAGTCTGTTTTCCCAATGTTTGTATAGCCATTTTTGCTTTTTAGTTTACTGCTTGTTTGTAAACCTCTTGTGTATGTGTGTGTGTGTGTGTGTGTGTGTGTGTGTGTGATACAGTTCATTTTTATTGGATATAGTTTACTTTTATTCCATTTGTTGGTAAGATATTCAGTCAGTCATTTACCCTGCATTCACATTCCTACACTATTCAGATATATGTGCTTATAGCAATTAACCTAATCAGAAAAAAACTTCACCCAGTTATTTCAGTGATATCATATATTTTCTACTTACTTGTCTGTTTGTATCTAAAATGTGTTTTTTATAACCATATATGTAGTGGAATCCTTTTTAAAAATATTTAGCCTTTCAGTCGGGATATATAATTTCTTTACAATCAATATAATCACTAATATGGTAGAATAATAAGATCCAACATATCAACATCTCTTTTTCATGCATCTGAATAGACACTATTGTCCCTGAATTTACTTATAGGTCAATGACAAAATATTTCAACCCCTAAGTAGTTTAGCCTTTTTTAAAAATCTTTTAATACATGTAATGTTTATTTGAGAAGTCAGTTCAATTAAGGTCTGAGTCTCATGCACCTATCCCAAATAAGTCTTTTTCTAATAATTTCATCTGAATGTCAATTTGACAGTCTTTTTATTTAAATAAAACTATTTAAATGGAAGCTCTATATCTCTGTTTAAATGGAAACCTACATTCTATTTAAAATAGTGAAAATATAACATTGCCATTAAATATTAGTTGAATGCCATTGCCTATTTGAGCTTTTAAGTCTGATATTTACTTGCTCTTAAAATACATTAGCAAGTATTAGCAATGCAATAAAGATGCTGCGGAACTAAACTGAGATTTTATTCTTGACCAACCGAAAGAAATAAGACAATTAAAAAGGAAGGAACTCATGTGATTCAGTGTTATTTAATGAACCACTTGAAATTCTTTCTACATAGTTTACATTTTGGAAAAAGCTCTGCTCCAGTCCATTTGTACTACTATGACAAAGTGCCTGAGACTGGGTAATTTATAAACAATAGAAATTTCTCACGGTTTTGGAAGGTGGGAAATCTCAGATCAAGGTGCTGGCATTTGCTGTCTGGTGAGGGCCTTCTTTCTGTGTCCTTACATGACACAGAGAGAGCCCATTTGCCAATTCCTTATACAGGCCCTAATCCCATCCATAAATTAATTGCCTCTTAAAATACTTCACCTCTTAATATTATTGCTATAGCATTTAAGTTTCAACCTGACTGTTGAAGAACATTCAGACCAAAGCATGCAGCACTAGTGAGAGATGGCTAGTTTTTCCACTTTCAGAGACATATATAGAAAATATTTGAGGTTTATCTCGCTGAGCTTAGCCAGCAACTGAGGTATGTAACTGCATGTGACCAAGCTCCTAAGTTAACATTGGTGACTAAACAGTTCTATAGTCAAGGGAAAGACCATCACTGGGTCCTTTCATTTACCATATATGATATAGATATAGATATATAGATATAGATATATAGAGATATCACACACACATATACATACATACATACATACACATACATCTGTGTGTATTATCAGTCACTGAAACAGTTGCCCTATTAGTTCTCATACTGGTTAGTTTACAGAATATTTGTTTGGGAAAGTTCTTTGAAGACCTTGAAGCTCAACTTCACCTTTTTCATATAAGCAAACTGAATCCAAATTGGTGAAGTGCGTCCTTCTGGATCTCACAACTACCTTATGGCAAAACCAGGTAGCAGAGCCCAGGCCAGTGTCTTTTTCTCTACACCAACGGAATTTACACCTGCTTGCAAGTTAAAATCACTGAGTGTGCTTAGCAAAAACAGTGACACCTGAATCTCACCCTGGATCAACCAAGTCAGAATATCTTGGGGGTAGGGCTAAGCCATTGATCATTTTTAAAATCTCCCCAGGAGATCTTAACGTGAAGGCAGGGATGGAAATCCCATTTTAAATCCCATTTTATACCATTTCACGAAGAATAAAACTATTTACGAATACTAGCTGATGAATTTTGAAAATATTTTTCATGATTCTTTTTGGTTTTGCTCTCTAAACATTGATGCACAAACATGCATTGCTTTGGGGTATGGTAGATAAAACCAAGACAAAAGAGTCATTGTTCAGCTTTGATTTTTAAAACAGACTTTTAAAAGTGAGTAGCAAATAGAAGAGTTTAAAAGCTAGGTTTATAGTGGCAAGGAGTAGCCACTTGGGAGAAAAGATTTTTCTTTCCTTTTTTTGGGAGGGGGGAAAGGTATTAGGGATTGAACTCAGGGGCACTCAACCACTGAGCCACCCCTAACCTATTTTGTATTTTACTTAGAAACAGGGTCTCACTGAGTCGCTTAGCTCCTCACCATTGCTGAGGTTGGCTTTGAACTCCTGATCCTCCTGTCACAGCCTCCCAAGCTGCTGGGGCTACAGGCGTGTGACACCAAGAAAAGGTTTTTTCTGAATTCCAAAATCTTTCTTTCAAGTACCAAAATCTAGAGACCAGTGGATTCAGACATGGAGTATAAATGAATCACAGAAAAGATTAAAGGATGTGTTAAAAGAGTCAATTTTCAACCCCACAGACATGAGGATAAAAACAACAACGATGCCCACTTTCCTGGATTGGAAGGTAGACGACTCAGAAAAGCAAACAATATATGCACATCTTGGTGTGGTTACCTGATGAATTAGGATTCTAAAAAACATAAATAAATAAAAAATAAGGTGGGGGAGGGGGAGGGAAGAGAAGGAGAAAAATTATTTAAATGAATTGCTTTATGCCATTATGGGGGCTGATAAATCCAGTTTCTGTTTTCTGTGGGTGGGCAGGTTAGAGACCTGGGGAAGAGTGGATATGACAGTTGTAGTTTGAAGTTTGTTTGTGGGCAAAATTCCCATATGCTGGTTGCGGGAGGGAGTAGTTCTATTCTGTTCTGGTCTTCATCCTGTGGGATGAGGATTGACCACATAATGAAGGACTGCCTATTTTACTCCTAGTCCACTGATTTAAATGTTAATCTCATAAAAAAAAATTCACTGAAATATTTAGAGTAGTATTTGACCAAATCTCTGGGCACTGTGGCCCAGCCAAATTTATACATAAGATTAACATTACACCTGGTAATATTCCCGATGGTGCTGATAACAAACCTACCTCCTTTCCACTCTCCTTTTCACTCTGTCCTAGTCAAAACCCAAGAATATCTGCTCCCAGGTGATAGGAAGGTCAAAATGCAAAGAAATCCCTGGAGACAGCCACAGGAGGGATGGTATAAACATTCTCACATGTTTTATTTACTGCTATGATTTTTATAGGGTGTGGGAGAGAAGTTACATATATGACAATCCAGTATCTAAAAATGCTAATGCAGGGTCTTGAATATTGTATCTGCTACAAAAATGTTAGTTACCCCAGGAATATCACCATGTAGTCTAGCTCTTATTGAAGATTTACACCCAGTCAACCAGGTCTAGATTACATGGTCTCTTTTTGCACTGAAAAAAAAAAAATCTGGGGAGAGTAAAGTATGGCAAGAGTTAAGCCAAAGCAGGTAGGGATGTGCATGTGCCTTCTCAAATGTTTAGACTGTGTGAACAATTATGCAGAGTAAGATTAATTTTCTCTTTACAAATTTATTTCCTCTCACCAGCAGGACATTTTCTATGTTTATCCATGATAATTTACTAAGAGAAAAAGGCACAATGCTTTTTAAAAATGTGTTTTGGATAGATAATGGTTTTAAAAGCAGAGAAAATTCATTTAATCATTGAACAGGTGTGTGCTGGAAAAAAAGGAAGTAAATGAACATTTAAAAACAATTTTTCATCAAAATGAGTTTTACTTCTAAAAAATAATGAGCAATATACCTATGAATACCTGTTATAAATTCACTTGAAAGGTAGCTTAAATAATTTTACCTAGTGATCAGTTGCTTTGGAATTTGTTTTCATTTTAAGACACTGGGGAGTGGGGGAGAATAATTCCTTTGAATAATTCAGACTAATACACAACTATTTGCTTAAATTTGATAGTTCTGTTTGAGAATAAGTATAAATCCACATTAGTTCCTTATTTTTATCCTTCATTTGAGTACAAGCATTTGCTGACATTAGCTTTTCATGTTATGCAATATGTATAGGCAATGTCTTTTACCTAAGCATAACCATATTATCAATAGGTTGAGAATCTGTATGATTGCTATCCAAAGATTTACTCAAGATATTGTTTTATTATTTACAGATATTTTGACATAGGTCAAGTTCATGTTGATGTTTAATATAGAACTCTGAGCATATTTCTATGTTGTACGCAAGCACATGCCTCACTCTTATATTGAGAGGATGATGATATTAGCATACTATTAAGATAAAATTTGGGCTCCAGTTTTTAGGAATAGCAGAATACTTTTACAGAAAAAAATACCTCCCATGGTTTATTGGAAAGAGATAAATGAAAATGAAAATAACAGTTATACAAAATAACATTTTATTAAAAATTAGATATCGCCCCCCCAAAACCGTCAACAAAGTCTGGTAAATTATTCTGAGTAAATTTAATAGAACTCATACATATGAGTGTCTGCCATTCCACTCATCTCAGACCTGACATTTAGAAATGACCACTCCTATAAAGCAAAAGCTACATCAGCCAGCTTGAGAAAACACGGAATCAAACAAGCAGAGAAGAAATTTAAGAATTTTACTCCATTTACTCAGCAAGAAGTCAGCCTAGATAACCTGTCACAAATCTTCTAAGAAGAGTGTGAAGATTTTTTCTGTGTAGGAGACTGAGACAAAATGTATGTGAATGAGAGAGGGAGGGAGGGAGGGAGGGAGGGAGGGAGGGAGAGAGAGAGAGAGAGAGAGAGAGAGAGAGAGAGAGAGAGCGAGAGCGCAAGCCAGATAAAGAAAGAAAGGCATCAAGAAAGCTGATGCCCTTAACATTTTCCAAGTATGGAAGGAAAAGAATCAGGAAAACCCACCCATGGAAACTCTGCCTTTCTTTCATCAGTATCCAAGCAGTTGTGCCTTCTCTCCTTGGGTGCTAGGGAAAGAGCAGAACTAGTCTGATTTTGTCAAGGGAAGGAGGTAGAAAGAAGTTCAGAGCAATCTCAAAGCTGTAGTAACTTCTGCCCCACAGAGTTCATAACTCAGTGAGATTTTTGGTTTTCAAAAAAATAATTTTTTCAGCCCTATAACTTTTATTTATTTAGGTTTATGAGATAAATTTAAATTTTGTTTCCAGCTCTAGAAATCTAATCTCAAGGAAGATATACTCAAAATTTACTTATCCACTCAATATTCACTGAGAACACTTAGTTTTTTGAGTGGTAGAATGAGAAATTAAGATGATTCTTCCCTTGAAGGAACTTGCATTTGAGTAGACATTGCCAAAAATAACTGCAAAATAATAATAAAGTGAAAAACATCATTAAATATGCATAGCTCAAAGACACTGACAGTTTGAGAAAACAAAGATTTTTTTATAAAGAGATTTCACTATGATTTTGATATAGTATTGTAGGTTTGAGTATGACCTTTTAGAAATTCTAAGTGGAACTCATAGAATATTTCTTTTGATGAGAGAGGAAAGAAAAACAGATAAGCAAATCTACACCTGCATCATTCAAATATTGGTGCATCTGCTCCAAAGCACTAAAACTAATTAGAAATTTTGTTTCATGATTGCAATTAGCTTGTAAAAAGATGGGCATCTATTAACACATTTTGGTAGTGTAATGATAAACAATTAGTTATAATTGTTCTATTCTGGAAAGAAATAATAGTTGAAAGTAGATGACTTCTAAAAGAATTGAAAAAGAAGCTTGCTAACTTAATTTTAAAAGCTTGATGCAGGAGATTCATTTTCAGGAATCTTCCACTTTGGATGCATAAAGGACTAGAAGAAAATAAAATTTTTTTTCTTGCTTTGATTTTTTTCTAGTTATTATCTCTCTAGTCTTCTTCATTCTCCTCACCCCACAGAATCCTAGTTTGTCTCTTTGCATATCCACTATAATAAAAGACAAAATATCAGGGTACTTTTAAGAATCTAGAAGCTAAGAAAATTCTGTACAAGATAGAATTAATTATAATAATTTGATAAATTTGAACCATATTTTTGGAAGTTGCAAAAGGCAAGATATAAGCATGGCATAGGAAGAATTTCCTAAGTTAAGATGGATCAAAAATAATTTTGTTGGGTGTGTCTAATAACTCAATTTGCTCAAACATGTACTGGCAAATGCCTCACTGAATGTTGTGGAGTCAATTTAAGCATACACTGGATATGTATGCTTATATCTCATATCAGAGAAAAGCTAAAACTAGATGATATGTAAGTTTTCTTTATGCACTGAATGAGCTGTCACTGAAATTATTTTCTAACAAAGGAGTTACATTCATTTTGCTTCTCTCAGAAAATTGTACTGCCTACATTATTTAATCCCTGAAACTGTTTTGAACTGAGCCGTCTGGATAATCAAGTATATGCACACATGCCTTTCAGGGAAAGAATGAGATTACAACAGAAAATTTGACATGAGATTCTAAGTGACATGAGGACATTTCTTTTATGCCTATTTTTTTTTTTTTTTTACCTCCAGTGTATTGGAGAAGAACTGAATATTTCAGATGTAACTGGAGGTAACTAAGTTTTAGAAATGGAGCTTGGTGTAGTTTTGTTTACTGTTACATTGTGGCTGAAGTCTGCCATCTTTGTTTCCTGTCCACAAAATGTCCATGAATATAGCTTTATTGCTGATAAAAATCAATGTATATTTTCCCACACTGCATGACTGAATGCCTGCTAAGGCCATAGTAAAGAGTAGCTCAGATCTCTTGGCATTTTAGATGACACACAAAAAAAGTATTATGAAGGTCAAGTGAGCAAATATATTTGAAATGATAGCAATGCCATTATTGGACATGTTACCACTGGTGACTGATGGAGCTGCCACAACTATAGTGAGCAGAGAAAATAAATTTTAGGTCTGATGTTTAAATTCTTAGGCCTTTCTCTCCTCATTCCCCTCTGGCCACAGTGCCCACAGAACCTATATCTCTGAAGATTAGAATAAGAGATGGCAACCTCAACATAGGCTATATTATACATCCTGAGAACCTTACCAGTGAGACTAGCTCTTCTTCCTTAGAGCTAAATATAGCCATCCAGCACCTCTTACCTTCCATATATGAAACCCAAGGTGTATCTTGTCAGAATGTTTTTACTCACAAATAACAGAAAACCCAATTCTAACTAGCTTGAGCAGTAAATTGTTGGCTGTCACAATTCTCCCAATTTTTCATGCCCTCATAAAACTATTTCTAATACTGTTGACTTCATTAAGGTTTTAAATACATCTCACCTAAACTCTTACAGTTGTAGCCTATTTAGTAATTCTGCCCACTATTAATAGTTTCCTACAATAGTTATTTATCCATTCTTTCAACATTTTGAATGCTTATTATGCTACTGAGGAAGGTGGTGCACCAAGAAACAAGGTATGGAACATGCAGTCCCTAAATTTATGTAACTGTGTTAGTTAGGAAAGAAGATGCTGTGCTGCAAAATCATGAAAACCCAGAGGTGGATAATATAGATCCGTCTCTCTTGCTACACACATCTTCCATAGGTTGACTGTGGCTCTTCTCTTCATCACTGCAAGTCCTATGGGGATGGAGGAGCCTTTATCTGGTAATTTGCCCACTGGCATGGAAGAAGGAAAGAAAGTGTAATAAGCAAAAAACTGATTCTCAGAGTTTTTGCATGCAAATATATCACATCCACTTATATTTCAATGGTCAGAACAAGTTGATTGACATCTCAAACTTCAAGGAATAGGTGAAATATACACCTCTTCCAGGGAAGACAAGTGGATATTAGAAAACAGTAGGGAAATCAACCACATGACCTTAAAATTTATAGCAGAGATAGTAAACTATACTTTTCCACTTTTTTGTAAATAAAGTTTTATTGGGACATAGTTTCATCTATACATTTACATATTGCCTATGGCTGCTTTTGACTACAGAGATTGAGGTGAATTGTGATTGAGGTCACATGGCCAACAAAGACTAAAACATTTACTATCAAGTCCTTCACAGAAAAAATGTTCCCACTGCATTATTGAGAGGTTACATATGTGTATATGTGTGTTATATATATAACTTCAATAGTTAATCCTGTGTTCATTATCTTTTAGCAACAATAGCGATTGCTTTCTTCTATAGACATTGCATTAGGATACAATACATAATTTCGAAAAAATATTAGGTTCTGGTGGTGAATAATCTTCTGGTAGCTTCGAGATCCCATCCAGCATTTTTAAGTTTGGCAAACAGGAGAATACTCTAAAGTAAAAGTTAGAAAAAAAAAAAAGTAACTATATTGAACAAAAGCATTTTATTTCACTTATTCTTTATAAATGAATGGATTTGCCTTTTGTTATAAGGTGAGTGACTATCATTTTGTTCTGTTTTCCTTATCTTTGCAATGAAGTTGAATGAAAGTATTATTCATGTACATTGAGCTGATGAGCCTGCCATAGTTTGCCCTTTCATGGATCTAATAGATCTTTCAGCAGATGGTAAGTATTGATCAGAAAATGGGACTGCATACAATCTGTTTTTATAAGAGAATGTCATCCTAGTTTTTATAAAGTCCTATAAAGAAAAAAATCAATGAGTATATTTAGCCCACTAACCATAAAAGAAAAAAAAATGAAATCATGATAAATGTGCCCATTATAGAGTTAAAAGGTTTGAAGGAGAGAGAAATAAGCCCATGTTGTTTTAGTGACGGCTGAGAGGTATAAAAGTGGGGGTCAGTAATTATATTATGCTGAGTTATTTTCTCTTGGTGGAGAGCACCCTTGAAGTTTATATTTCAAGTTTAGAGAGTCACATCCAAGTTGAGGAAGAGATCCTTTGGACACTTGTTCAAACAGTGGTCACATACATAGCATGTTACGAAGCAGGATTTTCTTTCATGTGGATGGTTTTCCTAGAACTGGGATTTCTTAGGCCGGAGGACCCTTTGGCATTTGGTATGCTGGACTGAAGATACTGAAATCTTTCATCAGAAGACTGACCAATGATGATGCCGAACTTCTTAAAAACCCCCATTGGGGCTGGGGTGTGGCTCAGTGGTAGAGTGCTTGCCTACCATGTGTGAGGCACTGGGTTTGATTCTCGGCACCACATAAAAAATAAAATAAAGACAGTGTGCTAACAGCTTTCTACACTTTATCTCATTTAATTCTCACAGCAATCCTACAAGGTTGATTTTTATCCCCCATTTTAATTAACTTATATATATAAGATCATGAAACCTGATGGTGACACAGCAAACATTAATGTCTACATCTGCAGGTTCCAGGGGTCAGACTCGCTGGCAGGAACTCCTAATGACTCTTATTTTTAAAACTCATGCTCTGATGAAATAACATTACACTGACTCCTGGATTTTCCAGGAAATGGGGCTAGCCTTTACCTACTGAGACTATAAGCTCTACATTAAGTCTTTTCTCTTTTGAATTGTGCTATCTTCTTATTGGAGGATCTAAAAAGAAAGAGTAAGGGAAAGACAATCACAATTCTAGGAGAAAACAATCAAGAAAAGCTATATTTAAAATGATCCTGAGTGTGGTGTAAAAGGATCATTGAAGGTGTGGCCCAGATCCTTAGCACTGACACCCAGTGACTGAATGAATTCTGTGATGGTCTTCTAAATATGGGCTATTTTGGCTTGGTGGCTGAACTCAAATTTGGAATGAACTTCAGATTTCAGATTTCAGAGCTTCTCATCATGAGTGGATGCTGGAGTTCTTTACTCAGAGACTTCACAATGACCACATTTTTTTCTGTTCAAAGCAGTACTACCTAGGTCAACACAACCTAGAAGTCAGTATACATCCATCTTGGACCCAATCCAATGGAGTTAATACTGGGGAAATAGGAAAACTTCATTTTATTCCTCCTTTTCCAATAACTTTTTACCACATCATGAATTCTGAAGACAGAATTATAGTGAGACCTCAGGGCATATCAGATTTCAGACAATCTTAATACTATTATTGTAAGGCATTTTTTTGAAGGGAGGCAAGTGACTGTGTTGGGACCAGAATGCTTTGTAAAATTCCACAAATAAATTAACAAAACTGAAATACAATACTCCTAAATTATCCTTATGACCAGGAATGTGCTTTCTTATGAATGATGTTGACATGTCCTGCTAAACCTCCTCTAACTGCAGGAAACATAATTTTAAACTTCAAAATATTATTATGGTTAAATATTAGTTCAATATTAAAGCAACTATGCTGCCAGTTTTCACTGTTATGTAAAAACAATTTGAGAATTTATGATCACAGACAAGAAATTTTGCTTTCAGACTACAGTCATAAGGGAGACCACTGCAGTAATGAGATTTATATAGCAGCAACAGAGATTAGAATTTTTATTTTGACAATTTTTCATTTTACATCAGGAGCTGAAGAGTCTAACATTATATAAGCTTCTGGAATATAGATGCTGTCATGGACAAATGGCAGCATGAGAAAGGAGGTTGGTAAGAACTACATCTTCTGTTGAAACTGGAGATAGATGAAGGACTAGGTTCCAGGAATGGAATAGACAGATCCAAGAGATGATAGAACCCTTTGCAGGACATTCCCCTGAGAGGCCACATGACCTGCAGTCATATTGGAGTAGTTTCAGGTGTAGAATTCAGTTGCTTGTTTTAGCCTTTTAATTCTCATAAGTACACTGATAGTGGTGCTAAGAATTAGCTGAAGATAAATAAGTGAACATTTTACTTGGTGCACAACCTGAGGTTATTTCTCTCCTATTAAGAATGTTCCCAATACTGACAAGGTAATAAAAATAGTTCCTTCTTGGCAGGTTTTTGAGTTTTTCCAACCACTGCAGTAGATTGAAACATTATTTCTTTGTATTTTCATAATGTGCCCTTGTGGACCTAATGAGTGAAAATTAAATCAGAGGATAAAGAATTTCTAAGATTGTCACATAGAACTTGATAGGAATCTATATTTAGAAAAAATTTTAAAGACATAATAGCCATTAAAGATATGAGAGAGAGAGCCCTGCACAGTGGTGCACGCCTATAATTCCAGTGGCTCAGGAGGTTGAGACAAGAGGATTACAAGTTCAAAAATAGCCTCAGCAACAACAAGGCGCTAAGCAACTCAGTGAAACCCTGTATCTAAATAAAATTTTTTTAAAAAAATTAGGGCTGGAGATGTAGCTCAGAGGTCGAGTGTTCCCAGTACCCCCATATATTTATGAGAAAATGTATAGAAATTGGAAACCTAAAATGAAACATCTTTTGTGTATGTAGTTGCATTACAAGAGGAGCCTAAAATCTGCACAATCATCATAACTTAAAAAAATGTATTAAAGATTCAAAACAGAAAATATCAGTCCAAAGTTCTTTAGGTGGTATCGGAAGCATGAAGTGTTCAACATATAGTAAATATGATAAATATTGCTAAGTGAATTTATGCAAAAGGCAATCATATAAAATATAACTAAAAGTATAATATTTAATGAAATGCAAAATGTGACTTTAAGGCATTACCGTTTCCTGTAATTTTGGTGAAACTCACAAGGGTTCCTCTTGAGTATAAGGGATTCTAGTGGAGTACACCGTAAACTGGGGAGTCCAGCTAGGGTCTCAATGTGGTTTTCAGCCAGGGATAAATGCTGTATCTGAGGTATCTTTGGCAGTTGTTTGAAAGACGTGAGATAGTTTCTGTTCAGATTTAAAGTTCTGCAGCTGGATACAAAATATAAATGTCTTGTTACTTATCTCCTAAAAGATGGTTAACCACCAAATCTTGCAAAGGATTAGCCTGCTTTGCCTAGACCATGACCCCATAAGAGAGAGACAGTGACGATTCCTACAAACGTAGCTAAAAATAATCAGAAATGTCCATAATAAATATTACAAGAAAATAAGCAGGATACTGGAGGCCATCAGCTTGCTGAGCCAGGAACCTGTTTTCTTTCCCAATGTACATACTGAGTGTTTAGCACAGTATTTGGCCCATGGTAGAGTCTCCATTTGTCCTGAATTAATGAATAATTCCATATACTCTCCTCAATGCAAAAATGTACCTAAAGAAATAACTTGTGAAGGATACTGCCTCAAAGTAATGAAATTATTATTTTTTTCTTTCTACTTTTTCTGTACTTAAAAAATTCTATATTGAGAAAATAGCATTTTAAATCAGAAAAAAGGGGCTTTTTATATAAAAGAAAACTAAAAAGTACCCTTAGGGGAAGAAAAGTGTGTTAGGCATTTAAATTCAATACATTTTCCTGATAGATAATGTTTCACAATATTTTTGCCTTACAACCATAATTGTACAAGACTGTGCAAATGGAGAAAATAATTCAAAATCTATCACTGGCACCTTGCCTTAAGGAGAAGTTTCTTTATGTATACATTGAGATGTAATACCATGAGAGAAACACAGAGTACTTATTTATGGTCCCTGGACTCCACATGACATTTGGTAAAGAATAATTGCTAATGGTAAAAATGGGGCTATATCCAGAGAGTGTTAAAAAGTTAATTCAGTTTGAACTCACCCAGATTTTGTCAGTTTTTCAAATCTATTGTTTTCTTTTTCCTTATTTTCTTCCAGTTTCTCTCCATAAGATTTTGTACATTTCTAATTATCTGATAACTTTTTGACCTGTGCCCTTTCCAGATGACAGTCCTTAGAAGTGCTTTAGCACTGGACAATTTCTAACTGAAACCTAGCTCAAGCAGTTCCTGCTGAAATCTCCGTGGTTTTCTGTTGTTGTTGTTTTGTTGTTGTTGTTGTTTTGTTTTTGTTTTTGTTTTTTATTTTTTGGTACCAGGGGTTGAACTCAGGAACACTTTACCACTGAGCCACATCCCTGGACCTTGTTATTTATTTATTTTTTAAATTTTGAGTCAGTGTCCTGCTAAATTGCTTAGGGCCTCACTAAATTGCTAAGACTGGCTTTGAACTTGTGATACTCCTGTCTTGACCTCCTGATTTGCTGGGATTACAGGCATGGGCCACCCACACTCAGCTGTTCTCTCTTTAATTACCAGTCAGGCTCTCACTTTTCAGTGTTCAACCTCTTATTTCCGTCTCTCAGCATCTCCCCATCCCAGATGGCCTAAGCAGTAGGATATGATGAGGGGTTGACACAAATCTAGTGGGCACTGACACAAACCTTCTGGCAAGGAGTGGGTAGGAGGCTACGATAGGGAGACATCAATATTTTTCTTCTTTGCTATGTCAACTTGGAAGTTGCAAAGTTTGAATTACATTTGTAAATTTTAAAATTTTAAGCCCTATTTCTAAAGAAAATGAAGGCTCAGAGGATGCATCTGAAAATGGCTCACTCAAGTCTTCGCTTTTAATGATTGTGGTATTTACTTGGGTTCGTTTGTTTGTTTACATAAAATAGTAAATATTTCAAAAATATTATTCTGAATCAAGTCAGGTAAATGATCTTCTAGTTCAATTTCTCTAAAGCATAAAAATGGATATGTGTGACCATTAAAATATTTTTGTTGCTTTTTATTTCGGTGTATATTAGAAAAAAATATAGTGGATTATTATTATAGCCCCAATAGCGAGAAGAGAGTCTGCCCCATAAATTTACTAAATAAGTTGACATCAAGTGATATTTATTTTCAAAAATTTATGGTAGTAATATAAAGTTTCTTTTGAATTGTTTTTATGTGTATATTTTTAAATTAGTTATTGAAAAAAAGAAGAAGTAAATTGAAATGCTGTGCAAGTCATCTAAAGATTCAAAGGGACTTTGAAGGTGGTGGGGTGGTACCCAGCTTAGGTTCATTGCTACTAATGGCACACCTTTCTGCCCAGCTGTTTCCCTCTTCTATGCAGCGATGCTGGTCTCTTTTTGTAGCCCTCTCTCAGTCCAGGATCAGAAATATTTGATCTAGAATTTACTCTTCCTTTCTGTGACTTGATTTTCCTCATCTCCTAATTCACCTTGAGGATCTCACACTGCTTCTCAAAGCTCAATCCATCTACTCATTCTACCTAGTCAAGCAGAGAGCAGCTCCTACAATCAGAGAAACGGAGTATCTTTAACAATAGGAGTTTGGGATCTTTGGGTAACCAAGGGGTCCACACTATTTTCTTTTAATTTTTAATTTGTTTCTGTCACTAATCTGATCACCAATCTTTGCCCCTACAGTAGAATTTAACCTTAAAGCTAACACTCATCAACTACCTTGATAGATTCTTCTCTCACAAGGGGTTCAATATAGTTAACTAAAAATCACTGTTCATAGCTGTAATGTATAAGTAATGGAATTGCACTTCCAGTTTATGACATGAGGAAAATGGAAAGATTTTCTGCTCATAGGTTCTGTAACTATAAATTACTTGTCTAACAATTCACAGCAAATCTGTTAATTTTAAAAAGAATAGACTTTCCCCTCTAAAGTATGATGTTTTATTATAAAATTTTTCTTTTTGGTCTTGCCATTATAAGTCACTTTGGAATAAAGTATCACTTTTAAGACCTGACCACATAAAGTGAGACACAACGTGTGCAGACAGTGGGAATACATATTCAAATACTCAAGATTTCACTTTAATGTGGTAACTTGGTACCTTGGCAACCTTATGGCACTTAAATCCAGCAGTGAATTATCCACTAACCAGAGGGTTTCAACTCGAATTAATCTTCTGAGAATCCTGTTAAAATTTTCAACTTGATAAGGGTCCCCCAGATCCTGAAATGAAATATTCAAAATCTAAGGGAAAAACAAATTTTAAAATGTAAGTTGATAATTATTTGAACTATTAGTTTTCATCTCTCTCTCTCTCTCTTTCTCTTTCTTTATAATACTCATCTATCCAAACACAATATAATACTCATCTATCCAAACACAATTATATTGCAAGGATTTTCAAGGTAGGAGAAGGTGAAGCTTTTGATCAGAACTGCTGACTGGTAAACAAGGTTCTCAGGGGAAGGAGGGGGAAAGAACAGAAACCTCAAACAGACTGAAATTCTCTAGGCATTCAGAGTGGAGTGGGTAAACTTCTGTTTGAGAATTGAATGATCAGCTATCTTTAGTCTTTTTTTTTTTACATGAGCACTCTTATTATTATTATTATTATTGGTTTTGCATTATAATTCTTAATACACCTTTATACCACAATTTATCATATCTCTGTATATAAGATATGTTGACACCAAATTCGGGGAAAAAGGTACACTCATATACTGCTGGGACTACAAATTGGTGCAGCCAATTTGGAAAGCAGTATGGAGATTCCTTGGAAAGCTGGGAATGGAACCACCATTTGACCGAGCTATTCCTCTTCTCGGATTATACCCAAAGGACCTAAAAATAGCATACTACAAGGGACAAAGCCACATCAATGTTTATAGCAGCACAATTCACAATATCATTAGTCGTATTTGAAAATACTCAGAAATCACATTTTTAAGAACTTCAGAGTAAGAGAACATCCTCAAAGATTAAAACTATGATTTTGTTTTAAAGCAATTAGGGATGCATACCTAAAAATGACTGCATATTTCAAAGATAGTTGTTTTTAAGTTTTACACTTCACATCAGTCAACCTTGTTGCAAAGGAAATTAATCCCATTCTTGGTGTTGGCATTGGTCTTGGAAACTATTCCTAAGTTAGTTTAACTTTTTTATTCATATTTTATCACCAATTTCTGTCAAAAATTTTGAATAGAATGACACTCCCCCATTATAAATCTGAAGCAAAATAATTTGTTACTTAAGGAAATCTAGATATTGCTATATTGATAATTTTACACATTTAACATCATAAAATTTGATACTTGAAGTTTTATTTTACAAAAGTCGAAAAGGTCTTCATCTTAAAGGAAAATTTAAGAAATCATAAAAGATTATATCTAACATCTTTACTCATTAAATGTCACCTCCTGAGAGAAGTTTTCTTATTTACTGTTTTTTCCCAATTAATCATTCTATGATAGTTTGGAGTTTATATAGCTATTCTCTTAAAACTTACTGAAAGGTCAATTACATTTTCTTTGATAATTTATTAGCAAGCCCCTAGTCTCTTGATGGTATTCCCATGCTTTAAATTGCAGCTATAAAGAGTGAATTCATTTACACACCAGAACCATTACCTCTAAGGAGAGTCCTGGGACTAGAGATCAAAACCTGGGATGTGTTGTTTACATTTTTATAATAAATAAGTAGGAATATTATTAAGTTTTCTGAGAGTAGCATGCCTTTATTATTTATGAATATTTTAAAGTACTACAAAAAAAAGCACCACACTAGGACACAGAATTCTATTTTCATATTAAGTTGTGTCACCAAGGGCAAATTATTTCTCTTTCTGGACTTCCTTTTCTTTTTTGAAAGGAAAGAATTTAGATAAGACCCTCTTGGAAGCCCCTCCCACTCGCTAATTTCATAATTTTATGATATTATATCAGCCTGTGAAGCAAAGGAGGCATGAGGATTCCCAATGAGGACCTTTCAAACTCACATTCATTTATAAAAGACTTAAAAGCATCCATTATAATTTGATCATTTCCACTCCATTTTGAAGAGGTGGATAGTACCCCTTTATAGTTACCAGTGCTTGTCTTTCTCAGTTAAACCTTCAGTCTTTTGCCCAAATGTGACTTGATTCAGCTGGAACTAGAAGCCAAAGGGGTTACAGCCTGATGGCCTTGTAATGGTTGGGCTGACCAGCTGTAGGACTGTTTCACCACCAGTGGCTCGGTCAGCTGGATGGTTTCCAGCACACACACAAAATCCACAGCTCATGACCTTCACTGGTGACAAACTTGGTTTGTTCCCAACCAGATAGGTTGTTTCAGCTGATCAAAACTGTTAACCTGATGTGTTATTCAAGGGATCCCAGACTGCACCACAAATTTGTAGATGTGGATTTTTGTCCTACATTTGATATTTGTTAACCAAAAGGAACAATTTCATTTTCAATGACTGTATACTTTTTTCCCTAAAGTTCAGCAATATCAGAATAATATAAAACCACATATGTAACATGTCAGAATGAAGAGAAGGTAGAAAAATGAAACAAAGCCCAAACACCATAAATTTGAGAGCAAGTTCTGAAGAGTTGCTAAAAGTTTTAGTATTTATGCTGATAACTGTCCCTTAAAAAAAAAATGGTGTCATAGTTGAATCAACGGGGAATAGAGGTTTCTTACCATGCAGTCCTCCCAATTTTCTTGTAGCCATGTTTCCCATTTGTTTTTTTCAAGGACTCTTTTCTTTGGTGGCAAGTTACACTTTGCCTGTTGAAAAAGTAACTCTTCTTCAGAGGGTCCTCAGCAAAAATCAGAAGGTAAGATCTGGTAAGAAAGACTTAGAGGAACAGGACTGGCATCTTCACTTGGTATCTGGGTCAGTTGTTTGAAAGTTACACCCAATATCAGAATTAAGGAAAACATGATTTCATTCACATCATATCCAAATAGTGTGAGCAGTCACAAAATGTGATTTAATCCACTATAATTTGCCTAATCCCGTTGGCAGAGGAAGCAAGGAAGTGTCCCCAACTTTACCACATTCCCCACTTTCTGTGTGCTGAAAAAGAATTTTTCTTGAAAATTTCCAAATAATCTTCCTCTCATATTTTATAAACCATATACACTTTGGTCCTCTCTATCTGCAGTTTCTGCACCCCTGATTGGTTAAATACTGGATGCAGAGTTGGTGGCTAAGAACCAACTGGGAGTGAGAGCTCTGATTTGGAAACATCAGATTCATAGGTTTGACAATAATTAAAAATTTAAACCTCACAGCTCTTTGGTTTCCCCCACCCCACTGAAGAAGCCTGTCTTGATGGGCTCCCTGCCTGGGACCCTTTCATCACAGAAGGAGTTACAGGAGAGACAGGAAATACCAAATCAACAGCTTAATTTTTTTTTCACCTTATTATTTTTGAAGAACGTTATCAGGAAAGTGAATATCCTAATCATAAAAAAACAATTAGGGCTCTAGCTCATCTTAATTTAAAGAATTCATATTTGTGATACCTAGGATCCAAGTTTCTATAGATGATGGACACACAGCTTTGGTTTGAATTTTTTTATTTTTATGGGCTTAGGATGTAGCTCAGTGGTAGAGCGTTTGTCTACATTTGTGCCAGGCCCAGGGTTCCATCTCTGGAACCACAGAAAACAACAACAAAATGCAGCTGTAGATTCCTTTCTAAATCCAATTTAACAACATCATTAGAACAAATGTGATAATAAAAATGCATACTACCTGTCATTTTTATTAGACTACCTTAAATTCTGAGCCTATCTTTTGAAGTACAGAGATAATTTTATTACTTTTGTAGAACTATTGAAAAGACATAAAGGAGTTAGTTCTATTAACAGAAGAAAAAATTCAGCATGTAGAATCAACTTTTAACCCTGTATAAGTTATATTGAACCAAGAGAAGTGAGAAAAATCACTAGTACCTGAAGTCTTCATGTAATCCCTTTGGGGGATTGTGAAGTCACTCCTGATTCTCTCTGTCATCCATTCAAAATGAGCTCCCTCATCCTATCATTTTTCACTCTGAGAATCTGGCTTCTCCTGTTCAATGTATCATCACATCTTCCAACCTGGACTGCCCCTGCTTTCTCTGCAATCTCCCTCCTTGCTTCTCTCCTCCAATATAAATGACACAAGTTGCCATCCAGCCTTCCTTTGAGCTTTAACATAGGATTCACATGCTCAAACTACTATAGGAATTCTTACTGCTTACAAATCTCAGCTTGTCATCACGGCTGCCCTCCATCTTATCCCAATTTCCATTTTGAAACTCATTTCCCACTATTTTCCAACTCTATCTTTCAAATAAGTTTTGTTCAAAACTCTCAGGGCTAGCAAAAGCTGTCCTGCTTCTAGTTTGGAGTTGGGTGGAAGATAATCATGTGACTCCAGATGATTAATTTTAATTTTCAAAGTTTTATTTTCCACACCTGCAAAAACACAAAAAGGGCTTGAAGCCAGAACCCAACATAAGCTGAGTTTGGGGAGAAACCATGTTTGTTTGGCATTCATAGTGATTTTTAAAAACAATTATTTCTAATATTTTAGACCAACATATGCTTTCTTATTGCCACAGGCCCCCTTGGTTGTGTTACCCCAGGCAAATTTTTCTCTTTTATGATGTCATCCAGGCCCCTAAAAGCAATCCTGCAATAAATTATTTCAGTTGCCTCCAACTCTAACATATTGTGTTTCTACATGTCACACCTAGTAGCATTTTCTCCACTCTTTTTTTTTTCCTGAAATGCACGACTCCCCTTATTTTAAAGATGAAGAAGAAGAAAAGTAACACTGAAGGCATCAAAAACAAGTTTTGCTTTTCTGGCATGTTTTTTTGAATTATGATGGGAAAGAAAGAATCCATTTCCAAGGTCTGATGGAAGCAATAAGAAAACAGCCCAATATTTTATTATTTTGATGCAAACATCAATTTTTCACTGAGGGAAGTGAAGGCCAAGAAGTTGTCTGGCCTTTAAGGTACCCAGAACATCTTATGACCCTGAGTGTGGAAGGGTCAACCAATTTACAAGTCAGATAACCTCAGTTAGGTGATGTGCTTCTTCATTGATGAATATGATTGTTGTTAAGTATCAAACCGTGGAAAACTGGAGTATTTACTTAATTGATTAGGGGTAACTTTGACTCCGTTGCCTGTAACTCGAGCCTCGCCCAAATTTGGAAGATTTCTCTGTGTACTAAATCCTCCAGGGTTATTAGACTCTGCCCTGTATTGTTTGTTTGAGTGCTATTGATTTTCTGCTCTTTTAATTATTTCTCTTTACAGTAGCTTTCAAAGACTTCTTTGACATTGTAGGCCAAAGGTCACTTCCACTGTGAGCAGTTGTATTAAATTGGATTCTTTTTTTTTTTTTTAACTCGGATTTGGTTGGTTCATTGAAGAGATATCTTAGCGGCTAAGAACTACAAGCTAGAATATCTGACAGCACAGGGATGCTGGCTTTTACCTGCTACCTCTGAGCTTGCTCTTTGTCTCCTCACTGGATTTGTAACTTGTAACAGCAGTCACTGAATTAACTTGCTGGGAGATTTTCAAACAGAAGGAATCTCTCCTTTAAAAGACCTCTGCCAACAGTTTGCTCTTTTGCTTCATTTATTTGGGAGAAGTGAAGTCAGTCTTGATCCAGCAATCAAAGCCTTGGGAAATAGCTGTTTACCACATACACAGGATAACCTTTCTTTTCTTACAAACTCTTCCTGGATGTACAACTGGGGCAACTGAGATCAACCGAGAGTTTTGTTGAGTGGTTCAGGATTTAATCTAAAAGGGGGGTAATTCTTACCATAATGCTCTTCAAAGCATTTGTCTCCATCTCATAAAACAAACGTAAAGGGCAATGAAGAAGGGACATCTATTTCCTCTATGGTGTGAAGTGATGGGATTTTTCCAGTGTTTTCCATCCCCTAGATCATGCGCTGTTCCTTTTATGACTAGTCACTTAGGAGAGATCGGGTGTCGTTAATGATCTATGGAAGGGAAATGTGCCTTTGTCTGTGCAGAGCAATGACATCCTCTGCATGAATGGCCACCATCGCCATTACGTGGGATTGGTTTTGCAGAATGATGATCCCAACCCCTGACCTGGCCACTTAAATCAGGGAGGGAGGGAGACCTGTGGACCCTCTGTGCGCAGGCTCATTTTCAGCTTTCTGTCACATTTTATTCCCCTGTCAGATGCTCCAGATTCTGCAATTCTACAGTTCTCTCTAACCTTGACCCTCCACTTGTACTCAGAATGCAATTTCTTTTTGCCCCTCTGACTGCCACCCATGTCATGAAGCCCCCCATCTTTACCAAATTTTTCACTTTTCCTTTAAAATGTATTCTCTCTTCAAGTCTCTACATTAGTTTTTCTCATGACTATGGCCCTCAGATGATCTGAAACAGAATTTTCTGCAATGATTTTTCATAAATACACATCTAAGAAGCCCACACCATAGGAACTACCTCCGTTCTTTTGGGTGCAGGAAAAGGGAATCTGAATTTTCCCCATGCTATGTTTTAAAAAACAACTTGTGGGGCTGGGATGGTGGCTCAGTGGTAGAGTGCTTGCCTAGCATGTGTGAGGCACTGGGTTCTATTCTCAGCACTGCATTTAAGTAAATAAAATAAAGGTCCATTGATAACCGAAAATAACAATAATAAAAATCAAGCAACTTTCATCCTGCTCACTTTACCTCATGAAATTGCCCTCTCTTTTTCTGGAAAACTCCTTATACACATTAGATATTTGACTTCTACTTCCTATGGTTTCCTTCCTTCTTAATATCCTAAAAATTCTCCCTCTTTGGAAAAAAATATCCTCTTTAAGGTTTTGAAGGCCAATTCTAACATATCTCTAGTAATGGTATTTACTAACACTTGAAAATATAAGACAGGGTTTAGCTAAAAATATAGTTGACAGAGTTAAAGCATAAGAATACACTTTACTTCAAAAAAATGCTATTTTATTCTTCCTTTGTTAACTGAGTTTGAGTGAAAGAAGACAGGTATCATGTGGGCAAAGTAATGCCACTGAGAGGGAAACGAGAAGATGAATACATCTAAAGTCATTTTTCAATATCAATAGTATAAATGGACACTATAAAGTATTACTGCAACTCTTCAAATATAGATAAGAGTGTCAAGATGAGTGATGTTTTATAAAGACTAATACTCACTGAAGCAGGCATTACATCTTATTATTTCATTGGCTTATAGAGATATTAAAAATATAAGAAATGCATGGTCTTTGTCTTACAGAATTTATAATCTAGGCAAAATCCAAGGTCAAAGTCCTGAGAAACTGGAGTTCTGATACCCAAGGGCAGGAGAAGATGGTGTGTCCCAGTTTCCAAGAGAGAGCCAATTTACCTTTAACCTGCATTTTTGTTCTATCTGTGTTCGTGGAATGGTGCCCAATGGTGGGGCAGATTTCCTGACTCAGTCCACTCATTGCAAAGTAAATTGCTTCCAGAAATACCCTCAAAGACATACCTAGAAATAATGCTTTGCCAGCTATCTAAGTATCCTTTAAGTCAAGGTGACATTTTAAATTAACCATCACAGTCCTCAGGATGTTACTGGGAGAAATTAGTGTTTGAATCAACATGTTGGATACAGAAGATTAGCACTCATCCATGTGGCTTGGCATCACATGATCTGCTGAGAGACCACAGAGAACAAAAAGGTGGAGGAAGGGTAATTCCCTATCTCTTTTGGAGTTGGCACAAGCATCTCCTCCTAACCTTGAACATAGAACTGAAGGTTCCCTGGTCTTCTGACTCCAGAACTTTCACTGGTAGGCTCTCAGGTTCTCAGGGCTCTGGACTCAGACTGAGTGTTACACCATTAGCTTTCCTGGTTCAGACTCAACTTGAACGACATCACCAGATTTCCAGGTCCTTCAGCTTGTGGACCACATATTATAGGACTTCCCAGTCTCATGTAATCATATGAATCAATTTTCATAATTAATCTCATATATATTTTTAGGAGGGAGATGTTTTGTTTGTTTTGTCTCTCTGAAGAACCCTAATACATTTATGATTCTCTTCTGTTTATTTTGTCAACAATTAAATTAGCTTGAAGTCATCAATTGAAATGGCAGTGTTATTCATGATTCTGAAAAATAGTAGATAAAATAAATTTCTACAAAGGATTGCTGATTAAAATAAATACATTGATATCCAGTATCTAGATGATATAAATCCATGCAACCTTTAGAAGCATGTTTTGGTAATATTTAATGTCATGGCAGATATATTCACAATATCATGTTAAGGTAAAAAATTTAAAAACAAAATTTTATGTCTGTATATATCTTACACTGCAACACTAAATGGAACCAAAAGTCATAGTGATTATTTTCTAGATAGCTTGTCTACAATTTATCCTTCATCTTTATTTTTTTTGAAATAATTAGTACTGAGAGAACTATTTATATAATAAGTTATGAGTATATTCTTATAGGTGACTTCACTGTATCAACAATTTGATGGTATAAGAAAAGGAAATTTTACTACTTCCATATAATGTCTTTTTTGCCTTAAATAATTAATTTTAATTTTTTAAAAATGTACTCAAAGCAGGTACACAAAAAATATGCACATTGGTTCTTCTACCTTTTCTTACTCTTGGGCAACGCAGTTGACTTCCTCGAATGTCATGTTCTTCTACCTTGTGCCAAGTGAGGTACTTACAAGAATCTGATGGAAGCTTTAAAATAAGAGAGAAGAAAAATATCATGTGGAAACATGCAATTCATTGACTTTTGTATATAAAAGCAATGCAAATCCATACCAAATATTCAGCCAAATTGAACTCCAAATGTCCAGTGATGTGCCTATAGATGTCATCCTAGTCCATTTGAAATTATGTATTCCTGTTCAACTTTGCCACCCCAATACCTCTGACTGATTTATGTTTGAAAATAAATGACCAAATGAATAAATTTATGTAGCTATCATGAATCCACTCTACACCAACTCTGATATATCATCCTTTAATACTTACTGAACATTCATGAAGAATCTCATTTCATTTTAGAACAGTTCTGATAGGAAGCCTTCACTATATGTATCCTCTTTATTATAGAATTCCTTTATCTTGCTTCAACTGTACAAGATGTGCCCGTGAGAGGTGCACATGCAATTGCCACTTCAAATTGTTGAGAGCCACAGCCAAAGGGGCCCCAGCAAACTTACAGCTGCCAGCAAACTTACAGCTGCCAGCAAACTTACAGCTACCAGCAAACTTACAGCTGCCAGCTGATGATTGGCTCACAGTGGCCCCAGCAAACTTCTAGCTGCCAACTGATTGGCTCCTCTGCGGTGATGCTCATTGGGCTGTTTCCCTACCCTTTCAGACCACGGAGCTGCTCATTGGGGGACTTTCTTTTGGCTCCACCCACGCGACCCAGCCAATCAGCCTCAAGAGCAGGAGGAGTGGGAGAGGTTGAGAGGCTTGTGGGAAGCCGGTGGTGGCAGTTGGGTTCTGAGGGGTTTTCCTGAGGAGCTGTGTGGTGTGGTGTGTGGTTCTAAAAATAAAGTTCGTTTCTTTTGACAAGTGGCTCCTGAATTGTGCCCAGCCAGACTGTGGCATCAAATATTTCATAACGTCTTCTTAAGTCATTCAATTGTTACAGATCTTGGTTTATAAGTTATAACCAAACATCCTGATGTCTCTTCTTGGGAAGAGTTTCAGTTCACTAACATTGTTTTTAAAATGTGTAGCCACCACTGAATAAAATAGTTCAGGTTTGGTCATCTTCCTTGTTCTGGCCAGTACATCACTGACCAGAACATGTGCCAAAAGCACATTTGGGGCAATTTTATATTATTCTAATACTACAGTTGTATTCAATCAAAATTCCATATTTTAAAAAATATTTTTTAGTTGTAGATGGACACAATACCCTTAATTTATTTATTCATATTTATGTGGTGCTGAGGATCGAATCCAGTGCCTCACATGTGAGAAGCAAGCGTTCTACCACTGAGCCACAACCCCAGCCCCAAAATCCATATTTTTATACACACATACACACATATATAGTTCATGATAGTTTCAAGTTTAACAAAAACAAAAAAAAAACTAGAAAAGAATATTATGTTAAACACATACATGCACCATAGATTCATTCTTCTGTTAGTCAGCATTATACACATATGTAAACAAACAAGCCCAGAATAATTGGTTTAAAATGTCATCAAGATAGTTCACTGAGCAGCATTTCTCATAGATTATGCTTTGATTCATCTGCAAATTTGTGTAACCAATGCAAACACAAAAGTATTTCCACCTTCAGATAGACTCTAGATTAAACCAAATTAAGTGTTTCCCTTTCTTACAAGACTTCTCAATGTATATGCTAATGATGCTAGTCTATGCTATGAAGTATTTCCCTAGACTTAAATCATAAAATCTATTATTCTTGGTGCAACACATGGGACCAGTGAATCCTACAGAGTAAAACTGAGAAATGTTGGCCTCAAATTAAACTGGAAAGAGGTGAATTTTTTTTAAATAATAATTTAACATTGATGTTTAGCTTCATTACTTACTTGTTAAATGACTTTGTTCCAGTAAATACAGAACTAATAGCAAAAGCTCTCTACCTTATTAACAGTAACTCTAAGAAGTTAATTAATACTTTGAGATCATCCTGAGGATTTGCTAATGAGCTTTCAAGGAATTAAATTCTCCTTTTGAACTGTTTTTTTTTTAAACAACCAATAAATACAATGAATTTTAGATTAGTAAGGAGTATAGTGATCAAATTATTATGTTGACTGTTTAGTTTACATGTTTATAAAAGCTTCTTAACGTGCTATCTGTTCTTAAAATTTTCCTTTTTCTTGCTTCTATTATAGAATAAAAATTACTTGCAAGTGAAATTCCCTGGGGCTACCACAGTCCATTGCCTTTTTGTGCTGCTTTATGAGGCTCCTACTGGAAAAAGAAAAGAATCTAAGCTAAAGCTGTGTTTGAGAAGAAAGCTTACAAATTTTACCTGCTACCTAATTTTGTACAAAAAAAAAAAAACACTTTTTAAAGGAGCCTCATGTTTAATTTGGAGCTTCTGACATTGAGGGAGAATAAGCTATTGTGTCTTTGTTTATTTCCATAGAAGGTTGTCAGTGAGGTGCAGCGTATGACCACTGTTTATCAGTGAATAATTGTGTCTTGCCTTGTTTGTTTTCCCTTTTTAACTTTGACGAATCAATTGATTAATTTAGAGCATCATGAACTCTAGATTTCATTAATGTAAGTATTCTGAGTTTGTTAGTGTATGGATAGAGCACTGCCTAATGGTACACTTCATTGCATTTCATTCATTTATTTAAAAATATATATTGTAACTCATTTATGTGATAGAAACTCTGTCAGCCATTGGTGTTACAAAGTTGATAACTGGGCTTGAAAAACAAAATTTCTGTAATTTTTAAGGCAAACAGAATATATGTTTGAAAAAATATATTCAGTATAATATAGTGAGTGTCTTATAAACTTATCATTATACTTAAAGCCTAAAAGGCAACTGAGAAAAATTTACCAAGGATGATATTCCAGAATCCGAACGTGAATGGAATGTTCTGTTCTTTGACAGAGCGGATGGAGGGTGAGTCTCACTTGGACCAGAATAGTAAGATGAATTAGATGGACACATATCTTGACCACTTGTGTTTTGCCCTGAGGAGCTGAGTGAAAGAAAATGTTTTAAGTGTTTATGCATCTCTCTTAAAGTCTTTAAAAGTAAATACCTATGTTTATAATAAAAACAAATTATAAGCATAAGCTTTTCCATTTGGAGAAGAGATAAATGATACTCAGGATTTTACCTAGACCTTAAAAGGATTTTTTCATCTGTCCTAGTTGTAAGCATAATTTTTTTTGGCTAATAGTCACTTTAGACAAATTATCCCCAGTGGTAAGGGTATCTATATGAACTGTGTGTCTTAGAAAATGAAACCTAAAAGTAGACACACAAATACACACACAGATACACACTCGCACACACTCACACACACGAGGTACTAAGAAGTCAGCCCTCATGTTGGAATATCATTCTTACTGAAGCTGCAGATTGGGCATATGTGAGTATCCCCAATCACTTAACAACTGCCCAATTATCCCTGTATTTCCATTTCCCATTTTTATACTGCTAAGATAGAAAATATCGTTTCTGCTGTCTGGTACTAATTCTTTGGCTTACTATTCCTCTTATACTTTCTCTTTCTCCTGAGCAGTAGTTGTAAGTTTTTTTTTTTTTTTTCTGTAACTGGTGCTTTGCATGACTTTAAGCCAGCTTTAAAAAACAATATCTAAAGATGATTTGTATTAAGTAAAACTAGGAATTATATCTCTCTCTTTTTCTCTCGATAGATTATTTTCTAGGCTTCAAGAATCTTAAGAGAGAGCATTCCATGTTTTATAGCACAGTTACTAGACTTCTATACCATTTTTGCTTAACAAAAAATATTTGTCTTATATAGTGAAGTTGCCTTCATTAAATACACTATAGAGAATTTTTTCATTTTTTTACTTAATGACTGAACTGATACAGTAAGAACACTTTTATAGACATTATATTCTAAAAATAACATCATCATCTAAAAACTACAAAATCATGCCATTAAAAATACACAACAACATCTCTATTATCAAGGAGAAAATGATTTCTCCATCTGCCATTAAACTAAAAAAATCAGAAATTTGTTTTTAAACATGTGAAGAAGTCAGAAAATATATGCCGCTCATATCTTTCCCACTTTAATAGTTTTTGATATTGTTTCTTGAAATTACCAATGAGCATCTTCTCATAAACACAAATTAACAAACATTAGAAAAACAACATTAAATTCTCTGAATATTACTCCTAGAGAAAATATATCCTGATGTCTATAACTGGAATTTTAACCACCAATTATGAGAAAAAAATTGAATGGAAATAGAATAATATACTTGAGAATAGACAGGGTATAAAAGTTTAATTGACTTTTTTAGTTCATTTGTTTTTATTGAAGTATACTAGCTATTTTCTTCCAAAATTAAATCAGAAAAATAAGAATAATGATCATAGCCAAATGGTGTCTTGTGATTCTAACTACAATGACGAGTGTTCAATGAGGGGCTGAGCTAAGAAAACAACTTGGAAGTCTCCCACTCTTTTTTTTTTTAAAGTGAAGTATGAGACCTAGTCTTATTTTGCTTATATAATCTCCCTAAAGTATGAGGGGAAAAAGTTCACATCATTAAAATATCTGATAAGAAAGATTCAGTTTAAATGAGGATTTTGATCTGGAGAGCCACTTATCAAGCTCAACAGCTGCACGCTGGGACTAAGTTTAAAAGTAAGCAAGTGTTATCTCGTCATCTCAGTTTAGCTTACATTAGATCTTTTTCTGGCTTATTTATTTATTTATGTGTGGTATTGGGAATCAAACCCAGGGCCTTGTCCTTGCTAAGCATGTGCTTTACCCCTTAGCCACATACCCAGTCCTATTTTTTTTTTCTGGTTTACACTAGAAGAACTCTTTGTGATGTTATTCTCACAACAGCTAGGCACTTACTAGAAGGTAACTAAAAATTTTTTATTAAATTATTTATTTATCCTAATTTATAATGCATGATGTCAGAATGAAATTCATTTCATATTACACATATAGAGCATAATTTTTCAAGTCATTGATTGTACACAAAGTATTTCCACTCCATTTGTGTCTTCATAAATGTACTGAGGGTAATGATGTCTAACTAATTCCATCACCATTCCTCTCCCCTTGCCCCCTCCCTTTCTCTCCCTTCCCTTTGCCCTATCTGAAGTCCCTCTATTCCTCTCATGCTCCCACCCATTGCCATTATGAGTCAACATCCTCATATCAAAGAAAACATTTGGCCTTTGGTTTGGGGGGATTGGTTTACTTCACTCAGCATTATATTCTCCAACTCCATTTATCTGTAAATGCCATGATTTTATTCTCTTTTAATGCTGAGTAATATTCCATTGTGTGTGTGTGTGTGTGTGTGTGTGTGTATGTGTATGTGTGTGTGCATACCACATTCTTTATCCATTCATCTACTGAAGGGCATCTAGGTTGGTTCCACAGTTTAGCTATTAAGAATTGTGCTGCTGTAAACATAGATGTGGCTGCGTCCCTGTAGTTTGCTGTTTTTAAGTCCTTTGAGTATACATCAAGGAATGGGATAGCTGGGTTAAATGGTGGTTCCATTTCAAGTTTTCTTTTCTTTTTTTAAAAAAATCTTTATTTTTTAGTTGTAGTTGGACACAATATCTTTATTTTATTTATTTATTTTTATGTGGTGCTGAGGATCAAACCCAGGGCCTTTCATATGCTAGGGGAATACTCTACCACTGAGCCACAATCCCAGCCCCATCCCAACTTTTCCAAGGAATCTTCATACTGCTTTCCAGATTGGCTGCACCAATTTGCAGTCCCACCAGCAATGTATGAGTGTGCCTTTTCCTCCACATTTTTGCCAATATATATTGTTGTTTGTATTCTTGATAGCTGCTATTCTGACTGGAGTGAGATGAAATCTTAGAGTAGTTTTGATTTGCAGGTATCTAATTGCTAGAGATATTGAACATTTTTTCATATGCTTGTTGATTGATTGTATATCCTCTTCTCAAAAGTGTCTGTTCATTTCTTTGGCCCATTTATTGATTGGGTTATTTGGTTTTTTGGTGTTAAGGTTTTTGAGTGTTTTATATATCCTAGAGATTAGTGCTCTATCTGATGTGCTTGTGGTAAAGATTTGTTTCCATTCTGTAGGCTCTCTGTTCACCTCTCTGATCATTTCTTTTGCCAAGAAGAAGCTTTGTAGTTCGAATCCATCCCATTTATTGATTTTTGATTTTAATTCTTGAGCTACAGGATAATACAAGTAAGTCTGTAGTTAGTACTATCCCTCCTTCCCTTCTCTTCCAGTTTTTTTTTTTTTTTTTTAAGAATAAGTTGAGGGGCTGGGGATGTGGCTCAAGCGGTAGCGCGCTCGCCTGGCATGCGTGCGGCCCGGGTTGGATCCCCAGCACCACATACAAACAAAGATGTTGTTTCCGCTGAAAACTATTCTATTAAACTATTAAAATTCTCTCTCTCTCTCTCTCCCTCTCTCACTCTCTCTTAAAAAAAAAAAAGAATAAGTTGAATAATGGTCAAGAGTCTCAGTTGAGAAGATTCTAACCAGTTAATGCCTAGTTAGACCTTAGATGACATTTAATTATACAATCCCTGAATTTCTTTTTTTATTTTTAAATTGTAGTTGGACAGAATACCTTTATTTTATTTCTTTATTTTTATGTGGTGCTAAGGATCGAACCTAGGGCCATGCATATGCTAGGCAAGCACTATACCGCTGAGCCACAACCCCAGACCCCAAATCCCTAAATTTCTATTCTCCTATTTCTCTGGATTCCTGCCCTCCTCAGTGATAAGGGGTGGTGGCTTTTGGTAAAAACCTCTAGAACATTCTCAAAATCTTCTGTGGTATGCTACTTCTATCAAAAAGCCCATATGGGATTTTTCTTCATTCTTCTTATTTGTTTTAGAAATCTCAGCATGACAAAATGTTTCTAATTCTTTGGATTAAAAAATGAAAATAAAACTAAGGCATCTTCCAGCTAGTGTAACTAACCCAAACTCCTGCTGTGTTTCACTGAAGTCAAAATTGTAAGGCCTGGGCTGGGGATATAGCTCAGTCGCTAGATTTCCTGCCTCACATGCACAAGGCCCTGGGTTCAATCCCCAGCAACATGACCACAACCCCTGCACCCCACCAAAAAACTTACAAGACCTGAGAGTCTCAGGAACCCGAGGAACTGTGAGGGCTGTGACCCTTGACTTAGTACCTCTAATTGTCAGTTGTGGATCTTTCAGATTCAGAGATGATACAGATTCAGTGTGAGTGATAGGTTCCATTTGTATTCATGTTGTAACTTTCTTGCTTCCGTTAGTAACATATTTATGCAGCTTTGTTGAATACTTGCCATAGGCTAGGCACATATTAATGGCATTACATGTATTAATTCGTTTAGTTGATCTAATCACCTAATGAAATGGGCAGCATTATTTTCACTTTGTAGACAAGGAAACTGAGGCATAGAGAGGTGGGGTGTCTTGCCCAAGTCACACAAATAAATGACTATGTGCTAACGACCAGGATTCAAATAAGAGTAAGATAAGCTGATGTGCTGCTTAAATAGCTGTAAAGCTCTATCATTATCAGGATGCAATTGTTATTAAGGGAAAATCATTACTATTGATTTTTCTTATTCTGATTACTCCACTTAACCATGTATAAATAATTTCCCAAAGAACAGAACCTGTAAATCTAAGCAGTTCTTATTTACTGAGAACAAAGGCCTTCTATAATAGAACTTCTGAGAATACCATTTCAGATAACATCACAACGTTTTTAAAACCCTCTCCTAACTCGCCTGCCCCTGAATAAAACCAGACACGTGCAGTTTAGTTGTTATATTGGTTTACTCATTTTTAATCTCTCTGCCTGCAGTGAACAGTTATCATAAATTACAAATCTAAACCTTTATGAAAGAGAAATTAATTTTATTAATGTTCTAATATAAAGCTGCCATGTAGAAGGTGCCAGGGCTAAAACTGTACAGCATTTGTCAGCCATGATTTATAGTATCTTTAAAAATAGGTGGCATTATCTGAATTGGCCATCTATTCTTGGTTTTTAAAGTATAGAATGACTAACAATAAGGAATCAGGTGAGCTGAGACTCCTGGATGAAAAACAACAATATAACTTATCCATTCACGAGCACCTTTCTGCAGAAGACTGCAACGTCCTTTACAATCAAGGATTTATAAGCCTCATAAATTGTCAGCAGCAATGGGTGCTATCTGTTTAATTAAAATGTCAAGTGGGTGATTATGTAACTTTGTAAGGCAAGTGAAGGAGGAAGTGAGATGGCCTAGTTCCTGAGGTGAAGCTGTACACTTGAGCTGAATAAAGTGACCTTGGGCACCTGTAAAACAGAAGGCCAGGGTGCCTCCTTGAAGACCCACAATATTATCAAAACAGCATTGAATATGACTCAGTTTCTAAAGGTTCCATTTGTATTCATGGCTTCACCATTTGGTGTATTTGGGAAGGAAGGGAGTAGGTTCAGTTTTAATTTTCCATTAGCAAAGGGCACTCTTTCCAATCCTGAAACATCTTCTCCCCAAACAAACAACCATTACTCTAGGTTCTCAAATCCAGTGAGATCTGACTAAAACTGGGCACTTTCAAGAGGTTCTCAAATCCAGTGAGATCCCACTAAAACTGGGCACTTTCAAGATATGAGCTAGAAGCAATTACAGTCAACTCTAGAGTATTACATTTGGATGAAAGGAGACACAAATTCAGCCTCTTTGATTGCATAGACCACTCTTCTTCATTTTCTTTTAAACTTAGAATTTCTGTCCTTCCTCTGACTATATTTTCTTCACTTGTAAATGGATAACGACTGTGCTACCTATATGCTAGAGATGGCAATAAAATAATAGAAAGTACTGTCAATGGAGTTCTTATAAAATCAGAAAAAAAAATTTCTAGTTTAAGTTGTTCATTTCGGAAATGCCAAATGAAATATGCCAGGTTTGAATTTGGAGATTTTTTACTACTTTCTGATAGCTCTAGATAATGTTTCTAGAACTAAAGCCATGAACTGAATAAATAATAATTCATCAGCTTTTCTGTAAAACTGTGTCTTATAGTTATTCCAAAAATATTTCAGCTACCCCAAAGCCTAAGATTTAAACAGACCCATCTTATATTATTTTGTTTGTTACCACAAAACAGTGACTTTAAATTTTGAAGAATATATAACTACAATTGTTTTTTTTACAATCTGAATGAGTCAAATTTTAATTTTGTATGTCCCATTTTTATTTTTATAAATTTTATGTATTCATTGCTCCAGCCTCATGCTCAGTCTTAAAAACATCAAATGGTTCCCATTTTAAGGTAAAAACAAAAGTAGAAGAACAATTACAAAATATCTTTAGAAAGAAAAGTTGTAAACTTCAGTAGCTAGTCATGGATTCACTGACATTCATGAAAGCAGAAGAAATATGCAAATACCAGAAACAACAAAGATAGAGGGACTGAAACAAGGATTGGATTTTGGTCTGATAATCTGATTTGTGGCTCTAATGAGCTAGTACTAGTCTTGGGTTGCTGGTAGTAGTAGTTTCATTTCAATCTGGCTAGTTGACACTCGGATTGCCTTTAAGTTGTTTCCTCTACTTTTTTCCTTGAAATTCACACAGGCTTTCTTAAAGAGTCCTGTGTATCTATGGACAAGCCATCACTAAAAGAGAAAGCCCAAGTCTCTGTGTTACAACATTAATCACAGGAATTGCATTGCATTTTTAACTAGCTGCCGGGAATCAGCAGTAACACAGGTTCCATGATTTTACATCTTTAAATAAACTTTCATCTGGTAACACTATCTAGGTTTGTTTGGCTTTTCTCTAAGTAATGACTAAGGTTACTTTTCATTTCATTTTCTTACCTTTGGGACATGTCTTGCAGGTGAAAAAAGTTCCTCTTGTCTTTGGAAAGTTATTTTTCTGAAGACATTTTTCATCATGTTCCCAGGAGGAGATCCAAGAGCTGTCCACCAAGAATCTGCAGCCACCTTTGGGGGTCTTCCACGGATTCACCGTGACCAAGGAGACAAGCTGTTACCTAGCAACGTGGCCTTTTAGAGGTATTGTTACCAGTCTCTTAGAGTTCATCAGAGGGATTCCTGTGCTTCTACAGCAGTGTTAAAAGTGAACACTGTTTACAGAGAGTTGGCTAAACTGTCATTTAACTGAATCTTCCTTACAGCAATATAAATGATAGAAATAAACCTCCACAGCATCCCTGAAATGTGCACTGTTTTCAGTCCCATTATTTCCTGAATTGTTTGTATCTAGACTGTGTTTTGCTGAAGTGGTGTTTGTGCAATGTGTCCCTCAGTATTAGGTTTCTTGCTCCTCTTCTATACTTTTCAGAACTAGAAGAATGAGCAAAAAGGAAGCATCTGATTCTTGCTTGAACTTTGCTCACATAAAACCCTTTTGAAGTAAAGGTAGGAAATTCTGCCTTGTTCACAAAAAAAAAAAAGAAATAATACATTTTTTTTGTTCCAGAGCAAATATCATATTATATTTATAATCCTTTATTGGTCCAAGTTTGCTCAGAGTATCTACAAAACAGACTGAATTTTTTTTAACTTCATGCACTGACAAAACAGAAATACTGTAAATTTGAAACTTTCAATGTCCTTCTCCTCAAATGCAAAGTTTTAGTGTGCTTTTGTGGACTGAGAAATTGCTGTTGGCCAAAACTACAGTGAACTCTTTCAGTCTTTTCTTGTTTCATAGAACAAGATCTTGAGAAACCATTTTACTCAAAATGTAGTCTTTAATCAAAAACATTTGTCATTTCTCAGAAAAATATCATGTTTTTCTTTTCATTCTTTTTTTCCTGTACAATAGTATCCATCTATGGACACAAATGACTCAGTTATCTTATGAGTGTGTTTCATAGAGAAATTGAAAAAAGAGAAGTTTCTCTTCATATTAAGTTTCTGTCAGAACTTCAATTTTATATACTAATGCTCCAGGCTAAAATTTAGCATAAAAATCTCCTGTGCTAAAAAATATATATATAAAATTTAACTTATTTTCCAAAGATCCACAAATTGATTTGTTCCTATCCAAGTTAGTATCATTTTTTAAAACTGCCAAAATTTTAAAATAGTAAGTCTAAATTTTCTGTGTATGTTCCCTATGCTACAGGCAGAGATGACAAATGTCAGACAATTCCTTAATTTTATCTTTTCTCAGTGTCCTAGGAACTTCCCCAAGTTCAAAAATTCTAGGCCAAGATTATACAAAAATGAATAAGATACACAAATCTCAAGTGGCCTTATCTTATCGTTTTCGCTCTGTAGCCCACAGCAACTGCTACAAATCCCCACTTGCTTCAGGTGGAAGCTGTGTGACCTCATAGTGGCTCAACTCTGACTTTGCTTAGAATCATGTTGAATGCATTTTTTAAAATCCAGTGACTAGGTCTTTTCTCAACCAAATAAATAAAACTGTCAGAAGTGAGGAGAGTCCAGCCATTGTCTACAGTCAGCTCCTCCACTCACTTGCACCTTCGTCTCTACGTGGTTCAAGGAATATGCACCTCCATGATGGCTGGTCTCACTCTACAATGTACATACAACTCCTCACCTTGAGGTCTTATCTGGAAACCACACTGGAGTCCAGATCCATTCTCAGTGTCCTCAGTCTTCCAGATGACTTTCATACCTATTCCCTTTTCTTCATCTTCCCTATTTTTTATCCCTATCCTATTCTCACCTAGTAAACAAAAAGAATTTCCATAAAGTATTTTGCCATCCATTTATCCACCTATTCTCATCTACCTCTTTAACAAGTATGTCTAATCATTACTTTATCTTTGTGACCAGATCCTACCCCCATCATCTCTAACTCAAACTATCAATCCAGAAATTTTCTGTCTCTACATTATCAATTTCTACTTTCTATTGGATCATTCCCACAAGGATATAGATGTGATATATTTTTCCCATTTAAAGCAAAAACTCTCTTTAGCTCTTCTCCCTGAAGACAGCTGAAGCTTCCATCCCAATGGATTACTTTACACTTATTACAGCATGTAGGAAAAGCATTAAAATTGTTGTCTATGGCTGCTGCCTCCAATTCTCTTCTTGATCTCTCTTGAACTAACTCAAATGTTTTCACTCTACTACTCCATTGAAGGTACTTTTGGCTGGATCATAAATAACTTCTGAGAGACTAAATCCAATGGTCAATTCCTAGTCCTTATTTTCTTGACCTACCTGTTGCACCTGAAACACACAGTTACTCTCTCCTCCCAGCATGCTTTTTATTTGACTTCCAGGACTCCGCACTCCACCAGTTTTCTTTTGACTTCATAGCTTCTTTTTCAGTGGCCTACTCCAAACCACAGTCTCTTAACACCTGTATGCCTAGAGCTCAATCTTTTGACTTCTTTCTCTCTTAACTCACTCCATTGATGATCTTATCCAGTCTCACAGCTTTAAAAACCATCTATATGCTAATGACATGACTCCAAAATTTATAACTCCAGCCTAGACCTCTCTCTCTTTATCTTCTCTCTCACTCATCCCAGATTCATATATTCACCTGCCCACTTGAAATTCCTCTGGGATGTCATATATGTATCTCAACCTAACATTTCAGAAGTCAATTTCTAAAATTCCTGTCCACATCAGCTGCTTTCATTTTTTTTCCATCTATTCAAAACAAAAATCACAGAATCCTCCACAACTATTCTTTGTCCCAAAGCCTACTGCATTCCTCATGAAATCCTATGAGGTGTTCCTTCACAGTATGTTCAGAATGGGACCCACTCACCCCTCCTGGCTACCAGCCTGAGATGCAACCCCACACTTTTGAATGTCATTGCAACCATGGCAACAGCAGTTGTACTGGGCTCAAACTTCAGGCCATCCCTCCCTATAGTCTGTTCTCAAACACAGCACTCATAATGATTCTGTTAAAATACAGTCACTCATCTGATCAAAACACTTCCATGATTACCCATCTCTCAAAGAATAGCATCCTTATAATGGATTACAAGGCAACCATTTATCTGATTTAAAAGAAACAATATCTCAAAATTATATTACCTTTTTCATTGTCCATAAAACAATCAATTTATTCAGTTAAAAATGACTGAAGTTCTTTAACAGCTTCCAAGTTGACTAATATCAGTTAAGGATGACCTAAAACTATCAACAGAAATATTAAATTCACTCTAAACCTTAAAAGTTGTCAAGCAAACCAAAGGACTACAGGGAAAAGACTGCAAAGTATGCAGGATGCAAAAGCACAGGTGTCCTATAAAGGGGCCATGTCTGAAACACAGAGCTAATGGAAAGAAAAAAGAAAGAAAAGGGTGAGAAGGAAACATCACCTTACCCAGCAAAGATGAAACAAAGTTGCAGATAGATGGAATTAGGGTTGCTGATATGGTTTGAATCTTAAAATGCCCCTGAAAAGTTCATGTGTTAAAGATTTGGTGTCCAGCCTATGGCATTATGGGATGGGGAAACTTTAACACTGAGGCCTAGTGGGAGGTCTTTCAGCCATTGTGGGGGTGCCATTTAAAGGAACACTTGGATCCCTGACTCTACTTATTCTCTCTCTCTCTCTCTTTCTCTCTCTCTCTCTCTCTCTCTCTCTCTCTCTCTCTCTCTCTCTCTCTCTCTTTTTCACTATTCCACCAGGAGCTAAGTGGGCTTCCTCAAAGATGTGCTCCTGCCATGCTGTGCTGACTCACCACAGGCCCCAAAGCAGTGGAACCTATGACCATGGATTAAAACCCCTAAAACTTGGAGCCAAAATAAACCTTTCCTCTTTATAAATTTATTGTCACAAATATTTTGTTATATAACAGAAATAGATCAACACAGTTACCAACAGTTTAAGATTGGAAGATTTCCCTTGGTTTTCTAGATAAGTCCAAAGCAGTCAAAGTGTCCTTAAATATATATATATATATATTTAAGGACATACATACACATACATATACATATATATAATATATTAAATATATAAAAGAAGAGAAAGAAGAGTCAGTGTCAGAGTATGCAATGGGAGAAAGACTCAACTGGCCACTGCAGGCTTCGTGATTGTAGGAGACCATGAGCCAAGGAATGTAGCTAGAAACTGCAAAGGCAAAAGAAAATTGATTCTCTTCTAGAACCTCTTGAAGATAGACTTGTCATCTACTTGATTTTGGCCAAGCAAAACCCAATTCTGAGTTTTGACCTCCAGAATTGTAAGATAATAATGTTTTAAGCAGCTAACATAGTGATCATTTGTTTCAAGCAGCCATAGGAAAATAATGCATCTCCCCACACAATTTCTTATTGAACCAGTTAAAAGCAAAAAACAAAAAACTCTGCTAAAGTATTTGACAGAAGAAGGCATCATTAGATTAGGATTCTATAAAATGGTTGTTACAAATAAAGCTGATGGAACATACATCTCTGTCTTTGTATAGATATATGCTTTTCCCTGCTCTCTGTTGAATATGTAGGAGTGGAATGAGAGGGGCATATGGGGGCTACATGGGAACTGCCAAACTGTTTCCCAAAGTGACTGTATGATTTGTACATTCCCACCTGAAGTAAAAGAGAGAACAGAATATGTTGATATTCAGTGGTTATAGCAATATTGGCTTAATTTACCCCTTTGCAATAGATGCATTGTACCTTTAATAGAAAACTAATTGATCAGAAGTGTAGAGGCCTATCTTCTAAACTTTTCATTATGTTCCACATTGAAACAATATTAGGCTTCTATAAAAATGAATAAAAATAAGGTATACAAGTCTGTATAGAACTACAGCAAAAAAAATAAAATAAAATAAATCAGAAAATGAAATGTCACACATAACTGCTAAGAAAATTTCTTATTCCCAGAAAACAAGTATATAAAAGAAAAAAAACTGTATTTGAGCCCTTCAACTGGAATTTAATATAAAGTCATGCATCACTTAATAATAGGATATGTTCTAAGAACTGTGTCACTAAGCAATTTTATCATTGTGTGACACCAAGTGTATTTCTACAAACTAAAATGGTTTTTACCTCACTATGTGATAGAATCTCTTGGGACCACTAACATGTAAGTAGTCCATCATTAACCAAAATGTTAGTATGTACTCAAAAAGGTATTATAACTATATTCAAGAAAGTATTTGAAGTATTTGAAAATATATGCTATGATTTGTATGTGGTTTGTGCCTGCCAAACTCATTGACACTTGACTCTCAATATAATGTTATTGAAAGATGGTGGGGCTTTTAGGAAGTCATTAGATTGTTGAGAAGGCTCAATGTCTTTCTCATTGGAATTCCCTGAGAGTGAGTTTTTCCTCTCCCCAGACTAGATTAATTTCATCAAGAGCAGATTGTTATGAAACCTCTCATGTTTTTCTCTTTTATACATACCCATTTGCCCTTCTAACCTCTGCCATGCTATGAAGCAGCATAAGGCCCTCACCAGATGCAGCCATCTGATCTTGAACTCTACAGCTTCCAAAGGCATGAGCCAAAATAAACCTCTTTTCCTAATAAATTACCCAGGCTCAGGCATTGTGCTATAACAACAAAAAAATAAACTAAGGCAATCTATTATACCATCCTTGAATTAGCAATTTAAAAACTGAGAAGAAAAATGGACAAAAAAATGGAGAAATGTAAAAAGAATAGATTGAAATGATTAAATAAAGATACAAAATCATCTCACAAAGAAGAAAAATTATAAAGTACTGAAGGAATAATAGACTCAAGCGACAAGTACTATATGAAAAATAATAAATTTACTGTGAAGAATAGTAAAGATAAAGAAAAAAAGAGAAAAGAAAAAAAGAATAGTAAACAGTATTATGAAGATTAATAAAATTCCAGTTTCTGACATGCCATCTTAAATATGTGATCAGGATTAATATCAGTATTAAGACAGATTGACATTAATGACTGATGTGTCACACTGAGAGAGGCACAACATCACTTGCATTGTGTTCTTGTCAAAACTACATGATATCAATCTAATGAGTGAACAACAGATTGCTAAAGTAATTGACAGAAGAAGGCATCTGTCAAAGGCATCTGCAAAACCATCACAGATTGGAAGACAACTTATGAAAAGTAGGCTCCCAGACTGGAACCTGGAACAAAAAAGAGCATTATTAGAAAACTATACTAATTCTTATAAGTCTATGGTTTATTTTATAATATTGTACCAATGTCTATTTCCTGATTTGGGGCAATGTGCTATGGTTATGGGAGATACTGGCATTAGAGAAGCTGGATGACAGGCATATAGAAACACTTTGCACTATTTTTTGGCACTTTTTAAAAACCTTTTTTATAACTTTATTTTATTTATTTTTTATGTGCTGTTGAGGAAAGAACCCAATGCCTCACCTGTGCTAGGCAAGCGCTCTACCACTGAGCTACAGCCCCAGCCCCTATTTTTTGTCACTTTTTGATAAGCCTAATATTGTTTCAGTGTGGAACATAATGAAAAGTTTAGAAGATAGGTCTATACACTTATGATCAATTAGTTTCCTATAAAGGCACAATACATCAATTGCAAAGGGGTTAAACTTTTTAGCCAATATTGCTGTTACAATTGAATATCAACATACTCTGCTCTCTCTTTTACTTCAGGAGGGAAAGTAAACATCATACAGTCACTTTGGGAAACAGTTTGGCAGTTCACATGTAGCCACCATATGCCCCACTCATTCCACTCCTATATATTCACCAGAGAGCAGAGAAAAGCGTATGCCCATACAAAGACAGAGATGTATCTCCCATCAGCTTTATTTGTAATAACCAAAAACTGGAAACAAATGTCAATGAAAATGTGAATGAATTGAAATTGTGGCATATCCATACAGTGAAATGTTACTCACCAATCAACAGGGACTAACTCTTGATATAAATGAAATTGAATTCATTGTGACAGAAATCAAATCAGTGTTTGCCTGGGCATGGGGGGACTGTGGGAGGGAAGGACAGTGGGATTACAGAGGTGCACTAGAAGAACTGTGGGTGTTGGATATGTGTATTATCTTGATAGTGGCAAAGTTTTCACAGGTGTATACAGAGGTCAAAACATCAAATTATTTTAACTGTGCAAAATTTATTATATGTCATTATACATTTGTGTGTATAGATATAGATATAGAAAGAAAGGAGGAGGAGAAAGAAGAAAAGAAGGAGAAGGGCACAGAGCTCATAAAGCAGGAAGAGGAGGAAGACAGTAATACACAGAGGAGGACAAGAAAAAGGATACGGAAAAGATAGGGAAGAGGAAGAGGAGGAAAAAGCAAGAAAGCAGAAGGAAAAGAACAGTAAAATAAATGCAGAGGCCTAATAGCCACACACATGTTTTAATCCCAAATATTTTGTGCTCATGGAAATAACCTTTTTCTCACTGATTGTTTTTATGACTTATGTAGGTTTAAACTTTAAATTGGGCTTACATAAATAGACTACTGCTTTGAGCTGTTTTATACATGGGTGATCAGATAAAGGGTTTATTTTTTTTGGTCTTGTTTTATGTTGCTTTTCTTTTTGAGATAGGTTTACTATGTGGTGCAGGCTGGTCTCCACCCCCAGGGGCTCCAGAAGTCCTCCTGCCTTAGCAGGACTGGGGATTCAGCCCAGGGCTTCACGCATGCTAGGCAAGAAGGGCTCTGCCACTGATTGACATCTTCAGCTGTTGTTGTTGCTGTTATTGTTGTTTGAGGGATGTTTTTGCTCACATTTTGAAAAGCCCCTGAGTACTTGACCCTCAGAAATCCTGCTAAATAGATGTGCATGTTTACTAGAGGTCAGGTCGATGCATTTTAACAGATTTAAAATTTCACCATGGAGTGGCATCCTCTTTAGAGTGCTCTGCAGATAGGTTGATTCATCTGAGCCCCCACACTCCCAAAACTGCAGGCAGAGTTGTATATTTGAATATTTTACAAATCAGTTTCTGTATAAGATTTAGATTGACAAAAAGCTTGTTCATCACGGGAAATTCCCTTAGAAATTTCCTTAGAAAAGGAAACCAAGGGATGGGGGGGGGGGACCAGGAAAGATTGAGAATATGGCACCAGGAAAGGTCAGACTTAATTTGTGGAACTCCAGTGGTGGAAGTAAAGGAGCATCAGAAAGTGAAGCATGAAATGAAGAGGAAATAATGAAAGTACCTATGGGTACCTACCAAGCAAGGTTACTGGGGAGGGCCTTACCAATCTCTGCTCAAATCTTTAAAACATGCAATGTATAATTTTCTAAGCTTTGCAAGCTTTTTGTGATCATTACCTGTTGCTTTTATAATCTATTTTAAATGAGGCAATTTTATAGAGCAGTGGCATTTCTAGCTTTGTGCTAACCATGTAAGTTGGACAGGAATTTGGGATGTATGGAGGGGATATCAGACACTCCGAAACAATCAATCCTGTTTTCTCCAAATTCTAAGTCCCAATCTGTTTTGAAACCATCAGACTAGTAAGGTGATTCTTACTTGCCATGACAAGGCAGAGTAAGTGAATACACTTAAGAAGAAACTGAATGTTCTTGCTCCTGGAGTTAAGATTTAGCCATTAACCCAATATGTATTTATTGAGGGACTGTGATATGCTGGGGGTTGTTTGGGGTTCTGAAAACAGAGTGGGGAACAAACAAAAACAACCTCTACTTTCATGGAACCACGTAGAGATCAGGAATTTCCGTGGTGTAGAAATGAGGCATCCTTTAAAAGCTCCTGGGTTATTGCGGGAATATTCAGAGATGAATGATTAGATTTCGAGAGCTATAAACTAGTCGATCCATCCTAATTTGAATGGACTAACTTGGTAGTAACTATGGATAGGTAGAAAGTGGCTGGAGGAGGTAAGTCACTGGTGGTGTGCCCTAAAAGTGTTCACCTTCTCTGTGATCTTTTTCTCTTTCTCTCTATGCTTTCTGGCCATCATGAATGGAGAAGCTGTCCTCTACCGTGCCTTTCTGCCATGATGTTCTGCCTCACCTTGGGTCCACATGGACTAAACTTCTGAAACCATGGGCCAGAATAAACTTTTGTCCCTCTAAGTTATTCTTGGCAGGTTTTTTTGGTCACAGTGACTAAAACCTAACATCAGCATCAAATGCTGACCCTCATTAATTACCACAATCTCTATATGATATTGTTATATTGGGTGATGATTGAAGAGATTATTGCAGAGTAAGGAGACTAATCTCATCTAGAAGTTCAAGTAATGGCTTTTATAAACAACTGACTAGCTAAGCAGTCTTCCTCTCTTCTTTCCCCCATGTTGTTCATTACCTACTGCTAATAACTGACAGCTACAGTAGGTTCCCTGTCTATATTTTTACCACATTTTATCTTTTCTATCGTGCTGAACAGGGACTGCTGTATCATCAGCATGAAGTAAGTATTGATTAAATGAGTGACTGAAAGTTTAAGTGTCCAAAGTCATCCTGCTGATATAAATGATGAAAATAGCTCATAGCTAGTTGACAGGTGGCCATGAAAGCTGGAGAACCCTTCACAGGATAATGACTGGGAAATGTTTATGCGTCCACAGATGTGTTGCTTATGGAAAACATTTCAAGAGGCTATTTCAACACAAATTCATTTTTAGTTCCCCCAAAAATCTGACCTGGAAGCTTCAGAAAAAAAGAAAGGTTTGTATTTCTTATACAAGTATAAAAAAATAGATCAGAAAACAAGGCCAAAAGTGAGAAAAATCCCATGGCATATTCGAGGCATAGATGGATGCCATTTTCCACTTTTTCAGTTTCCATTCTTCGGGAGTGACAATAGTCATGAAAGGAAGCTGGGTTTTGCTCTTCTCTCTTTCCTGTGATGTGAACAGTGATGTGCTCAGTCTACCAGAGTTCTGAGGATCTGGCCCAGGGCATACATTAGTCACTCTGTGGCAGAGTAAAACCAGTGAACTAGAAGTGTTTGGAGAGATTGACTTTCCTAATTAGGAGAGAGCAAAAATCTTTTCTCCAAGGTCTGCAGCCATACCAATTAAAATAAAGTAGGCTAAGAGAGCTAGAAATATAAACTGGAAGAAATTGTTTTCAAGTAATAAAATTAATAGAAAGTCTGAGATGGGTTAGGTTTCTGTTATTTTAGATTTGTATTAATATCCAGGCTTCATAGGCATCTTCTATCAAAATTATATCTGTGGGTGTGTTCAATATGTATGTACAAAATATAGTCAGTGATTTTTTAAAATTTAACTTAATTTGCTTATTATAAATTCATATTGTAGAGTAGTAGTGGTTTCCGATTTGAAGATTTTATAAATATGCAAAATTTTACAAATTCATTAATTGCTAACAGATTAGCAATTTTTTTCTTCCAAATAACGGAAATAAAAACAACAGGAGAGGCTGGGAATATAACTCAGTTGGTAGAGTGCTTCCCACACATGCACTAAGCCCTGGGTTCAATCCCAAGCATCACAAAAAACAAAAATCACTTCTGAAACAAACAAAAATTACCAAGTACTCTAAAAGGAAAAATACTACCCTAAAATGAAAAATGATTCTTGAGCAAACTCTTTATAAGAGTTGACTATGTTTTTTTTTATTTTCCTTATTTGCCCGTAGCTTTACTGTCATTAACTTGAGGACCAGGCTTTGGGTATTTGGGAGTGACAGCTCTGGAGTTCATTCAGAAAAGGAAAAACCCACAAAGGGCCATAGGGCACGTCATACTAATATAATCACATATTGCTGTATGATAGCATCACGTGTGCATGAAGAAAGGTTTTCTTGCTGTCAGATAAATAATGGGATGTTAACAACTCTTCCCTAGAGACCTAAATTATGAGCAGAGAGTATTTGGTTGAAAAAAATGTGAGGGAATAGGAAATGAATTTTTAGGATTGTCCTAATTCTGATTTGATAGCATTGTGGATTTTTAGAATATTAAAAATTTTTTCTCTTACAGGTATCATCTTATTTAGGCTTCCACAAACTAGCTGATCAGTTCTAAATATTTTCCTTTAATAAGCTAAATGTTAATGTAACTCACTTGCAAATGAAAAATATACATTTAAAAACATAGGATATGATATGTGCTAAGGCTTCCATGTTGTTTTGTGAAAGCCTTTAAAATATTTATGTCTTCCAATCCTAATTAATTGCTTCTTTTTTAAAATTTATTTTAATTAGGTATATATGACAGCAGAATGCATTTTGATTCATTATACACAATTTGTACACAATTGTAGCACAACTTCACATTTCTATGGTTGTACACGATGTAGCAAGGCACCATATGTGCAGTCATAAATGTAACTAGAGTAATGATATCCCTCTCATCCCACCATTTTTCCTACCCTTATTCCCCCTCCTCACCACTCCCTCCCATTTGCCCCCATCAAAGTTCCTCCATTTTTCCCAAGTCACTCCCCTTATGGATCAGCATTCACTTATCAGAGAAAACATTCAGCCTTTGGTTTTTGGGGGATTGGCTTACTTGACTTAGCATGCTATTCTCCAACTCCATCCATTTACCTGCAACTGCCATGATTTATTCTCTTCTAATGCTGAGTAATATCCCATTGTATATATTGTGTATATGTACTACAGTTTCTTTACTCATTCATCTATTAAAGGGCATTTAGGTTGTTTCCACAGTATCACTATTGTGAATTGAGCTCCTATAAACATTGATGTGACTACATACTATAGTATGCTGATTTTAAGTCCTTTGGGTATAGACTGAGGAGCAGGAGAATGGGGTCAAATGGTGATTCCATTCCAAGTTTTCTAAGGAATCTCCATTCTGCTTTCCAGATTGGCTGCACCAATTTGCAGTCCCACCAACAATGTATGAATGTGCCTTTTCCCCCACATCCTTGCCAACATTTATTGTTGTCTGTATTCTTGATAATTGTTATTCTGACTGGCATGAGATGAAATCTTAGAGTAATTTTGATTTACATTCCTCTAATTACTAGATTGAACATTTTTTCATACATTTGTTAATTGAATGTATATCTTCTTCTGAGAAGTGTCTGTTCAGCTCCTTAGGCCATTTATTGATTGGTTTTTTTTCTTTTTTTTTTTTTTTTGGTGTTAAGTTTTTTGAGTTCTTTATATATCCTGGGGATTAGTGCTGTAACTGATGTGTGTGTGTGTGTGTGATAAAAATTTGCTCCCTAAATGTAGCTCTCTCTTTACCTCATTGACTGGTTCTTTTGCTGAGAAGAAGCTTTTTAGTTTGAGTCCATACCATTTATTAATTATTGATGTTATTTCTTTTGCTTTAGGAGTGTTTTAAGAAAGTAAGAGCCTACAGGAGATCCAAAATCGTGGAATAGAGATCCCATTACTGGCTGCTCTGTGGCATGAAAAGCAGATAGGTAGCTTCTCCATAAGGTCTCTTCTAGATGGAAGACAAAATCTCAGAGAGAGTGAGAGGACCCCTATACAGTAGATTTTCATAGAAATCACCAGCGCTGCGACCATCTGCACAGAAATCAGAGCCTCTGGGCTCAAGTAAATCTGTGGACTCCAGACCCAAAGCCTGCAGTTCCAGCTCACACACAGCTCACAAGCAGCTTAGCAGAACCACCTATAAGTACCTTTGCAGAACTCCAGACTACACTCCATTCCCACACAGGTCACTCGGCTGCTACCTATCCACAGCACAAGGCCATCACCCAGCTCCCTCCACATCACCAGACACCAGGGACTGGAAGCAGACCGACTGCATCTTGGAAAACCTTCCTCACCATTTTTTGGTGGGTGTGGCTATCAGATTGGATTGTCATCTGAGCAGGTACCTGATGTCCAATCCACCCCCCATTGGCGGTAACTCAGAACAGTGACCACCCAACACAAGAACAGCTCTCAGTTGGACAGGAGCGCAATGCAAACAGGGCACCGCCCACCTGGTGTGAGCCTAGGGGTGAGAGGTCCTGCAGTTGGAACCTGATAAGTAAGAGAGGGGAGGGGACTAAAGTCTAGAGCATAACAGAGAGACCAGGATCTGGGAAATTTCCAGGCAAGAGGGAGAGACGATACCCAGGGCTCAAGTCAGATGAGTGGTCACACAAAAGACCCATGAGGTGCCATTTTCGGCTTGGACTGGTGGGCGGTACTCCCCACTTCCAGACGCTCCACACCAGGTCCAGTCTTTACACCCTGGTTACCTAGACACCTACTGGATGAGACAACCCCACCTACTGGATAAGAGAAAGAAACGGATCTCTAAGAGTTTCTTCTTCTTCTTCTTCTTCTTCTTCTTCTTCTTCTTCTTCTTCTTCTTCTTCTTCTCCTTCTCCTTCTCCTTCTCCTTCTCCTTCTCCTTCTCCTTCTCCTTCTCCTTCTCCTTCTCCTTCTCCTTCTCCTTCTCCTTCTCCTTCTCCTTCTCCTTCTCCTTCTCCTTCTCCTTCTTCTTCTTCTTCTTCTTCCTTCATCTTCTACCCTTCTATCCTCTGGCCCTCACATCCCCAACATATGTAAAAACCAAGAATTTTGCATGAAATAGGACTCTGAGGACTGCGTCACCTGAATAATATAATATAGAGGAGTTGCATAAGCCCCCCTTTTTTCTTTTTCTTCTCTCTTTTCTTTCTTTCTTTCCCTTTTTTCTTTCTTCTTCCTTCACCTTCCAAATTTTACTATTTTTACATCCTGCATTTTTCTAAATACATGGTGTGTCTGTTTTATGTACTCTACTGTCTTCCCACATAATTGTTTACCCCAAATTACCTCCTATCTACTCTCCTGCTACAAATCTTCTTCATTAGATTTCTCCTTCACATTTCCTAAGATATGTTAACCATATACCCTCACATTCTCTCCCCTCAACATACCACCCTACACCTGACCCCCATTTCATTGTTCACCTCCAGAAACTGTAAACCTTTTTATGAAACTACTGATTATATTTTAAATAATAATTGAGTCCAAATTTTCTCAACATTGAGACTAAACTGCAAATGTCTTAATAAAAGCAATTTATTCATAGGTGATATATGGTTGATATAGGGATCTGTTAACATTGTCCTTCCCGACAAAGGAGAGATCTTGGAACCCTTCAAGAGCACTACAAATCTATAGGGTAAAATCAATGACACACCAGATCCACAGAGCTGGAAAGGAAGAAACATGAGCAACATGAAAAGACAGGGGAAGAAAGTGCCACAAACAAATCAAGACAACTCATCATTAGAAGCATTGGCAGCTATAGCATAAAAAATTACAGAGAAAGATTTAAGGATATACATGATTAAAATATTTTGGGATGTCAAAGAAGATATAAGAGGACAAATACAGGCAGTGAAAGATCACTTCCACAATAAGCTACATAAACAAATCCAAGAAGCAAAAGATCACCCCAACAGGGAGATAGAGGTTTAAAAAAAAAAAAACCGACAAAAAAAAAAAAAAAAGAAAACAAAGAGAAGAAAGTCAGGGCCTAATCCAACATGATAAAGATTTGAATCTACTTTTTCCTCTATTAGGTGCAGGTCTCTGGTCTAATTCCTAGGTCCTTGATCCACTTTGAGTTGAGTTTATGCATGGTGAGAGATAGGAATTTATTTTTATTTTGCTGCATATGGATTTCCAGTTTTCCCAGCACCATTTGTTAAAGAGGCTAACTTTTCTCCAATGTGTGTTTTGGTGCCTTTGTCTAATATGAGATAACTGTATTTATGTGGGTTTGTCTCTGTGTCTTCTATTCTATACCATTTCTCTACATGTCTATTTTGGTGCCAATACCACGCCATTTTTGTTACTATATCTTTGTAGTATGGTTTAAGGTCTAGTATTGTGATGCCTCCTGCTTCACTCTTCTTGCTAAGGATTTTTCCAAATGAATTTCATGATTGCTTTTTCTATTTCTAGAAGAAATGACAATGAGATTTTAATTGGAATCACATTGAATCTGTATAGCACTTGGGTAGTGTGGCCATTTTGACATATTAACTTTGCCTATCCAAAGTCTTCTTCAATTTCTGTCTTTAGTTTTCATTATAGAGGTCTTTCACTTCTTTTGTGATTCCCAAGTTTTTTTTTTTTTAGGCTATTGTGAATGGGGTCATTTTCCTAATTTCTCTTTTGGAGGACTCATCATTGATGTATAGAAATGCATTTGATGTGTGAGTATTGACTTTATATCCTGCTACTTGCTAAATTCATTAATTAAATAGAAGTTTTCTGGTGGAGTTTTTCAGATCTTTTAAGTATAGAATCATATCATCAGCAAATAATGATACTTTGAGTTTTATTTTCCTATTTGTATCCCTTTAATTTCTTTTGCCTGTCTAATTGCTCTGGCTAGAGTTTCAAGATCTATGCTGAATAGAAGTGGTGAAAGAGGGCATCCATATCTTGTTCCACTTTATAGAGGGAAAGCTCCCAATTTTTCTCCATTTAGAATGATGTTGGCATTGGTTGTGGATAGTTAGTTTTTATAATGTTGAGGTATGTTCCTCCTATCCCTAGTTTTTCTAGTGTTTTGAAATGAAAGGGTGATGCAGTTTGTCAAATGCTTCCTCTGCATCAATTGATATAATTATATGATTCTTATCTTTAAGTCTATTGATGTGCTGAATAATATTTATTGATTTCCATATGTTGAACTAACCTTACATCCCTGGAATTAGCCCCACTTGATTTTGGTGCACTATTTTTTAAGTATGTTTTTGTATGTAATTTGCCAGAATTTTATTGAGTTTTTTTGCATCAATGTTCATCAGGAATATTGGTCTGAAATTTTCTTTTGTTGATGTGTCTCTGCCTTGTTTTGGTATCAGGATGATACTGGTTTCATAGAATGAGTTTGGAAGGATTCCTTCCTTTTCTATTTCTTGGAATAATTTGAAGAGTACTGGTATTAATTCTTCTTTGTAGGTCTTGTAGAACTCAGCTGTGAATCTATCTGGTTCCAGACTTTTCTTGGTTGGTAGGCTTTTGATGGCTTCTTCTAATTCCTTGCATAAAATTAATCTGTTTAAATTGTGTATGTCCTCTTTGACTCAGTTTGTATTGATCATATGCCTTTAGAAATTTTTTGGTGTCTTCAAGGTTTTCTATTTTACTGGTGTATAAATTTTCAAAATAGTTTCTAATTGTCTTTGTATTTCAATAGTGTCTGTTGTGATATTTTCTTTTTCATCACAAATTTTAGTAATTTGAGTTTTCTCCCTCCTTCTTTTTGTTAGGATGGCTAAGGGTTTATCAGTTTTATTTATTTCTCAAAGAACCAGCTTTTTATTTTGTCAATTTTTTAATCATTCTTTTGTTTCAATTTCATTGATTTCCACCCTAATTTTAATTATTTCCTATTTCTACTACTTTTGGAATTGGTTGGTTCTTTTTCTATGGCTTTGAGATGTAATATCAGGTCGTTTATTTGTTGACTTTTTCTTTGTTTAATGAAAAATGAGCTTAATGCAATGAACTTTCCTCTTAGCACTGCCTTCATAGTGTTCCAGAGATTTTGAGAAGTTGTATTGGAGTTTTCATTTACCTCTAAGAATATTTTTATCTCCTTCCTGATGTCTTCTGTTATGCATGTTCAATAGCATATTATTTAGTCTCCAGGTGTTGGAGTAGCTTCTCTTTTTACTCTTATCATTGATTTCTAATTTCATTCCATTATGATCTGATAGAATGCAGGCTATTATCTATTTCTTTAAATATTTGCTAAGATTTGCTTTGTGGCGTAACATATGGTCTATTTTGGAGAAGGATCCATGTGCTGCTGAGAAGAAAGTATATTTGCTCATTGATCGTTGGAATATTCTATATGTGTCTGTTAAGTCCAATTTATTGATTGTATTATTGAGTTCTACAGTTTCTTTGTTTAGTTTTTGGTTGGAAGATCTATCCAGTGGTGAGAGAGGTGTATTAAAGTCACCCAGTATTATTGTGTTGTGGTCTCTTAGGTTCTTGTATATGAGAAGGGTTTGTTTGACATACATAGATGCCCTATTGTTTGAGGCATAGATATTTATGCTTGCTATGTCTTGTTGATGTATGAATCCCTTAAGCAGTATGAAATGTACTTCTTTATCCCTTTTCACTAGCTTTGGTTTGAAGCCCACTCTATCTGATATGAGGATGGAAAGCCCTGCTTGTTTACATGGTCCATGTGATGTGAGTGGTACATTTTTTCCCACTCTTTCACCTTAAGTCTATGGAAGTCTTTTCCTGTAAGATGAGTCTCTTGAAGGCAACATATTATTGTTGTTGTTTAATCCAATCTGTCAGTCTGTGTCCTTTAATTGATGAGTTTAGGCCATTCACATTCAGGGTTATTATTGAAATATTATTTGTATTCTTGGACATTTTGATTTATTTTGGGTTTTTAACTTGACTTGGTTTCTTCTTGACCTTCCCTTTAGTGTAGTTCCTCCCTTTGCTGTTTTTCATTGTTGTTTTTCATTTCCTCCTCCTAGAATATTTAGCTGAGGATGCTCTGTAGTAGAAGCTTTATTCCTGTAAATTCTTTTAACTTTTGCTTATTATGAAAGGTTTTTTTTTATTTTTCATCAAAAATGAAGCTTAATTTTGCTGTATATAAGATTCTTGTTTGGCAACCATTTTCTTTCAGAGGTTGGTATACATTGTTTCAGGATCTCCTGGCTTTGAGAGTCTGGGTTGAAAATCTGCTGAGATACAAAGTCATCTCCTTTTATAGGTGATCTGATTTCTCTATCTTGTGGCCTTTAAGGTTCTATCCTTATTCTGTATGGTAGGCATTTTCATTATAATGGGCCTTGGTATAGATCTGTTGTGATTTTGTACATTTGGTTTCCTGTAAGCCTCTTGTATTTGATTTTCCAATTCATTTTTCATATTTGGAAAATTTTCTGATATAATCTCATTGAAGAGATTGTGCATTCCTTTAGTTTGAATCTCTGTGCCTTCCTCTATCCCAATAATTCTTATATTTTGTCTTTTGATGCTAATCCCATAATTCTTGGATGTTCTGCTTGTGGTTTCCTACCATCTTCACTGTGTGGTCAACCTTATTTTCAAGATTGTATACTTTGTCTTCATTTTCTGCCATTCTATCTTCCAAGTGATCTAGCCTATTGGTGATGCTTTCTATTGAGTTTTTTATTTGGTTTATTGTTTCCTTTATTTCAAGGATTTCTGATTTTTTTCCCTGAGAATCTGTATCTTTTTCTTGAAGTAATCTTTTGCTACCTATATTTACTCCCTTATCTCTGTTGGTGTGATCAATGGTTGCCTGTATTTGCTCTCTTATTTCCTTGTTAGAGTGATTAATTTTTGCCTGTATTTGCTCATTTAGGTCATTCTTTAATTCACAGATCATTTTAATTATGTACATTCTTAAATCCTTCTTTGACATTTAATCAACTGTGCCATCCATGGATTCTGTTACTGTAGTATCCTGGTTTGTCTGGGGGCACTTTCTTCCCTTGTTTTTTCATGTTGTCTATGTGTCTTCCTTTCTTGCAGTGTGGATCTGAGGTATTATGGTTTCTACTCTATAGTTTTATAGTATCTATGCAGATTATCTGTACCTCACCTTGGTTTTGGGCTTCCAGAACCTGCCACTGTCCCATGATGGATGCTACTGCAACTAAAGGTGGTGGCAGCCATAGCAGAAGTAACTCAAGATAGCAGTGGGGGTGTCCCAAGATGAATGCAACCACTTTCAGAGATGGGGCTGAAAGGGTGGGCCTTACAATGGCTTTGGGCTCCCTGTTCTGAGATGCAGCTGTCTGTTGTTGCAAGGTGAAGGCTACTGCATGGGGAGGGCTATGGCAATGGGTGTAGTGTCCCAAGATGGAGGTGAGCTAGTCCTGGGCTTCCAGGTGGGCCCAGGGGGTGGTGCTGGGCCTAACCTGGGCCTGGGCTCCTACAGGGAAGTGGGTGGTGGTGGCAGAGGCAGCCCTGGGCTGGGACCTGAGCTCAGGTGTGGATCTACCCTGAGTTGCTTCTTCAGGGAAAGAGAGATTAATTACTAAGTGTCTGATATGTAATGAGGTCACCATGTGCTCAATACTTCTTTTACTACACTCTAACTTGAATTTCCAAATTTAGTTGGCCTATGTCACATCACCTTTCAAGAAACAGCTTATGCCTAGAAACTTATAATATTTTTGTTACTTTCCATTTTAAAGTTGATTCACCTCTCATTACCAGTAAAACCCCAGTGCTTATTGACAAGGCCTAAAAATGAGACCCTATTTCTTACTCTACTGTGTTGAATATCCTTCAGACTAGTAACCAGCCTTTTGTCTTTGGAGACTTATTTATTTATTTTTATTATATAGATTTTATTGTATACATATTAGGTGTACCATTTAAAAAGAATGAAAATCCTACTCTCGAAAATATAAGACAATAAATAAAACAAAGATAGTATATAAATGGCATGCATCTTAGACCAAATATGTGATCTTCACATCCATATTACATAAGTAGTTCAATTGTTATTTTATAGTTCATTTATTTGAAACTGTAGAGTGATGTAGGATATATGCCACTTAAATATTAGTTCAGGGCCTTAGAAAACAAGTTTGTTGGCGGTGTTTATATATGGGGAAAAGAAAACTGTTCACTGTATGTAACTATCATGTCTAAGGGCTCATGATTTAAGAAAAGAAAGCTGTGTAAGACTTAATTATTTCAGAAATATTACCTACATTGAAATGACATTTCTTAAATATACATTCCTGCTGGGCATGGTAGTGTATGCCTGTAATCCCAGCTGCTTGGGAGGCTGAGACACAAGGATCATGAGTTCAAAGCCAACCTCAGCAACTTAGCAAGGCACTAAGCAACTCAATGAGACCCTGTCTCTAAATAAAATACAAAATAGGGCTGGGGATGTGGCTTAGTGATTGAGTGCCCCTTAGTTCAATTCCCAGTATACACACACACACACACACACACACACACACACTGCATCCTGAACTCCATTCTAATTTATAAACTCTCAAGTGAAGATATGGGAGCTGAAATTTTAATATAATCCAGCTATAAAAGGAACTCAGACTAGATTTAAAGTTTCTAATATTCACTAAATTTGGCACTTTTTCATACACAAAGTACTTTCTCTTAGAAATGGGGTATTTAATTAAACTTCCTTTTTAATAACCTCAGCTACAATGAAATACAGAGGCCAACAGACTACACATGCAGATTCTCTATTACAGATAAAAATAAATAGTGAAGAGCTATAGGCAGTTCAAGGGACACAACATAGTACAATATTCTACAGTCTAGGTAACATAAATTTCGTGGAAAAGCAATCTAAATCTTATATGTGTTTATATTTGAAAGGAGTCACGCTACACATTATAAATTTGAACTTTTTTATGATAGGGATTGAACTCAGTGGCCTCAGGCATGCTCAGCACACACTACACCACTGAGCTCTATTCCAGTCCCAGTTTTTTACTTTCATAATAATTAAATTAAGGCAAAAATATTGTCAATGTTCTGTTTAAAGGCAGGGAGGTACATCATAAAGTTTTAAAACATGTCAACATTAAACATATACTTTTATCTAGGACACCTCATTTCCTGATGATGCATCATTACTGTACTTATATTTAGTAAAGTGAACAAGCTACCATTATGACAAAACCTATTTATATTTAAGGAGCACAAAATTCACATACGTTAAAGAAAAACTCAGTCTGTTGAGATTGATAAGGCAGGATTAGTTTCTTGATGCATCGAAGGAAAACTCCTATATAACATGAACACTAGTAAAGAAGCTCACTGCCATGAATACTTAGAATCTTTGCCAACTATAGACCTAAAGGAAATAGAAAGCCACACAAAACAAAGGAAACCAAGGAATAATAAAAAGCTTCATTCCTCATTGGAGCTTTATTTCTCTTCTGTATCAATCTCAGAGTACATAGGGCACAGTGCTGCATGAGGGCAGCATATGAAAACCTTGGTTTTACCTTCCAGCTCTGGCAACTGTTCCAGTGAAGACACACAAGGATAATGGTCTTTTAACATATCTGATAATTTAGAAATCTACTCTTGAAGATGTCGAGAACGTCTCACTGGTGTTAGAAGCTTCAGCTCCTTAAATGCAGAATTTGTTTCATCAGGTTGCATCTTCTTTTTTATACTTTGCAAGTATGGTGATATATATATATATATATATATATATATATATATATATATAGACACCAAATTAGTTTTATTGGAAGACAGGGGTGGGGGTGTTGGGGGGGTGCTCCTGTAGAAGGTTCACCACCGTTCCGGAGAAAGGGGCGGGCCAGGGAAGTTGTCTAGATACATTATATTTAATTAAGCAACTTGTTATAGTTTCTGTATCATGGGTTTTAACATCATTGGTTAGATCTTTCATTTTGTCATCTTGTTCCTTTTCATATTCTTTAAATACCACATTTCTATGATGTGTATTCTCCATTTCTGGTTTTTCTGGCTCTAGGTTATCACCTATGTCTTCAGTGTTAACTTCTTGAACTTGTTCTTTGGATGTATAAGACTCAATATTTTCTCCCAAATCAACTTTTTCTTGACTCTTCATTTTTAGAATATCCACAAGGCCATGTCACATCTCTTCAATAGACTGAGCCCCTGCCAGAATGGCCTTCTCTTAGATTGAGATAATATTTTCAGTAGAACTTGCAATTGGCTCAATACAAACAAGACATATCTAATATTTTACAAGTGGTTTTGGCATCTGGAATATTTTTAATTATGACATTCAGTGTAACCAATATTTCTTCTTTTGGGCTTCCCTTATTAATCAGGTTCAGGCATTCAGAAATTGTCTTATTTACTTGCTCAGTAAATAACCTTTGTTCATCTTCTTCTGCCATGGTAGTCCAAAAGGACCCAACTGGTTTTTCGTTTTTGTCCTTTAGTCGTGGGCTGGGTAACTACTGAGCCCAGGGGCCTTTTTAGTACTTTTCCTTTGCCAATTTTCTACTCACTCAGACAAGCTCATTTTTCTTTTCTTTTCTTTTTTTTTTTATTAGTTGTGCATGACAATACAATGATCTTGACATATCATACATTTGAATGAAATGGGGTATAATTTCTCATTTTTCCAAGTGTACAGGTTGCAGAATCACATTGGTTATACAGACACATATATACATACTGCAATACTAGCGTCTATTTTATTCTGCTGCCCTTCCTGTCCCCCTCATTTTTGTTTTCAGTTTCAGAATTTTTGCCTCTCCTTGGACTTGGTCCTTAGATGTCATCACTTTTGGGGTTCTAGGAATTCAAATCGGGCCTTCCAACTCAGGGGCAGCTGCAGGTCCTGGTACACAGCCAGGGATGCGACTCCATCTTGAACACTTGGGTATTGCGCAAGTCGCCACCATGCCTCACCCCCGCCTTGTGTTTTAATTTGAGCTATCTAAACTGGTAGAAGTAAAAGGTGCCCAGTACTTTTACTGTTTCTGAAGTAATTTTTAATTACCTGAAGCTACTGGGTAGCCTGGTAGTTCTGAGATAAGTAATTAAAAAGGATTGTGACAATAAGTAGTAAAGGAAAATATAAAATTATATTTTTAAAAATTCATAATCATTTCTTCAATGAATTACATGGTTCATTGTTGACTATTTCCTAGTGGCAAAATTTGTCCTCATAGATATGGTCGATGAGGCCAAAATGCAAATGTCTCACTGCTTATTAAATCATAGGATAAATCAATTTTTATAAAGAGATCTCATCTAAATTTAGATAAAATTATGTTCAAATTGATTAAAAATTCAATCATGGTTCATTAGAAGGCATTTCAACTTCTGCTGTGTATTCTAAGCTATACTAGGTAATAGAAATACAGTAGAGAACAAGTCATATTTCTTCCAACATATTGTAAAGGCAAAATAAATGGTAGGAAATTATTAATTAGCATAAAAAGTCTACAAAAAAAACCCTACTACAGAACAGGATAGAATCACTTAGAAGGAACACTTAATCTCTTGGGGTGGACCAGGGCTAGAGCAGACTTTCTGGAAGAAACTTTCTCAGGAACTGATACCTGGAGATTAATTCAGGAGTCAGGGAGGCCAAGAAAAGGCAGAACTAGCCAAAAGCTGGAAAGAACATTGTGTTTAAGGGTCTTGGCAGTTAGTGTGCCTAGGGTTTTGAAGGAAAAAGAAAATTACAAGTGAGGGAAGAGGCTGAGGACTCAAGCCAAAATCTATGAAGAGCTTATAGACAGGGTAACAATATAAATTATCATCAGAATCAGGACGTTTATGAGACACTTTTAAAAGGGGCACTAACTGATAGGACCCTGTAGCTAACAGGCTCAATACAATTCAGACAATCGGGGATATATTCTTACCCCCAAGGAATTTAGCTTGATCTTGACATAAGTGAGAACCATTAAGGAGTTTTAATAAAGAGAGTATTATGATATGGTATGGATGTTAACAAGGTCAGATGATCACATCAGAGAAATGGATTGAAAAGAGCAACATTAGAGGGCAGAGGGAGTGTAGGAAAGTTGCAGAAGTTCAGTAGTTGTACAGAGAGGATAAGCCCAGAGGAATTTAGAAGTGATCATTGACAAGACCTACCAGACAGAGAGGAGGAAAAAACAAAGATGACCTTTAAGATTTCTGACATTAACAACTAGAAGAATGGTAGGATCATGCACTAAAATTACAGCGGAAAAAAAATGAACCCACTTTTAGAATGTGTTGGGTTTGAGAACCCTCAAGGACATCAATAGAACCTCTGGCAGATGCATCTCAAGAGAGTGACAAATGCAAATTAGGGATACAGATTTGAGAGGTGTCAATAGTTGTTGTTTTTTTTTTTTTTTTAAGAATGGGAAGCATGGGACTGAATCTGATTGCATAGAGAACATATGAAGACCAACCCTTGAGAAATACTAACATTTAACAGATGAGGAGAGGAAAAAAGAGAACCCCTAAACAAGACTAGTAATGATTATAGAAATGGAGACCAAAAAGTAAGAGAGTAAGTGGGATGCTTTCAACACCGAGTGTGTTACAGGGAGACATCAGAACTGAAAAAGGCATTAAGATAAGGATAAGATCCTCTAGAGATCTTGTTAAGAGCAAATGTAATGACATTAATACAGAACTCAGAATGACAGAGGGAAGGAGTAGATGATAGGCAGTAAAGATAAAGCAGAGTTCTCAAGATCTTGAGCTGTAAAGGGGAAATGATGCACACTTCTCACCACTTCAGGGGCTGCTAGGCAGGAGCCAGACCCAGGAAACAATGAAGGAAGGTGAGTAATTGATGGAGGGTAAACTAGGGAGATTAGAGACTAAGGATCCAGAGTTAAGATTTAATGATTTTTCTTAGATATCCCAGATGGACAATTCATCCATTATAACAAGAAAAGAGAAATAAAAGAAAATGTGTGAGTACAGGCACATTTCTAGTTGTGATAGAGAAATTGGGAGAGCTCACCTCCCTAAGGCTTCACTTTTCTTGGGGAAGAGGTGAGGCTTTCAGTTGAGTGGGAGAGAGAGTGTGAGTAGAGAGAACATTTTCCTAGCAAAGAATGACTTTTTTGTTTTGTTTTTGTTTTTACATACTGAGGATTGAACCTAAGTGTTCTCTACCACTGAGCTACATCCCTAGTCCTTTCTATTTTGAGACAAGCTCTTGCTCAAGCTGGACTGGAACTCATGATCTTCTTGCCTCAGCCTCCCAAGTACAGGGGATTATAGGCATGTACACCAAGCCCAGCAAGAATAATTTAAATTTAAAGTAGTGATCCTCAAATAGATTTAAAATGAGCACTTATGAAAATTCTTTAGCTCTATGAGTAAACTGCTAAGATGTTACAATTAGGTCAAGGGGGACTGTATAGAACAGGTAAATTTATGAGTTGGAAAATGAATGTTGAAAATGTAGGCAAAACCAACATTTTCCATAGCGAGTGAGAGAATACAATTGAACTTTTATAAAAAGAATTTGCATGTAATATCTACAGAGGAAAATTATTCTGCAATGTATAAGTTATATATAAGATATAGAGTTGCAGAATTCCTATCATCAAACTCTAATCAGACAACAAAGAAAGGTATGTTCTAGACAAGTGTCCAGGAAAACTACTGTCTACAGGATCATGATTGCTTTTTGTAGGAGCTGTGGTCCAAGAATGGTTTTGACCTTTTTTTTTTCCTTTTTATTAATTCTTTGTGTTTATACCTAATGTTAGGATTCATTTGGACATAATTATAAAAACATGGAATATAATTTGCTCTAAGTCAGTCCCAGTCCTTCCCCTTCCCTCTTCTTTCTCCCCCATTTCCTTCCCTCTACTCTGCTCTCTTTCATCAATGTACTTGTAGTTTTGAAAGGTTTGTAAAAACACAGCAAATAGGTAACAAAACAAGAATATGAGATTATGATATAATAAGAAATGAGATATGTATTTGATCTCTATCCCCAGTACCTCACACAAAAGATCTTAAGACACTTATAATTTCCTGAGTGACAAAGGTGATAGGCACATCATTTGTTATAATATGAGGTCTTAATTTCTAATTTCTGACACCAGAGCTTCTAAAACCCCTGGAATCTTCAGAGTAATTAGAATATCTTTTTGTGCACAAATGAAATAACTGGTAGCTGGGGTCCCCAGATAGCTTTAGAATGGTTACCAGAAAGACCAAGGCATGTATTATGTTTTAGATATGAGGTGTCCTCCAAAAACTCATGTATGAGGCAATGCAAGAATTTAGAGGTGAAAAATGATTAGATTACCAGATGTGTGACCTAATTGGTGGATTAAGCCACTGATAATTAACTGGGTGGTAACTGAAGGCAGGTAGGTTGTGGCTGGAGGAAGTAGGTCACTGGAAATGTGTCTTGGGTTTTGCAGTTTGTCTGTATCCTGTGGGTGGAGCTCTCTTGGTCACCATGTCCTGAGCTGCTTTCTTTGCTCATAATACACTTTTCATCCTTTAAGTTGTTCTTATCACCATTTTTGGTTACATCAACAACAAAAACAAAAAACTCACTAGAACTGTATGACTAGATGTTGAGAACTTTCCGTTCCACTCTAACCCTGACCACCATCCACAGAGGGAAGAAGGGCTAGAGTTTTAACTAAATCACCAATGATTTCATCAATCCAGCCTACTTAATGACACTCCCATTTAAAAAAGAAAAAAAAAACACCCTAAAAGATGAGGTTTGGAGAGTATCCAAGTAGGTAAAGACATGGAAGTGCTGGGAACGGAGGCCTGAAGGAGCTCCACACACCTTCCCCCAGACCTTGTCCTGTGTACCTCATCATTTGATGGTCCATTTGGACCCTTTATTAAAAATTGGTAAACATAAATATAGTGTTCCCATGAGTTTTGTCACCCATTGTAACAAATTACTAAACTCCAGAAGGAAGTCATGGGGAACTCCAGTGTGCAGCCAGGTTGGTCAGGCCCAGGACTTGCAGTTGGCATCTGAAGTGAGGTGGCCATGAGACTGTCCCCTTAGCCTGTGTTTCTGATGCTAACCTCAGTAGATAGAGTCAAGACTGACTTGAATCGTAAGATAACATTTGGTGTTGGTAGAGTTTGGAGTCCGGAAAGAAAGACTTGGTGTGGAAAACCCATTCCTTTGGTGTAAAAAGTGTTCTGGGCATAAAAGAATTCCAAATCTGACTCACAGTCACTTCTGTAGGACCTGTGAGTTGAGAATAGCTTTTATATTTTAAAGGAGTTATAAAAGAAAAACAAAGAAGAATACGTGGCACAGAAATGTGTGGCCTCCACAACCTCTAATATTTGCTACCTGGCCATCTCTGAAAAAGTGTTGCTGACTAATTTATTGACCCCTGCTCTAATCCAGGGGCCAGAAAGGTATGCCAATGGGCCAACCCAGACAGCTTCCAGTCAATCAAACCCAGAGCCCTGGGCATCCTATGCCAGCACTGTACCAATGAGCACACCCTCAGTTCCTTTTTGAAATTTTTAAGCAAGTTCTCATTGGAATACAGCCATGTGTATTTATTTACATATTGCCTATGGTTGCTTTTATGCTATTGTAGCAAAACCGAGTCCTACCAATAGAGAAAAGCAAAAAATACTATTCTAGCCTTTGATAGGAGAAGTTTGGCTAAACCTCCTTCAATGCATAGTCTCCAATAAAGTACACATTTATTGGGGCTAGAGTTGTGGCTCAGTGGCAGAGCGCTCGCCCGTGGTAGGCGAGCACTGGGTTTGATCCTAAGCACCACATAAAAATAAATGAATAAAAATAAAGGCATTGTGTCCACCTACAACTAAAAAATATTCAAAATAAAATAAAATATGCACTTATTCCTCCTGTGTACATCTCTACTTTTTCCCCGTTAGTTTCTATTTTCCCCCTGGTTCTTTTGCTCAGTTTTCCTGTTCTTTCCTTCGTGTCATCCATGATTCTTTCTGATATTTCCCCCCCTGTAATTCTTTCTTTCTACTTCAAATAGTTATAATATGGACTAAAGATATTTTAAAATGATTTAAAGGCTTATTTTTTAGATTCATCCTTAAATTTAAAATAAAAATTATATTTTTAATTCTCATCTCAATTTTCTAAAGTTAAACAGAAGTTACTTTCACTCCATGGCAAACATGTATGTACCTGTGGGTTTGTAGCCTTAAAGGAAAAGAGTTCCTCACCTGTGAGGAGAGGATGGAAGGCCTCAGTCCTCATCCCCACTCCAGGTAAAACAAGGGACGTTGTCTATATTTCACAAAGGAAATTTAGATGGTGACTTCCTACTGTCTTCTCTGAATGGCTCTTCTCTTCCACTGCTGTGTAGTTAAAGCAGTATACAGTTGGGATTGACTACTGAAGGCACAACATCTGCATTCTTAAATAGAATTTACAAAAACAATGTGAGTCATTGTATATTGTGTCATAAACATAAAGTGCCATGTCAGCATTTTAAAAACCACAGTTGTCCCAAACTGTAAAATGATTTATAAAAAAATATTTTTATCACCTTTCTCTGCCAATTCCCTTTTGCCTCTTTAATGCCTTACTGTTCTCTTTTCTTTTCTGTTCATGCTGTACTGACTTGAACTACCCCGGGCTTCTTCCTTTCCTAGTCTCTGAGTGATGTCATCTTCTCTGTTAGTTTTCACTACCAGTGGGTGATTCCTAGTCCGCATCTCCAACTGTGCAATCTGACGAGAGCTGTAGATGGCACCTGTGTCTATGTATAACTCAGGCATTCAGTTGGCATCTCCAATCCAGTATTATTGGGTTGAACTCAACACAATATCACCAAGGCCACCCCATAAACTTTTCTTTCTATATTCTTCACTAATCACAAACTTAAAGAATGATCCACTTTCCTTTACAACATTTTCAATCAATCTTCATTATTTTCATTGAGAAGAATACTAATGTTTACAATTTAGATTGAAATGTATCCAAAAAAATAAGATAAATGTAGGCATTGATAAAGGAGTGAACAGATGGATAGAAGTGTGATAAAGCAAGTATATTAAAATTTAAAATAATAAAAATATTGATTGTAGAATTTAGGTGGTGGTATTGTTGTAGGGGACAAATAAGGCAAAGCACCAAAGGTAGCAGGGAACAGTTTTATTTGACTGCAGCCAGGTTCAGAGGGTACAGTTTTCGCCGTAATCAATTAATCCCCTGAACCCCGAGTTCAGGTAGTTTCAGAATTTTATATCCAGCATGTAAGGGAAGGGGCTCAGAAGTTCACAGTCTGCAGAAGTTCACATAAAAGCAGCTTTTTCTTTCACTGTTTTGGGAAAGTTAGCCCTTTAAGGACAACACCTGAGAAGGGGAGTGCTTCTCCTCTCCTTTTTTTCCTCCCCCTGCCAGCTGTTACCTTGGAGCCCAATTGGTAATTTCTCTTACCTTAGATATGTAGACACCTCTTAGACATTTCTGTGAAGCTTCAACTTAAGACTAGAAGCCTTGTTAAAGGATTTGTCTTTTTTTTTTTTAATCACATTTTGCATTTGCAAACACACTTCTACAAACTACTATACCGAATAAATGTTTGTGTAAAACTAGTAAAGGGGTGTTTAGCACCTAGAGGGCTGATTTCTTCCAGACCAGTGGCCAAGTAAAACACAGCAACAGGAAAATAACCACTACAGTATATTGGTGTTCACTGTAAAAATATTTATATTTTTTGAATTCTTCTGATCTTTTTTCATTAAAATACTGGTTTGTTGTGTGAAAAGGTTTTAATTGATTTTTTCTGAAAGTTCTAATAATTAGATTTTACCAATTTTCATGAATGACAAATAAAAGTATAATGGTATATTTATCAATAAATGCAATGAAATACCATTTAGATATTCAATGAGTAATCAGTCATCCATTTAAAAAAAAGCAAAATGTTTCTTTTTTTTAAATTTTTTTTCCAATTTTCCCCTAAAACATCTTCAGTTGCTGTCACTGTTTTGGCCTGAATTCTCATCTCTCACCTAAACTACTGCAATAGTCTCCTTGGTATTCCAGGAGTCATGTTTGTCCCTATGGGATACTCCCAAGGGAAATCTACCTTAACTGTTGCTGCTTGATGTGTTCACAGCCCCACAGGCAGGAAGTGTCACCTGGGATATTGCTAGAAATGCAGGCCCCACCAGGTGTACTGAATCAGAATGTGCAGTTAAAAAGGTCCCTAGTCAATTGTATGAAGTTAGGTTTGAGAAACACATCTCTATTTGATATCTCTACCCTGCATCACTCCCTTGCTTTAAACCCTTGGATGGTTTCCTGTTGCTCACAGGTGGTGTTTAAGAACAATGCTTAATGAGCTTAATTAAAGTTTGGCTAATCTCTTCATCAAGAGTCTCATCTCGGCCGGGTACAGTGGCACACACCTGTAATCCCAGAGACTCGAGTGGCTTAGGCAGAAGGATCAAAGCCAGTCTCAGCAATTTAGCAAGACTCTGTCTTTAAATATAAAACGTGCTGGTGATGTGGCTCAGTGGCTAAGCTCCCTGGGTTCAATCCCTAGTACCAAAAAAAAAAAAAAAAAAAAAATCATGTCTAGTTTAGTTGTGTCACATGCCTGTAATCCCAGCTTTCTGAAGACTGAGGCATGAGGATTACAAGCTTGAGGCCAGCCTGGACAGCTAAGAAAAATCTTGTATAAAAATTAAAAATAGAAAGAGCTGGGGATGTAGCTCAGAGTGTAGGTAGAGTGTTTACATAGTGTGGTGAGGCTCTGGATTTAATCCCCAGTACTGGAAAAAAAAATTAAAAAGTGGCTAGCTTTTTAATTTGAAAAATCAAATAATGTTAGAAGAGAGCCCACAGATTGGGAGAAAATCTTTACCACATGCACCTCAATAAAGCATTAATCTCTAGGATATATAAAGAATTTAACACTAAAAGAAACAAACAACCCAATCAATAAATGGACTAAGGAACTTAACAGACACTTTACAGAAGAAATACAATCGATCAACAAATATATGAATAAATATTCAACATCTCTAGCAATTAGAAAAATGTAAATCAAAACTACCCTTAGATTTCATCTACTCTAGTCAGAATGGCAAGCATCAAGAACACAGGCAACAATAAATGTTGTTGAGGATGTGGGGAAAAAGGTACACTCATACATTTCTGGTGGGACTGCAAATTGGTACAACCATTAGGGAAAGCAGTATGAAGATTCCTCAGAAAACTTGGAATGGAACCACTATTTGACCCAGCTAACCAAATCCTGGGTTTATACCCAAAGGACTTAAAATCAGCACACTACAGTGATGCAACCACGTCAATGTTTATAGCAACTCAATTCACAATAGCTAAACTATGGAACCAACCTGGGTGTCCTTCAATAGATGAATGGCTAAAGAAAATGTGGTATATATATTCAATGGAATATTAGTCAGTTTAAAGAAGAATGAAATTATGGGATTTACCAGTAAATGAATGGAGCTGTAGAATATCATTCCAAGCAAAATAAGCCAATCCCCCAAAACCAAAGGCCGAATGTTCTCTCTAATATGAGAATGCTAATTCATAATGGGGGGGGGCACTAGAGAAGAATAATTACCTTAGATTAGATAGAGAGAAGTGAAGGAAGGGGAAGGGAGGAGACCTGGGGATAGGAAGGATATTAGAATGAAACAGATATTATTACTTTATGCATATATATGACTGCATGACCACTGTGATTCTACAACATGTACACTCAGAAAAATGAGAAATTATGTCCCATCTATGTATGATATATCAAAGTGCACACCCGCATTCTACTGTCATGTACAACTAATTAAAACAAATAATTTTTTTTAAAAAAGTGGATAGTTTCTTGCCACTATTCCTATTTCTCTTCTATCCCCAGCAATATGCCTAACTATCGCAGCTTTCTAATTTGAACACATGTCTTTTGTCTCATTTTGTTTCCTGTTTCTAAAACACTTCCCCCACACCTTCTCCTTCACCCAAACTCAGTCCCATTTGTCTGAGGTAATTTAGCCTCTTTGCTCTTCTACTTTCTGTGTGTGCATATATGCATATCTTTTGCTGTGTTCTTGTATTGCAATTTTGTTAAATAATAATTTGATAGTTTTCCCACTAGGTTCCTGAGCCTCAGGAGGCATGAAATGTGCCTTACTGGAAATGTATTTTTTTTTAACTTTATTTTATTCATTTATTTTTATGTGGTACTGAGGATCGAACCCAAGGCCTCGCATGTGCTAGGTAAGCGCTCTACCACTGAGCCACAAATCCAAGTCCAAGTAGTGTATCTTTTTTTGAAATTAACCCCAACGAAGGTAACAATTCTGAAGGTGTTTACTTCATTGTAAGGTGTTAGTTTGTAGAGAGACTTCAACAATATAAACAAATAAGTAAAAAATAAGTTTTATTACAATTGCACCCATTTAGCTATATATCTACCAACTTCCCCATATATATTTTGTTCTTATATTCATTTTCCATGTATCTAGGTTTATTCAAATAAAAGTTATTTCATTCATGTGCATATTCTGAATGCAAATGAAAAGCTCGCGGATTCATTCATTTTATATATATATATTGCACCTTTAACAGAACAAAGCTAATCTTACTGAGATATAATGTTGTTTTTTTGTGTGTAAAAAGATCTTTTAAAGCTTGTTTTCCAATCTTACCAATTTTCATGCATGACAGATAAAAGTATGATGTTATAGTTACAACAACTGCAATGAAATTTTCTTTAGATATTCACAAAGCAATCAGTCATCCATCAAGAAAGCACAATTCAAATTTCATTTTGACTTTTTCCTGTGATATTATGAAAACTAAAGAAAGAATTTTATATTTGTCTACAGCTTTAGTATTAGTAGGGTAATTTGGAGCTGAAGGTAAAAATACAAGGACAGACTGGTAAAATAATAAAAATTCATTTTTTAAAAAGTTAAATTTTAGTATGTTGGCAGAATTCATCTAATTTAAAATAATAATTTAATCCTGATCACACGAAAGTAAATAAACTAATTTCTGAGAAATAGAGATTTTCCTATTCAACCACCTTTCTTCCTTTCACAATATTTATTGAGCAGATAAACAGTTTAAAATCTTGTGCTTGTGGGAGAACAGAGCAAGGATGCTATTTTTTTAAGCTAAAGTGGCCAGAAAAGTCTTTTCTGAAAAGATGATATTGAATAGAAAACTGAATGACCTAAAAGAGTGAGCAATTTGGAGACTGGGAGTGGGATAAAATTATCCCACATGGAGGGAAGGACAGAAGGCTTGAAGATGAGGTTGAGTTTAGGATGTTTGCAGCAAGAAGCAGCAAAGAAGCAGCAAAGCCAGTTGGAGCTTAGGAGACCAGGTGTGTTTTAGGGACAGACAGTCAAGGCACCAAAGATAGCAGGAAACAGTTTTATTTGGCTGCAGTCAGGCTCAGCTTTTGCTGTAATCAATCAATCCCTTGAACCCCGAGTTCAGGTAGTTTCAGAATTTTATACCTAGCATGTAAGGGGAGGATTTCAGAAGTTCACAGTTTGCAGAAGTTCACATAAAAGCAGCTTTTTCTTTCACTGTTCTGGGCAAGTTAACTCTTCAAGGACAACACCTGAGAAGGGGAGAGCTTCTCTCCCCTCTTTTTTCTCCCCCTGCCAGCTGTTACCATGGAGCCCAATTGTAACTTATCTTAGAAATGTAGACATCTCTGTGAAGCCCCAGCTCAAGGCCAGAAGCCTTGTTTATACATTTCTACAAACTACTATACTGGATAAATGTTTGTGAAAAACTATACTTGGAGTGCAAATATATTCCAGGCTAGCGGCCAAGTAAAATAGGGCAACATGAAAATAGGAAGTTTATCTACATTGAACTCTTTTGTAGAGAATCTTTTGCTGACACTCCTAAAATCAGCCATGGTGAAGATTCCTGGAGAAGCCCAGTTAAGATTTTTTTTTTTTTTTTGTAGAGGAGGGGGTGCCACTACAGTTGGAGTGTGATAGGAACATAGGTCAGGAGGATAGGCACGGCCATTTTGTTTGAGTACCTTACCATTTTGAGAACACGGTGACAAGTCTGAATTTTATTCAACATGAGCTCAGAAGCCATTAAAAAGGTTTAAGCAGAGAAAGTCTGAAATGATTTTCATCTTAGAAAGACCACTCTGGCTGCTATGTGGAGAAAGATCCATCATTATACAAGGGCGACTGGTCAGGAGGCCATCATAGATGTTCAAGCGATCAGCAAAACATGCTGAGATTTTGCTTCATGTAGGTAGAGAGAAATGGTTGAATTGGAAATATATTGTAAAGGTAAAACTGGCGAGATGTGTGTTTGGATTAGATCTAGGAGGGTTGAAGGGGAATAAACAAAGGAGACCCATGTTTGAGGAATGAAGTGAAGAGTGTATTAAATTGGCTAAGGGAGGCAGAAATTTGTGGGGAAAATTGAGAATTAATTCCATTATGCATCAAATGGAAAAGGCAATCCAGTTATGTGTGACTGGGGTTCAGAGGGAAGATTAGGTTTGGAGGCATAATTCTCACACAAGATATGGTTAGAGGTTAGGAACTAGATGAGATCACCTAAGAAAGGATCTTTTTCATTTCTTTTTGTTTTCACCTTTACTTAGAGATGCCTGTGCTAACGGGAGTGAATTACTAGATCAAATTTGGCACTAAAATAACTTTTTAAAATAAGTATCTGTATTTTCCTTTGTTGAAAAATAAGGGGGGGGGGGGGAGTAGACGAAGTACAATGACCAAAAATTTGCTCTCTCCTTGTTGTTACTTATAAAAATAAAAATTTCTAGTTTATCATACAGTAGCTTAAGTTAGCCACTAGATGGCAGATGTTACCATATTCCAAAAATCCTTCCTGAAATTAAACTGGTTACAAGACCATTTAGAATGACAAGTTGCAAAAATAAAATTTTATTAATTAATTCTCTTTAATTTTTTGGCTTTTAAAGAATTTATTTTGGCTAGAGAAGGAAATTGATCAAGTTATATTTTTCCATTCAGTGTATGTATGAATGTGTAACATCAAATTCCACTATTTTGTTTAATTATAATACAGAAATAAAAATAAGAAAATGCTTCAAATAAAAAAAAAAACATTCATTTTGTGGAATTATTTCTAGGATAGTTTGAAAAATAAATATGGAAAGATTAGGGGCTGGGGTTTTGTGGCTCAGCAGTAGAGCGCTCGCCTACCGTGTGCAGGGCCCTGGGTTTGATCCTCAGCACCACATAAAAATAAATGAATAAATAAACAAAGGTATTGTGTCAAACTACAACTAAAAAAATAAATATTGAAAAAAGATGAAAAAACTAAAGCTTTCCTCTATATTCAAGATGGATGATTTTGAAAGCAATTTTGGAATCTTATCAACTCTGTGAAACAAAGTGTAATCACAAAACTAGGTAACCAATTGTGTTTAAAAGACTATAAAGATGAATTTTTTCAACCAAGTCTGAATGGATAACCTTGTTAATCTTTCATCTTTCAGCATACCCCAAAGGAAAAGGAAATTTTATATATATATATATATATATATATATATATATATATATATATATCACAAAGCAAAGCTAATATTATATTTATTGCTATATTGAACTAGTTATATGGCATTTAAATTTTTTTAAATTTTTTTTAGTTGTAGATGGACACAATATCTTTTTTTTATTTATTAATGTGGTGCTGAGGATCGAACCCAGGGCCTCATACATGTGAGGCAAGCACTTTACTACTGAACTACAACCCCAGCCCAATATTTAAAAATTTTGACATATTATTTATTCATTTGATTGGCATGTTGGTTTCTTATTCCTTATATGACAATTTAAATTTGAAATACAGTAAGGAAAAAGAAACCTGAGCTGGTAGAATTTTCTCACTCAAATTATGAAAATTGAATTTCAGAACTTGCTGGAGATTATTCTAATGGACCAGTCCCTTCGCGAAGTTGCATATTACTTACATCTGATCAACGACTTGAAATATGTTTAAGTAGCATAGACTTATAAAATGTGAACCTTTTTGTTTATAAATTTTCCAAGTGAAAATATTGATCTGTCCTTATTCTTGTTGTTTAATAATTTTTTGAAAATTCACTTCCATACCGTAGCTGTAGATATCTTGGAATATTTCATGCCGGACATCTTGTTTTGGAAGGGAAAAAGGGCAAAAATATTGAAGAATGAGAATTGCTTGGCATGGAGAAATTTTGGAACTAGATAATAAAGAATCATGGCCAGAAAGTAAGTTAAATTCCTTACATGATGTCTCCATCCTTCTGAGAGTGTGTTCTCCCACGTTCCATGTCAGGCTCTATCCTTGTCTTCCTCTTCTCTCTGCTGCCTCTTGTCAGTTTCTTTCCTGGCTTCCTCTTCTGCCTGTTTCTTAAATTCTCTGGCTCTCAGTTTTTTGTTCTCATCACTCTTCACTACTTCTCTGTCTACTCTTGAGGGATAATTTAATTCATTCCCAATGTTTCCACCATGATGAATTCACAGGTTACGCTCTAAATCTTAGGAGGCTGTATGGCATAGAAGTTATACTTAGGCTCAGCATTAGCCACTTGGGTTTGAGTATTGGTCCCATCACTTAGTGATTAGGTAATCTTGATAAATTCCTTAACTTCATTGTTTCATTTCTATACTGTATGTTATTGTAGGTTAGAATAAAACAATTCTTAGAATATCTTGTCCATAGTATCTGGCAATAAGTAAAAACCTAATAAAATATTTGGGGGGGGGGCACTTTCTTGGAAAATAAAGCCATGCTTATTGGATGTATCCATTCAGATGTAGATGTCTTACAAAAACCTCAAGATGATATATCCAGATCCTACAAATCAATATCTTACCAGCCCCCAATTAGTTCTCTGTATACTTTAATGGCAACAGTGTCACCTAATTTTTTCTCTAATCATTCACATATATTCTGCCCCTATATCCTCTTGACTACCTGGTAAATATCATCTGGGTTTATTTCCTACAGTTGACTCTATTTATTCATTCATATTTTAAAAATTAATTCCATCATTGAATATGCCATCAATCCTACAGTTGGGATCTGGAGACATGGAAATGAAGAAGACAACTAGGCCCTCCTCTCTTGAATATATACACTACAGATGAAGCCTGACATAAATCAGAGAAGTTTCAAATCCTCAATCTCTCTCCTTAGCAATTCCTCACCTAGAACTTTACAATTATTTCTCATTATTTCCTCCTTCTACCATGTCTGTTAAAATTTATCAAAATTTTCTCCTTAAAATCCAAATCTAGCCAGGCATGGTGGTGCATGCCTGTAATCCCAGTGGCTCAGGAGGCTGAGGCAGGAGGATCATGAGTTCAAAGCCAGCCTCAGCAAAATCAAGGTACTCTACAATTCAGTGACCCTGTTTCTAAGTAAAATACAAAATAGGGCTGGGGATGTGGTTCAGTGGTCAAGTGCCCCTGAGTTCAATCTGTAGTACCAAAAAACAAACCCTCAAATCCAAATCTTAAAATACTGACCAGGCCAGCACCATTTTAAACAATGGATATGGTGGAGTTAGTTTTATTCTGAAATTGCAAGGGTTGTCCAATGTTGGGAAATCTACTATTGTCATTCAGTAAATTAATGAACTAAGAAGAAAAAACATATATGATTATTTCTACTCATGTAGTATATGTGCTAGACAAAATGAAACACCCATTCCTATTAAAAATACTCTGTAAACTTCTTTTAGCTATTATAATTTATTCAACTTATCCCAAAATCTGGTGAAGTTTCAATGTTTAATATTTAAAATCTTAATATTTTTCCTTTAAGGTCAGGAACAAAGCAAAGATGCCTACTATATCCCCAACTTTAAACATTATGCTGCAGTTAATAACTATATTACTCTGAAGGGCTTCCATATCAAAATATTTTAGGCTAGATATCTTAAACGATTCTGGAGACTGAAAGTTCAAAACCTAGGTGCCAACAGGCTAGTGACCACTGAGGGCTCCACTGTGGGATTGTGGATGGCTACCATCTTGTTGCGTGCTTCTTCTTCCTTGTATGCATGTGGGATGGGGGATGGGGGGGAGGAGACAGAAAGAGCCACCAAAGGGACACTAATCTTATCAAATCAGGGCTTTATGCTCATTTATCCCTAAATCACTCCATAGAGAGCTACACAGGGAGTTAGGGCTTCAATATATGAATTTTGGAGCATACAGACATACAGTCCATAATACCAACCCATGCAATTATTGGGCATGATAAAGCAATTACTGTACTATCATAAGAATAGGAAGCAAAGAGGTAAAACCTCATGTGAAAAGATGTAATGTGCAGAAATTTCAAAATGATCCATGGAAAACTGGAATAAACAATAAGAGAATTTGGTAAAATAATATTTTAAAATGAGGATTGTTAACTTTTCATCTCTGTGGTAAAATACCTGCAAGAACAACTTAGAAGAGGAAAGATTAATTTTGGCTCATTCTTTTAGAGTTTGAATCCAAGATTGGTCCACTCTATTGATATGCACTTATGGTAAAGATGAATATCATATTGTAAGAGCATGGTGGAGGAAAGCTGTTCAGTGCATAGCAACCAGGAAACAGAAAGAAAAGGGGTGTTGGGAAGGGCCAGGCAGGAAGATAAACCCTTCGAGGGCATGCTGAAGAGACTTAATTCCTCCAACTAGACCCCACCTCCCAGTAAGCTATACAACTATCAGTGGATTAATCGGTTTGCTGAGCTAATCCACTGATGACATCAGAACCCTCATGATGCAATCATTATTGAATGCACCACCTTTGTATCATTACAATGGGGACCATGCTTTCAACACATGAGCTTTTGAGGTCATTCCAGATCCCAACCAAAACAACAGTATAAAAATCAGTGTCATGGGCTGGGGTTGTGGCTCAATGGTAGAGCACTCGCCTAGCACACACGAGGCACTGGGTTCAATCCTCAGCACCACATATAAATAAATAAATAAATATATTATGTCCAACTACAACTAAAAAAAATATATTTTTTTTTCAAAAAATCCATGTCATGTGTGTAAGAATGTGTAATTGAAGAATTAATCCTGTTTATGATAGAAAATATGAAAAAGAGAAAAAAGTATTTTGACAAAAAACTTGAGAAGAAATTTCTAATATTCATATAAGCCATTCTATAAAGTACTTCAAAAAAAAAGAACTAGACCTAAATGAATGAAAAAACAGATCATAATCTGGGAGCAAAAAGAGAGCAATGTTAGGAAGATGTCACTTCTCACTTCATTTAAATTTAACTTGATCCTAATTAAATACCTGTAAGAATTTTTCTTCCCTCCATATCTAAACAAGTTAATTTTAGGAATCAAAAAGCAAAAAAAGAACAAATATATAAACTCTGAAGAAGAAAAGGAATATCAAGGACAGGAGCCCATGAGAAAAAAATACCATAAGGTCTCCATAATTCAAAACAGTTGATATTAGCAAATGATTAAGCAGAAAAAGCAGATTATCCAAAAATAGATGCAACTGCATATTGAAATTGAACATAAGTGGAACTTCAAATCACTGAGTAGAAGATGGACTTTTAAAATAAATGTTGTGATAACAGTATAGCCATATGGAAAAAGATAAAACTGGATTCATTTCTTACACCGTAAGCCAGGATACATTCCCAAATGGATCAGATATTTAAATCAAGGGTTAAAAAAGGAAACATGCATGTATCCAAAAAAAGCACTTGTGAATTATCTATAATCTGAGAGTAGAAAAATATTCCTCAATATGACTCAAAATTTAGAAACAAGAGAAAAGATTGGTAAATTTTATTACATAAATATAAAACAATTTTTACAGCAAAAGTATACCATAAGAAAGTTTAAAAACATACAATTGACAGGCTGGGAACAAATATATGCAAAGTATACCATCAAAGGTCCACTCAAACACAGTACAACAATATCTGTAATGCATAAAGAGCTTCTAAAATAAAGAAGAAAAAGAGTAAGGACCTTATAGCAAGATGGATTGATTTCCATTAAAATTCATAGAAAATAAATAGAAATTACATTTAACCATCTAAAAAGTTGTCCAGCCTCACCTATGAGGCAAAAAATATTAATTAGTCCCATCGTGTACATTTATACATAAATCTGATTATGTCCTTCATTTGGTGGAGAGTGTCAGATGGCTTTCCAGAACATAAGGAATAAAGTCCTAAAAGCATTGTAAGACTTCAAAATCAGGGTTCTGGCTAATTGCTTATCCTAACCTTTCACTATTATCCAACTTCATGTTGTGGTCACATCAAAAGTTATGTCATTTCACATACTTTTTAAAATACATACATGTCTTTACTTATTCTCCTGTCCATAATGACCTTTCCTATCTTCTTTGCTTGATAAAGTCCTATGATTCTTTAAGGCTCAAATGTTAAATTTCCCTTGGAAAAATTTGCTTGCCCTTTGAGTTCCCATGAGATTCTACAGGCATCCATTAAAGCACCCTTTACAGAGTTTTGTGGCCATTGACTTTTGTTTTATTCTTTTTAGTTATACATGACAGTAGAATGTATTTTGACATTATACATACATGGAGTATAACTTCCCATGCTTGTGGTTGTACATGAATGTATTGGTCTTGTATTCATATGAACATAGGAAAGGTATGCCCAAATTCTACTATCATTTCCATTCCCATCCCCCATACCTTCCCTCCATTACTCCATGTCCCAATCTGGTGAACCTCCACCCCCCACACCCCAATTGTGAGTCAGCATCTGCGTATCAGAGAGAATATTTGACCTTTGTTTTTTTTTGGGGGGGGGGATTGATTTATTTCACTGAGCATGATAGTCACCAGTTCCATCTATTTACAGCAAATGCCATTTCATTCTTCTTTAAGGCTGAGCAGATTGTGTATATGTAGCATATTTTCTTTATCCTCTCTTCTACTAAAGGGCATCTAGGTTGGTTCCATAGTTTAGCTATTGTGAATTGAGCTGCAATAAACATTGATGTTGCTGTGTCAATCTAATGTGCTGATTTTAAGTCCTTTGGGTGAAAACAGAGGAGTGGGATAGCTGGTCAAATAAAAATTCCATTCCAAGTTTTCTGAGGAATCTCCATACTGCTTTCCGGAGAGGTTGCCCCAAATTGCAGTCCTAACAACAATGGATGAGTGGATCTTTTTCCTCATATCCTCACCAAAATTTCCACCAGAAAAATTTTAAAACTCTTTCCTCGGAGGATCAATTACCTTGAGACAGATAACCCTGTCAAAATATTGGAGGAGGGGGAAGTAGTTTGGAGGCATTAGCATTTTATTTCCTTTTGAATCAGCCCCCATCTTCCTGACCCAATCATTCATTATATAAACTGACTGTGTTTCTGCTGTGGTCTCAAGGCTGCTAGCCCTGGTCTATTATTAATCAATTTAATTTCCTTGGCCAGGCATGGTGGTAAATACCTGTAATCCCAGAGGCTTAGGAGACTAAGGCAGGAGGATCACAAGTTCAAAGCCAGCCTCAGAAACTTACTGAGACTCTGTCCCAAAATAAAAGGGATGGGGATGTAGCTCAGTGCCCTGGGGTTCAATTCCCAGTTCAAAGGGGACAGGGGAAGTATATTTGGGCTTTGGACATCTGTGCAGTTGCCACATCTCAACACAGATTGCTTGGTCAGTAGTGGCAGTTCTGTAGTGAAATTGATGTCACCTGGATCACAGGCCTCTACAATCACTGCAAGAGAAGCCACAAGTATTTGGCCATTTTTAGCTCCAGTTGGGATGGGAAAATGGTTTCTGCCCCTTGCCAAGACTATGGTGGGAAGAATCTGCTGAACACAGATGCTCTAAAGTGCTCAGTGGCCAATACAATGACATATGTCAGTGTAAGAGAAACAAAATTATTTTCTCCTAATATGCAGCTCAGGAGGAGGAGGTTCAGGGATACAACAGGGACTTGGCAACGTCACAAGTCACATCTGGGTAGCACGACTTGTTGCTTCAAGGGCCAAGGTGGCACCCCAGGCATCAGGTATAGCTTCAAGACAGAAAGAAGTGGACAGAGCTCTGCCAACTGCATCATCTTCCCTTTTATGGAAAAGGCAAAAGCTTTTCCAGAAAATTTCAACAGACATTTGCACATGTCTCTTTAACAGGAATTGTGTCATAAAGCCCACCCTTGAAATGAGGGAAACTGGGAAATTATTTAGTTGGGTAGATTGCTACATTCTTCCCCACCCTGGAACACTGTTACAACAAAAAGGAAGAAGGGGAGACAGGATAAGCATTGAGTGCTGTCTGCTTCAATTAGCACTGGGCCTGAAAGGATGGTAAGAATCAGCCAACTTCTCCACATGCCATCTCCCCAGAGAACCTGTATTAGCCTGCTTTCTGTTGCTCTAACAAAAATACAAAGAATGGTTACTTTATAAAGAAAACATTTATTTATCTCAGAATCCAAGATTTGGCAGCCCCTGCAATTGACCTTTGGTGAGGGTTGTTGTCACAACATGGTGAATGGCAATGGTGGGAGGACATGCAAGGGGTACAGATTGCATGGACAGAAACCTGGGGAGGGATGAGACTTGTCCTTTTTATAACAAGCCATTCTCACAGGAACTAAGTGAGGGACCATGAGAAATAGATAAGTCCCTCCTGTGGGCATCATCCCCAGTGACCAAATTATCTCAAAGTAGGTCCCACCTCTTAGGTTCTACCACCTCCACACTGCCACACCGAGGACCAAGCCTCCAGCCTATGAACCTCTGGGGGACAAACCACATCACACCATCACAAGCTCCACCAAAGCCAACATCATAAGAGCAGGATGTCCCAGTCTACAACATGTGTGTATGTGGGGGTGAGGAAGGTTGCTCTCAGAAGTCACTGGAAGCAGCCAGAGCCCCCATTCTGGAATCTCTGTGATGTCACAGTTGATACTTCTTTCCTTCCCTGCTGTTGCCATGGCGCTCTGGGTGTCAACTAGAAGAAGTCACTGGTGGCTTCATTTTGCTCAGAAGAGGAGGTCTAGTCATGGCATTCTCCAATGACTTGAAGCCCCCAGCCAATGTCCAGTTGGACATGCTTGGATTATCGCCAGTATTTTTGCCACAACATGCTGTGGCTGCTGAATGTCAGTGCTGTGTTCTTTGCCTTTCCGTGAGTCTCCATACAAGCTGTCAGGTTTCTTACAAAGAGAAAGAAGGGAAAACAGACAGTGATATCTTGCAGAAGCAGGGAAGTGGAGAGAGAGAGGGTCAGGAGGGGAAGAAGGATATATATAGTTAGAAGCACAGAGGTCTAGAGTTCCTGATGCATTTAGGGAACTGTGGGAGGCTGGTAATGCTGGTGACATTTGGTGGAGTCTCCAGGGTCTGTCTCTAACCTGGATATTTAGATCCATCCTTAATGTCTGTGAGTCCGACCTCAGTGAGCCAGTCCTCGTGGAGAGCTCTGGGTTGCCTCAGACTAGAACTGAGTCTTCCTCTGGTTTCAGATGCAGGTGGCTTGTCCAAAATAGGGAGTGGTACTTTGCCCTGGTTACTGGCCTCTTCTTTCTGCTTACCTTTGGCAATCTGGTGTCCCTGAACTTCTCTGACCTGGAAATTTTGCATTGAGGTAAGGCCTCAGACCCCTGGAAGAAGGAGGTGACACCCCTAAAGACCGATGATTATAGGGGTGATTTCTAAAGTGCTGACCCCACCTATGGCTCAGGATCCCTTTCCCCCATGTCATCATTACTTAGTCCCTGGTACTTCATTTCTCAATCCACTGAGGTGTGAAGAAACAGAATCCTGGACTTTTTCCAGTTGCTTTAGAAGGGAGGACTGGGCAGGCTGGCAGAGAGGCCAGCAGGCTCTTCCAAACCACACAGCTCCCTCTTCCTCCTTCCCATTTCACACACGACTTCAAGCACTGATCACTATTTTGAAGTGGGGAGCTCTATAGAGAGCTCTTATGGCTAGAAACCCCTTTGTCTTTGACTGCCAGCCCATTGGAGTGGTCAGCTTGCTCAATAGGTACTGAGGTTCCCCTGCCCATCTCCTCTTATCCCTTTTTATTGCCCAGTGATGCTTTGGGGCTTCCCTGAGTAGCCACATGATGGAAGGGCCTCCTTCCACTGCCCCAACCTGTTCCCATGCCTGGCTCCTTTGAGCAGGACCCCCAGGCAGCATACATTGCCTAAATATACCAAAGAGCATTTCAGATGCCCTGGTACCCTCATTGTTCCTTCCACCACCCACCCAGGACCACTGTGAATATTCTAACATCTGTGTGGAGGTGATACTCCTCCTCCATGTCCACTCACTCACTAACCCATCGTGGTACACATGGCCAGGACTAGCAATCCCACAGCATAAGTGGGCCAGACTGCTGAAAAAGACTCCCAGCCCTCTTGGTCACTTAAATCTGTTATTGCCTCTGTGTCTGTACCTGTCCTGAGAGGCTGGCCCTGTGTGCACACGTGCTAACATGGAAAGGGCAGAATCAAGGGGAAGAAAGGCAGCACCTGTCCCATCCCCTGGTTTGCTGATACTAGGTACCCAGACCCTTAGGCCAGCTGCTGCCCTATTCTGGGGATCTTTGCCTGTCTTCATCTGGGTGTCCAAGTTGGAGGGTGTCCTGGGTTCTGAGTGCTCTTCTCTCATGTGCACACCCTGCATGAGTTTCCAAGTGCAGAAGGCTGGCTGGGCCAGGAAGGTCTTTCCATCCTCATCCAGTATCTGAGAAAATAGAGGCCCAGAGTTATTCTATATCCTGCTCTAAGCAACACCAGGAAGGTCTAGTCCCTAAAGACCTCATTCATGAGAGGTGACCTGATGAGCCATGAAGTCCTGTGCTCTAACAGTGGAAATGCCAGATTCTCCCTAAGATGGGAGCCCATGTTTAAGGCTAAGAGTAAGCAGCCTAGAGGGCCACTTTTGGAGGAGGCCTGAGCATTTGGGGTTAATGGACGCCAGATCAGATTAACACCAGCAGACACCCAGGAGCACTGAGAGGGGTTCAGTCCTGAGTGGTGTAGCCAACTGGAAGAAACTAGGAGTTTGGCGAGGCCAGAACCTAGGTGTGATTGTGGAGATGCAGAGGACAGGAGGGCATTGCCTGTGAGAGGCACACCTGTGCAAAAAGGCACAGAAACCCAAAAGTAGGATGTTAAGGGAATGATGAGGATATGGCTCTAATTCAATCACAGGGTGGCATGGGCAATGAAGCTGACTCCATGGGCTGTCGAGATTAACAAGGCCCAGAAAGTCAAGCATGGAATTTAGTTCGGATGAAGTAAAAACCTGGGAACCATGGTAGAATTTATCCACTGAAGGGCATCTAAGTTGGCTCCACAGTTTAGCTATTGTGAATTGTGCTGGTATAAACATTGATGTGGCTGTGTCCCTGTAGTATGCTGTTTTTAAGTCTTTTGGTATAGACCAAGGAGAGGGATAGCTGGGTCAAATGGTGGTTCCATTCCCAAATTGCCAAGGAATCTCCATGCTGCTTCCCATATTGGCTGTACCAATTTGCAGTCCCAGAAGCAATGTATGAGTGTACCTTTCCCCCCATTTCCTCACCAACAATTATTGTTGTTTGTATTCATAATTGCTGCCATTCTGACTGGAGTAAGATGAAAGCTTAGAGTGGTTTTGAATTGCATTTCTCTAATTGCTAGAGATGATGGACATGTTTTCATATACTTACTGATTGATTGTATATCCTAAGTGTTTGTTCAGGTCCTTGGCCCATTTGTTGATTGGGTTATTTGGTTGTTTTTTTTTTTTTTTTTTTTGGTGCTTAACTTTTTGAGTTCTTTATATATCCTATAGATTAGTGGTCTATCTGATGTGTGAGGGGTAAAAATGTGCTTCTATTATGTAGGCTCACTGTTCATCTCATAGATTGTTTCTTTTGCTGAGAAGAAACTTTTTAGTTTGAATCCATCCCATTTATTGATTCTTGGTTTTAATTATTGTACTATAGGAGTCTTATTAAGGAAGTTGGGGCCTTTTATTGTTAATTGAGTCAGGGTCTCATTAAGTTATTAGGACCTGACTAAGTTGCTAAGGCTGGCCTTGAACTTTCAATCTCCTGTCTCAGCCTCCAGAGATGCTGGAACTATAGACATGCATCTCCATGCTCAGTTACACTCATTTTTTATGTTGAATAATTCTTTCATTCCTGGGATTAATCCCAATGGCAATGATATATAATCTTTTTAATATGTTGCTGAATTTGGGTTGCTAGGGGTTTTTTTAAAGGATATTTGCATTTATACTCAAAAAAAGGCTATTAGTCTTAGTTTTTCCTATGATATCTTTGTCTGACTTTGGTATCAGGGTAATAGTGGTCCTCTAAAATGAGTTGAGGTTGTTCCTTCCTCCTCTACTTCTTGGTAGAGTTTGAGAAGGAGTGGTGTTTATTTTTTAAAGGTTTGGTAGAATTTGCCAGTGAACCCATAGTCTTCTTTAGCAGAGCCAACTAAGTTGCCAACCTTGGTGATTTTCCCGTTTTCAATTTTTAATTGTTTTAGATAGATTCTTACTAGTTGTTGGTTTTTAAGTAATTTAAGTGGAATTCTAGTATGAGTTCTATTTATATCATGAAATACTGCCTCTTGCAAGAATTTTAATTTTGCTTTGTAATAAGTTGTCATTATAAAAATGTTTTACATTGCAGCTGAGATTGATGGGAAAGGAAGATGTTAGTGTGTTATTGTTTTGTTTTGTTTTTTTGTTGTTAATATTTTTATTTGTTTTTAGATATACAAGACAGGAGAGTGCATTTTGACACATTTTACATACCTGGGGTAAAACGTCCCATTCTTGTGGTTCTGCACAATGTGGAATTTCACTGGTTGTGTGCTCAGGAAAGCTATGTCTGAATCATTCCTATGTCTTTCCTATTCCCATCACACCTCCCTTCCCTTCATTCCCTTTTGTCTAATCCAATGAACTTCTATTCTTTCCTCCCCCTCCTTATTTTGTATTAACATCTGCATATAAGATAGAACACTTAATAGCCTTTGGTTTATGGGATCAGCTTATTTTACTTTTGCTTGTATTTTTTAGTTTTTTTAAGTTGTAGATGGACACAATATATTTAGTTTATTTATTTTCATTTTTATATTTTTAAAAATATTTTCTAGTTGTTGATAAGGTTTATTTTATTTATTTATATGTGGTGCTGAGAATAGAACCCAGTGCCTCACACATGCCAGGCAAATGTGCTAACACTGAGCCCCAGCCCAGACCCTTATTTATTTTTATGTGGTGCTGAGCATCAAAACCCAGTGCCTCACATATGCTAGACAAGCACTCTACCACTGAGCTACAACTTTAGCCCCTTGCTTTGTTTTTTGAGATGGGATTTCATATGTTGCCCAGGCTGGCCTCAAACTTGTAATCTTCTTGCCTTAACCACTGAGTAGCTGGGATTATAGCTCTAGCCACCATGCCTGGCTCAAGATGCCAGTTTTAAATGAAAGAAGATGTTTGTGTGGAAAATCTTAGGTGAGTTCATTGGTGAATATTTTATGTTATTTTATTTTATGTGTGTGTGTGTGTGTGTGTGTGTGTGTGTGTGTGTGTGTGTGATCCAACCCAGGGCATTGCCTCGCATGTGCCAGGCAAGAACTTTACCACTGACTTACACATTCCTTGTATGGTGTTTTATAATAACTCTATAGATTCAGATGATAACAACTAAGAATACAAAGAGCTTCTTTTTATTTGAAAACTACAAAAAGAAACAACAACAATAAAATACATGGTGCTAAAATCAATAGATTAATGAGACAAAACTTCCACTCACAAACTCTAGAGATCAACATGCAGTATGTTTACAGGAAAATGATTTCAGGATAAACAACCATGGAAGGAAGGGAAGGAAAGGGGAAGATAGGAGACTGAGCAGAGGGGAGTCATCTGAAGTAGGGGCCCAACAAAATCTCAGCAAGCCCCAAGGTCACATGGCCCTTCAACATTACCCTGCTTTGAGGCAAAATGGCTGGGCTTTTACACCCTGTAGTGATCACTCCTTGCATGCAATCTGTCCCAGGACAGAGGAAAGGCAGTCCCCCAAATTGGGGCTCTCTCCCACCCAAACTCCACCAACTGGGCACATAAGTTTTTCACTCCTGGAGCAGAATCTGAGAGACACCTCTCAGGGTCGAGTCTACACATCTTAGCATATATGAAGAACTCAGTGTCCAATGTAAGTGATGGCCACAAATCAGGGAAATGAAATCTCAACTTCATAAATGATGCAGGAACCATGGTTTATAACTATGGGGAACATATATGGATTAGACTGTTAGCTCATCTTACCTAACATTGATTTCAAATGTTAAAGAATTGAAAGAAAAAGGAAACAATGTACCTGATATTCATGAGCTTGAAGGAGAGGGCAACACAATAGATGATGCTAATAAAATAATAGATTTGATTACATAAAACAAACATTTTACATTCACAATTTCACACAAAATTAAAAGGCAAACAACAAACTCAAAACACATTTGCAATAAACACACCAAAAACATTTAAGTCTATTAATATATAATTGTTTGGTTCTTTACATTCTCCTATCCTTCCCACTCCCCTTTCCTTTGTTTTTCTCTAGCTTCTGCATTTGAGAGAAAACCTTCAACCTTTGAGTTTCTGAAATTGTTTTTTTTCCACTTAGCATGATATTCATCCAATTACCAGCAAATGCCATCATTTCATTCTTTGTTAAAAGAGTAATCCTGGAGAGAGAGAGAGAGAGAGAGAGAGAGAGAGAGAGAGAGAGAGAGAGAAAGGAAGGAAGAAAGAAAGAAAGAAAACCCAAGAGTTACATCAAAACTACAGTAAGCTACCACTTCACACCCATTAGATGTGACTGAGATTGGGGATCCCTGATTGCTTCATGGCTGTGATGCATCTACTGCCTTGGAATGTTTCTTTGCAGGGGTACAGGATGCCCTGTTGCTATGGTGACCCCTCTCCCAAAGAGCCTCTGTGCAAGAGTCTTATACCTTGATCTAAGGCACATAACCTCCACTTATAGAGGAATTCTGTGCAGGACCAGACAACTACAATGTTTCACCAGCATTGCTACTTCTGAGCCTGACTGCTTAACAGAAACTTTGAACAATGGGATTCCCAAGTGCTGCAGGAAGCTCCAAGTACTGCAACAGTGATATAGCTACAGGAATGTTTCTAGCCCTGTAACTTTCTAGTGCACAAAGAACAATGCTTCTCTAGTTCTTTATTTCTTGATAATGAGACCTTATATGAGTCAACTTGCTGAGCCAGCTCTTCAGTCACTGTTTCTCCATCAGAATGCATTGTTTCACCTAATCCCGACTTTTCCACAATACCTCTGTGTGTGTCTTTCTTAATCCCCCATAACCCATCACAGGTTTCTCAGGTTCAGCTATTCAGGTCATGGCTCTATACTATGCTAATTTTAAGTCCTTTTGATATATGCCAAGGAGTGGGATAACGGGGTCAAATGGTGGTTCCACTCCACATTTTCTGAGAAATCTCTATACTATTTTCCTGAGTGGTTGCACCAAAGCAGTCCCACCAGCAATGTACTTTTCCCCCACATCCTCAACAACATTTATTGTTGCTTATATTCTTGATAATTGCCATTCTGACTGGAGTAAGATGAAATCTCAGTGTACTTCTTAATTTGCATTTCTCTAATTGCTAGAGATGTTGATCTTTTTTATATATATTTGTTGACTAATCATATTTCTTCTTCTGTGAAGTGTATGTTCAATTCCTTAGCCCATTTATTGATTTGAGGGTTTTTAAAATTTTTTTTTAGTTGTAGATGGACACAATACCTTTATTTATTTATATGTGGTGCTGAGGATCGAACCCAGTATCTCACACATACAAAGCAAGTTCTCTACCACTTAGCCACAACCCCAGCCCCAAATTATTTAGTTTTTTTTCCTTGATGTTAAATTTTTTGAGTTCTTTATATATCTTGGAGATTAATGCCCTATCTGAGCTGTAGTGGCAAAGATTTTTTTCCCATTCTCTAGGCTCTCTTTTCACATTCTTGATTGCTTCCTTTGCTGTGAAGAAGCTTTTTAGTTTGATACTTTCCCATTATGGATTCTTGATTTTACTTCTTGCACTCTAGGAGTCTTGTTGAGGAATTCAGTTTCTAAGCCACTCTAATGAAAATTTGAGCCTACTTTTTCTTCTAGTAGGTACAGGGTCTCTGGCCTAATGCCTAGGTCTTTGATCCACTTTTGAGATGAGTTTTGTGCAGGGTGAGAGATAAGGTTTTAATTTCATTTTGTAACATATAGACTTCCTATTTTCCCAGAAAACAATCCCAATTTGCTGATGACATGATTCTATATTTAGAAGACACTAAATATTCCACCAGAATACTTCTAGAATTCATAATCAAATTAGCAAAGTAGCAGTATATAAAGTGAACACCTATAAATCAATTGCATTCCTATACATCAGTGATGATAAGTTAGGAAAACTGTCCCATTCATAATAGCCTCTAATAAAATAAAATATTTGGGATTCAATCTAAAAAAATAGGTGAAAGACCCTTACAATGAAAACTAAAGACCACTAAAGGAGGAAATTGAAGAAAACCTTAGACTATGGGAAAATCTCCCATGTTCTTGGATAGGCAGATTAATATTGTCAAAATGGCCCTACTACCAAAAGCACTACACAAATTTAAAGCCATTCCTGTTTAGATTGCAATGACATTCTCACACAGAAATAGAAAAGGCGGTCATGAAATTCATTTGGGAAAACAAGAGTTCCAGCATAGCTAAAGCAATCCTCAGGAAGAAAAGTGAATCAGGAGTCATCACAATACCAGACCTTAACTTGTACTATAGAGGTATAGTAACAAAAAAGGCATGGTATTGACACCAAAACAGACATGTAGTCCAATGGAACAGAATAGAAGACACAGAGAAAAATCCACATAATACAGTTATCTCATACTAGACAAAGGTGCCATAAATCTATGTTGGAGAAAAGAGCCTCTTTAAGAGATGGTGCTGGCCATTGACTTTCATGTTTGCCTCCACCATAGAAAGGAAGCACTTTCTTGTTCCAGTCTCTTAACTTTCCCAGTGCTTAACACAAGGTCCGCCCTCAAAGAAGCTTACTAAATGTGTTGAATACTGTTATTATTGGGCATTTGCCAGAGGTTTCAGTATTTCCTATTCAAATTTGCTTTCAGGAAAAATGTCAAAGGGAATGGAAAAGCTCAAAAATAGATTCTTACACATTGTGTTTACGTACCACTCTGAGTCTTGGCTACTATTCAGTACTCTTTTGGTTAAATGATGAAGACACAGTTTGAATCAGCTCTGTGAATGGGCGATTTACTTGCTCTCTATGAATGGGCGATTTACTTGCTTTTAAAAGCAAATATTGGTAAGGAGTTTGTCCTCAGTGTCTCTCTCTCTCTCTCTCTCTCTCTCTCTCTCTCTCTCTCTCTCTCTCTCTCTCTCTCTCCTGATTGCTGCCTTTGTCTCCTTAAACTTACAGTCTCCATGAGGCAACAACTAGTAGCAAATACCTCTGGGCTCACATATTCTTGCAACTAGCAAAGGAGAGAGTTATTTACTGCCAGCTCTGATTAAAAACAGTCCCCAACAACTCCATGAAAAGACTTCAATTGGCCTGAGTCACACACATCTCCCTAGGTTAACTCCTATGATAGGAAGGTAGGGTATGTGTCAAACCCATTTCCATCCTGGTAATGGGATAATGTGATTGACACAACCTAGCAGAGTCATATTTTGGAGTACAAGAGAAACAAAATGGAACAAAAATAACTTCTGGCGATACAGATAAGAAGGATATTGGTAGGAATGTTTATTGGTTTTGTTCTTAAAGTTTTCTTATTTCTTAACCCAATCAATAAATGGGCTAAGGAACCAAACAGAGACTTCACAGAAAAAGAAATACAATCAACAAATATGTGAAAAAAATGTTCAACATTTCTAGCAATTAGAGAAATGCAAATCAAAACTACACTGAAATTCCATCTCACCCCAGTCAGAATGGCAATTACCAAGAACACAAGCAACAATAAATGTTGGCAAGAATGTAGGGGAAATGGTACACTCATACATTGCTGGGGGACTGCAAATTGATGCAACCACTCAGGAAAGCACTCAAACATGTGGAATGTAACCATCATTTGACCCAGTTATCCCACTCCTTGTCATATACCCAACAGACTTAAAATCAGCATACTACAGTGACACAGCCACATTAATGTTCATAGCAGCTCAATTCACTATAACTGAACTATGGAACCAACCTATGCCCTAGATGAATGTATAAATAAATTGTGATATATATATATATATATATATATATATATATACACACACACACACACACATATATATATATATACATACACACACACAAAATGGAATAGCACTGAGCCTTAAAGAATGAAATTATGGCATTTGCCAGTAAATAGATGGAACTGAAGAATATTATGCTAAGCAAAATAAGCCAGTACCAAAGAATCAAAGGCCAAATGTTTTCTCTGATACGTGGATGCTAATTCACAATAAGGTAGGGGGGAGAATAGAGGTTGTGGATTGGATGAGAGTGATGGGAGGGGAGGAGGTATGGGGGTAGAAATGATAGTAGAATGAATCAGATATTATTGCCCTATGTACAAATATTAATAATTACATAATTGGTGTGATTCTACATCATGTACAACCAGAAGGATGAGAAATTATATTCCATTTATGTATGATGTGTCAAAATGCATTCTACTGTCATATACAACTAATTAGAACAAATAAAAACACATTAGAAAATAAACTTTTTTCTCATTTCTGATATATAAATGTTGTAGTTCAAAGGCATGTTAAAATTATATCATTTATGCTTACCCTATTTGAACATTACATTTATATACACATATTGAAGCATCACATGGTACTCCATGAATATATAGAGTTTTTATGTGTTGATTTAATTTTTAAAATAGTAAATAAATAAGTGTATCAATAAAAGAAACAATTGATAAGGAATTGTATTTGGACACCCTTGTCTTTTCTTTCCCTCCTCTAATTATTGTTTAAATAAGCATCTACCCAAACTAAACTTTCATAGTTTGACAAACTGTGCACTTTTTCTACCACATGTATTCTCTCCACTCATTCTTTTACAGAACATATTTCCCCCAAAACCAAATATCACATTAAAAAAAAACTGAAGAGAAGGGTTGTCTTATCTGTAAATAAATTACTGCTCAAGGATATTTTTGAGAGTGGAAAAAAATGGACCAAGTATTTCCATAATGTTCAGTCTTAGCCAAACTTCCTGATCACACATATGAAGCTGTTATAGCACTATGTTCAGAAAATTGGGCTGGCTGGCAAGTATTACCAACCAACTCTGGGAGCAGTGTGACTATAGTTAGGAACAGTGATGGTGAGGTGCTAGTCACCATGCTGGCTTGGTAGCCCCAACAGGCAGCTATTGCTTAGATTTATTTGATCCATATACTCTTTCTCTCTTCTTTTGGTTCACATACTTTTAGGAACCCATTATGTGCAAAATGGTAAGACTATATCAATTGTGTTTACCCTGATTTGAACATTACATGATATATACACATATTTAAGCATCACATGGTACCCCATGGATGTGTAGAGTTTTTATGTGTTGATTTAATTTTTAAAATAGTAAATAAATAAGAGTATCAATAAAAGAAACAAGTTTAGAGTTTCTCATCCATGGGCCTAGAAAAAGAGGACAAACGAGAAAAAGCCCTCAAGGAGTCAGACCTTCATTGGGAAAGAAATATGCAAAACAGCTGAGTAGCATTTTCTAATAAGTAACTTTTCTTAAGCAATTTCAGTCCTTTGCTGAAAAGACATACTTTGTTTTATCTCTATTTCTCACCCTTTTTCTTACAATGAACATATATTTCAAGGATAATAATAAAATGAAATGAAGAATTATCATAAAATATAAAAGGATACATCTCACCTGGCATCAAATAGATTCAGATCACATTTGTGCCAGTCACCAGCTACGTGAACAGGGACAGGTTAATGAATCTCTCAGTGCTCTCTTCTTTTTTAGCTTGTGAAAAGGAGCTAATAATTCTACCTACCCAATAAGGTTGCTGCTATTAAATAAGATAAAATGTAATTAAAAGGTGAGTGCTGTGACTTAAACATAGAGGATGTACGAAATAGATTACATGCATTGTTCTTGTATTTGTAAGAAAGAAAACTTCATTTGAAGCCTAGACAAATACAAAATCTAGGAACAAGGGATGCCTGACCCAGTTTATTTTATTTTATTTTTTTTAGTATTTGGTCAAGTGTGAATTCTTCAGATCACCAACTCTACACTTAACCTCTGGGGACAGCCTGGAGTTAACTGTTGTGGGGTCTCCAGGGTTTGTGTTGCTCTTGCTTCTCATGTTTGAGTTCTATTGCCTAAAACCTCACCTCTGATTCTAATTATAGCCTTGGAACCAAGTGACCCTTGCCACCCTATGACTCTAACCTTGGGATTATTGTAGTCAGCATGTTTCCCTCTAATTGAATCTCTAGGGGGGAACACAGTGGTGGCTTTTCTCTTTATTCTTGTTCCTACAACACCATTTTGCAATTAAAGGGTATTCAGGTGGACATGAAAAAGGGTGACAGCTTCTCCTTGTGTCTGCTTTGTTCTCTCCCCAGCCACACCCAACCCAACTCTGGATGGCTTTCTAGCCTTTCTTATGCACTGTGAGGAAGTTAATTGCTGATGTTGTCCTAAGCCACCCTCAAAGTTTGCTGCCTGCCAAACCAGGCTCTTTTTTTTTTTTTTTTTTTTTTGGTGACTTAAAGTTTATTTTTAAAAAAATGTCGTTATTTTTGCAATGCCATGGTTAGAGGACTTTATGAAGAGGTAACATAATTTCCTTTTCCTTAACCATGCTTTTTATTTTCAACCTTCTGCACAAAGATAAAAGTTTTTGTTAATCTCATAGTTAATGATATAAAACAAAGGTCAGCAAACTTTCTTGAACGGGCTAGACAGTAAATAATTCAGGTTTTATCATGTGTTCTTTATCTTATACCCTCTTGAAAATGTAAAAACCATTTTTAGTTTGTACCATACAAAAAAAGATGGCCAAATTTGCCCTGTAGTTGGTAGTTTGCTGACTCGTGGTATAAAATATCTACTTTGTCTTATGAGAGAAAAATGCTCTTTAGGCTTCTGGACGGTCTACTACTGCCTGAAGTCAAGTAGAGAAGAGCCTTATTTATAATTGAATGTGGCTTGTGAAAAAGGTAGAAATGGAGAGTTCTTGCTCACTTTTGACTCTCCCAGGCAATTTTCCCATTCATTCATTCAATAAATTTGTTAAGCACCTGCTATGTACACTCTTTTAAGTATTTTTTATATTAGCAAGATTTCCAGTGTTTCTTTAAAAGGGCAATTCCTCCAGTTTCTCTAATCAGGAGTTACCAGGTCTTAATAGTCATGTTTTAGGGAAAATTGGGGTTAAAATTTCTACTGGCATTCAAGAGAATTCATGATTATAAAAAAAAAATGAGAATCTAGCTTAACAATGATAATGTTGCACTCAATATTGACACATCCTTCTTAATGTCACAGCCTATATGAAGAAAAATATTTAACTATCTTAGATACTTCATCCCATCAGTTGAAATTTTCTTTAAAAAAGATCTCAGATCTTAAACACACTCCAAATAATTTCTTCCCACTTTCTTACGTTTTCTGTCATGTAACATAAAATCCAATCCAAGTAGGGTTTTTCATTAGTTTTTCTTTTTGGCAGCACTGGGGATTGAAGCCAGCAGTGAGTCTCTAGGCCTTTTTTTTTTTTTTTTTTTTTGAGACCCGTCTCACTAATTTGCCCAAACTGGCCTCAACTTGTAATCAACTTGTAATCCTCCTGCCTCAGCCTCCCCAGGAGCTGGAATTACAGCTTCCTGATTAGCTTTATATATCAGCCATAAAACTATACTACACTTAGGAGTAAATATTACCTCTGAAGTAATTTATACTTGCACTTTTCATCTCAGAGGAACGGTCATGTTTCTTCTCCCAGAAGAAAACCCTGTTAGCTTTCTGAATCCTATTTATTCAAGGAAAATTAGGTGAGGGAAGACATTTTATAAAAAAGGAGCCAAAAGGAGCACAGAACTTCAGTATTAAAATATAAAGATTGCCCCAATTGCAGCTCTTTGGTACAGACATTAATTATCTGATCATCCACATCAGCAAAACATGGCACATTTTTGTAATTAAAAGTGATCGTGATTTTCCTTTTGACCATGTAAACAAAAGGGAAATGCCTTGGGAAAGAACTATGCAATGTTTTCTCATTTCTCTTAAACACACATTTGCAAAGCCAGTTTTCCTTTTCATCAAGTTCTTGAAGCAGGGGAAGAATTGAACAGGCCAGGGTCATGGCTTTCGCTCCCCTCTCTGTGTCCTTTTCTTTTCCTTTTCCTTGCGCTCCTGCTTGGCTAGTTGGTCTCTCTCCCTCTGCAGCTTGTCCTGTTCCTTCTTTCTTTGGGACTCATCCCCAAGTGAGTCTCTCTCCAGTTTCCGAGCATTGAGGACATCTTATACATTGGTGTTTCGAAACAGAGATTTATCTGAACCAACGTTCATCGTGGTGGCACCCGATTCATCCTTCTCATCTGCTTCATCCTCTTCATCTGTTACATCAGCACACTGGGCCAGCAGGGCAGCTTTTCTCTCTTTTTCCTCTTCCGACACCATCCTGGGCTTCACCACAATCTGCGCCTGCTTCTCAATGAGGGTGGCAATGGCCTGTACCTCATCTTCTTTTTTCACTTTGGTGACAACATTCTGAGCTTCAGACCATCGTTCCACAATCTCCTGGCAGATAGGAAGGAGTGAATCTTCTTCCAGAAAAGCAGACAGGATACCCTGCAGAGCGTCCAACTTCTCTTCTTCCTCCTCCTCCTGCGGGACACCAAGGATGTAGGAACCGTAAAGGGCTTGGTCCACTCCCAGCGCCTCCAACCGTCCGTCCAGCCAGGATCCAAAACCCCGACCCCCTCCATCACTTTCACCGGACGTTGCCGCGGCCACTTTGCAGGGCGCCGCCATCTCCTGGGGTCCTTTTTTTTTTTTTTTTTTTTTAATAAACAGGAAACTCTTCATTTCTTTCTCATGACCAAATTCTATTTAAACGAAGAAAATGCATCCAGCTTTATCCAGTTTAGAGTTTCTCATCCAGTTCTGTCAAACTCTTTTTGGCTTGTATTTATTTTTCTCCCAGTTCAATATTTGAATAGTTTTAGAGACAGACATCTCATGTTTGTATATAACAATGCAACTGGAAAGAAAATCAAGCAGTATGATTCTCACTAACAGAATTCTTGGAAAACAAAAGTGACAGGTTTTCAAATATGATAGCTACCAATCCTGACACTTCTAATAAATATTTAATTGCCCAGGCAAGGCACACACATAATTTATTTGATCTCCACAACAACACTCTCCAGTTATTATTTTTATTCCCACTTTACAGATGAGCAAACTGTGGTTTTGAGTGGTTACTAATTGGACCAAGACCTGAGTTAGTGAGTGATGGAGTCAAGTATATGCTAATGAAACTCTTAGGCCTAATAAATTCTATGCTTTTCTCATCAAATAGAAATGTAACCATCAAATTAGATATATCCAATGTGTGTCAAAGCCCATTCACAGAGCATGGATTTGGCTCTAAATCCTGTTTGCATTAAATGAGTAAGTGGAGTTTATCGAACAATTGAAAGTATGTTACTCTTTAAGCATAATCTATGTTGCCAGCTGTTACTAGTTAATGGACTTTTTGGACTAATAGTGCATTTTAGAACTAAAAAAAGGAATTAAGAATCTGTGTACTTCACTGTTTTTTTTTTTTTTTTCTTAACAACACTCCTAGGCAGTCTACTTCCTCGAGGATTTCTTAGAAGAAGAGGTAAAGTTGACTGGCTGTGTAATTACTTGGTCCCCCACTTAGTCCAATGTGTATTTCATTCAAACTGTGACTGTTGTCACTGGTTGGTAAGTAACTGGTAGTTGAATCAATTTAGTAAAACATACACCAAACCCATTGTCTCAATGTTTAAAATTTCAACCAGTTCTGGCAGCAGCGTGGCATTGGTTGTATAATTTGACAAGGAGAGAAAATATGTCTCCATGAGATTTACGTCCAAAATGTACAAACTCCATAAATCTTCTCAGACACCCTCAATTTCCAATATTCAGTCCTTTTTTTTTTTCATTATCCATTGGAGTGTCCCCTGAATTCTAGCTTACAGTCAGTAAACATTACAATGTGAACTAGTTATAAAAGATGAGGCAACACAAAAGAGATATAATCTCAAACCTGGGGCTATCTGGCTGCATAAAAATTATAATTACTCATAAAAATGCATGAATGTCTAGCATAGATGGGAACAACTCTTTATGAATGTGATGCTTTCCGGTCATAAAGTTTTGTAAAACCACGATAATAAAAAAGCAAGTGTAATTGAGTTTGCAAAGAAAACGAATGCTGTACAAGGTATATGATGGGCTAATCATTACATCCATTATGGGCCATTACTTTACCTATGATCAGAAGAAATTTGAATTAGACTCAAAAGAGTTTAGTTATATTCTAATGTATCACACAACCAGGCAGAAATAAATTTGCAATTATTTACATAACAAATATGCATGCAGACTGGGGTCCAGTCGTGACTCGGCTACTTCTTAGCATACCAGCCGAATAAGTGACTTAGGTCTTCAGCTTTCTACTGAACCATTTCAGAAGGCACCCTAGAGTTTGATGTTGTGGGTCTATTCCTCAATGTCCTCATCTGTAAAATGGAGATAATAAAGATCCTAAATCATATAGTGCTGCAACCCGGCTGGGCACAGAATCACAAGCCACTCAAGCAGGAACAAAGCTTTATTTTTAAAAAGGCCACCAGTGCCCCGTGTGCGCCCGGCTAGCAAGCTGGTCCACACACACATGTGTGCGTCTACCGGAACCTGGGGCTCAGACCTCCCCCGGAAATTCCCTCCTACTATCCTTCCCCAACCAATGGGAACTCTCCGGAAGTCCCGTAACATGAGTCCCGTAGCAGGCCGAGGTGAACAGCAGGAGTCCAATTTCCATATGAATGTAAATCTTAACATAATCATATCATCTCAATGGCTAGCTGGCAGTCACCTTAACCAAAGGTGCCATGTATCATAATACTTTTGCTGTGGCTCCTAGCAATATAGTTGGTGTGAAGACCAAAGAACTCAAAATGGCATCTGGGCAGGTATGGTAGCAAGAACATTTACTGAGCACCTGCTCTGTTTCAGACACTGTTCTATGTCCTAAGAAGGTGGAAATAAAAACACAGACAAGTCCCCTGCCCTCATCTATAATTAGCTTGTAGTACAGGAGAGAGAGAACCTGTAAGAATACAGTCTGAATAAGAAAACTGAAGATTACAACTAAGTGCTAAAGACAGAGGCTGAACTCACAGTGTAGATTGTGAATGGTATTTTCAATACCAGCAATACCAGCGTGCATATGCACGGTTACATAGGATTTATGCTTGGCTTTTGGTGCCTTCTCATTAAAGAATTAGTGAAAAGAATACCCAATGAATTCACTAGTGTCTGTTCAGCACTGCTGCTCTTCTCTTCCCTGTACCCTCCATGTCCTATTGCGTGTCCCCTCCTGGGGGCAGCCCATCTATATCCAGGGCTGTAACTTCTTACCCTCTTGCCCTCACTCTGCATTGCATCCACTGAAGTGCTGAGAAAATATCAAAATTATTGCTAAGGAAGCTTTGCTTCCCCCCAATATGTTCTGTGTACAAGTCCTAGAGTTTTTATTAACAGGGAACATCTTTTCCCAGTGTGGCAGGAGGCTGGGGTCTTAGATCTCTCTGTGCTGGCCACCCTGCCTCTCTCCCCAGCTTCCACTGGGGTTTTACCCATTGTCTTCTCTGCTGTCACGATGGGTTATTTAGCTTACTTTGTCCGGAACAGTAGCTTTCTTATTGGGGTTTGAATTGAAAGCAGATTTCCCTCATTGAGCAGAAATGAGAATGCCCTGATGCTTCATATGTAACGCCATTAGGCTCTCCTAGCCTGGCACAGCTTGGAAGGTTTGCTGCTTAACTCTTTCAGGTCCACTATTATGTAGGCAGCAAATTAAATATAGTGTAGTTGCTAAGATAAAGTGGGTTCAACAGATTGAATGATAATGCCTACAATTGGAAAAATTACTCTTTGTTAGATCATTTATACTGCATTTGGAGAGAAAATATCTGCTCCTAGAAGAGAAGTCCCTGATATTGCAATAATATTATGCATACAGCACATAAGAGCTGCCCGGTAAAATAATTTTAAACTATTTTTCTAGAATTAATGGCAAATTGTAAAGACTGGGCCAATCTAGATCTATTTTAATGTCTGCAAAATTGAGGCATGGGGCCAGCAGAGAGAATATTCAGGAATTTGGTCTTCCTGGGCAAGCCTTCTTAAAAGGCAGATTAGTACAATTTCCTCTTCAAAGTAAGCTGAACTTTCAACAAGGAGCATTTCTTCAAGTTTTTGGCTTATTTTTTTGTACTTTTTTTTTTTTTTTTACATAGACCATTGTCTGTGAGATTGCAACACAGGGGGACCATGCATCTCAAAAGGCAATACTAAGTTCTTGGCTATTTGTGCAAAAATCTGAATACTCAAGATTAGTTTCACAGCAAATAAAATATTTATCCATGCTTGATATTAAAGTAACACAAATCATACCTTTAAATATGATTTTAAAGTGTACCTAGAATTTATTTTGCCATCAGCATATTAGCTTTGTTATTTTATGTTCTATAAATTAAGTCGTATTATCATCATATCAGTTTTTAGGACCCCTAAACGGAGGCATGGAGAGACTTCAACATTTCAATCATAATGTCCATCATTATGTACATTTCTAAAAGTGTAAGACTTGAGGAAAATGCAAAGTGAATAATTGTGTGAATAGAGGTTTTCTTGTAATTAGACCATCTTCAACTTTAAGTAATTCAAAGTCTATAATGGGGCCTCCTTCTTGTAAAGACATGATTCAGGAGGAAAGGTATTTGTCATTTGGATACAAGAATACTGCCGATGTTCATTGTGTTTTGAAGGAATAGTTGCTATGAAAGCATCTCTATTGGCAACCACCACGGTCTGCTATAATATATTATTTTTCATTTTGGATTGGTTGTGCTACTAAAAAAAGTGTTTGTTCCTCTTCAAAGACAGATGATGTATTATATTCACTGTCTGAGCTGACAAGGAAGGGGCTCCTCAGCTCTGACTGGCAGGTGCGAAATCACCAGCTGAGAGGACCAACAATGAGACTAAGACAAAAAACACAGTTATGGAGCTTAAAAATGTATTTGTTTTGAGCTCAGTCTCAGTCCCGTCTTTATTTTACCATAGGAATTGAACTGTTAGAGTTGTTGCATTCCCTCCAGGGCCCATTGTTATCTCTCCTTGCTGAAATAGAGACAGATACCAGAATCCATGTCAGAAAGGTGGGGAAACTTGAGCCATTGACTGGAGAAACTTTCCAAAGAAAATATTTTAAAATGTGGGCTTAGAGAAAAAGAAAAATACTTGAGAAGTTTCAACCAGTTTTTTAACCTTGAGTAAGTAATCAGCTATTTGTTTGCTTTTATTAAAAGTTTTGTTTTTATTAATTTGAAATTTCCTGAAGTCTAGAATTTTGAAACTTTGTCATAATTGAGCATCCTATGCTTTACATGGACATTATTCAAGGTAATTCGGGAAAGTATTATTCAGAAGACTTGTTAAAGTTTAATGAGTTGATAAATATTTAGTCCTGAACAACATGAGAAAAACTTCTGGCTTCTAGTGACAGGAGATCCTACATCAAATCTACTTGTCGGAAATAATAAATGTGAGTAATTCTGTACTGTGTTCTCACCATGGAATTACAGTTTGAAGTGCAGCTTTGTCATTTATTAAATATCTGCTCTTAGGGATAAAATGAAAGTTGGAACCTCACTATCCCAAGTGTGGCCACTACCACACCTCAATTACTTCGAGCATCTCGAAAACTAATTGTATCTCATGGTCTTCAGGGAAGAGGAGGGTGTTTAAGACTCTGGCAGGAGTTGTGGTACCCAGGAGGGGAAAGCAGCCTTTCTGTTATGAAGCAAGAAGTGGGAGACTGATTTTATGATGGATGATGTTTGGAGGATATGGCCCCCAAGTATACCACTCTAGCATAAGAATTATTTTGAGCCAAATGCAACTTAAAAACAAAATAAAAAAGAGAAACACGAGAAAAAATCTTCACCATTCTCCGCATGTCTTTATACTTTTCAAATTAATCTATTGTGAGTATCGTTCAATATCAATACATAGAGATATAAGTAATTGTTTTGAAGACTAAATGCATATGTGTACAGTAAATTGCTTAACCAGGATTTCCTTAATAGATGTTATGGGATTTACTTATTTTTCTTGTATTGAGTGACAATGAATGAATCTAATTTTCATTCATCTTTACACAATTTCCTAAAGATGAATTTTTAAGAAATTGTGATTTTAAAGGTAGAGGCACTTTTCAAAAAGTCAAGTGTATAAACTCAAATTTTCTTCCAGAAAGTTTGTAAGAATTTACATCCTTACTATTAATGAAGATAATTTGTTTTTACATACCTCAAGCATCACTAAAATGTATCATCTTTTTACTTTCCCTAGAAAATATCTCTGTGGAAATCTGGTGAATTAGGAGGAGAAGAAAGGAGAAATGTCTGCAAAAACCCTATGAGTGACTCTCAGGTTTATGCAGGACTCTTGATTTGCATCAACCTCTAGTTTGTATGGTTAATATATCCTGGGGAAGGTCTTGATCTCTTCTACAAAATTCAATTTTAATTTGTATTTGTCCACATTTTCTCAGATATGATTTAGATGGATACAGGCTATTAAATATAATGGAGACCAGTTCATCAGAGCTCTCCTTGAGCTCTTTTATAGTTCCTGTTTTAACAGGCAGAAGATAGTCAAGAAATAATGATTCTGCTATTTTATAAAGATTTCAAATTTATACACTTAAAAAAGCGAATTCCTGAAAGGGAGGGTATTTGTGAAGTATTTAATATCAGTTCCCATGGAAAACTTAGACATATCCACAAGCCCAAATCTCTTAGGATTCCAATTTGCCAGATTGTCACACTCCCCAAAGGGACTTGAGCATCACCATGTGAATTACATGTCTAGCAGGAAAGAAGAGTATCAAAATACTTCATGGTAAAGTTTAACTGTTAACTAAAATGGCAGTAATGCCTTTCAGTTTGGAAAGGCGATGAAGTGGGACCTTAGTGGATAAAATCTTGTTTATGTCACTACCTGGATTATGAATATAAAAGGATAGTGCTAAAACCAAAAGCATGAAAAAGTGATATGATGTTCAACCTTTAATTTGTTTACTTAATGAATCATGATGATGGATTTCCCAGTGTTGATCCATGAGATGCCATGAGTTTTAAATATAGAGAAAAAATAAATGGATGAAAAGATATGACTAGAATAAATTTAAAGTGCTTATTCCTAAACAGAAAAAAATACTGTCTCAAGCAAAGGTAGTTAGTATATAAAACACTGAAAATGTGAAACTGTGGCTATAAAAGACAAGTATTGGCTACTGGGGAGAAAGGAGAGTTTGCACAGGTAGGAGAAGCAAGTGTCCGGGAAAGTCTCCCTTTAAGGAGGTGGGAGGGAAAGGGCAAATAAAATGTTTTGATGATGATAGTTACTCATTGATTTTATGTGTAAATAAAGACATAGACTATATACAATTCTTACAGTAGTAAGCTATATTTTAGGCCCATATTATAGGCAATTATAAAATGATACTCATTTAAAAATGAAGGTAGGGATAGAAATTTAACAGGACTAGCAGAGGTCTTATTATGACTGGCAAGAATAGAAGGAGGGGTGGAAACAGAAAAATAGTCAATAGTAAATAAGATAAGTAAATATGAGAATCATTTTACAATTATTAATTTGCACTAACTTCTAACAAACCAAATGGAATATGAATCTTAGTCTTTAAAAAAAATAAAGAGGTAGGGCTGGGGGTTGTAGAGCACATGCTTCACATGATGAGGCCCAGGGTTCAATCCTCAGCACCACATAAAAAGAAAGAAAGAAAGAAAGAAAGAAAGAAAGAAAGAAAGAAAGAAAGAAAGAAAGAAAGAAAGAAAGAAAGAAAGAAATTGTGTCCATGTACAACTAAAAAAAAATTAAAAAAGTAAATAAATAAAGATAGAGTTAGGCGTGGTGGTGCACTCCTGTAATCCCAGCTGTCCTGGAGGTCAGGAGGATTGTGAGTTCAAAGCCAGACTGAACAATTTAGCAAGGCACTAAGCAACTCAGCGAGACCCTGTTGCTAAATAAAATACAAAATAGGGCTGGGGATATGGCTCAGTGGTCAAATGCCCTTGAGTTCAATCCCTGGTATCAACAACAACAACAAAAAGGTATGTGCTGCCTATAGGAAACAGATCTGAAATAAAATGAAGAAATAGGTTGAAAAAGACTCACAGAATTGTAAATGCAAACAAAATAGGATGGAGGACTGAAAATATCAATATTTCAGATGAAGCAAAAAGATGAGACAAAGATTACACAAGAGCACAGCAAAAGCTGTAGTCCAAAGAAAAACTGGTATCTTGTTTCTCCAGGCACATAGTCTCAAGAGTGCATAAACATAAGGCTCCAGAAATAAAAAGATAATTTAATAAAGCAAGGATGCAATCCATTGAAAATAGGATCAGCGAACTCCTCTTTATGTTTATTTACAAACATATCTATTTTTAAATATTTGTATTCTAATACCAGAGACTATGCATCATTCCCTTACATTTCCAGAGCATGTATAATTGTGAATCATGTACTACACTTCAAAGAGAGCCACAGAGGCCACATTCTCCAGTTAAGTCATAAAGACTAGAAGCCACAAAATAATCACCAATAAAACAAACACGCCACTCCTCTAAAGAATCAGAGCATAAATCAGAGAGCCATAAATGGCAAATTACCTCACAGCTAATTTTATGAGCACTTTACTTTAAAATCCATGGAATTGGGGCCTAAATCTTTTTATATAGATAAAGAAAGCCTGAAACTTAACAATCAAGAATTCAACTTAAGGAAGGAGAAGAGAACCAAATCCTATGATTCCCAGGGCTAAGCATTTTTAGGTTGCTGACTTTTCTAGTATATTTAAGGTCATACTACAGAGAGATCATGGAGAGGCCTGGCAAGAATCCAGGACCACTTTTGACTATTTCCACCTCTCAGGCAGTAGATCTAGTCAGATTGCTCTGGCCCTCTGTGGTCCGCAGCACCGATTCCCAGCAGTAATGAAGAAGAGGAGTCGGACCCAAGTGTAGAAGCAATTAGGGCATCTGCCCACATGGACAGCGGGTGGACAATTGTCAAGTTCCATGACTAAGCACTCAAGGTCACTCCAGGTGAACTGGGGAGACAGAGAAATGCCTTTTTCTTTGGATCCTGTGATGGCTCCTCTGACCTTAGGGGTCCATGGAAAAAGAGGGAGAGAGCATGTGCTGAACCCCTTTAATGGGGAGAAGCCATTCAAATGAGGCAAAGGGTCAGGTTTCAGGGGGTTGAGTCTAGCTTCATGATGTCTGCTGTCAGCAAATTGACATCTAGGAAGGCCATACCCAAAGGCAGAGCAAGAGAAGGGGACACACAAAGGGAGTTTCCATGGAACATTCTATCCCAAACAGGGCAAAGGGGTAGGATTCAAAGGAATAGGTGAGTGTAGTTCAACCCCAGAGGTATGCCTTGCTATCCAAGCCCGGGAAAAGACCAAGTCAAGATTCACGGCACTACCGCTCCAGACTACAGTGATATTTCAGATCCCTGAGGTGCATCAGGACTGGAAGGCGTGGTAACTCCATGTGGCTCCCCAAGACAATCAGGAGCTTCAGCTACCTTACAGTTCTCTGCAAGGCTTCCCACAAACCATGCTGGTGGCTGGGCAAGATCTAGGAGGAGCAGCCTCCCAGAAGGGTGGGAGGCCTAGCTTCAGTGTTCTCCAGAGAATGATGGTTCTGGTTCTGTGGAGTAGTAATGGTGCAGATTGTAACTTGCCCAGTGCCCAGGGGGAACACCCATCCACTTGGCTAAATCATGCCTTAGTTTATCCCACTCCTCCATCTTCACAAGAGGGGTCACCTTTTCAGTTTACAAAAAGGTATGGTGGGTCTGGGATTGGCAGAGGGTGGTAAGAGTCAGAGACTGCAGGTCAGAGGCTGCCAGTTTTCTGAGCACAGGTGGGAGCTTCATGGAGCTGTGCCGATGGTGCAATGATGAACTCAGGTGACTGCGGGGTGACCTGACTTTCTGCAGGAAGGAAGGGATGGAAGGATCCCAGTATCTTCTGGAGAACAGAGATGGCAGGCAACAAGACCAAAGTTTTGCTAATGTTCCTTCTGTGTTCCCCTTGGCATCCCCTGAAACAGGAAGACAGGAAGGTATGAATTTGAGCTCTACTATCTGAGCTCGAGGAAGCCCTTGGCCTGTAGGCATGGATGGAATGGGTCACCACCTGTGTAAGGGTCTGGTGAAGCGTCGGAGGAAGAGACCACAAGAGACTGGCTTTATGCAATAAGCAGGAGGGAGTTTATTTAGGATCAAATTCAGTGCGCTGAGGCTCAAGGCTCACTCAGGAAGGGAGAGCGGCCCAGAGCCCAGAGCAGAGGTCAAGCAGAGCTTAAGTACACTTTTTGGGGAGGGTGGGGGGCTTTGCATACATCAGAACAAATCATCATGAGGCGCAGGAAAATTGAACAACAACTCTGAGACATGATTAGTACATTCATTGGCGGGAACAGGCTGGGCAGGGGTGATTGGTCACTTCTAAGCAGGGTACACATTTAAACTGATTGGTTTTAGGGCCTAAAGGGCTACGTGACAAACTACACAGAGTCCCAGGTTATTAGACAACCAGGGAGTCAGTGGGAATATTTACTGGGCAGTTTGGGTATTGTCCTAACAGAGGATTTTAACAATACCTGGTCCTTTACTTTTTAACTCAGGCCCTGCAGCTTGGAAACTTTACAATGCCCGGTCTTTTACACTTTAACTCAGGCTTTGCAGTTTAGAAATAGCTTAGAAATTTTACCTTTACACCTGCTTGATTGTCATTTGTGCTGAATATGGCCCAAGCATGTTCCAAATATCCACTAACAGGATGGAGCATTAGTCCTCCTCTGGGGCTTTTCTCACCTGACTAAATGTCACCCTTCACTGGTTTAAACAGTAATTTTGAAGGCACCCAGATTTAGGGAGCCACATGTATTCAATATACAATATGGTCCTCTATAACACTGACTATCTTGCTTTTAGTTCTAAATCTAGCAGCAGCAGCAGCGTTTTCTGGGAGACAATCCCTCCAGGCAATTGGTGTGCACAATAAGAACTAAGAAGCAAAAAATTTGAACAAAAAATAAATTAAGATCATTTATTTTCTATTCAAGTGCTGTAATTTAGATATTAGGTATCCCCCCAAAAGCTCATGTGTGAGACAATGCAAGAAAGTTTAGAGGTGAAATGGTTGCATTAGGAAGTTTTAAGCTCACCAGTGCATTAGTCCCCATAGGGATTACCTTGGTGGTAACTCTAGGCAGGAAGGGTACGAGTGAGTCATCAGAGTCATCAGGGTGTGCCTTTGTGGTGTATATTTTGTGAGCTGAGTTTAGTCTCTGCCTGCTTCCTGGTACAATGTCCTAAGATGCTTTCCTCTGCCTCACCCTTCCACCATGATGTTCTGCCTCACCTCAGACACAGAGCAATGGAGTTGGCTCTCTATGGACTGAGACCTGTAGAAACCGTGAGCCCCCCCACCACCACCAAAAAAATTTTCTCCTCTAAAATTGTCCTTGTTGGGTCTTTTGGTCACAGTGAGGAAAAGCTGACTAAAACACTAATTCAGAATAAGATTAAGAAAGGGTAAGAACATGTTAAGCTCAAATCTTTGAGTGGCATATGCTTTTGCCATATCACTGCCTTTCTCTCAGATTAAAGTTTCCAAAGAGTCTCTAACATGGTGTCTGTACACATGCCTGAGAATTGTAGCTGGAATTTTGGGCTTCTTTCATTTTTACCCAGAACCTACAAGCCGATTCTAACTTCCTGTATTCTCAAGGTTCTCAAGAGGCTCAGCTCTTTGAAGAATGTAATGCAAAAGCTAATCGACTGGATAATAAAGGACTTGCTCCTGATGAATTCATCCTTTCAGACCAGCTAACTAGTTAGCTGTCATCTTAAAATATGTCATGGCATCATATTTTTCTAAACATTTTTTCTGAAATTTTTTTAAAATTTTGACACATTTTTTCCAACTCTAGAAAAATTAAAGTAGTAGTACAAAGAATTCTCCTGTATCATTTATTTAGATCAACAGATTGTTCATGTTTTACCATATTTTCTTTATTTATTGGTTCTTTTTTTAGTTATACATGACAGTAGAATCCATTATGATATAATGATATAAGCATGGAATATATCTTATTCTAATTAGGACCCCATTCTCGTGGACGTACACAATGGTGGGATACACTTAGGTATTTTTACATATGCACATAGGAAAAATATGTTAGACTCAATCTATTGTTTTTCCTATTCCTATTCTCCTCCCTTCCCCTTTGTTCCCCTTTCCTCTAATCCACTGAATTTCTATTCTTCTCCTCCTCTGCCATTATTATAGCTTAGCTTCCACATATTATCAAAAACATTTGAATTTGTTTTTTTGGAATTGGCTTATTTCTCTTTGAATGATAGTGTCCAGGTCCATCCATTTTCTGGGCAATGTCATAAATTCATTCTTTTTTATGGCTGAGTAATATTCCACTGTGTATATACAATACAATTTCTTTTTCCATTCATCTGTTGAAGGGCACTAAGGTTGGCTCCATAGATTAAATGCTGTGAATTTTGCTGCTGTTGACATTGATGTGGCTGTATCACTATAATATATTGATTTTTAAATCCTTTGGATGTATTCAGAGGAATGGGATAACTGGGTCAAAAGTTGAATCCAATCCTAGTTTTTTGAGGAATTTCCATACTGCTTTCCAAAGTGTTTTCCAGAGTGGTTGCATCAATTTGCAGTCCCATCAACAATGTATGAGTGTGCCCTTTTCCCCACATCCTCACCAATATTTATTGTTACTTTTTTCTTTTCTTTTTCTTTTTTTTAATTGTTGGTTATTCAAAACATTACATAGTTCTTGATATATCATATTTCACACTTTGATTCAAGTGGGTTATGAACTCCCATTTTTACCCCGTATACAGATTGCAGAATCACATCAGTTACACTTCCATTGATTTACATATTGCCATACTCATGTCTGTTGTATTCTGCAATTGCTAATCTGACTAAAGTGAAGTGAAATCTCAGTGTAGTTTTAATTTGCATTTCTCTAATTACTATGTTGAACTTTTTTTTGCATTTCTCTAATTACTATGGTGAACTTTTTTATATATTTTTCTTGACAATTTGTATTTATTCTTCTGAGAAGTTTTCTCATGGAGTTTTTTTGTTTTTGTTTTTGTTTTTTGAGTCTTCTCCAGGATCATATCATTGGCAAATAGAAATAGCTTGAGCTTTTCTTTTTCTATCTGTATTCCTTCAATTTCTTTCTTCTAAGTGCTCTGACTAGACTTTCAAGGACTGTGTTGAATGGAAGTGGTGAAAGAGGGCATTTCTGAGCTGTCTAAATTTTCTATATCCTCCTGGTTCAATTTGACTAGATCATATGTCTCCAGGAATTTGCCAATATCTTGAAGATATTCTAGCTGATTGAAGTATATATTTTCAAAATAGTTTCTGATTTTCTTCTGTATTTCAGTAATGTAGGTGGTGATATTTCCATATTCCTTTTTTTCAACTTTTTACTTGTTCTTTATAGCTATACCTGAAATATAATGTAAGTTTGGCCTATCATACATACATGGAGTATAAACTTCCCATGTATACGTGGTCATACACGTTGTGGACTGACACTGGTCATGTATTGTATATGAACATAGGAAAGTTATGTCGGATTCATTCTACTGTCTTCCCTATTCCCAGCCTCCCTCCCTTTCTTCATTCCCCTTTGTCTTATACAATGAACTTCTATTCTTTCCTCCACCTGCTTTTGTGTGTGTGTGTGTGTGTGTGTGTGTGTGTGTTGCTGGGGATTGAGCCCAGGGCCTTATTCATGCAAGGCAACACTCTACCAAATGAGCTATGTCCCCAGCCATCCTCCTCTCCCACACTTATTTTGTATTAACATTTGCATATCAGAGAGAATATTTAACCTTTGGTGTTATGGAATTGGCTTATTTCACTTTTGCTTTGTTGTTTTTTAAAATTTATTATATAGATAGATAGATAGATAGATAGTTGTAGATGGACACAGTAACTTTATTTATTTACTTATTTATTTAGTGGTGCTGAGGATCAAACCCAGTGCCTCACACATGCCAGGTAGGCACTTTACCACTGAGCTATAACTTCAGCCCCTTCCTTTGTTTTTTTGAGATGGGATTTCACTATGCTGCCTGTGCTGGCCTTGAACTTGTGATCTTCCTGCCTTAGCCACCGAGTAGCTGGGATTACAGGCCTAGCCATCATGCCTGGCTCAAGATGCCAGTTTTAAATGAAAGAAGATTTTTGTGTAGAGACTCTTAGGTGAGTTCATTGGTGAATTTTGTGTTGTGTGTGTGTGTGTGTGTGTGTGTGTGTGTGTGTGTGTGAGAGAGAGAGAGAGAGAGAGAGAGAGAGAGAGAGAGATGGACTAGTATTCAGCCTTAAATGAGTTCTAACACATGCTCTAATATGGATAAACCTTGGAAATGTTATTATGCTAAGTGAATTTAAAAGTGACACCCTTTATTTTCTTTGGTCTCAAACTGGTCCTCTGCAAGCCTTGTTAAGTCTTGCAAGCTCTGCATACTCTGTGAGCCTTGGAGAGAGAGAGAGAGAGAGATCTGGCAAAAGCTAAGAAGTAAGGAAAATTACTGTTCTGAGCTTGAGAGGCAAAACCTCATACATAGGGCATTTCAACACTTTTTTCTTTGGTAAAATCAATCTCTTAGGTGTGGTCCTATAGTTTATGTTTCCTCCAGAGACCAATTTTTACTCCACCAGTTGGTAATCAGGCCAGGTTGGATGCAGAAAATGATGAGACCTCTCCTTTGACCAACTGTGATTAGGTCATTTCCCAGGCCTGGCAGCAAAAGAAAATGAGGCATTTTTTGAGCATCTAGCTCCCAGAGCCTCTAGAGACCAGCACTTTCCACCCCTCTTTTTTGAGGATGAGGCTCCCCTCTGAACAACATTAAAATCCCAATTTTTTCAGTATGCAGGCTAGTAGTGAACCTAGTATAACTGTTGACTACAAAGCTCCCATCTGAGTAGGAGAAAACAGAACTCAGGCACCTGCACCAGAGAAAACTCCAGTTTTTGTTCTTTGGGGACATCTTCCTTTGAGCTTCTGATGACCAGCAAACCCTTCCCTCAACACATGGTTCTCCCAAATCTATTCCTGGCATCACTGGCAGAATAAATAAGGGTCTTTGTTTTTGCCTCATACCAAAGACTCTGGAGAGTTCAGACTTAGAGGTATGGCTGACCTCTCCTGCCACAATAAACTTCCAAATGTGATAATCCACAGGAAAAAAAAAATGATCTATAAGGGGTATATTTCTCTACTCCATGGGCCAAAGAAAAAAAAATCATTGGAGGGTAAGGAGGATGGATATCTAATGTCCTTAGATGCTTAACAAGCCTTTCCTGGAGGAGTTTATGAAATGGGTCAATTGAAAATGCCTCCCTTTGACAGCCAAAGAAATTTGTGGATGGAAACAACAATGGGGAGAAGCCCTCTAGGTTTGTAAAAGCTTCATATGCAAACAACGGGAACTCAGGCACTTCTTTAAGAACCACTTCATGTAAAAAGTCCCTCTCTCTCTCTCTCTCAGTGGCTAGAGGCTGATCAGCTATGGGAGGGGACTGCTCAGGAGGAATGAGTGTGGGAGAGTGCAGTTCCACTCATCTGAAGGTGTGTGTCACTGGGATTTTCACAAAGCACCTTTTCGTGGAACAGTCACTACAGGATACCCCATAAAGAAGGTCAGGAGAGGAGTCATGGGAGAAACCTATGAGGTCCACTGGGGAGTGGCCCCTGACAAGAATCTCACAGTTGTTCCAACCCTTTGTCCATCTCCACACATTGAAAGGCAGACTAGGACTGGAGATCCTGGGCACTCATGCCAGACAAGGTCCAAGCATGGATAGGACAGTGACAGATGACTCTGGCAGAAGCCAACATGCCTAACCTGCAGTACAGGAGCCACCTAGGCCATGAATCCTGGCACCCAAGTATTGTAGAGGCAGCTTGCACTAACTGCATTTAATTAGCTGACAGATGCCCATTATTGTGCTCCTAAAAGACAGACAGAAAGGCTCACGTCAGAAAGATGTGTGATGCGGAGGATCTTGCCCTGGGGATGATCCCTTGCAGAGCCCCCATCTGAAACCTCCCTTGAAAATCAGCATGGTGTCTCTTCCCCACCCCCCATGTATTGAAGATTAAATACTCAAGAAATGCCAAGGCAAGAGCACATAGTTTTATTTAAAGGAAAGAGCAGAAAAAGAGAGAATCCTTTAGAGGACAGAGGTGGGGGGTCGTTAGGGGGGATGTATCAAGAGTTGGTGCCCAAGAGAGTGGTGGTCAAGCACCTTTTATAGATTTTAGGATTCCTTTCTTCTCAGGTTCCCCCTCTTTTGATCCTGCCTATTGACCCAAGGGGGAAAGGGAGCTATCCTAGTACCTCCCCTATGTTCCATATTTGCCAAGAAAGGCAGGTAGGGAGCCACCCGGTGTGTGTGTGGGGGTACTCATTAACAACTCCCTGCTGGAAGAAACAATTCCCTGAAAGCAGGTGACTTTGGCAAAAAGTTGGAGGAGGGGGAAGTGCTCTGGAGGTATTAGCATTTTATTTCCTTTTGAATCAGCCTCCATCTTCCTGACCCAATCATTCATTGTCTACACTGACTGTTCTTCTGCCCCAGTCTCAATGCCACCAGCCCTGATCTATTTTTAATCAATTTCCTTGGCCAGGCATGGAGGCCTATACCTGTAATCCCAGGGACTTGAGAGGCTAAAGCAGGAGAATCACAAGTTCAAAGCCTCCCTGGCCCCTTAGTGAGATTCTGTCCCAAATAAAAGGGCTGAGGATGTAGCCTAGCCCAGTGCCCTTGGATTCAATCCCTAGTCTAAAGTATGGGGGTGGGGGGAGTACATATGTGCTTTAGATATCGGTGCAGTTGCTGCATCTCAGCACAGACTTCTCAGTCAGTCAGTGGTGGAAATTCTGGAGTGAAATTGATGTCACCTGAATCACAGGCCTCTACAAGTATTTGGCCAATTTTATCTCCCATTGGGATGGGAAAATGCTTTCTGCCACTCACCAAGACTATGGTGGGAAGAATCTGCTGAACGCAGAGGGTCTCAAGTGCTCAGTGGCCAATACAATGACTGTGTAAGAGAAACAAAGTTATTTTCTCCTAATATGCAGCTCAGGAGGAGGAGGTTGAGGGATAGAACAGGGTCTCGACAATGTCACAAGTCACATCTGGATAGCATAACTTGTTGCCTTAAGGGTCCCAGGTGGCACCATAGCCAACAGCTCTAGCTTCAAGTCAGAAAAAAAGTGTGCAGAGCTCTGCCAACTGCACCTTTTTGTGAAAAGGAAAAGATTTTCCAGAAAACCTTGATAGACATTTTCACATGTCTCTTTAACCGGAATTGTGTCATAAAGCTCACCCTGGAAATGATGGAAACTGGGAAGCTACATACTTGGGTAGATTGCTACATCCTCCCGAAACTGGAATTCTGTTAAAGAAAAAAAAAGTGGAGATAGGATGAGCAATGAGCACTGTCTGCTTCAATTAGCAATGGGCCTGAAAATGGTGATAAGAATCAGCCAACTCCTCCCCATGCTATCTCCCCAGAGACTCTGTATTAGCCTGCTGCCTGTTGCTCTAACAAAATACACAAGAATGAGTACTTTATAAAGAGATGGTATTTTTTAGCTCAGATGCCAGGATTTGACAGCCCCTGCGACTGAACTTTGGTGAGGGTTGTCACAACATGTTGAATGGCATGTTGGTGGGAGGACATGCAAAAGATACAGATTGCATGGGCAGAAATCTGGGGAAGGATGAATCTTGTCCTTTTTGTAACAACCACTCTCATAGGAACTAATTGAGGAATCATGAGAAGTACATTACTCCCTTCTGAGAGCATCATCCCCAGTGATCAAATTATCTCACAATAGGCCCCACCTCTTAGGTTCTACCACCTCCACATTGCCATACTGAGGACCAAGCCTCCAGCCTATGAACCTCTGGGAAATAAACCACATCACACCATCACAAGCTCCAAAGAAGCCAACATCATAAGAGCAGGATGTCCCAGTTTACAATATGTATATGTGGGGGATGGAAAGGTTGCTCTCAGAAGTCACTGGAAGCAGACAGAACCCCCATGCTGGAATCTCTGTGATGTCACAGTTGATACTTGTTTCCTTTCCTGCTGTTGCCATGGCACTCTGGGTGTCAACTCAGAAGAGGTCACTGGTGGCTTCATTTTGCTCAGAAGAGGAGGCCTGCCTGGTCATGGCATTCTCCAATGACTTGAAGCCCCCAGCCAACTTCCAGTTGGACATGCTTGAATTTTCCCTGGTTGTTTTGCCACTTTCAACATGCTGCGGCTGCTGAATGTCAGTGCTGTGTTCTTTGCCTTTCCGTGAGTCTCCAGGCAAGCTGTCAGGTTTCTGACAAAGAGATAGAAGGGAAAATAGACAGTGAAGTGCAGAGGCAGGGAAGTGGAGAGAGAGAGGGTCTGGAGGGAAGAAGGATATATAGATAGGAAGCACAGAGGTCTAGAGTGCCTGCTGCATTTAAGGAACTGCGGGAGGCTGGTAATGCTGGTGGTGTCTCTGTGGTCTGTCTCTAGCCTGGATATTTAGATCCATCCTTAAAGTCTGTGAGTCCGACCTCAGTGAGCCAGTCCTCGTGGAGAGCTCTGGGTTGCCCCAGACTAGAACTGAGTCTGCCTCTGGTTTCAGATGCAGGAGGCTTGTCCTGAGTGGGGCTTTGCCCTGGTTACTGGCCTCCTCTTTCTAGTCACCTTTGGCCACCTGGTGTCCCCTAGCTTCTCGGACCTGGGCATCTTACACTGAGGTAAGGCCTTAGACCCCTGGGAGAAGGAGGAAGCACTCAAGGGCTGAGGCCTACAGGGGTGATTTCTGAAGTGCTGACCCCACCTATGGCTCAGGATCCCTTTTCTCCATGTCATCATCACTTAGGCCCTGGCACTTCTTTTCCCAAGCCACTGAGGTGAGAAGAAACAGAATCCTGGAGGGTTTCTAGTTGCTTTGGAAGGGAGGACTGGGCAGGCTGGCAAAGAGGCCAGCAGGCTCTTCCACATGCTATGGCTATATTGTCCTTTCTACAACAACCACTCTCACAGGAACTAATGAGGAATTTGGCCATTTTTATCTCCCGTTGGGATGGGAAAATAGTTTCTGCCACTCACCAAAACTATGGTGGGAAGAATCTGCTGAACACAGAGGGTCTCAGGTGCTCAGTGGCCAATACAATGACATATGTCAGTGTAAGAGAAACCCAGTTATTTTCTCCTAATATGCAGCTCAGGAGGAGAGGAGGTTGAGGAATAGAACAGGGTCTCAACAATGTCACAAGTCACATCTGGGTAGCATAACTTGTTGCCTTATGGTTCCCAGGTGGCACCACAGCTCACTCTTCCTCCTTCCCATGTCGCACGTGACTTCAAGCACCGATCAGTATTCCAAAGGGCCGAGCTCTATAGAGAGCTCCTGTGGCTGGAAACCCCTTCTCTTTGACAGCCAGCCCAGCATGGTCAGCTTGCTCAATAAGTGCTGAGATTCGCCTGCCCACCTCCTCCTCACCCTTCTTGTTTTCTAGTGATGCTATGGGGCTTTCCTGAATAGCCACACGATGGCTACTGCCTCAACCTGTTCCCATGCCAGGCTTCTTCAACCAGGACCCTGAGGCAGCATATATCTCTCATATGTATAGAAGGGCATTTCAGATGCCCTGGTATCCCCATTGTTCTTTCCACTATCTACCCAGGACCATCCACTGTGAATACTGTAACATCTGTGTAGAGGTGAGAACTCCTCCTCCCTGTCCACTCACCAACCCATCACTGGGCACCTGGCAGCACCAGTAGTCCCACAGCATAAGTGGGCCAGATGTGGGTAAGAGACCAACTTTCCAGACTGCTGAAAGTGGCTCCCAGCCCTCTTGGTCACTTAAGTCTCTTAATCACCTCTGTGTCTGCACTTGGCCTGAGAGGCTGGCCCTGTTTCCACAGATGCTGACATGCAAAGGGCATCACAACTGTGCTGAGCCTGGTGAGTCAGGGGGAGGAAAAGAGTACCTGTCCCATCCCCTGGTTTGCTGGTACTAGGTACCCAGACCCTTAGGCCAGCTGCTGTCCCATTCTGGGGATCTTCACCTGTCTTAATCTGGGTGTCCAAGTTGGAGGGTGTCCTGGGTTCTGAGTGCTCTTCTCTCATGTGCACACCCTGCACAGGTTTCCAAGTGCAGGAGGCTGGCTGGGCCAGGGAGATCTTTTCATCCTCATCCAGTATCTGAGAAAATAGAGTTCCAGAGTGATTCTATATCCTGCTCTGAGTGACACCAGGAGGGTCTAGTCCCTAAAGACCTTGTTCATATGAGGTGACCTGATGAGCCATGGAATCCTAATTTTGCTCTAACAGTGGAAATGTCAGCTTCACCCTGAGGTGGGAGCCTTTGTGCAGAGCCAAGAACAGGAGGCCTAGAGGGCCACTTGTGGGAGGCCTGAGCATTTGGGGGTGATGGAGCCCAGACCAGATAGACCTTCAAGGCCTGCCTCCTCTCCCCTGGGAGACCATCACTGTAGGTGGGTGAACAACTGTGTGGGGCACAATAACATTCGATCGTTCCTGCTGCTGCTCGGATTCCTTTACCTATATCTGCATGCGGTTCTGGGGAGTGCATCATCTTCCTTGTGTGCACCAGAGAGATGCCATTCTTCTTGGACAAAGCCATGACATATCCACACAGTCCCAAGGGCCCACATGGAAACAGCAGGGGATGTGGGGAGGAAGGGGCAGAGAGCCAAGGGGCAGGGTATCTCAGGCTGGGGTTGCTGTGGGCAGTGATAGAGGTAAAAGCCCCTTGGAAGGACCTGTCAAGGACATGTCCTCCAAGGTGAGTGTGTTCAGGGAGATAGGAAGGGTAGGAAACACTGTGGAGTATCTAGCCAGGCCACAGAGAGGGGAAATGAAGGTAGAAAAGGGAGGAGGAGACAGACAGCATGGTAGAGTGAGGTTTCACTTGGGTGTACTGGACCAACAGTCCTGTACAGGTAGGAAGAGTAGGTGGGAGAGACCATATGGGGGCAGGTCTAGTGAGAGTGGAGTCTGGTCAAGGGGCAGGGCCGGTGAGGAACTGTCCCAAGGCTTGACTTCTTAGCCAACTCACAGCTTTATAGTGGCGGTCCCTGCCACTGCCACTGGCACCCTACTGCCACTCATCTTGGGGCTGCTGAGCCAGGCTGTAGCTGTGAGCACCACCACACACCCTTATGAGGGTCAGTGGGGTCCAGTGCCTGTGCTGGGATACCTGGCTGTGCAGAGGCATCTTGCACCTCTGCCACCCGGCACTTTCTGTGCCTTCTCCACTGACCTTGGCTCTGATGGTGCCTCATTAGTCCTTCCAGACCCACCTCTTAAGATGCAGCTCAGATCTCTCCTCCCCCTGGAGTTCGCTGGTCATTTTTTTCGCTTGGATGCATTGCTTCCAGAGCCTAGGTGTGCTGGGCTGTGTGTTATGTGAAGGATGGGTATAGAAATGAGTAAGTACATCCTGCCCTTGTGTTGATAAGCAACCTGCAATCAGAATAACACCAGCAGACACCCAGGAAGACTACGTGAAGTTGTTAGTCCTAAGAAGTGAAACAGTTTGGTGAGGGCTGCACTGTAGAGTAGGACATGCCACTCTATGGGTCCTAGGTGAGATTGTGAAGAGGCAGAGGGCAGGAGGGCATTGCCTGTGAGGGGCACGCCTGTGCAAAAAGGCACAGAAACCTGAAAGTAGGATGTTAAGGGATCTTTGAGGATAAGGCTCTTAATTCAAGCAGAATGTGGCATGGGCGATGAAGTTGACCCTGTGGGGGTCAAGATTAACAAGGCCCAGAGAGTCAAGCATGGAATTTAGTTTGGATGAAGTAAAAACCTGGGAGTCATGGTGGGATTTTTTAAAAAACTAATTTATTGAGGAATAATTATACACAATAAAAAACACCTTTTGGGGTCTATGGTCAAGAATTTAGACAAATACATACCGTCCTACACTCTCCACCATTATCAAGGTTAGCCCAATTTCATTACCCTAGAAAATTCTTTTATCATCTTCTGTTGTCAGTTTCTTTCCCTACATCCTCCTTTTTTTTGGGGGGTGGGGGTGGGGCGGGTACTGGGGATTTGACTCCAGGGTACCCCACCACTGAGCCACATCCCCAGTCCTATTTTGTATCTTATTTAGAGACAGGGTCTCACTGAGTTACTTAGCACCTAGTTTTTTCTGAGGCTGGCTTTCAACTGTGATCCTCCTACCTTCAGCCTCCTGAGTCACTGGGATTACAGGACTCCTTCTGCTCCTTCTGGTTTGTCCAGAATCATGTATAAATGGAGTCTTTGCCTGTTTAGTCTGGCTTCATTCATTTAGTACAATGTGTCTGAGATCCATTCATGTGTTGCTCGGATCAGTTCTTTATTTCCTTTTATTGCTATGTGGTATTATATGAATGCCCTACACATTATTTACTCATTCACCAATTAAAGGATTTTTACATTGTATCTCATTTTTCCTCAGTGTTTCTGTTTTGTTTGTACCAGGAATTGAACTCTCAGGGTGCTTAGCTACCTCTCCCACCCTCCTGCTCCGTTTATTTTTCTTTAAAAAATTATTTTTCTTGCGGGCTGGGGTTGTTGTGTCTAGCATGTATGAGGCACTAGGTTCGATTCTCAGCACTGCATATAAATAAATAAAATAAAGGTCCATAAAAATATTTTTTAAATTATTTTTTCTTTTTCAGTCAGGATCTCACTAAGCTGCTGAGGCTGGCTTTGACCTTTCAGTCCTACAGTCTCCACCTCCCAAGCCACTGGGATTCAGGTGTGAGCCATTGTGTCTACAAGTTTTTCACAGTTATAAATAAAGGTGCTACAAACATTGGTGTACAGGCATGTGAGCATAAGTTTCCATTTCTGTTGGGCTTGGCATTACTAAGCCATAAAGTAACCATGTGTTGAACTTCATAGGAAATTGCCAAATTTGTTTTCCAAACCACTGGATCATTCCTAATTTCTACCAATAATGCATGAGAATTCCAGTTGCTCCACATCCTCACCAAGATTTGACACTGTCATTTGTTGTTATTTCATTTTGTCTTTTCATTGTAGCCTAATACATGAGTAGTGGCATCTCATTAAGGGTCCAGGTTGTTTTTCCCTAATGAGCAATGATATCGAGCATATTTTCACATCTTCTTGGACATTGGTATGTCTTTGGTAAAGTGTTTGCTCCAATCTTTTGCCCATTTACAAAAATGGGTTGTTTCTAAATTTCTCTGTACTGGATTCAGATCTATACTTTGCAAATTTTTCTTGCAGTCTGTTGCTTGTCACTTCATTTTCTTCTTAGCATCTTCCAAAAACCTGAAGTTCTTAGTGTGTTGGTTTGCCAACAATGGTGATTGAATCATAAGTGCTCTACCACCAAGTGTTATTGTTCATTCTACAAGGAACATCATGTCCTCTGTGAAGAACTATTTCATTACCTTCTCTCCAGTCTGTGTGCCTTTATTTTTTTTTTCTTCTTAGTGTTGAATAGGAATAATAGGAGTAGGCGTCTTTACCCTGGGATTCCTTTAGTATGACAATCACTTGACTACAGGCTCTTTCAGGAAGACTGGTGGGCAGCATCAATAGGGAAGGGGGAAGCTGCAGACCCTGAGACAGCTGAACAGACAGAGGAGCCTCTCTGCTCATCACCTCCCATCCTTTAGTCACCACCTCACCACTGCCATATCTGGTCCCCCTCCCACCTGTGACTCCTCTGCTTGGCCCTTATTCCTCAGCCCTGTGGTCTGCCTGTCTTCTCCTCTCTCCAGCTTCACTCCACCATTGAGTTTGCCTGGCAGCCTTTTCCCTTCCTCCATCCTGTGGTTCTTCCAGCCCCAGGTCAGGCCATAGGCCATTGTCCTTCCTCCTCTGCTCAGAACTAAGCCCTCCAATTCCAGGATCCTCAGTCTCAAGAAACCTAAGTGTGGCCTGCCCTCTGGGATTCACCAGGCAGGGCTCCTTTCAATTAATTGCAGCACCCACTTCAGGTGCTGATTACATGTTCCCACTTTCATTCCCTCCCTACTCTGTTCCCTGACTGCAACTCCTCCTGGAGCCACTTGCTTGGGTGGTTGGTAGCAAGGACTCTGGAGCCAGACCACAGAAGTCTAAATCACAGCTCTACAACATATACCAGCAGGGAGACCTGGGGTGTGCTGCTTAGCCACCTGCTCACTCAGTTTTCCTCTCTGTAAAAGAGGGAAAAGTGGGTTAATTCACAAACAACACATAGAACAGTGGCTTGTACCAGAAAGTGCCCTATGTGCTTCTGTTAGTATTATTAGCATTGGTTCTCATGGTCATCTACAAATGTTTGCTTTCATCTTAAAAGCCAAGCAATCCCCACCCTTAATGTCAAAGTCCTTCATTCCCCTGTTGTACCCTCTCTGTGCCTTATTCCATGAAAGAGTTGATCCTGCTCACTAGCTCCACCCTTCACTTCCTGGCCCACATCGGCCCAGCCCCAGCTCTTGCTGTCACCATGATGCTCTCATCAATGGCCAAAGCCAGCAGACAGTCTTCAGACTACTCTTTCTGGAGTGGACACAGCCTCTGAAAATGGAAGTTCCTGAAATAGCCCTGTTTTGTATCTTATTGTGTAATTCTCTGGGCTTCTACTCTGCAAGTACGTGGGTGCTGTGGGCTGGGTTGCCTACTCTTCTCCCATGATACCCTCTCTCTGCTCTACCCTGGCCACTCCCCACAGAGATCAGGGCCTTGTATTTCTGCCGCCCTTGCCACCCTGGAAGTACGCTGGCCATGCTGTTTGCAGTGTGCTTTTAGCCCCCAGAACAGGGACTGGACTTTATTTTATTTATTTATTTATTTATTTATTTATTGCTACTGGGTATTGAACACAGGGGCACTTTAGCTCTGAGCTAATCCCCAGTTCCTACTATTTTGTATTTTGAAACATATTCTCACTAAGTTATAGAGACTGGTTTTGAACTTGCCATCCAGCTGCCTCAACCTCCCAAGTTGCTAGGATCTCAGGCTTGCACCACCATACCTGATTTGACTGAAGCATCTTTGATGCCCTGAAATATTTCTGGCTGCAAGTATATCTGAGTGGTAGAGCATGTGCTTAGCATGCACAAAGCCCTGGACTCTTCAATCCCCAGCACATAAAGAAAAGGAATATGAATAAATAAATGAAACAACAAAAGATTCAATGTTTGGGGGTAGAAAAAAAAGAAGAGAAAGAAACAGAGAAGCCTGGTGCCCTGATCTCCCTGGGATAAGGGGAAGAAGGAGAGTCAGCAGGAATTTGGGCAGAAGATGCAGCAAGAGAAAGATGCCACTTGATTTAGGTCCTGTGAAGTGTGCGGGCATTTGAGACACAGAATTGGAGCAAGAGCCCCAGGAGTGGAGCCTGTGAGAGAAGCTGATCTGGATGCTTCAGAGCAGTTGGAGTCTATTCGTGCCTGATAGGAGTCCATGTGGGCAGAGGAAGGTACTCAAATTTATTGCTCAGTCCTTAAAAAAATATTAACTATCATTCCTTTAAGGATTTTCTATACATTATGTACAATCATCATTTTCTATATTTTATAAGCATCTAATCAAAAATTCTTTCTCCAAATTTAAAAATTCTGAAAGTTTTTTTTTTTTTATACTCTGCTGTTAACTAAATATTTTTTTTCTGGTAGTATGGATTGAACAAAAGGCTGATTTACCACTGAAGCTATGTCCCCAAGCCTTGTTACATTTTGTTTTAATATAGGGTCTCACTAAGTTGCTGAGGGCCTTGCTAAGTTCCTGAGGCTGGCCTTGAACTTGCAATCCTCTTGCCTCAGCCTCCAAGTCACTGGAACTACAGGAGTGCACCACTGCACCTGGCAGGATACTAGTTTCTTATGTGCTATGAACACATTAAAGGAGGCAGAGCCTCTTAGAGCACAATGATTCATGTTGCTTTTTGGATACGGTGGGATATTCCAGAGCTGTTCTGGTGTGGAATCCTAGTTCCTTCTAGTGGAGAATAGTGTTGAAGATCAAAGTCTTCATGCTTGGGCTATGGGAGAGTTTAGGGTGGAGAGAGGTGCTGCTGGGCCACTTCCCATTTTGAAAGATATTCACTTGCTAAAGCTCTAGAGGCTGTGGTGAGACTCAATCTTGTCTTGGGAGGGGGGTGTAATGGGTGAGGCTGATGGAAGGAGTTGGGGAAAGGGAAAGTAGAATAAGGGAGAGAAGAAGCCATTCAGTGTCCAGGGGAGGACTTGACCTTTGAACTTGACCTTTAAAGTTTTGTGTACTGAAAGCCTTCAGCCCCCATTTCCTAGGTCATGTTTTTTGTTGTTGTTGTTTGTTTGTTTTTGTGTTTGTTTTTGTTTTTTTACTAGGGAAATATGACAGGGCATTCCCACTGCCACTTCTCTCCCAGATAGTGAAATTCAATTAAGACAAATGTTTAGGAATAATGAGAGGTGGGAAAGTGAGGTGGGAGCAGGGCGGTGACACTGTCTTTGAAGCAGTTGTGAAGGAGCACAAGGAAGAGCTTATAAGGCATCTGGAAGGACGTGGTGGGAGGACAGGTGTGGCCAATGGAGACAGAGCAAGGATGCTGCACAGGGAGGCACAAGGGGATGAGGAGCCCTGAGAAGGCAGGAGGGGTGGGTGCAGAGTCAGTAGTGTCTGGGGACAGCTGCTCACAAGGGGGTTGGGGGAGGACACACTTCCTAGAAGTCCAGGAAGGAAGGAGACCCTGAGTCACTCTTGGGCTTCCCTGGCCTTGGAGTCTTGCTCCAGGCCTGTGTTGAGCCATAGCCTAGCTGACCAACTTAGGGGAGGGTCACTGGGAGATGGCCTTGCCCAGTCCTGCTAGTTCTGAGCTCCTCTTCCCATGCCCATCTCCCTCCAGGGACAATTCCTTCAGGGGACAACCCCTTCAACCATGGCTGTTCCTGAACTGTACATCAGCTTGTGTGCACCCCTGGGACCCAAGTGAGTTGGTAAACCAGAGGCTCAAGTGGTGGACCCTGGGATGGTAGAATGGGGTGAAGCTGAGTCTTCTTCCCTGGTCCCTTACCCCAGCTCCCAGGCCTGACACTCACTGTTTCTTTCCTTTGGGGTTTTCTCCAGGACACCTTGGGAGCCTCTGAGAAGTTCTTTCTTCTTGCCTCTTCTTGCCTTTCTAGGTTCTTGCCCCAAGAAATGTGGTAGAGGGGAACTGTAGCCTGGATGAGGCTCCTGGCTGAGAACGCTGGGCTCTGTGCTTTCCAAGCTGAGGTGTGAGGGTGGTCAGGGAGACCAGGCCAAGGTGGGTATTGACCCTTGCATTTGGCCTGTCACTCCTCAGGTTTGAAGGAAGCTGTGTGGCTCCAAAGGGAGGGGGTACCCATGGCAGCCCTGCTACTGCCCAGGTACTCCCTACCCCACCATCCCACAGACCTCCCTGGGCCCAACTCTGAAACTCTTACTTTTGATTCAGGTGGGCAGGGCCCCCCAGGTAGTGGAAAGAATGAAGCTCTCTTCAGGAGGTGAGGATTGGCAGGTGTGCATTGGAAGAGGGGTGTCTGTGGATTGCACATGTGTTGGGGAGGCCCCTAAGGTGGGGCTGGCCCTGAAACTGATGCACTTGGAGCTTAAGAAGCAGGATTATGGACCTGGAAGGTGCAGAGTCCAGGTCACAGGGCTTCAGAGCACACCCAGGTGTCCCTGAATAGACAATAATACTACACTGCTAACTAGCTGGTTGGCCTTGGGCCAGTCCCTTATCTTCCTGGGCCACAGTTCTTTCAGCTATTTATGAGGATTGAGACTAGTCCAGTAGTCTATGATGTTTTAAAGAAAATTATCTTTATTTATTGGAATTTTTTACTTGAAGTCCCATGTGAAACCTACAGAGTGACTCATGAAGAGTTTAGTGGGGTCGGTAACCCACACTGCCACCCAAGGGCCTTTTTAGTGACTTCTAGTGCCAGCCCTCTCATTTTTTTTTCTGCTTCCAGGGGCCCAGGGACTTGACTGTGAGCTCTGGGGTGGAGATCAGGGAGAGCCCCCATGCACTGACTCTGTGTTAATCTTCCCATCTGCCCAGTGCTGCAGCAGGATGCCCCATCCCACCCACTGATGCCAGGACGTGAGTCCTACATGGAGGCCTTTTGGACCTGAGCCTCACTCCCCTGTTGGGAGTGCCATGCCCCCACGATTGTTTAATCCTTATAAATATTTTTTGTTTATTTTTATGGCTGCCCTGCCTGTTCATTCTAGGTTTGGAGAAGTGTGTTTCCTGATGGTTGGGAGAGGCTTTGGGGGTGAACAAATGCCTCCTGGAAGGGAAGAGCATTGCTCTCTGGAGACCCAAGCTCAGGACTTAAAACTAGGTCTGCCTCTTAGACACTTAGCATTTCTTTCATCCTTAAAATGTGGCAACAGTAATATTCCCAGCAACTGACCTTGCTGGATTTCTGGCAAGGGCTAGAGATGAGAGGAGAGAAAATCCACCAGCCAGGATAATACCAAGTGCCCCTCAAACTATTCCACAAAATAGAAATAGTACTTATTTTTATAAGTTCTAGTTGTATGTACACATACGTGTATTCATTAATAGGAAGGAAAGGGGGAGTGTGTGTGTGTGTGTGTGTGTGTGTGTGTGTGTGTATGAGAGAGAGAGAGAGAGAGAGAGAGAGAGAGAGAGAGAGAGAGAGAGAGAGAGCGCATGTGTGGAAACCCAGAGCCCATATACATGGGAGGCAAGCTACTTTACCACTGAGCTACATCCTCAGCCCATTTTTATTTTCAAACATGTTCTCACTAAATTGACCAGGCTGCCCTCCAACTTGGATCCTCCTGTCTCAGCCTCCCTCATAATCTCTCAAATTGTTACAGGAATTCACTGCCATAACCGGCTCAGGATTTTCTATATGCAACTTCTTGCCATATGCACATAATTTTTTCTCTCTTTCTCATATTGATACTTAAATCTTTTTCTTGGTTAATTTCTGTGTGTGTAACTCTTAATAAATATAATGTTAGATTTTTTATGAATACTCTTTACCAGGTGTTGAGGAAGTTTTTTTTTTTTAATCTGTGTGTGTGTGTGAGAGAGTGTGTGTGTGTGGGTGTGTGTGTTTTCTAATTATGGAAAGGTTATTAGATTTTGTCAAATGCTTCTTCTGCATCAAATGATCATGTTGATTTTTTCCTTCTCTATTAATGTGGTGTACTACATAATTAACATTATTCCAAGATTCAGTGTTTAATAATTAATAGCATGACTAATCATGTCCAAGACATGAAGATACTATGTTCAAAAATCTAAGGGAAAACTCATTCTATATACCAACTATATAGTATGTGATAATAATGTACATTATAATATAAACCTTTCTACACATAGTAGTTAGCTGCCAAAAAACATTTTTAGCTTAGGAAAGTAGTTTTCTAGATTTCAGAGTAAACTTCTAGCAACCTTCAACTCTTTAGTGTGGGAATATCTTATTTCTGTTTTCAAACGCTTCCACTCTGGCCTGAGTTATGAGGTCTGGAGTGTTTTTCTCCAAGCACAGATGTGATTACCAGTATTGTCAATTCTTACAATGATATGATGAGATGTGGTCTGACATTATCTTGCATTCATTACAGGAGCATGTGCCCACCAAGGTGAGATCCTCCATGATATTGAAGTCAGCCTTGGCCATCTCTCCAGTTCCCATTTTGATGGTAAGTCTCAGACTATCTACTACATGACATTTTGCCGGGGTAGGGGGATGAGGGGAGATTTAACCCAAGGATGATTTACCACTGAGTATCATTCCAAGTCCTTTTATTTTTAACTGATTCATGGTCTCATGAAGATGCTAAGGACCTAAGTTGTTGAGTCTACCTCCAACTTGCAATCCTCCTGTCTCAGCCTGCAGAGTTGCTAGAATTATTGGCATGCATTTCCATGCCCAGCTATACTTCATTTTTATATGTTGAATCATTCTTGCATTCCTGGATTTAATCCCAGTGGCATTGATATATAATATTTTTGATATGCTGCTTAATTTGGGTTGCTAGGGTTTTTTCTTTCTTTTTTAAGGATATTTGCATGTATACTCTTTTTTATTGATTTTATTTTTTAAGATACATGACAGTGGAATGCATTATAATTCTTCTAACACATATAGAGCACAATTTTTCATATCTTTGTATATAAAGTATGTTCACTTCAATTCATGTCTTTATACATGTACTTTGTGGGGTTTTTTTGGCATTACAATTTTTGTTACACGTATATACCACAATTTTTCATATCTCTGTTTGTATATAAAGTAGGTTGACACCAAATTCGTATCTTCATACATGTACTTTGGATAATGATGCCCATCACATTCCACCACCCTTGATAATCCTCTGCCTCCTTCCCTTTCCTCCCTCCCCTCTTTCCTATCTAGAATTCATCTATTCCTCCTATGCTCCCCCTCCCTACCTCACTATGAGTCAGTCACCTTATATCAGAGAAAATATTTGGCATTTGTTTTTTGGGATTGACTAACTTCACTTAGCATTATCTTCTCCAACAGCATCCATTTACCTGCAAATGACATGATTTTATTCTCTTTTATTGCTGAGCAAAATTCCATTGTGTGTGTGTGTGTGTGTGTGTGTGTGTGTGTGTGTATATATATATATATATATATATATATATATATATATATATTCTTTTGCTGAGAAAAAACTCTTTTAGTTTGAGTCCATCCCATTTATTGATTCTTGGCTTTATTTATTGTGCTATAGGAGTATTATTAAGGAAGTTGGGGCTTAATCCCACATGATGAAAATAAATTAGGGCCTACTTCTTTTTCTTTCTTTTCTTTTTTTAATATTTCTTTTTTAGTTATAGGTGGACACAATGTTTTATTTTTATGTGGTGCTGAGGATTGAACCCAGTGCCTCATGCATGGTAGGCAAGCGCTCTACCTCTGGGCCACAACCCAGCCCTAGGGCCTACTTTTTCTTCTATTAGACACAGATTCTCTTGTTTAATTCTTAGATCCTTGATCCATTTTGAGTTAAATTTTGTGCATGGTGAGAGATAGAGGTATAATTTCATTTTATTGCATACGGATTTCCAGTTTTCCCAGCACCATTTGTTGAAGATGCTATCTTTTCTCTAGTGCATGTTTTGGGCACCTTTGTCTAATATAAGATAATTTTATTTTTGTGGGTTAGTCTCTGTGTCCTCTATTCTGTATCATTGGTCTAGTTTAAGGTCTGGTATAGTGATGCCCCTGCTTCACTCTTCCTGCTAAGGATTTCTTTAGCTACTCTGGGTCTCTTATTTTTCCAGATGAATTTCATGATTGCTTTTTCTATTTCTATGAGGAAGGCCATTGGGATTTTGATTGGAATTGCATTAAATCTGCATAGTGCTTTTGGTAGTATGGTCATTTTGATAATATAAATTCTGCCTATCCAAAAGCAAGGTAGATCTTTCCATCTTTCAAGGTCTTCCTTGATTTCTCTCTTTAGGGTTCTGTAGTTTTCTTTGTATAGATCTTTCACTTATTTCATTAAGTTGATTCCCAAGTATCTTAATTTTTTTTTGAGGATATTGTGAAAATGGGGTAGTTTTCCTCATTTCCTTCTCAGAGGCTTTGTCACTGATATACAGAAATGTCTTTGATTTATGGGTATTGATTTTTTATCCTGATACTTTGTTGAGTTCATTTACTAGTTCTAGAAGTTTTCTGGTGGAGTTTTTTGGGTATTCTAGGTATAGAATCATATCGTCAGCAAATAGTGCTAATTTAAGTTCTTCTTTTCCTATTCATTTCCCTTTGATTTCTTTCATCTAATTGCTCCGGCCAGTGTTTCAAGAACTATGTGGAATAGAATTGGTAAAAAAGGGCATCCCTGTCTTGTTCCAGTTTTTAGAGGGAATGCCTTCAATTTTTCTCCATTTAGAATGATGTTGGCCTGAGGCTTAGCATAGATAGCCTTTACGATGTTAAGATGTTTCTGTTATCCCTAGTTTTTCTAGTGTTTTGAACATAAATAGATGCTGTATTTTGTCAAATGCTTTCTTTGCATCTATTGAAATGAACATATGATTCTTATCTTTAAGTCTTGATGTGATGATGTGATGAATTACATTTATTAATTTCCATATGTTGAACCATCCTTGCATCCCTGGGATAAATCCTACTTGATCATGGTGCACAATCTATTTGATATGTTTTTCTGTATTTGATTTGCTAGAATTTTATTGAGAATTTTTGCATCCATGTTCATTGGTCTGAAGTTTTCTTTATTTGATGTGTCTTTGCCTGGTTTTGAGATCAGGGTGACATTGACCTCATAGAATGAGTTTGGAATTACTGCCTCTTTTCATATTTCTTGAAATAAATTGAAGAGTATTGGTATTAGTTCTTCTTTCTTAAAGGTCTTGTAGAACTCAGCTGTGTATTCATCTGGTCCTAGGCTTCTCTTGGTTGGTAAGCTTTTGATGGCTACTTCTATTTCCTCACTTAATATTGGTCTGTTTAAATTATGTATATCTTCCTGATTCAATCTGGGCAAATTGTATAACTTAAGAAATTTGTAGATGCCTTCAATGTCTACTATTTTATTGGAGTATAAAATTTCAAAATAATTTCTAATTTTTCTCTATTTCTGTGGTGTCTGTTGTGATATTACCTTTTTCATCATGTATACTAGTAATTTGAGTTCTCACTCTCCTTCTCTTCATTAGCATGGCTAAGGGTCCATCAATTTTATTTATTTTTTCAAAGAACCAACTTTTTGTTTTGTCAATTTTTTCAATTGGTTTCTTTTGTTTTGATTTCATTGATTTCAACTCTAATTTTAATTGTTTCTTGCCTTCTGCTGCCTTTGCTGTGGTTTGTTCTTTGAGATGTAGTGTGAGGTCATTTATTTGTTGACTTTTTCTTTTTTTAAGGGATGAACTCCATGCAATGAATTTTCCTCTTAGTACTGCTTTCATAGTGTCCCAGAGATTTCGATATGTTGTGTCTATGTTTTCATTTCCCTTTAAGAATTTTTAATCACCTCCTTAATGTCTTTTGTGACCCATCTTTCATTCTGTAGCATATTGTTTAGCCTCCAGGTGATGGAGAAATTTTTATTTTTTTGTTTTGTCATTGATTTCCAATTTCATTCCATTATAATCAGATAAAATGCATGGTAGTATCTCTACTTTTTTGTAGTTGCTAAGAGTTGTTTTGTGGCATAGTATATGATCTATTTTGGAGAAGGAGCCATGTCCTGCTAAGAAGAAAGTGTATCCGCTTGATGCAGGTTGAAATATTCTATACATGTCAGTTAAGTCTAAGTTATTGATTGTGTTATTGAGTTCTATAGTTTCTTTATTCAACTTTTGTTGGGAATATATATCCAGTGGTGAGAGAGGTGTTTTAAAGTCACCCAAGATTATAATGGTTCCCTTGAGCAGTGTGTAATGTTCATTGTTATCCCTTTTGATTAACCTTGGCTTGAAGTATGTTTGATATGAGTGTGGAAACTTCTGCTGGCTTCCACAGTCCATGTGAGTGGTATGATTTTTCACAACCTTTCACTTTCATTCTGTGTATGTCTTTTCCTATCAGATGAGTCTCCTGGAGGCAGCACGTTGTTTGGTCTTTTTTAATCCAATCTGCTAGCCTATGTCTTGATTGGTGAGTGTAAGCCATTAACATTTAGGGTTACTATTGAGACATGGTTTGTATTTCCAGCCATATTTGTTTAATTTTGTTATTTTACTTGAATTGGTTTTCCTCTTTGATTAGTTTTTCCTTTAGTGTTCTACCTCCCTCTGCTGATTTTTATTGCTGTTTTTTAAATTTTCTCTTCATGAAATATTTTGCCAAGGATGTTTTGTAGTGCTGGTTTTCTGGCTATAAATTCTTTTAACTCTTGTTTATTTGTAGAAGGTTTTCATTTAATCTTCAAATGTAAAACTTAATTTTACTGGATACAAAATTCTTGGTTGGCACCCATTATCTTTTAGAGCTTGATATATGTTGTTCCAGGATCTTCTAGCTTTCAGGATCTGTGTTGAAAATTCTGCCATTATCCTAATTGGTTTTCCCTTATATGCAATCTGATTCCTTTCTCTTATGGCTTTTAAAATTCTTTCCTTATTCTGTTGGGCATTTTCATTATAATGTGTCTTTGTGTGAGTCTGTTATGATTTTGTACATTCGGCATCCTGTAGGCTTCTTGAATTTGGATTTTCAATTCATTCTTCATGTTTGGAAACATGGTCCTCTAGAACTGTAGGCTTTGGGTCTGGAGTCCAGAGACTTACTCAAGCCCAGAGGCTCTGATTTCTGCACCAGTGGTGGCAGCGCTGGTGATTTCCGTGAAAATCCACTGTATTAGGGGTCTTCTCACACTCTCTGAGATGTTGTATTCCATCTAGGCGAGACCTTGTGGAGAAGCTGCCTGTATGCTTTCTTGGTTTCATGTTACATTGAATAGATTGTTCATTACTTTGGTTTGGACCTCCATTCCTTCCTTTATCCCAATAACTCTTAATTTGGTCTTTTTATGCTATCCCATATTTCTTGAATGTTCTGTTCATGGTTTCTTATCATTTTTGCTGTGTGGTCTATGTTCTTTTCAAGATGATATATTTTATCTTCATTGTCTGATGTCCTGTCTTCTAAGTTGTTTACTCTGTTGTTGATGCTTTCATTTGAGTTTTTAATTTGGTTTATTGTTTCTTTTATTTCAAGTATTTCTTTTTTTTTTAGAACCTCTATCTCACTGTTGAGACTATCTTTTGCTTCTTGTATTTGTTTATGTAGCTCATTGTTGAAGTGATTTTTCACTGCTTGTATTTGTTCTCTTATGTCTTCTTTGAGATACCAAATACTTTAAGCCTATATATCCTGAAATCTTTCTCTGTCTTTTTTTCTGCTGTAGCTGCCAATGCTTCTAATGATGTGCTGTCTTGATTTGTTTGTGGTACTTTCTTCCCTTGTCTTTTCATGTTGCTCACATGTCTTCCTTTCCAGTTCTGTGGATCTGGTATATTATTGTTTTTACCCTATAGATTTGTAGTGCACTTGTAGGGTTCCAAGATCTCTCCTTTGTGGGGAAGGACAATGTTAACAGATTCCTATATCAACAACACATCACCTATGAACAAATTGTTGTTATTAAGACACTTATAGTTTAGTCTCAGTGTCCAGAAATGATGGATTCAATTATTATTTAAAATATAATCAGTAATTTTATAAAAAGTTTACAGTTTCTGATGGTGAATAATGAACTGGGGGTCAGGTGTAGGATGATATGTTGAGGGGAGAAGATGTGAGGGAATAGAGTTAATATATCTTAGGAAATGAGAAGGAGAAATCTAGTGAAGAGGGTTAGTAGCAGAAGAATAGATAGGAGGTAATTTGGGATAAACAATTATGTGGGAAGACAGTAGACTACATAAAACAAACACACATATGTTATTAGAAAAATACAGGATGTTAAAATAGTATAATTTGGAGGGTGAAGAAATAAGAAAGAGAAAAAAATGAAAGAAAGAAGAAAGAAAAAAGAGAAGAAAAAAGAGGAGGGGCTTATGCAATTCCTCTATATTATATTATTCAGGTGACTCAGCCCTCAAAGTCCTATTTCAAGTAAAGTTCTTGGTTTTACATATGTTGGGGATATGAGGACCAGAGGGATAGAAGAGTAGAAGAGAAAGAAGAAGAGAGAGAAAATGTACTCTTAGAGATCTGTTTCTTTCTCTTCTCATCCAGTAGGTGGGGTTGTCTCATCCAGTAGGTGTCTAGGTAACCAGGGTTTGAAGACTGGACCTGGTGTGGAGCATCTGGAAGTGGGGAGTACCGCCCACCAGTCCCAGCCGGGAAATAGTGCCTCACGGGTCTTTTTTTTTTTTTTTTTTTTTTTTTGTGACCACTTGTCTGACTTGAGCCCTGGGTATCGTCTCCCTCTCTTGCCTGGAAATTTCCAAGATCCTGGTCTCTGTGTTGTGCTCTAGACTTTAGTCCCCTCCCCTCTCTTACTTATCAGGTCCCAACTGCAGGACCTCTCACCCCTAGACTTACACCAGGTGGGTGGTTCCCTGTTCACCATGCACTCCTTTCCAACTGAGAGCTGTTCTCGTGTTAGGTGGCCATTGTGCCAAGTTAGCACCGTTGGCGAGGGGAGAGGAATTGGAAATCAGGTACCTACTCAAATGGCAATCTGATCTGTTAGCCATGCCCACCACAAAATGGCCAGGAAGGTTTTCCAAGATGGAGTTGGCCAGGGTGTCTGGTGATGTGGGGGGAGCTGGACGATGGCCTTGTGCTGTGGATAGGTAGCAGCCAAATGACCTGTGTGGAACCGAGCACAGTCAAGTTCTGCAAAGGTGCTGATAGGTGTTTCTGCTAAGCTGCTGGTGAGCAGTGTGTGAGCTAGAAAACTTCGGGTTTTGGGTCCAGAGTTCAGAGACTAACTGGAGCCCAGAGGCTCTGATTTCTGCACAGGTGGTTGCAGCGCTGGTTATTTCTGTGAATATCCACTGTATAGGGGTCCTCTCACACTCTCGGAGATGTTGTATTGCATCTAGGTGAGACCTTGTAGAGAAGCTGCCTGTCTGCTTTCTTGGTTTCATGTCACAGAGCAGCCAGAAACAGGACTTCCTCTATTCCGCCATCTTCCTGCCCTCAAGAGGGTTATTCTTCATCTGTCAGCTGAAGTGGGTTGTGGTTTTCCTGGAGGTGAGCTGCCAGTGGCATAATTGAACACTAATGTGTTCCTTCGTATTGCTGTTGAGAAGCACAGAGGGGCCCCAGTACAAAGGGAATCACAGCCACCACTGACTGAGCACTGCTACTGATTCCACCACTGACCCACTAAGTTGCATGTATACTCATAAAGGGCATTAGTCTTAGTTTTTCTTGGGATATCTTTGTCTGACTTTGGTATCAGGGTAATAGTGGTCCTCTAGTATGAGTTAGGATTTGTTCCTTCCTCTTCTGCTTCTTAGTAGAGTTTGTGGTGTTTATTGGTACAAGGAGTGGTGTTTATTCTTTAAAGACTTGGTAGAATTTGCCAGTGAATCCATTATCTTCTTTAGCAGAGCCAACTAAATTGTCAACCTTGATGATTTTCCCCTTTTCAATTTTTAGCTATTTTAGATAGATTCTTATTAATTGTTGGCTTTTAAGTAATTTAAGTGGAATTCTACTGTAAGTTCTATTGACATCATGAAATACTTCCTCTTGCAAGGATTTTAATTTCACTTTGTAATAAGTTGTCATTATAAAAATGTTTTACATTGCAGCTGAGATTGATGGGAAAGGAAGATTCTAGTGTGTTATTGTTTTGCTTTGCTTTTGTTGTTAATGTTTTATTTATTTATTTATTTTAGATATACACGACAGTAGAGTGTATTTTGATATATTATACATACATGGAGTATCACTTCCCATTCTTGTAGAGTTTCACTGGTGGTGTGCTCATACATGAACATAGGAAAGTTATGTCTGAATTATTTCCATGTCTTTTCTATTCCAATCACACCTCCCTTCCCTTCATTTGCATTTTTCTAATTTAATGAATTTCTATTCTTTCTTCCCTGCCTTATTTCTTTTTAACCTCTGCATATAAGAGAACATTTGGTCTTTGGCTTTATGGGATTGGGTTATTTTACTTTTGTTTCATTTCCTTAAATTTTTTTAAATATATATTTTTAATTGTAGATGAACACAATACATCTATTCATTTATTTATTTATCTATTTATTTTATGTGGTGCTGAGAGTCAAACCCAGTGCCTCACACCTGCCAGGCAAGTGCTCTACAATTGAGTTACAATTCCAACTCTTTGCTTTCTTTCTTTCTTTCTTTTTCTTTTTCTTTCTTTTTTTTTTTTTTTTTTTTGAGATGGGATTTCACTATGCTGTCCAGGCTGGCTTCAAACTTGTGATCCCTCCAGTAGCTGGGATTATAGGCTAGCCACCATGCCTGGCTCAAGATGCCAATTTTAAATAAAAGATGTTTGAGTGGAGACTCTTAGGTGAGTCATTGGTGAATATTTTGTGTCATAGTGTGTGTATTTGTGTGTCTGTGTGTAATGTACTGGGGATCCAACCTAGGGCATTGCCTCATGTGAGCTAGGCAAGAACCTTACCACTGACCTACACCACCAGTCCTTGTATGGTGTTTTCTAGTAACCCTATAGACGCAGATGATAACAACCAAGGATGCAAAAGCTCCTTTTATTTGAAAACTACAAATATATATATTTATATATAAAATCAATATATTAATGAAACCAAAACTCCACAAACAAACTCTAGAGATCAAAATGCAGGATGTTTCACAGGGAATGATTTCAGGATAAGCACCTAGGGAAGGAAGCAAAGGAAAGGGGAAGATACAAGACTGACTGGAGGGGCAGTCCCAGCAGCAATGTATGAGTGTACTTTCCCCACATCCTCGCCAACATTTATTGTTGTATGCATTCTTGATAATTGCCATTCTGACTGGAGTGAGATGAAATCTCAGTGTACTTTTAATTTTCATTTCTCTAATTGCTAGAGATATTGAACTTTTTTAATACATTTGTTGACCAATTGTATTTTTTATTCTGTCAAGTGTCTGTTCATTTCCTTAGCTCATTTAATAATGACTGAGTTATTTGAGTTTTTTGGGGGGGTGTTATTTTTTTTAATCTTTTTATATCTTGGAGATGAATGCTCTGAGGTGTAGGTGCCAAAGATTTTTTTTTCCCATTATGTAGGCTCTTTTCACATTCTTGATTTTTTTCCTTTGCTGTGAAGAAACTTCTTAGATTGATACCTTCCCATTTATGGATTCTTGATTTTACTTCTTGCACGTTAGGAAGCTGGTTGAGAATTTCAGTTCCTAAGTCACCCTAATATGGAGATTTGGGCCTACTTTTTCTTCTAGAAGGCACAGGGTCTCTGGCCTAATGCCTAGGTCCTTGATCCATTTTGAGTTGAGTTTCACGCAGGTTGAGAGATAGGGTTTTGATTTTATTTTGTTACATATGGACTTCAAGTTTTCCTAGCACCATTTATTAAATAGGCTATCTTTTTTCTAAGGCATGTTTATGATGCCTTTGTTTAGTATGAAATTTAAAATCTGGTATTGTGATGCCTTTTGCTTCACTTTTTTCACCGAGAATTTCTTTGACTATTCTGGGCCTCTTGCTTTTTCAAATGAATTTCATGATTGGTTTTTCTGTGTCTGTAAAGAGAATCATTGAAATTTTAATAGAATTTGTATTAAGTCTGAAGAGTATTTTTGGTTGTATGCTCATTTTGATAATATTTATTTGGCCCATCCAAGCACAAGGCAGATCTTTCAATCTCTAAGGTCTTCTTCAATTTCTTTCTTTAGTGTCCTATAGTTTTCATTGTAGAGGTCTTTCCCCTCTTTTGTTAGATTGATTCTCAATTTTTTTTGAGGCTATCATTAATGGGACATTTTTACTAATTTCTTTTTTAGTTAATTCATCACTGATGTATAGAAACACAATTCATTTATGGGTATTAATTTTATACCCATCTGCTTTGCTGAATTCACTTATGAGTTTTTTTATTGATTTTTAAAAAATAAATGATAGTGGACTGCATTACAATTCTTATTACATATATACAGCACAATTTTTCATATCTCTGGTTGTATATAAAGTATGTTGACACCAATTCGTGTCTTTATACATGTACTTTGCATAATGATGCCTATCACATTTTCACCATCCTTGCTAATCCCCTGCCCCCTCGCTTTCCCTCCCACCCTTCTTCCCTATCTATTCCTCTCATGTTCCCCCTCCCTACCCCACTATGAGTCAGCCTCCTTATATGAGAGAAAACATTCAGCTTTTGTTTTTTTGGGGGGGATTGGCTAACTTCACTTAGCATTATCTTCTCCAACGCCATTCATTTACCTGCAAATACCATGATTTTATTCTCTTTTATTGCTGAGTAAAATTCCATTGTGTATATATGTCACGTTTTTTTTTATCCATTCATCCACTGAAGGGCATCTGGGTTGGCTCCATAGTTTAGCTATTGTGAATTGTGCTGCTATAAACATTGATGTGGCTGTGTCCCTGTAGTATGATGTTTTAAGTCCTTTTGGTATAGACTGAGGAGAGGGATAGCTGGGTCAAATGGTGGTTCCATTCCCAGATTTCCAAGGAATCTCCATACTGCTTTCCATATTGGCTGCACTAATTTGCAGTCCCAGCAGCAATGTATAAATGTACCTTTTTTTCCCTCATCCTTGTTGGCGAGGATGTGGGAAAAAAAGTTGTTTGTTTGTCTTCATAAAAAAGTTGTTTGCCATTCTGACTGGAGTGAGATGGTATCTTAGAGTAGTTTTGATTTGCATTTCTCTAATGGCTAGAGATGATGAACATGTTTTCATATATTTGTTGATTGATTGTACATCCTCTTCTGAGAAGTGTCTGTTCAGGTCCTTGGCCCATTTGTTGATTGGGTTATTTGTTTTTTTTGGTACTTAGGTTTTTGAGGGTTTTTTAAAATGAGTTCTAGAAATTTTCTGATGGCAATGTTTTTAGTCTTCTAAATGTAAGATCAAGTCATCAGCAAATAAGAATAGTTTGAGTTCTTTTTTTCCCCTATTTTTGTCTTATTCCTTTAATTGCTTTCTTCTGTCTAATTGCTCTTGCTAGAATTTCAAGGACTATGGTGAATAGAAGTGGTGAAAGAGGGCATCCTTGTTTAAGCTTTTAGAGGGGATGCTTTTAATTTTTCTCCATTTAAAATCCTGTTGGCCTTGGCTTTAGCATATATAGCTTTTACAATGTTGGGGTAGGTCCCTTCTATCCCTAGTTTTTTCCAGTGCTTTGAACATGAATGGGTGCTGAATTTTTTCAAATGCTTTTTCTGTGTCTATTGAGATAATCATTTATTTTTTACCTTTAATTCTATTAATGTGATGAATTATGTTTATTGATTTCCATATGTTGAACCAATCCTGAATTCCTGCAATGAAACCCACTTCCTTATGCTTTACTGCCTTTTTAATATGTTTTTGTATGTGATTGACCAATATTTTTCTAAGGATTGCATTTATGTTTATCAAGGATATTGGTTTGAACTTTTCTTTCCTTGATGTGTCTTTGCATAGTTTTTGTATCAGGGTGATAGTAGCTTAATAGAATGAGCTCGTAAAGGGTTCCTGCCTTTTCTATTTTATAGGATAATTTGGGGAGGATTGGTGTTAGTTCTTCTTTGAAGGTTTGAGAATCTGTCTGGTCCTGGGCTTTTCTTTTTTCTTGTAGGCTTTTGATGGCATTTTCAATTTCATTGCTTGAAATTGGTCTGTTTAAATTTTTTTATGTCTTCTCATTCGGTTTGGGTAGGTCATGTGCCTCTAGAAATCTGTCAGTGCCATCAGAATTTTCTATTTTATGAAAATATATATTTTCAAAATAGTTTCTGATTATTATCTGTATTTCAGTAGTGTCCATCATGACATTTCCTTTTTCATCATAGATTTTTAACAGTTTGAATTTTTCCTTTCTTAAAAGAGAGAAAAAACTAAACTTAGCTTGGCTAAGGGTTGATCAATTTTGTTTATTCTTTCACAGAACCAACTTTTTGTTTCATCAATTTCTTTTAATCTCAACTTCATTGAGTTTGGCTTTGATTTTAATTATTTTATATCTTCTATTAATTGTGGTATTAATTTGCTCTTTTTTCCCTAGGCCCTTGAGATGTAATGCTAGACTTTTTTTTTTTTGTACCTTTCTATTCTTTTAATGAATGAGCTCAGTGCTATGAACTTTCCTCTTAGAACTGCCTTCATGGTGTCCCAGAGATTTTGATATGTTGTATTGCTATTCTTATTTATTTAAAATTATTGTGTTTATTTCTTCTGCTATCCATCTTTCATTCAGTAGTGAATTATTTAGTCTCTATGTGTTGATTTGTGCTTTTTGTCTTATCATTTATTTCTAATTTCAATCCATTATGGTCTGATAGACTGCAAAATATTATCTCTATTGTTTTGTCTTTGCTAAGAGCTGCTTTGTGGTCTACAATATGATCTCTTTTAGAAAATGTTTCATGTGCTGCTGAGAAGAAAGTGTATTTAGGTATTGATAGATGAAATATTCTATATATGTCTATTAAGTCTAGAATATTAATTGTGTCTTTTCATTCTATAGCTTTTTGAATTTAATTTTCTTTGGATGATCTTATGTAGTGTTGAGAGAATCATGTTAAAGTCATTCAGTATTATTGTGTTGTGGTTTACTTGATTCTTGATATTAAGAAGGGTTTGATGTACACAGATGCTCCATTATTTGGGAGCATCTGTGTACATCATAAATAAATATTTATGACTATTATTTCTTGTTGTTATGATTCCCTTAAGCATTATGAAAATGGACTTCTTTGTCTCTTTTGATTAACTTTGGTTTGAAGTCCATTTCATCTGATATGAGAATAGAAAGCCCTGCTTGTTTGTAAAAGTCATGTGAATGACCTGCTTTTTCCCTGCACTTCACCTTCGGAATGTGGATGTCTTTACTGATGAAATGAATCTCTGGAGCTCTGGCGACAGCATATTGTTAGATATTGGGTGGCTTTTTTGACACTGGAGATTGAACACAGGGGCACTTGGCCACTGAGCCACACCCTCAGCCCTATTTTGTATTTTATCTAGAGAGAGGGTCTCACTGAGTTGCTTAGCACCTCACTTTTGCTGAGGCAGGTTTTGTTTTTAATCCAATCTGCAAGTCTATATCTTTTTATTGATGAGTTTAGGCAATTTACCATCGATGTTATTATTGAGAGATGCTTTTTATTTCCTGACATTTTGAATAAGTATGTTTTTAGTGCCTGCTTTCTAATTGTGAATCTTTTAACTTCTGTTTATCACGAAATGTTTTTATTTCATCTTCAAATCTGAAGCTTAATTTTGCTGGATATCCTATTCTTGGTTGGCACCCATTTTCTTTCAGAGTTTGGTATATATTATTCTACAACCTCCTAGCTTTTAGGGTCTGGGCTGATAGATAAATCATCTGCTATCTGAATTGGTTTACCTCTAAATGTAATCAATCACTTTTCTCTCGTCATTTTTAAAATTCTATCCTTCTTTGTATGTTAGACATTTTCATAATAGTGTATCTTGGAGTGGGTCTGTTGTAATTTTGTATATTTGGAGTCCTGTATGCCTCCATATTTGATTTTCCATTTAATTCTTAAGGTTTAGGAAATTTTCTGATTTTATTCATTGAAGATGGCATTGCTTTAGTTTGTAATTTAGAGCCCAGTGAGTCTTAAATTAGGCTTTTCATGTTGTCTCGCATTTCTTGAACATTCTGTTTATGGTCTGTTAACATCTTTTCTCCATGGTCAATTTTATTTTCAAGATTATATATTTTATCTTTGTTGATTGAGGCTCTCTTTCAAGTGGCTTAGTCTGTTGGTGATGCTTTCCATTTAATTTTTAATTTGTTTTATTGATTTCTTCATTTTTGAAGATTTTCAGTTGATTCTTGTGTAAAATATCTATTTCCTTATTTAAGTGATTTTTTTACTTCTTGTATTTTGTCTCTGATTTTACTCCATATGTCATCTTTTACCTCAAAAGTCAGATCAATCATAAACTTTCTAAAATTTTCTCTGACATTTCCTCCACTGTGGTGTCCATGGAATCTGTTGCTGAGGTGTTCAGTGTTGTTTGGGATTGTTTGTTCCCTTTTCATACTGTTTGTCTACCTGTCTATCTGGATGGATCTGAAGCTGCAGCATTTCTACCCTGTGAGCTTATAGTGTCCCTGTATGATTCGAGTACATCACAGATTAGGGGAGAACCCAATAATAGCAATAACCTATGCAAAGAATATATAGCAAAAGACAAGGTACTTCATTCTTATTATGATGTCTAGAATGTTAATTGACACAGAGAGCAGAAATAGTAGAATCGGCAATTTCTATCAATAAAAACAGTAAATAAATAATAAGTTATGTCTGGTATAAAATCAAACAATAGGTTTGACTATGACTTCCATCATACTAATTATTGCTGCAGCATTGGTGGTGGAGCCTGGCATTATATAAACCAGTTAGTGTTGAGAGGTATTAAGGGTAGAGTTGGTTAAGAGGGAAGAAGAGATAAAAGGAGTTTTATTTAGCTTTTTTGCTGCTGCGGCTAAAGAACCAGATGAACACAACTAGAGAGGAGGAAATTTATTTGAGGGATTATTGTTTCTGAGGTCTTAGTTCATAGAAGGTCGGCTCCATTCCTTAGGGCTTGAGATGAGGCTGAGCATCATTGCAGTGTGTGGCAAAGTAGGCAACACATTGCAGGGTGATAAAGCAGCAAACTCCACTCACCAGATACAAATATATACCTAAAATTAGACCCAAATTCCCACCTCCTCCATCCAGACTCTACCACTTCAGTTACCACTCAATTAAACCCTATCAGGAGATTAAATAACTGATTGGATTAAGACTCTTAAAATCCAGTTATTTCTCCTCTGAACCTTTTCACATTATCCCACACATGAGCTTTTGGGGGACTCCTGACATCCAAACCATAATAGAGGGGCAAAAAAAAATGTTTGTAATTTCAAAAGGTGAATAGGGCAAATGGAGTGGTGACATGGGATGTGTTGGTTATGAAGAGGGAGGAGAAAATAATAGAAGTAAAAATTTAATGAAAGAGTGGAAGATTGAAAGAAGAATTTGTCTGTTATTATAAGAAAAAAAGAGAGAGGTAAATAAGGGAAATAGACTAGTGGGAAAGACAATAAAAATAAAATTGAAATATACTAATCAAAAAACCCTAACCCTCAAAACCAGAGCAAGGAAAACTGTTTAAAAAGAGAGAGGGGGGGGGGATAGAAACGAGATGACAGAAACAAATATGTATATGTATAAATGTCCTTGAATCAACTAGTACACATTTAAATTTAAAAAAAAAGAAAGATATTGATGAAACATTAAGGAGTAGTTTTCATTACTGTGGACCAATTAATCAATGAAAATACATGCTCACTGTCTGTGTCCACCTGATTTTCTTTTCACTTCTTCTTGAGGTATGAACTGAGCATGGGAGTATGGGTCATGGGCTGTTGAGTTACTTTTTATTGTGCTACTCACCAGGTTGCTAGTTGGGGTTTAAGACTTTCAATCTCCCATTTTGGCAGAGTGGGTGGGGATGGGAACAGCTGTCGACTCCACTCCCGGGGTGTTTGCCATTGGGTTCTGTGAGAGGAGTTCCCACAGGTGGAGTTTTGGGGTCTGGAGCTTAGGTTTAGTGAGGTTTCAGGTGCCTTATTGTGTATTGGATTTTCGGGCAGTATTGAATCAATGTACCTCTAGAGCCCCATAGATGCTGATCTACATTGGGAGACTGTACTCCAGGATTCTCCCCAGGGTTCCACTCAGGGGACAGGGAAGCTCATCCTCCACTGCTTCTGTTGTTATCGGATCTGCCTATTCTGGCCTCCCAGGGTGAATCCCTGAGCACAGTGGCAGAACATCAAGCAACAGGACGGGTAGCAAAGCAATGGGTGCAAGGAGCTGGGGTGAGGTGGTAAGCTGAGTGGATCCCATATTTTAAATTTATTAGGAAGCACCACTTTACACTCAGTAGTTCTAGTTCCTGCAAGGCTATGATCTATCCTGATATATACCATGGATTTACCTACCTCCTTCTAAAGGTAATGATCCCTTGTAAGTTAGCCAAGATTTACCAAAAATGCTGAAATTAACTGCTCAGGAAGGGGCATTTTTGCTTTTATTTTCATATGTTCCTACTTGATGTAGACACAGTCCACTGCATTTGTATGGCATGGTTTCAACTTAATTGCAAAGATTTTAATCACCATTTTGTTTACAATGAAATATAGGTTGATGGATATTTCATTCATTATTATGAAGATTTTTTCAAACACTATTATATACACATGCTTTAAAAAAAACAAAAGTATTTTTTTAATACGGTATTTTCAAATTCCTCAGCACACCCATCTTTCTGTCTCACCATGCAACTGAGAGAGTGAGTACAGTGATTTGTTTAACTGGATGTAGTTTAATCCCAGTGGGGACACAAAAATGAAAAACCTGGCCTCTCTGAAAGAGTTTACAATCTAGATCAACATCCTCAAGGCAGAACAATATTGAATATTATATTATGGTTGTACTGCTGAACTTGAAGGTCAAAGATGAAGGAAATCTTAGCTTGCTGTGGGTATCTGAGAAACCATCATGATAAAGGTGTGATTAGGACATTCCTTGTAAAGAAAGTCTGGTATTACAGGGAATGGGAGCGTGATAAGAAAACAATTAGGTGCCATCCAGCACTTGGATGCAGGTAAACTACAAAATGCCTTTTCCAGGTTTGAAAATTCAAATATCCTCCCTCTCTTCTAGTTTTAAATTTGTCATCAGAATGTCCTGCTCATAATAAACACAATTTAGAGACCAGGATCCAAATCATGGGTTATGAGGATGGAGAGAAATGTGCAGGGCATACCAAGACTCACATCATGCACACAGAGAATGAGAAAACCTGGGATTGCCCGGTCTTCTGGTCTTCTGATTATGTATATCATGTATATTTACTCAAAAAAATACAGAAAATGAAGAAATATATATATGTTTATATAAGAAAAAAAATATATATATAGCTATAGATGGACACAATATCTTTATTTTGTTTATTTTTTTAATATGATGCTGAGGATTGAATCCAGTGCCTCACACATACTGGGCAAGCCCTCTACCACTGAGCCCCAACCCTAGCCCAGTGCTTATTCTTATATGACCAATTGGAGATGATTCTCATAAGCATTTAGGACTATATATTTTTAAATATATTTTTTAGTTGTAGTTGGGCACAATACCTTTATTTTATTTATTTTTATGTGGTGCTGAGGATCGAACCCAGTGCCTTCCACGTGCTACGCGAGTACTCTACCACTGAGCCCCAGCCCCAGCCCCCAATTGGGACTATATTTTATGCATGCGTTTATACTCAAATATAAATGTGTGTTGTTACATTTTATTAATTACCAAAAATAGGATCACATTCTATATCCTCTGTGTAATTTAGCGTTAAAAAATTCGCATTTAGGGCTGGGATCATGGTTCAGTGGCAGAGCGCTTGCAGGGCATGTGTGAGGCACTGGGTTTGATCCTCAGCACCACAAATCAATCAATAAATAACATTTTAAATTTTTTTAAAAAATTATCATTTACTCTGGGCTTATTGTCACAACAGTACTTGAAATATGCATGCTAAATTTTAATATTTGTATGAATTTTTAAAAGTAGTATTGCTGGGTTAAAAGTATATACTTTTAGGGTTGCACAGAGCATTCATATTGTCCTCAAATATGCAACAATGTACACCACTAAAGCTGTATTTTTACATACTTACTAGGTGTTTCTGGTATTATCCATGTTTCAAAATTCCTACTGTGAAAGCTCTTGGGGAGACTGAGTGTGGAGGTAGGGGGGGAGAAATAAAGGAAGCTACAAATTATTTATTTATTCCTTTAATTTTTTTTTAGTTGAAGATGGACACAATAGCTTTATTTTATTTATTTTTATGTGGTGCTGAGGATCAAACCAAGTGCCTCACACAAGCTGGACAAGTGCTCTATCACTGAGTCCCAGCCCCAGCCCAGGAAGCTACAATTTAATCAGCCTCTTTAGGTTGAAATTACTTGTCTTGTTTCAATTTTTCAATGCTATCATTTTGATGTATGGTGTGAAAAGTTTTCCATTCCTTGTGAATACCATTCAGTATTGATCTGTGGTAGGTTTGACTAATGCATGCACTGAACAAAATGGAAATAATTCTCCTAGTGCTGTTCCACAGCCTTGATTTTAGTAAGTAAATGAAAATAGAGTTACTCAGCTATTCCTTAAATGATTTCAAATGTCTATATCTACTTCAATATGAGAAAACTTGGGGCTTTTCAAAGTTGTATTTCTGACATAAGGTAAAAAATGTGTTTCTGTTTCATTTTGGTCCCTTAGACATCTCTTAATCTTAAATCACCTGTGTGTCACAAAATAGGACTGTTTGAGAGTTTCCAGGTCCTGAGCAAGAGACAAATGTGTGCCAAACATGGGCTTTGACTTAGAGAATTCCCTCTCTAGAATGGGAAATATGGAGCATATGGATACTAATGATGAGCTTCATGAGGCATATGAATTCCACACAGGAACAGAGGTGATCTGTTTTCATAACACACCTTCCCTGAGGAATCCCCAACCTCCTTCAGATTCTCTTGGGCATCATGTTCACCAGGAAACCCTGGAGTTTCCATCCGGGATGGAGACACATTTTTAATGCTTCTGTTAGACTCTGCATGTCTCTATATCAATAATTAACTGTAGTTTTTCTTTCATGACTCTTCTTTCCTATTTGGGGAGTAAAATGAGAACAGGTAGAATGATACTCATTTTTGCATCCTGGAGAAATAGCACTTGGCACAAAAATTATTTAATGAAGTTTATTGGAATGTATGAAACTCAGATGAAACTGAGAGACGGAGTTCTGGAAGAGACATGAAAAGAATTTCCATTCAGTAATATTAGCAGCTTCTTTAAGAAGCCAGGATTTACAAAGCAGTTACAAAGGTGAAGTGAACCTGAGGATAGAAGGTCTGGGACTCTGAATGGGGAGCAGACAGCCACACTTGGATGATTAAGAGCTAATAGCTTGACTTAATTTTTTAGAAGTTGTGACATAAAATTCAAAGAAAATTAACATGAAATAAATTAGCCTTTATTTTAAAAAGAGCAATTCAGCAGAAATATTTTTTCCCTTAAAACAAGTGATTTTCTAAATAATTGGAGGGACTCCAATTATTTGTAACTGTCTCACACAGCCTCTTTCTTGTCTCCCACATAACCTGCCCTCTCTACTATCCTTTATACCAACATTTTAGAACATTTATAAAATAAAGAAGTTAATATATTTGAATACAAAATGGAACATTTTCAGCTGGCCATGTGATTTTTGTCATTTTAATCAAATCTATAAAGATAAGATTACATGCATTTTTATTCTCAATTTTTTATAAGACTTCCTTGTAAAATTTTTTAGGAATGGGTTACTTTGTCAGTATTATCTTTCGCCTTCTTACCTCCATTTTCAAATTGAAACTCAATTTTCTAGGGATTATCTTTAGATTAGAACTTTTTATTACAGAACAAGAAAAAGAATGTCTGACAGTTGGAAGGCATCTTGTAGCTTTCTTAGACTAATCTTGAGCAAGTGGAATAGAAAGTCAAGTACTTGTCACAATGCTCTGAAAAGAAAATAAATTTTATAATCAAAAGACTTGGGTTGGCATCTTAGTTCTAACACCCAGCTTGTGCATTTTTTAAAAAATAGAAATTGAGTTGAAAGCAGTTGATGTCTGAACTAAATTGAAATATTGGGCTAAATTAACTGTTTTAGGTGTTTTAATTATACACCTATTGAAATAAATATTCCAATAGAAGGTACACTCCATTAATTTTTATCTATTTTTTAGAGCCATGCACAATGCCTGCAACATAGAAGGTTTTCTGTAAATGCTTTAAAATGATAGGCTCTAATGAGTGAATAGCTTTGAAGAAATAAGGCATTTAGCACTAAAATGATCTGAATGTGATTCAACTTCAAGTAATGTTACTAATAATGGTATAGGTTATTAAAGTGCCATAGATTATTTTAGGCATTCTGCCTGTATAGAATGTGATAATGGAATTTATTGGGCTTTAGCATCTACTTAAAAATTTCCAGATTAAAAAAAACAGTCATTGAGGTATGCATTTCAGATCTATACACCCTCTCTGTATGTTTTACATGAATAAAAATATGTGAAAGTAGGTTAAAAAAAAATCCAGATATAAAGAAATACTATGTTACCACCACTGTGTGGAAAAAAAAAACTACTGTTTTTCCTTGTGCTTTTACTAATAAAAGACAATCTTTTTTGTGTTTCATAGGGAAGACCAAGGAATATGATTTAATTATAGGCAGCAAAATTTTGGCAGCAAACTGCTAAGAAAATTCACTTATTAATCTCTCCAGCCACTCATCTGTTCATAATAGTTGTTCCCTGGAATTTGGCAGGATGGATGAACCAGGAAGTGTGTGGTATCTCATAGTGGGATAAAATCTTCTGTTTAATATTTATTAGGCATCCTCAGAGTGGTAAGTAACCCATGGAATACAGATGAGATCACAGTTCTCACCTTCAAAAAATAAGACATAAGCACCTCATAAAGCCTGTGCAGAATGAGGTGAACTTGCCATACCAGAAAAATAAAAAATAAATTTAAAAAGTAATGACTGCTATTTTGCTCTATTTTTTCTATCTTGATTCCTTCTTGCTCAGTCTGAAGGAATAAATCTGAGACAGAGCAGATGGGGCATATCCAGCCTGTGTTCAGTTACCAGGCCATTGAAAGTAGACCCATCCATCTGTAAAGTGCTCTATTGAACTGCCTTTGTGGAAGGAAAGTTTGATTTGTGGTTAGGAGATAATAAATTTCATCAGTTTTAAAAAGCTTTTTAAAAGTTCAAAGAAAAGTTATTCGAGAAACTCACCTCTCTTTAATGAAGGCAGTAACCTGAGTCAGGAAAAAATATCCCTTTTAGAGTTTTAAAAATAACTGAGTTTCTAAATCATCAATTAGAAAGCAAGGATGCATTGACAGGTTGGTCTTCCCAAACCTGTGATGGGGAGAGAGAACTGCATCAGGTACCCTCTCGAGCATCCTTGAAGACAACCTTGTAAAACACAGCTATGCTTATAATAGGATTTTGGATCTCTCCCCTATAAGCAGTAAAGAACCATTACCAGCTTTGGTCACAGGTTAATCTGCAATTGCATAATCCAAAACAGCCACTGAGCACTTGAAATGAGGCTAGTCCACACTGATATGTGTTACCGGTATAAAACACACTCGATTTTGAAGACTTGGAAATACATATTATCTCACTGATAATGTTTATATCACTCACTTCTTAAAATATATGTAGCAATATCAGACTGATGTTTTAAATTAATTCCACCTGTTTCATTTTACTGTTTTTTTTAAATATGACTACTAGAAAGTTGACAACTGCCTGTGTGGCTTACATTCTATTTTTTATTAGACATCAATGCTGAATATTGAATGTCAGGTGTAGTTTCCCCTGTTGCCTTGAAATTGGCTTCTGGGATGTACAGATGTGAACAAGAAGTAGTTATTAACCCCACATTCTAAAGAAAGTAGCTAGTCATTGGACTATGCTCCCTCTTAAATGAAGTGATGGGGAACTATTCCTCCTAATATCCCAACTTCAACCAGACAATACACTCCCCAGGTCAGTGTTTATGAAGAGAGACTTTCCATATATAACAAATTAAAACTGAAAAAAAAAAGAATCCACTAGATAAAAATTGAGTCATTTGGAGCAATAGGAGTTTATATTCAGAAAGTAAGATTCCTCATGTTAACATTATTAATATGGTAATTGTAATGGGTGATGTGTAATTCCAGTATGTATTTCTTGGTAAGAATACAGTCTGCCAGGGGAGAGAGAGCTAGAGAGAGAGAGAAAAAGAGGAGAGAGAGAGAGAGAGAGAGAGAGAGAGAGAGAGAGACTTTCCCCTTATCTCTCTGTGTTCATGTTCAATCTATCCTCAAACCAAGTGATGAGGCTAGAGGGTTGTCTGGCCATGTTGGCCAAGGGAGGGATCATTCCCTCTTAGCAAGAATGCTGTACTCTCTCACTTCCTCTTCCACAGTGCTGCTGCTTGTATGTATGCTTACATGCACGTATATTCCAGAGAGGTCAACGTAAAGCCTATTGCTTGCTTGAATAATTGTTCTCTTTATCACATGATGTGCTTAGCATTGGTTTCACCTGTAAGCCCTCATTCCATGAGCCTGGAAAGAAACATAACATCCTACTTCTCACTCGCCTCTGTTACTGTCCTGCTTGAATTCTGTGTATGGCTGCCCACTGTTGGCAAGACAAATCTTAATTCCTTGGAGGATCATAGGAGTGTGGCACTTGGTCTTTCCCTACCTTTCTAGCCTCTCCCTTCTGTTAACCCCAGTCTTTCTGTATAATAGTCAGATTGCATGATTAGGAATCACTCACCTTTACCTAAAATCATGTTTGCACTCATTCAACCAATATATATTGATCTCCTCATATGCATCAGACACTCTCTTAGGCATTAAAGATATACAAACTCAATCAAATAGACTTTCTTCCAATAAAGAACTTACACTTAATATGAATAACATTTCTTTCTCTTAGCAAATTTCTTTCTCTTATCCACAGCTTAATCACTACTTCTACTATGAAAACTTCTTCAGATAGGATCAATGCTATCTGGTTCTGTAGTTTCTACTTATTATTTGGTTGAACTTTGTGTCTATTATTTGATTATCTCCCCCACCTAATCTGATATTTCAATGACAGGAGAAGTATCCTATCTTTGTGTCTACAACATTTGGCATATTATGGGTGCCTAAAAATGCATGCTGAATTGCCTAAACCCTATTGTCCTTATTTAATTCTGCCTTTATTTCTTATTTTTGTATTTTCTATGAAGTTACATAACATCTAGAGACTTGGCAAGCCAAGTTTAGTTCAGAACAGTTACACAATCAAAATATGCTTTAAAGAGGTCTATTCTAAGCAGCATTGGTTGAATGACTTCACATATTTCTCTCTGTATCTCAACAATGAAGTCATTTCTGTTTTGGGGGCAGAAAGTAAAGTACAAAGCTCACCAAATTATTCTCAAAATTAAGGATAAAACAGCTGCTATCATTTGAAAATGAAAAAAAAAAACTATTTTGACCACCAGAGGCTTATTTTAATGCATACAAAATAGAGCTATATATAGTTAACACAGACTTGCATGTTGCTAAGTTATAATCACTGAGTCACTGATTAAGGAGTGGCTTACATCTGGGACTTGTCTTGAAAACAAGAGTTTTTCCCCCATCAGGATGATTATTTTCTTTTCTTTAGTATTTGATAAACACTAAAATAGCCCAAGGTTTCAAATGGCAATCTTTGACACTTTCAAGCCAGCCGCTGAACTTTATTGATTTGTTACAGTAACAGAACTAGATTAAGAAAGGTAAATAGTTGGTTAGTCCTAGGAATTTACAGGATGCAGAAATGCTAGGATGATCCTAAGCATTTAAAGTGGCATTAAGAGTGTCAAGGTCCCAGTCTCCTTCAGTATCTGGCAGTCCAGCAAGGCATGGGGACAACAGAAGCAGCTGGAGCCCAAGGTGAAGCATAAAGAATGGAATCATGGGAAGAAAATCAGGCAACGTGGTAGCAGCAGACTGCATTTAAAATCTCTCAAGTACCAATAGAAGGATGGCCAAGTCAGGAGATGACAGCATCAATGGATTAGATACAAGGCCACGTATTCCACACACTCCCAACAAGTCTGTATGTTCTTCCTGGTTCTCAAGTGCAACTCCACAAAAATGTCAAGAAATGAATCCTGAAATTAATGAGATTTATTTTTACCACCTGGTATAATGGGCTTGACATATAAATCAAGTTGACTTATGGGGAAAAAAAGACACTTCTTATTTTCTTGAGTTTAGGAGCTGCTATGCAAATATATTGCACTTCATTCCTGTGCATTTATATGAATTTCCAAAGAATGTATTTATGAAATTGAAATTGCTGGAGCAAAGTACATGTATCTTTCACTTTTTGGTGGGTACTACCAAAATTGCCCTCTAAAATTATATATATTTTTCCACTGATAGTGATGCCCCTTGCCTGGTGTCTTTGCCAAATCATATAATTAACTTCTAAATGCTCAGTTGTTTGAAATATCTTCTTTGCCAGGGGTGGTAAAGCGCACCTAAAACCCCAGCATCTTGGGAGGCTGAGGCAGGAGGATAGCAAGTTCAAAGCCAGAATCAGCAACTTGCAAGATCCTAAGCAACTTAGCAAGAACCTGTCTCAAAATATAAAAAGCGGTGATGTGGGTGAGTAGTTAAGCACCCCCAGGTTCAACCCCTGGAATGAACAAACAAAAACTCCTTTATTAGATTTCCATAGAAATATCTCCTTGGTTTGCTTCCAGAAATTCTTGCTCAAAGATTACTGGATTTATATCAATTCCACTTATATTCAATGTCATTAACTCATTTTTATCATCTATTTCCTTTTCTTTGATGAAATGTGGAACAGAGGAAGACAACAATGGGTCTAACAGTCATTAAATAGTAACTTAAATGTATTTCTTGTCCTAATAACATCACATCAGTGATTCTCTAAGTATTGCCTATGTGTGGACAAGCAGCATGAGTGAATACCTCAGAAATGTAAATGATTGAGTCCCCCTCCAGACCCACTGAATGAGAAACATATTTGGTGGGTACCTACTAAAATAATGGAAGCCTCAGTACTTTGTGTTCTCCCCCTTGTTTATTTTTATTTTTATAATAATAATTATTATCATTAATTATTATTATTACTTATTATTATTGTTATTATTTGATAGCAGGGACTGAACCAGGGCGCTTAACCACTGAGCCACATCCTTAGCACCCCCGACCTTTTTAATATTTTCTATTAGAGACAGAGTCTACCTAAGTTGCTGAGGCTGGCTTTGAACTCGTGATCCTCCTGCCTCAGCTTCCCGAGCCGCTGGGATTACAGGCCTGTGCCCCTGCGTCCAGCTATGTGTTCTTTTTATAAGATCATATAATTCTAATGTGTCCAAGCATTGGAGAGCCAGTGCATCATCCCTGTTTGTAGACAAGGATATGAGAAGAAGTGAGGAGCTCGCTCAAGGTCACCAGCTATCTAGCTTTGGGCCTCACTTCAAAGTTAGCTTGATGCTTCCTCCCTGGGTGGAGGCAGATTTTAATAGGAATCAATATGCTAGATGGAAGATGTGCTCTTGTAGGATGACAATATGGTAAAGGATGACAGTGTGGGACTCTGGGAAAAACCAAGAAGTGGCAAAAATCGGTGGATAACCAGGTGAATACTGATAGAGAAAACTGGGGCTCCAAAACTGGGAGAAACAGACACTGCCAACATGTTAACAGGGCCTGAAGTTGGCTGCAAGACTAGTATTCCTTTTATGCTCACGGATGTGTCAGATATATGGAGAACAGACAGTACACAGGGAATAGGCCCATGATTTATGGTTTAGAATTACAGTAGTGTCAATAATGTAATAAAAGGATTGAATTTGGAAGAAGGCAAATTTATCTTGTCCTAAAATTAGAGTATTTTCATCAGGCATGATTATTAGTCACTGAGATATTTTTGTCCATTTCTTCATTTCAGGGAGGAGAAAATTTTGCAAAAGTTGGGGTCATAAAAGTAGATGGGAAAGAGAGGGCAAAGGGCTTTCATTTTGGAAAAAGAGAGAGTTCAGGTGACTCATTATTAAGCACAAGAAAATTAATTCTGTGAAAAGCAGACTTTCCCTAACTTGCTTTGTGAGCTCACATGAAATATAACTTCAGCTGTGTAGAGGGTTGATTCAAGAATGTGACATTGGAAATGGAGTCCAGCCAGTGGATCCTTAACTGCAAGAGCCCTTTGAATCTGGAAGTAGGGCTGAGACAATTCTGACTTCTTATGATGTAGCTGAATGGCACAAAAGGAGCTCCCGAGGAAAAGGAAAAGGCAGTGCTTTTCTATTTCTGCCAAACCATGTAGCAACCAGAGGGAAAAAAAAATTAATGACATTAGGAGAAAGTAGTGTGGGTAATGATGGATAGAGCAGCAGTCCTCAAACTTTAGAGGAAATCAGGATCATCTGGAGGACTTTTGAACATGGGTTCCTGGGCTGCATTCCCAGTGCTCATTCAGTAGGTCTTGGCAAGGCCTAGTTCCCTGGTGATACTGGTGCTTAAGATCCACTGGTGGAAAGAAAACTGTCCGGATTTGGGAATCAGTAGAGAAAGGGTATGAAAGATAATATATTCTTGTCTAGTCATCCAATTGCTGAGCGCCTTTGGACAAAGAAGCTTACCCTTTCTGATTTGTGATTTCTTCTTTGTAAAATAGGCGTGATAATAACACCAGCTTAATAAGGGTGTCCAGAAGTGTTGGGAGGGCCATTTGAGGTGATGCAGGAAAGTGTTTATAAATTTTGGTTTATAAATTTGAAAGTGTTTATAAATTTCTTCTACTTTACTTACACAGTTAAAAATAAAACAAAATTCCTCTATCTCCACACATTTTTAGCCAGATGACTCTGCCTTGCTTTCTTGGGAATGATGTATGCCAAAGTAGGTGAGCAGTTTCACAATGATAAATTGGAGATTCTGGTAGACAATGCTGGTGGCATTGTCTCAACAGAGACTGCCCCCCCCCCACATACCTCTTCTTTCTTGATAACAGAACATTTATTTTGTTCAAGAGTGGAATAGCTTTGTGCTCAAGGAAAACAGTCCTTCCTTTAGCCCAGGCATATGAACCCTGGCTTTTTCTCATATGAATAATGATAAGAAAATCAAATTCATATATTCAACAAATATTTATTCAGTAGTAAGCATCAATCTTGGTGCAGGGATATAAAGATGAGCAAGCACAACTGATGGTCTCCAATGGGAGAATTACCTATTGAATAATAACACAAATGGTTTCTACTGTGAAGAAAAAGGACTGTGTGCAGTAAACAATGTTTGGAATCCTAACCTGATCTGGGGGAGGAAAGTGGAGATGGATATCAAGGAAGATTTCTATGAGTAAGTGGTACTCAAGGTAAGAATTAAGGATGGAAAGGAACAAACCTATTTTAAGCTTGTATTAAGTCTGTGAGATGGGAGAGGCTTTGTCAATTATAGAAATTAGAGAGATAAATAGGGCCAGATAACAGGGTGTCTCATAGATTATGTTGGTAGTTTATACTTCAGCCAAAGAGAAAAGTAGGAAGTCACTGAGGATTTTAGCTGGCAGTCATTAGAGCAGATTTATCTTGAAAAAAAAATTACTCTGGTTGCCTATGAAGCAAACCAAGAAAGCATGTGAGAAACCCATTAATACATGAAAAAAAGAGGTGGTCACAGCTTAGACTAAAAGTGCTCTGTCCAAGATGGTAGACAGTAGCCATACGTGTCTATTAGCCTTTGAAATGTTGCTTATCCAAAGTAAGATGGCCTTAATTTAAAATACACATCAGATTCCAAAGACTTAGGAAAAAAGTAAGTTATCTCATTACTAATTTTTACTATCGATTACTTGTTAAAATGACATTTGGAGTATATTAAGTTAAATCAGATATTTATATTTCATTTTGCCTATATTTTAAAATAATTTTAATGTGGCTACTGGAAATTTTAAAATTATATGTATGATAAGCATTATGTTTAATTAGACAATGCTGCTCTTCAATTTGAAAATGGAGATGAAAGTAGACACAGATTTGAGGTTAAGGAGGCTAACACTACACTGAACAATTTGATAATTTATGGTAGGAGAGAGAATTGTCAAAGATCATAATGCTGTTTCTGGTATTAATAATTGGATGGGTATGTCATTTTTAGAGATAACTGAAGGAAGAGTGGGGTGAGGGAGGGTATGAAAAATAATGTATTCTTGTTTTAGATATATTGAGTTTGATGTTCCTCAGTGACAATCTGAGCAGAACATGAATTTAAATGTTGGTCAAAGATGGTAAATAAATCCATGGAAGTGGTTGAACTCAAGAGGAAACTAATAAAGAGGTAGCTAGTACAGAGAATTTTAAATATTCCCAACACAAGAAAGTGACAAATGTCTGATGAAAGATGTACCAACTACCCTGATTAAGCATTTTGCATGTATACCGAAGTGTCACATTCCACCCCATAAATATACGCAAAATCTCTGTGTCAGTTAAACATAAAAACATATTTTTAAAATAAATAAAGACAAGGGGTGGAGACTGAGAAAAAGCAAAAGAAGGGAAAGATAAACAAGCCTCTTTCCAGACTGCAGTTTGCCATCTTCTTGCATTTTTATGTGGTGGAACAAGGGCATGAAAGTTCTTGGGGCCACTTTGAATAGGGCACTAATCCCATTCATGAGGACACCACCATTCCTGACCTAATTGGAACCCAGAGTCTCCACATCCTAATACCATCACATTGGGGATTAAGATTTCAGCATATAAATTTGGGAGGGACACAAGTATTTGATCCATAAAAGTACTATATTATTTTGTAGGCTTTAAATTTTATAGAAGTGGTATCATACTACATGTATTTTTATTCAATATGATTTTGAGAATTTTCCTACTAATCACTGCAACTCTTATTCTTTTTAATACATAATATTCTCCTGTAGAATCTGTGATAAATTATTCATCCATTCCTGTTTTGATGGACATTTAGTTCATATTTTATATAAGGAATAGACACTACTTTTACAAAATCACAAGTTATTAGACTATTGAGCAGTAGTAAAAAATTTAGATGATGGGATTCAAATAATACATTTGGCTGAATATCTTGTAGGAATTATCTGATTTTACTATGACAATGCAAATATCCATAGGAGTTCTCCTCACATAGATGAACTCTATTAACAATTCATAATAATTTTAAATTATTCTGTCTAATTTTTAAAAAACCCTTTACTTTCTGGAATACTGAAAAGAATTTAAAAAAGAAAACAAAACCTGTTTTTACCACTTTGTAATGGAAGTTTCCTAGGTAATCCCACAACTAGCAAAACAGAGACAGTTTTAGCCTTTTTTAAAGGTCAACTGAATTTTAATGTGCAATTCACCATCAAATTGACATAGAGCTACTTATTTTTTGGAACCCAAAGGTGGGAGTAAGGCTCATTTCTCTACCACAGGGGGGCCACACATAATGGATGTCCAGTAAATATTTATTGAATAAATTGATGTGTGTATTGATTTGTACCTTTAAGAGAAAATCTGAGAGGAAGCATGTTAGTGTCAAAATGTGGAGATGTTAGAAACATCTGAGTCTTTTATTTTCTTATGGAAAGAATACATACTTTAAATTGATAATATCCTAGGATATTTGAAATGTGGTTATGGTAAATTACAATAGAGTTTTGTCTGCCTTGATGGGTCTCTTTATTCAATACATGTTTGGTGGGATTAAATCTTCAATAAAGAAATATCAGCAATGTACTGGCACAGAAATCACAATCCTCACTTAGTGATGTATGTGTATAACTACATACCATAGATATTTTTAGTAGAATTTCTAAAAGTTGATATTCATTAGAAATGTTGTGGCTTCCCTTTTATCAATTGTTGCTTATTATTTCCTTGAATATACATGGAGATACTCAGCTTGTTTGCAGGTCTCAGACTCTGTGGATAATGCACATTTTCCTTCTCAAAACTGTTTTACATTTTATTTTTTGTTAAGGTAGTGATTCAAATAGTACTATAATTTCTATGGTGTGCATAAATGTCCCTGAAAGGCCCACATGTGGAAGGTCTGGTCTCTGCCCTGCAGTGTTCTTGGGAGGTAGTAGAACCTTTAGGTGGTAGAGCTTAGTCAAAGGAAGGTAAGTCACTGGGAGTGTACTTCTGAATGGCACATCAGGACCACAGGGCTTTCCTGTCGCTCTCTCTCTCCTTCCACCTGTCATGAGATAAGCAATTTCTTCTGGTCCACCATAACACAGTGCCTTGCCACAGGCCCAAAAGAGGCAAATTGATCATCAACGGATCACAGTTTTGTCTCAAAACTGTGAGACACAATAAAACTTTCCTTTTTATAAATAGTTTTCTCAGTTATTTTTGTCACAGTGCTGGGAAACTGATACCGTGATTTAGAAGGGAAATGAAAGTGATATCTAATGAACTAGATGGTTATAACCACTATTTGAAACATGTAGGTGAAAATTTGTTGCACACCTATTGGTGAGGATATAGCGTTACCTTCTGTGCATTTAATTTTAATTCATTTATTTGCTTAACAAAATTTGCAAGTGCCTGTGTGACAAATGAATCGTGTAATACCATTGCTGGCTTTGCTTGGTAATAGTCAGCCCTGCGTTCTAACTATGGCAGCACAACGAATGTGCAGTTTAGTGTAATGGTTAAGAATATTAGTTCTTGGGGGCTGGGGATGTGGCTCAAGCGGTAGCGCGCTCGCCTGGCATGCGTGCGGCCCGGGTTCGATCCTCAGCACCACATACCAACAAAGATGTTGTGTCCGCCGAGAACTAAAAAATAAATATTAAAAAAAAAAATAAATTCTCTCTCTCTCTCTCTCTCTCCTCTCTCACTCTCTCTTAAAAAAAAAAAAAGAATATTAGTTCTTCCTCCAGTAGACTTCCTTTCATTCATCCATTTATTTATATTTGATTTCTTCTTTTACTTATACATAAAGGTGAAATTCCTGTGATATAACTGTATATGTGCATGGTTTTGTTAGAATTTGGGAGAGAGCATGGGAGGGGAAAGGGAGGGAATAAATAAACTGAAATCAAATTCCGTGCATGTATGCATTTGTTGGGATGAATCCAACTACTATGTTAACTATAGAGTTCTGATTTTAAAAAAAAGAAGAAAGAAAGAAAAGAATATTAGTTCTGAAGAATGACCACCAGTACTTAAACTTTAGTTTTGTGATTCTGAGCTCAGTGTACAACTGCTTTCAGCCTTAGTTTCCTCATTAATAAATGGGGATAAAATAGCACATAGGTTAAGATGATGATGTGGTACAAAGCAATTGGCCATCACATAGAAAGTGCAGTGTCACTGTGACAAAGTTGATAACAGTTATACTGGGTTAGAGTTGCCCCTCACTGGGTCTTCGTTTCCCCCAACTGTAAAATGGAAGGTTGAACTAGGTTCTCTTTAAATGTAAATTCATGATTACCTGGAAGCAATGAGGACTTCTAGCAGAAAACATTTGTTACCCGCATCACCTTACAGTCAATTAATCATGCTGGAAAGTCATTAGGGTCTAGTCAAAAGTGCAAATACACAGAGAGAGCAATTCTGGTCTTGAGAAGTGCACAGGTTATTTCCATAGTGTTTACTTTTATTAAAATTGTTTATTTTCATTGTTGCCATTATAATATTTAGAGCAGGTTATTTGGTTTTCAACATCATTTTTTGCTGTTTGTTTCTGACACCTTGGGTTTGAGAGTTTCATCCATTTTGTTTCAAATTTTGAAACTTACTCTCAGAGCTGAGTTCTTGTAATAATGGCTTGAACTCTTTGTCTCCCAGGGGGAAAAACACATGCCAAACTGCTAAATTGTCTTCAATTCTTCCCTCACCTGCACTGCTATAATTTAAAACTTCCATGGCACTGGAGATTTACAAAGTATTTTAGCACTGTTTTTTAATTCGTGTTGTGCCTGTGAAATGAGGATGCCGTAAATATTCCCAAAGTAGGTTAGTTTATAAAGGATCAGTAAACATCTTGGCTTTCCAGAGAAAATAAAGGCCCAAACTAAAAATCAAAAATGACAGGGAAATGTATTTTAATAAATGCTCTATGAAAACAAAAAGGAGGTGCTCCCTGCAGCAGAAGAAGGGAAGGCTGACAATGAATGCCATTAAAAAAAATTAAAAACAGACTTTAACAGATTCTTTTTTAACAGTACTTAAAAAAATGTTCTGTTGCATACTGTAAAATGCACAAAACCTCAGCTTGCACAGCTCAATTAATTTTGACAATTATTCACCCTGAGCATCCCTCTGCCTCACACCTTGCATAACATCCTAACTGCCTACATATATGTCTGTCTCTCCTTCCCACTTTTTTCCACTAGAGTGAACTCTCTGAGGGTGGGGGATGAGTCAGTTTCCCTTGCCTGTCTATGCTCTTACCGAGCCTAGTGGCTGCTCAATAAATGGTGACTAGCTTAACAAATGAGTACGCATTCATTATTTGGTATCCCATTATACCACCTGGGTGCTTAGAGGTTCAGACCAGGGAATTGATGATTAGGTTAAAGGTTGTCCACACCTGTAACAGTGTCAGCCTGAAATTGTTGGAGAGCAATCATTTAGGCCTTTTAACTACAGTTCCAACCTGCTCAGAGAGTGGCCATTAGGCAAAAGATACAGAATTCTGGGGGCAAACAGAAGACTATTTTCAAGTACAGTATTTGGTTCGCAGATCCAGAGGAGCAGATAAAATTCTAATCAACACATGTCAGTTGACTCACTGGGTGTGTGCAAAGGGGTAGCTAATGGTAGCAGACAACTCATCCTGCATTATTCAATAATTTTTAGTGAGAGCAACCTCACAAAGACCAAGGATTAATTTAAAATAGATTTGTCTTTCTGATTGGAGACTACATTGTTGCCTTGGGTAAGTATATTGCATAGTGTATTATTTTGATAAAATGTCAAAGAAAAGAAAAATAGGAAGAAAGGTGTAAGGCATGTTTATAAGAATAATTAGTCATATGCATGCCTACAAAAATCACAGAAGGCTAACTGCTATGGTAAACAAACAGTCTCAAATTTAGCTGCTTAACTATATGAGCTTTAGTTTTTGCTCATGCACAGGCCAAGTGGACTTTTCAGGTCCCATGGCTCTAGTGGGTGTCTCTCCTGTAAGTGACACCTCAGGGAACCAGATTCCTAACAGCTTTCCCTGGACATGCTATACGCCACCAGCAGGTAAGGGGAGAGAAGGAGTTGGAGGATAATCAAGTGCATTTATATTTGGATTCACACACACCTTTGGCTAGAATTGGGTTACCTGATTGCCTCCAACTGCAAGACAAGCTGGAGTATATAGTCACTGCATGACCAGGAGGAAAAGGAACACATGGTGAAAAGGTAGCCGGTTTTTTTTGTTGTTGTTGTTGTTGTTGTTGTTGTTGTTGTTGTTCTGCCTTTTCCTTTCCTATAAACTGTCAAGTTCTTTTTTATTTTCTTATAATTATATTTAAATTTTAAAAATCTAATTCTATGGGCTGGGGATGTGGCTCAAGCATTAGCACGCTCGCCTGGCATGCGTGCTGCCCGGGTTCGATCCTCAGCACCACATACAAACAAAGATGTTGTATCCACCAAAAACTGAAAAATAAATATTGAAATTATCATTCTCTCTCTCTCTCTCTCTCTCTCTCTCTCTCTCTCTCTCTCTCTCTCTCTTAAAAAAAATCTAATTCTTTGAAGACAAAATTTCTGGAATTTTGACATTAAGAGGAAACCATGACAGGTCTGATGCTAGACCCAAGAAACTGGTCAGAGTTGCAGAACAAGTATGCATGTGACTTGGATCTAACTTAGGGTGTCAGTATTTAGGTGTATTCCCCAAACATCAAAGAAGTGCAAAGGATAAAAAAAAGACCAGGTGTGGCTAGGTAAATACAGCATTTCAGTGGCTCCTCCTAGAGCTTGCTTAAGGGTTGGTGGCCTGGTAGCATTCACATAAAGATTTCCCTGAAGCTGGAGGATTATAAGGACAGGGAGCTTGTTCCCGTCTACCTCAACCACACCAGTTCTCCAAAAACCCTACTACTCAGGAACTCTTGTCTCTGTGGATAAATATTATGTTCTGGCCTTAAAATTCCTTCTGTTCCAAGACTGGAGAAATCTCCATGAGATTTTACACAAGGCAGTCAAGATATGACCTACCATAGGTGAGAAGCTGTTTTCCTAGTTTGGGGGACTAGGTTTGAGGATCTGAAAATGCTCTAACAATGTGGGAAGAACTAGCTTGAATTATGAGCAGTAGTCTTTGCTGCACCTTTATTGTCCATTAAAGTGATTTTTTGTTTACCTTTTCCAGTTTAGCATACTGGTGGATCAATGGATAAGCATCTTTTTGCAATAAGTTTTGTGCAGAAGCAAATAAATATAGACTTCAATATAATTATGCAGCCACATGAGTATTACTTTAGAGACTATTTCTTTAGAAAGATTTTCTTTCTCCAAGTAAATAGTTTCTTACCTCTCTTTCATTATGTAAATTAGGAATTCATGTCATGCAAATTAGAAATTAAAGTAAAAAATTATTTTAAACATCTAAATTAAAAATTACTGTTCTTATTTAAGTCAATTTATCAAACTGAAAACTGGGATAATGCATGTGGGCAGGTTTTCTTCGAGTGCAGAGAGAAATAAGTCAGCATAACAAGGGAAAATCAATCTCCTAAAGGTCTTTGTTATATATTTGGGATTTCTGTGACACTGGAGCTGCCTAACTAGCCTCCCAAGGAACTCACCATTTCTTCTCAGCTCCAGCTGCACCAAATATCAGCTTCTTTCCTGAAGTCATCTACTTATACAGTCATCTCTTTCAATTACAGTTCATGAGCCTAAAGAGTAAGGAAACTCTTTGTCTAACTTATATATGTATCACTAGTGCATGAAATATCCATAATCGTTAAATGAATAAGTATGGGGAAAATGTCAGTAAAAGGAAAAGTGATCACCGAAGTTATTGGTGGCAAAAGCTTTCATGTACTTAGTTAAAAGGATATGCTTCTGAAAATGTTTACTAAGCCCTTCTTATTTAAAAAGTTAGGGACAATGTTAAAAAAAAAGTCTTCAAATCCATTTATGGCAAACCACTCAGCCCCTTCAAATTAAAACCTAAGGACACTGTGAATATAATATTATTTTACATAATCAAAGAAATAGAAGAACTTTTTGTAATAAATTATGTGTTATCTCTTTTAGTAAAAGGTAAAAGCCACCACGGAAGAACCAGTTAGATTCACTTTCCCCGTGAGTTTGTCACTATAGTTGAAAAAGGTTTTTAGATTTTCCTTTAATCAGCTAGTGTTAACTGCAGGATGTGAATCAGAAGGAGACTTCACCAGGAAACTTAACAAGAACAGTGAGTTCATTTGCTGAATGTCTCTTGGAGTACATTACCAAGAGAGAATTTTTTGTTCTTTCTTTTTGATAACCCAAGCTATGTTTTTCTTACAATTTTATCTCCATTCTGGCTGACAATGAAATCTTTCATGGGCATCAAAGACACGAGAAAATGGGCATCAAGAGCTGGCTCTTTAACCTTGACTTTTTATTTCCAATGAGTCAAACGTATTATTCCACTTCAAATCCGAGTCAGAAATAGGGAAGATAGAACTGTGTCATGAAAATGAAGATTATGTTACTTCAAAAGAGTGAAAGCTTCTTATTCTATTCTCTGAAACTTACCATTGAATGTTAGAGGCTCATTCTAGGGTGTTCTTTTTGTAGTTTTGTGTAGATCAGGAGAGTTAGACTAACATTGCCAGGTGCTTTTGTGCCTGTTGTGAGTTTTTTTTTTTTGTCCATCTAACTTTAAATGTTCAAAAAAATTAGATACTACCCTTATCAGTGTATTAGGATTACAGTGACATCTTGTGGCATATCATTCTTCCTTTAAAAACTGTTGCCTAGTTAAAAAACAAAAACAAAAACAAAAAAACTACCCCTTAGGTTTATTCATATATGCTAACTAAAAAACTCAGAAATGATTAATTGAAGTGGTAACCCAATGAACACAATCATTCCACTTTATTTGGTTCAAGTAGATATTTCTGAATAACTTAAATGAGAAACATTGTTTTTTAAAGATATTTTAAAATTTACCATTTACTTTAAAATTTCTTTTATCAGCATCTTTATGACTTAGGAAAAGTCCTATTAGTTAAAATTTGATTCACATAAAGACAAATTCAAAATTAGAAGTCTGCTGCAAAGAAAGTAGCATGTGATCAAAACCAGTAGCATGTGATCAAAATCCAGGCAATTAAGATAATCTCATCAGAGGAAAGATATTTTTTTTTAATTAGAAGAAAGGATTTTTTTCAAACAAAGTTAAACCTTTGCTATTTAGAGCTGATAATTACCAGCTTCCTAAAGGACTACTAATTAGCAAGTGTGGTGTGTAAAGTAAGACTATGACTAAGCTACATTAAGAGAATAGACCTTTTTTTTTTTTAAAGACAGCTGAACTAGAATCAATACCCCCACCCTTCCACTCTGCCCGAATCACATCATAGATTAATAATGAGCAAGCTTAGTCCACTTCAGGTAATGTAAAGTCCTTCTGCTGAAAACCATTGCTATTTATTTGCAGGTAGGCAGCAAATAGCAATGTAGATATTTGCTTTTCTCTTGTTATCTTCTTCCCCTCCTTACTCCCTCTCCTTTTAATTTTGAACTTCTAAATAACCCTTCTGTTAGCCTATAAAGCAATCCCTTTGGAACTGCACTTACAAGGAATTAGAAGTGACAAGGTTTCCCCTTTTATGTACCTTAATAAGCAAGTTCCTTATAAGTCTTGGTATATATAATATGCTATTTTGTGTGATTCAAGATGTCAACTGTAAGACCCTTTTTTTTGGGGGGGGGAGTGCTGGGGATTGAACCCAGGGCCTTGTTCATGCGAGGCAAGCACTCTACCAACTGAGCTATATTCCCAGCCCTGAGAGACTTTTTTAAAATGTGCTAATATAAAAAAAATATATCAATGACAGGTATTCTATGACACATTGCCTAGAATATTTATTTATTTATTTAGGTACTGGGAATTGAACTCAGGGGCACTCAACCACTGAGCCACATCCAAGACCTATTTTCTATTTTATTTAGAGACAGGGTCTCACTGAGTTGCTTAGTGTCTCACCATTGCTGAGGCTGGCTTTGAACTCGTGATTCTCCTAACTCAGCCTCCTGAGCCGCTGGGATTACAGGCTGTGCCACTGTGCCTGGTTTAGAATATTTATTTTTAAATTCATTCAAAACTCATTAAATGTGTTTTGACTCATTTAAATAGATGTTATTATATATCATACCCATATTTTAAAATGAAAATAAAAATATATATAATGTTTCTAAATCACAAGGTCTGGCTCCAAATCACCACCACCGTTGCAGCGACTGCCATCTGTATTTGCCTCCACCATTGCTTTCCTTGTGCCAAGAGCACTGGTGAGTCAGCAGCCATCACTGAGTGCTCCAAGTTTTGCCTCCAGGACTTACTTCCAAGATGTTGACACCTATTCTTCAGGTTTTGAAACTGGCAGTTTATCTTACAGAAAAATCAATGAAAGGTGTTACACAATAACCAAGATTTATGATGCTTCCCTAAATGGTCATTACCATTCTTTCCAAGTGGTTTGCTGACTGAGACCCTAAGGGACAACAGTCATGCAACAAGATTACCATGGTCACAGACAGTGGCCTTTAAATTGTGGCTGCTACCTGATCACTGGTGACCGCAAAACGCCATTCCTCACTCCATTTTCATGAATGTGAAAATGTGAAAAATGATGTCCTTGAGAATAGATGAATATGGTTGTGTTAATGCTAATAGATAGTCTTTCCTGATGCCAAGGACTGAGTGCTTATATTCTTCATACACATTATAGATTTTAATCTTTAGTATAACCCTATGAAGTAAACATTATTATTTGAGTAAATAGATGGAAGTTAAACAAATTGCTCCACTGACAGACATTTGATAAGTGGAAATAATTGAGGTTTAAAATCTATTCTGTCATTTTGAAATGCATATTTTTCCCCATAGGCCTCTGTTTATTTATTTATTTATTCTGGATATTGAACCCAGGCGTGCTTTAACACTGAGCTACATTCCCAGCCATTTTTATTTTTTTCATTTTGAGACAGGAGTTTTGCTAAATTGTTTAGGTCTTTGCTAAATGTTGAGGCTGGCCTCAAATATGAGATCCTTTTACCTCCACCTCCCAAGTAGCTGAGATTATAGGCATGTGCTATGGCACCTGGCTGGTAATAAATATTTAGGCAAAAAATATCAGAAAAAGGGATCATTCGGTTGTATGGAAAATGATTGTCCTCTCATGGGCAACTTTCCTTGAATAACAGAGTAAAGAACAATGGTGTGAACAAGTGTTGGATTTATATATTCAGGAATTAGGACAAAACTATCAGAAGAGCAGAGAGATGAAACATTGTCTCTTATTTGAGAAGGAGAAAAAAATTCTGCATCAGCTAGAAGCTGTGACGACTGAAGAGGAAACATCTTCCGGAAATGCTATGTGTCACAAATAACCACTTTATTTTTCCTCAGGGAACACAAAATTCTGCAAATTTCAAAGAGAGGAAAAATGCACCTAAAATTACTGTATAATACAGTGTGAATTTGGACAAAAGACAGTCTGTGTTTCATTTGGTATAGTTTTATTCTAAGTTAGCATTCTTTTCACACATCTTTGTCTCACCAAAACCAGAAGTGAATATGAACATGATCTACCTCTAGCTTTTAGCTTATTAATGTTAAATTATTTTCTTTACTTTGAACCAATTAATAAAAATACTCTAATTCTTCTGTTGAAATCTCCTCAGAAGACAGACCCCTTTTTTTTTTACAAGCTATTTTTATGCGCTTAGGTTTCCAAATTCCCTCAAGAATAACTTTGTTGGCAGACATGAAATGAAGTGGCTGTTATAAACTTCCTATCCTTTGTGTTTTCATAAATGAAAGAAAAAAAATGTAAACCATCAAGCACTTTTTCCTTTAAAGGAAATAAATGGTTTTAGTTTTCACAGTTCTGTAAAACTTTCAAAATTTGTATGAAGATTGAAATAGCTACAAATAATTTAAAAATTTTATTTCTTGCAAAAACGTTTTCATCTCATAGTACAAATGTCTATATAGTTGAGAAAGTAAGTAAATAATTATTCATAAATTGGAGATTTTTGAGAATGGAGCTCTTTAAATCTTTGAATTTTGTTCTTATATTTTGGAGTGCCGATATTACTATAAACCAAAGAACAGAGTTTTAACATTTTTCTAAAATTCTTCCCAAGAACAAATTTTATGACATAGTATATACAAGACAGAATGTATCTAGAATAATTATAGCTATGTGAACATTAAGGTAAAAGTATAAAATAAAGTTGAATAAACAAAAGGTCAGAAAATCTGAGCATTAAAGTTCATGTAATTTTGTAAAAAAAAAAAATACATAGTATTTTGGCCTAATTAATTGCTTTTCCTTTTCTTTGCATTCTAATACAGAGTATGAGTTTCTGGCCATGGATACGAAGAAGCAAACTCAAACATGCCAGATTCATTCCACTGTCATTTCTGTTCCTATCCTTCTTCCCTTCCCTTTATTTGCCCCCCCCCCCGCCACCTTTTAAATATATTTTGTTAGTTGTAGATGGACACAGTATATTTTATTTGTTTTTATTTAATTGTGGCACTGGGGATTGAATTCATTGCCTCATGCATGCTAGGCAAGTGCTCTACCACTGAGCCACAACCCCAGCCCCTCATTCCCCTTTTACTAACCCACTGAATTTCTATTCTCCCCCCTCTCTTGTTGTGAGTTAGCATCATGTATAACTAAAAAGAAAAAGAAAAAGAAAAAAGAAAAAAATATTCAAATACGCAGAGAGATACATTTCATAAACAAGCAGGAATAATTTAGAGAAAAGAAACAAGCAAATATAACCAAAGAAGGAAAAACATGCATGCATACATCTATAGACATATGTAACAAACCATTGACCTTTCACCATTCTGAACAAATAGCATTAAACATCTCAGTAATTATGTGTGTACCTTCACATGACAGAAGGTACAATAAGAGATGCTCATAATGTTAACATGGAATTACTGAAATGGCTATTCTGTTCAGAAAAAAATTTTAAATGTGTAAGAACAACTTTAAGACATTTAGAGAATGATTGAAGTAAAGCTTTAAAAAGGATATAATTTACCTTTGAAATCCTAGTGATGGATTATGATTTCCATCAAGAAATGCTGAACTTGTATTTTCTTTAAACATGTTAAGATAAAAGGATGAGATATATTTATTCAGGTTTATATCAGTAACTTAGATTCTTTTTCCTCAAAGAGTGGACCTGGACCAGTAGAATCATCATCATCTGAGAACTTATTAGAAATACAAAATTCTAGTATTGGCCTTCAGACCTATTGAATCAGAATCTGAATTTTACCAAGATTTCCATATTGTTCTTATGAAATCTAAAGTTTGAGAAGCAGTGATTTAGAGGATTTTTAAAAATAAATTAAGAAATGGAATTCACAGAGTATAAAGTATTGGACAATCCCTAAACTGCTTCATGAGGAACTGAATTTAATAAGGATACTAAATACTTTGACATCTCAACAATGGTGTAGAACATGGTATCCTAATGCTGGCTACCAAATGACATAGCAAAGTCTTTAAGAACTGGACTGCCATTGGAAAGCAAATCAGGATAAGCATCCTGAACCCAACTGGGTCAATTATCTACTAAAGCAAACAACAACAAAAATAAACGTTCTCCAATAAATTTAAATAGGAGACTCAACATAACTACAATACAATCCAGTATTACTTAGCATACAGAAACTCAGAAAACTCTTAAGAACTCACAAGGGAAAAAGAAAGTTAATAGAAGTAAACCACAAAATAGTCAAAATATTAGAATTTATCAAACTCTTTAAAATAGTTATAACTGTGCTCAGTGAAGTAAGGGCAAACACTTTGAAATTAAAGTACAGTGAAGCTGAAACTACTCAGGAGAGTGGAAAAAAAGTTATTTTAAAAGAATCAAGTAAAAAGAGCTGGGGTTGTGGCTCAGTTGTGGAGCATTTGCCTATCATGTATGAGACAATGGGTTTGATCCCCAGCATCACATAAAACAACTAAATAACAAAATAAAGGTATGTGTCCATCTACAACTAAAAATATTAAAAAAAAGAATCAGGTGAAAGTTTTATCACTCAGAAATACTACTGAAATAATTCACTAGATGGGTTCAATTGTACAAAGGGGATAACAGGAAAGAAATCAGTGAATGAACATAAATTAATAGTAATTAAGGAATCTGAACAACAGAAACAAAAAAAAATGTTTTTAAAAATAAACAAGCCTCAGTGACCTGTAAGACAATACCAAAAGATCTAATTATATGTCATTTCAGTCCTACAGGAGAGGACATAGATATCAAGACAGAAACTATTTTGGAAAAAAAAAGTAGCAAAAACTTCCTAAACTTTTTGACAGACACAAATTTACAGATTTATGAAACTTTAATTTTGAGGATAAACTCAAAGTAAACCACGTCCAGCTACAAGGCAATCAAAGTATTGAAAACCAAAGATAGAGAAAAAAAAAAAAGTCTTGAAAGCAACTAGACACAAATGACACCTCATATACAGAGAACACTAATTTAAATAACTGTTGAATTCTCACCAGGAACCCTGGAAGATACAGGACAATATAACAACAGTTTTAAGTTTCTGAGGACAAAGAACAGTCAATTCAGAATTCTGTGTTCACTGAAAATATCATTCATGAATAAAAGTGAAATAGAATTTTCAGATGAAAAATAGAGTAAAAGATATTTTCAGTAATAGTTCTGGGTCAGGACAGACAGTAAAGAAAGTTCTTCAGGGTAAAGGGAAATGATACCAGATGGAAACTGAAAACTTCACAAAGAAAGGAAAAGCAACCCAAAGGGTTAACATTTGGGTAAATGTAACAAACTGTCTCTCCTTTTAAGTATTTTGAAATGTGTATGACAATTGAAAGCAAGAATTATAACTATTGTCTGATGATAGGATTTCTCCAATTCACATACATGTAATACAGACAAGAACTATAGCACAAGTGGGGATGTGAGGGAATCAACATTATTTTAAGGTTTCTACATTCTGTATGTAGTATTAAAATATCAATTCTAGGTGGAAATTTTAATTAGAATTAAATGAAAATGAAAATTGTAATTCCTGGAGCAACTACTAAAAACTATAGAAAAAAATAGTGAAAAGTCAAAATAGGTATGTTGAAATAGAGTAGTAGGAAAAAAATCCAAATATTCCCCAAAAAGGCAGGAGCGAGAAAGTAGAAGAATGAAAAAGAAACTGGGCACACCGAAAATGAGTAATAACATGATAGACCTGAATCCAACCATATCAGTAATTCTATTAAATGACCTAAATGTAGCAATTAAAGATAAAGATCCTTGTACTGGATAAAAAGAACAAGAGTAAACTAAATGTTATCTAAAGAAACACACTTTAAATATAATAACATGGATAGGTTAAAAGTAAAAGGATGGAAGAAGTTACACCATGCAAATGCCAATCAAAGGAAAGCTGAAGATGCTATTTGATATCAAACTAGAATTGAAGTAAGGAAAATATTTCAGGAATAAGAACAACAAAAATATAACAATGAAAGAGTTAATTTTCCAGGAAGACCTAACAATTCTAAATGCATATACACCTATCATAGCTTCAAATTACACAATACAAAAATAGATAGAACTAAAAGGAAAAATAGTAAATAATATAATTACAGCTGGACCCTTAACACTCCTTTCTTCCTCAGTAACTGATAAAGCAGATAGAAAATCAGTAAAGATATGGCAGAATGATATAATCAACCAATTTGACCTAATGATCGTTTATAGAACATCCCCCACGCCCCCAACAGCAGGAGAATACACACTCTTTTCAAGTGGGCATGAAATATTCACAAAGATACAACATAGTCTGGGGTTTTAATAAATTTAATTTAATAAATCTAATTTAATAAATTTAATTTAATAAATTAATACCATACAAATTGTTTTCTCTGACTAAAATGTAATTAAGCTAAAAATCAATTAGATGAAAATCCTCAGGTAGTTGAAAATTAAACAGTATACTTCTTTAAACATTCATAGTCAAAAAGGAATTCTGAAATAAATTAGAAAATATTTCTAAATGAAAGAAAATGAAAACCTAACAATCAAAGGTTGAGGTATGTAGGTGAAGTACTTTGAGAGAAATTTTGTAGGATTACAAACTTGTATTTAAAAAGAACAAAGGCCTCAACTTATTAATATAAACTTCCATCTTAATGTATCAGAAAAACCAGAGCAAACTAAACACTCAGAAAAACAAAAGATGAATGCAGAACGGAGTTGAACGTAATGAAATCTAAAACTTATAGTTATAAAGATCAATAAAACCAATATACCTCCAATCAGACTGACCAAGGAGGAGAAGAGGTAGATATACATTACAACATTGGGTCAGGACTGAATAAAGGGGACATCATTGATGATCTTGGTGGCATTGGAGGATATGAGGAAATATTCAGAGCAATTCTACATGTCTAAATCAAACAATTTTAGATGAAATGAATTAATTACTGATGGAACACAAATTATTCAAACTCAAGAAGAAATAAAATTTCAGTAGACTTATAACTATTACAAGAAATTGAATTAGTATTAAACATGTTCTAAAAATACAAGTCCATGCCCAGCCAGGTTCACTGATAAATTCTGCCAACATTTAAGAAAGAAATATAACTCATTCTATATTATATCTAAAAACATAAAAGAGAAAGAAACACTTCCTAACTCATTCTATGAGACTAGTTTCACTCTATTCCAAAATCAAATGAAGATAGAAGAAAACTAGGGACCGATATCCACCTTGAACATAAATGTATAAATTCTCAGCAAACACTAAATCCACCGATATATGAAAATTATTTTTTTCTCTAGAGAGAAAAAATAACATCATAAAAGTGGTGTCTCTGGGAATGCAAGCCTGGTTGAACATTCATAAATAAAGGAATGCAAGGCTGGTTGAAAAAAAAAATCAATCTGCTGCCTCTTCCTGCCTGGACTTAAGGAGCTTGTCTGTAATCCCAGCAGGAAAACGGTAAAGTCTAGGCCAGCTGCAGCTGCAATCTTGGGTTCAATTCCTAGTACTACAAGAAAAAAAGGGAGAGTGCTTTTTCAAGCTTCGGAATAAATACCATCAAGCATAATGAGGAAGAGTAAATTGCTCCCTAGTAAATAAAAATGGACTTGGAAGGACTTTCCTCACTTCTTGACACAGGAGAAAATTTATTAATGCAGACATTAAGTTATTAAAACAAGCATTGATCCTAACTAGAATAACATATATTCCATGCTTATCTAAATATGTCAAGTAGAATCTACTGTCATGTATAATTAAAAAGAATGAATAAAAAATAGATAGAACAAGCATTAAAAAGAAAAGGAAAGAAAAAGGCAGACATAAAACACACATGCTAATACATAACCTGATAAGAATGCAGCGGAGGGTTTTCTAGTTCAGTTTCTAGGCAGAACAATAACTAAATCCTCTTAAAGATATGTCATTTGGAGGTGGGTGAGAAGTGGCTCCTTCTCATCTGGGCCCACATATCAAATGGTGAGAATCTGTAGGATGCTGGTTTTGGATTTGCCCACACTACCCTTGCTTCTGTGTCTGCCTTGCTTTCTCCACCCTGATACCACATCACACTTAGTACTCCCTCTACCCCTATTATTACACCATTTCCAATGGAACAATGACTGAATTAGAACTATTTTAGGTTTCTGCTCATCTGGGTCTAGGATTTCTTTTTAATGATGGGCTTTGGTCAAAATTCAAAATTTTGCTTTTAATTTAATCCAGTGAATTTTTTTAAGTATTAAAATACTAATAGGCAGTCTAGGCTTCCTGGAAGGAAACAGCAACATTGGAACCTTGTTGGAATATTCTTTATTGATTCCATGCTTTCGGTGGTCTTAAAATGAAGTCATTCAACTGAAGAACCATGTGCCCTGTCTTTAAACAGATTCCCCCCATAATGGACAGTGATGTAGGGAGGCTGTGAGAGTGTGGATGGCAAAGTTACAGATTTTTCACCAACCATTTTGTGTATTACAAATAGTCATCCATCTTATTTTCTCAAGATTACAATAAAGACCCCCATTTCACCAAGATACATTTCAAGTTGCGCGTGGCCGATAAGCAAAATACCCTAGGCTATTCTATCTTAAAAAAAAAAAAAGTTACTCAAATAACAAAAATAGATATCATTACACATTTAAGAAGTTGATTATATAGTAAATCAGTGAATTATGTAAAATATACATATTTAATGAGATGAAATAAGTTATTTACCATATTTTCTTTATTTTTATGAAGCAACTTTGTTTTTCTTATGCTTAAATAAATATTTCTGTAAAAGTGACGCTAACCATTATTTGTTTCTGGTGGTGGTATAAAGATTTATAGATTACACTCTATATAATTATTCAGTCCACACTATCGCATAGATTAAAAACAAGTAAAATCAGGATTTCAAATAAAAGTTAAAAACATAATTATTGTTGATTTCCTCCAAAAAATTGGTTCAAGGAGCAAAAAGCTTTGGTGCATGTTCTGTGTGTATGTTTATGTAGTAATTTATTCCTTTTAAAGGAAATGGAACTATACAGTGCTACTTTTTCCAGGGAAAGGACAATGTTGAAATTATTTTTAAAAAAATAAAGACAAAGGAAAATGTTGTATTGTCAGATATTATTGCATTCCATAAGCAAGCTCAAAACAAGGGAGAATCTATTTTCATTTAAATGACACCTAAATTGTATTAAAATATTTAAAAACAAACATTCTGAATGGGAGAACTTAATCTTATACCAGCTAACAAAAAACCCCATTTGGGCTTTATGAAATACACAGTGTCTAATGATGTTTATTCTTCCTTTACAGGTAATGCATTTAGTTGACTGATGAACAGATACAGTAAGGTACACAATGATTAACAAGTAGCAATATGGTAGTGAAGAATGTTACAAACTCAGAATTCCAATACTGAATCAACATCAGTTAGGCCAGGCTGCATAAATTATAAATGAAAACAAGAGCAACTATTCTACAATAACTGAAGATTTATGAATAAACTATAAGTCCTCTCAAAATATAAGCTGTAAAAGATTCAGTGTTAAGTGTTATGTCCTTGGGTATTCATAAATTCTTTCATGGGTATTACCTATAAATGTCTCCATATTTTTAAAGAACATATTTCAAGTGTTCTAATATGCAGAGGAATTTTGCTTTTGTTCATAGCATGTAATAGAAAAGACACTTTAGAGTAAAAACCATTTTTCCTTTCCTTGGACAAATGTATTACATTATTAATGCAGATTACCACTCCACCCCTCCCTGAATATTTCCAAGCTCTATGAAATTGTAGTCTTTCTGTTTCCATGTATGAAAATATTAAACATGCAAACCTTATGTTAAGTAGAGTTCTGTTATGGAAGTGAAAAACAGTAAAGTCCATGGACAAACAGTAAAGACTTCACTTGGGAATCTGTTAGAAGTATGCAATCAGTCCCCACCCCACAATAACTGAATGAGAATCTGCATTTGTAAGAAGATCCCCAGTTGACTACATTACACACTGATGTTTGAGAAGTGCTGATTTAATATACTTCACGGACTGAGTTAATTTTCTATAAGTTAACCATATCTAAATCACTAGTGTAGTCATGTCACTTAACATCAGGGGTATGTTCTGAGAACTGAGCCCTGAGGTACTTCATCTTTGTGTGAACATCAGAAAGTGTACTTACACAAATCTAGATGGTGCAGTCAATCACTTGATGTAGCCTCTTGATGCAGTTAAGAGATTGGGTAAGCACAAAATGTATGAGATTACTACTGGCATCACATGACATGTTGTTTTACAGTAAACCTTTTTTATTTTTAATAAATGGAAGGGGCACACTCTAAAATAATGATAAAAAAGCATCATACCATTGTTAATACACAAACCAGTAATGTCTATAGGGTTTGCATAGTCCTATTTTTTTCTAACAGGTTTTGTTATGGAGCCTTACAGATATTCAGCTTGCATTTCCTTGTCCTGCCCTCTACACTGCAATGCTAATTTACCTTGGTGCTTTGATTCTGCATGATTATGAAAGGCTTAGGAAGCCCCAAAACATAACTATTTCCAAATTCTCATATTTGTATCTGCATACTCCAATTTCTACTGAAATATCATTATTTCCAAATTTAACTGACAGGTATATGTATACTAGTACTGCTACTTTTAAAATGAAAAACAGCTGTTTACATGTTCAATATGTACTTTTATTTTAAACAACAGCATAGCAAACACAATGACATAATAGGACCACTACCTTAATACTGATAATATCCTTGACAGGTTGACCTGTAATTCACATATACTGTTTCTATCTGGAGCTATTTTTAACATTATCTTAAGATACACTGTAAAACACAAATCCTAAATATAGATCAGTTGCAAACATAATGTGCTTTGTTGCAGTTTTCCTTGTTACTCAAATGAAGTCATTTAAAGTTCCTCAAAATCGTGTGCACTTGGGTTCATTGTTTCAGGATGCAGGACTCGTCCCATGAATAAGATTGTACCTGTGTTCATTTGGAAGTGAACAACAACACAAAAAAGGGTGAATAGAAGAATGTGCTATTTTCCTTCTTGCTTACAATTATCAATGTTTCAAGAAATATAAATACAAATTATTTTCGCTTTTTGAAAAATCATTTGACCATTAGACATTATCTAATAAATTCTACTGTGGATGGAAGGGGCAGCCTTCCACTTAAAAAAGAAAGTTTCTTTGTGCCCTATTGGATAAAGTTGTCTTCTCATAACAGACTTACCAGTTCTCCTGTTTCTGATAAGAAAGAAAAATGGATGGTCCACAATAACTTGAGGATACAGCACCGCCATCCTACTAATTGCAATCATTCCTACATCGAAGAAAGAAATTAATTAATGTCCATAGATGTGCAGAGATTCATGAATAATTTCTCAAAACCATCTATGTCTATCCATCTAATGCAAAGGCAACAATTTACAGAAAACAAGATTTTAAAGACTTTAAGAGAGAAAAATTATAAAAGTATTAACATTTCTACTTGATTAAAACAAAACAAAACAAATCACACGATTCCCTCCTTCCACCCCATCAAAAATAATAGGACTAGTTATTCTGCCTGTTACAAAAGTTCTATTCTCAGCCTAAGATAAATATTTGTGCTTTTATCAAAACATCCTTTCAGTTAGGGAAGGGGGAGAAGAAAGAAAAATCCTTGTGACAAAAAACAAAGACAGTTTATGTTTTCCAGTCACTTTCTTCTGTTTGAATTGGGTCTATTGACAGAGCAAATCTCTTGAGTCCTAGTAGGAGGGAGGGCTGTCAGAGATTAAGGAGAAAGTGCAGCAGCAAAACAAGCAATGGTGCTTTCTAAGGTGGGATGCTGAATTCCCCTTCCTTCTAGGATGGTTGCTGCACTGTGGTTAGTTATCAGAAAAAAAAAGAAAGTTAGATTATGTAAGATTTCTGATGCCCAAGACTAGTGTTTCTACATCCTCTTTAAAACACTGTTATGACTGGTGAAGTTAGAAATAATGTGCTACAAAACAAACATACAACCAGGAGTGAAAAGTTCTTAGTTAACTAGGAAAGTTAGAACCATCAAAATGATCAATGACATTTACCATTGTAATTTGGATGTTATTTATGTTGATTAAAAAATTATTTATTGGAAGCTATTGTGTTATTAGTATTATTAGTTAATAGCACTTAAAATTATTTATTACATCTCTGGTATACTCTTGCAAATGAATGTGCTTCTAAAAAATCCAAACTTTTCACTGACAAAATTAATAGTGAAGTTTCAAAAGTAATTAGGAAGGAAGAAAAATGTTTAAATAGGCATCAGGAAAATATTTTAAATATTTTAAAAGGCAGAACTGTAGGAAAATCATTCTACCAGAGCTGCCAGGTGTCCTGAGTTTCATTAGGAAAAACACAAAGATGGATTTATAGTGCAAAGGGCCAGTGGACTGAGAACTTGCTTTACATCCTATTTAGAAAATTCTGGCTGGTTCAGCATTTGCTTGTCTCCTAACTTGGGACAAAAATCAGTTTTTTTGGCTAGGTTCTGAAAATGATCCCCACCCCCATCCAAGATTATTTTAAATATATGAATCTAGGGAAGGCAAGAAGATTTTGGAAAACAGCTTTGTACCTGAGGCAGCGGCAGCTTCTGAGCCTTCTTCATTAACCTCTATGAAAGACTTGTGAATTGCTTTGGAAAGGAATAGCTCTTTGTTATCTGCAAGACAAGAATAAAGCAGAAGGGTTTTATTCAGCATCAGGGATACAGAGACATTTGACCCTTTTGTTAAATGGGTTTTGGAGATGTAAGACTAAGATACTGATTAAAAAAAAAAAAAAAAAAGACAAGTGATAAAGTTACAAGATTTCACTTATAATAGGAGAGAACCATGATGATGTAGTTTCTAATTTGCCCTCATTGTCTATTCTCTTGTTAATTTTACCCTTCATTTTCACTGGAAATTTTCCATTGTTTATTTCTTACATTGTAAAAAAATGCAGAAAATCTGTTTTTAGCAGTGACTTCAAATTAGTTCATAACTCAAGATAAAAACATTGTATATAGTGCATTCTAATTTGAAATAAAAAGTACAAACTGAAAGCTGGTAAAAATCCAGAAATAACCAGAATAAAAAAAAATGTTCTTTTTCTAAACCTAATCTCTAATTAGTAGGATAATGTAGATATCCTTTGCAAAGAAAAATAAAATTGACTTCAAGTTTATAGAAATGTGAATAGATGTTTTAAAAAAAATTGCTTCCATTCTAGTTAACTGGTTTATCTGAGGATTCATAAAGATATGTTTAACATCCAATAATAGGAAGATTATTTTTTCCTTTAAATTGCCTTCTATTTATGCTTACTTTTAAATTAGTGGTCATAATGGTTAGAATTGTCCCCTCAAATTCATTTGTTGAAGTTCTAACTCCCAGTACTTCAAAATGTGACTATATTTAGAAATATGATCTGAAATTAAAATGAGGCAATTAGGGAGTGTTCTAACCCACGATGACTAGTGTTCTTATAAGAAGGGGGAATTTGGACATGGAAAGGTACAGATAGGTGAAAATTAATTTAATGTAGCAAATTACATAGGCTTTGATGCCCGGATAATTGGTCAAATATTATTCTGGATGTTTTCCTGAAGATGTTTTTGGATAAAATCAACATTTAAATCAGTAGACTTGGGCTGGTGTTGTGGCTCAGTGGCACAGTGCTTGCCTAGCATGTGTGAGGCACTGGGTTCAATTCTCAGTACCACATATAAATAAATAAAAAATAAAGGCCTGTTGACAACTAAAAAAAAATTTTTAAAAAATCGGTAGACTTTGGGTAAAGTAGATCATCCTCACAATGTGAGTAAGCCTCCTGCAGTCAGCTGAAGGCCTGAACAAAGGCTCACTTCCTCCTATCAAAGGAGAAAGTCCACCAGCAGCCTTCTTTTGGACTCAGCTACAATTCTTCCTGGAGTCTCTATCCTACAGATTTTGGACTTTCAGAGCCTCTATAATCCTGTGAACCAATCATTAAAATAAGTCTGCCTGTCATTCTCTCCTTCCCTCCTCATATATATATATATAATCAACAGGATGTGTGCATGTGGTGTTGGCCATGGGGTATATATATATATATATATACCCCATGGCCAACACCACATGCACACATCCTGTTGATTCTGGAGAATCTTGACTAATAAACCATTTTTTAGATTGAAGGAAAAGATGCCATCTATAAGCCAAAAAGGAGGGTCTTGTAAGATTCAACCCTGTTGACACTTTTATCTCAGACTTCTGGCCTCTAGAACTGTGAGAAAATATATTTCTGCTTTTTTAAACCACTAAATCTGTGGTACTTTGTTATGGCAGGCTTAGCAAACCACAAAATGATTTTTTGTCTTTAGTTTCCAACTGTTACAACAAAACAATGACAAAATAGATACTCCAAATACATTTTTTTAAAGATGCACAAGTAGCAGGGTAAGGATTATTCTAGTTTATGCCACTCTATTTTTTTTTAAAATTCCAAGTGGTTTAAGCCAAACTCCAGTTAAATAAATTTGTTGCTGATGTCTAGCACTATTCCATACAAACACAACAGATTTCCCATTAGACACCTTAGTAAGACTTTGTTAGAAACCAAGTTCTACCCACAACATAAATTTGTTGCTGATGTCTAGCACTATTCCATACAAACACAACAGATTTCCCATTAGACACCTTAGTAAGACTTTGTTAGAAACCAAGTTCTACCCACAACATACATTTTCCGTTAAAGTTTTCAAAAATACCTAATTATTCTACATGCAGAGGGGATGATGTTTGTCAACATTTTTTTTTCTTTTTTTTTTTTTTTAGAAAGAGTGAGTGAGGAGAGAGAGAGAGAGAATTTTTAACATTTTATTTTTTAGTTCTTGGCGGACACAACATCTTTGTTGGTATGTAGTGCTGAGGATCGAACCCCGGGCCGCACACATGCCAGACAAGCGTGCTACCGCCTGAGCCACATTCCCAGCCCTGTCAACATTTTTGATCCACTTGTTGCATGTACCTGATTATCCTGAATAAACACCAAGACAACTAATAATGGGCATTCCTGAATATACTTTTAATAGAAATATTATTTCCTCAGATCATATTTGATATAAAGATATAAGCACTGCATCATTAGTCAATCTCATAATTATAATACTTTTTTATGAAATACATTCAATTATTAGAAAAAATAAAAAGTAGTCAAGCTTTTTACATTTAACAATTAAGTATAATTAGCTCTCTCAAATCCAAGAGTAGTTATGTTTTGTTTTATTTAACAAGAGAAAAAGTATAAATTGTGTTAAATAATCAAATGTATGTAGTTGGGAAAACTAGCATATGAATCCAAGACAGTAAAATGTACTAAATATTTAGCAGGCAAATGATGCCATTCTGTTTTCAGATATTGCTGCCAATTTTCATCAGTTTGTCAGTTAAGGAAAGGTCATGTCTCAAGAACCAGCACTATGGCTCTGACTACAAAATGACAGGGTCCAGGTCCTAAAGGGTAATGAACACCCACGTTGCCAGTTAAGTCCTCCTCAAATACTTGGACAGGAGTTCTCAAAGACACTGAATGATATTTCAACTAATCAATTTGCACAGAAGAAAACTTCCAATAGTGACTAGGCCTGACATACTAGGTGCACTGGACTCACTGAAACAGGAAAAAACATTCATTTCTGGCCTCTGCTCCAAATGTTGTAACCTTCTGTAGTCAAATAACCTCTTGTGTGTTCCCATTTACCCACGTAAAATGGTGGTGTTGGTGACAGAAATACTACAAGAAATACTTGTGGCAGAAGGACCAAAAAGGCAAAGGATAATTCTCTGAGAGCTAATTATTTAGAAGGTAATAAAATGGACAAGCCTTTTAACAAGATTTGTGAAGAAAAAAGCCTAAATGGTTTTCTAGGCAATCATGTCCAAATCTTAAAAGAACAGGTAGGATTATCTGTTATAAAAACCACTCTAGATTCTAGAAAGAAAATAAAAGCTATGTAACTCATCTGTGGGTTGTCTTACATTGCTGCCAACATTGAACAAGGACACTATAAGAAAAGAAAACCATAAACTAAATTTAGTTGTCAACATCAATATAAAAATTCTCTAAAAAATCAGAATATAAAAAATAAAATATAAAAAACCCAGAAAATCAGCAAGTCACTATAACCAACATCACAGAAATATGAAGGATGATTAGACATGATTACAAACAACTATATGCCAAAAAACTTGATAAACTAGAAGAAATGGGCATACTCTTAGATACATAAAGTGTACCAAATTGAATTATGAAGAAATGAAAAACCTGAAAAGACCAATAACAAGTAGTGAGAACGATATTGAATCTGGGTTTGGAGTGTAGCTCGTGTATAGTCTTGAATGGCACTGCAAACAATAACAACAACAAAACTTTTCTACTGAACAAAAACCCAGGACCAGATGACTTCACTGCTAAGTTCTACAAAACATCTAAGGAAGCATTAACAACAGTTCCCCTTAAGTTATTCCAGGAAACAGAAGTGGAAGGAAATCTTTCCAACACACTCTACAAGAACAGCATTATCCTGATTCCAAAACCAGATAAGAACACAACCCCAGTAAAAATCAAACAAGCAAATGAAACCCGATAGGTAAATACCTTTATTAATGCAGATACAAAAATTCCCAGCTAAATATTAGCAAACCAAATTCAATAGCACTTTAAGAAGATTATTCACAATGATCAAGTGGGATTTATGCCAGGAATGCAAGGATGATTCAATATAAGCAAATCAGTAAATAGGATATATCACATCAATGGAATAAAGAATGAAAACCATAAAATTATCTCAAAACATGCAAAAACAAGCATTTGATAAAATTCAAAATCCCTTCATGATAAAAACACTGAACAGTTACATACAGAAAGAATACCTCAATACAATAAAGGCCACAACAGCTAACATTACAGTGAATAGAGAAAAGCTGAAAGTGTTCTAACATCTGGAACAAGACAAGGATGCCTACTTTTACCACTTTTATTCAACATAGGCTGGAGCTGCTAGAGTAATCAGGCAAGAGAAAAAACGTAATGCTATACAAATTGGTAAAGAATTCAAATTATAACTCTACATTGTATACTACTAGAGAAATGAAATGCTGTACTCCCTTTGTATACAATGAATCAAAACGCATTCTGCTCTCATGAATAACTAATTAGAACAAATAAATAAATAAAATACTTTAAATTGTTACTGTTGTAGATGACATGATCTTACATATGGAAAACTCACAAAACTCCATGAAAAAGTATTAATACTAATAAACAGATTTGGCAGTGTTGTAAGATAAAAGAAATGAACATACAAAAATCAGTAGCAGTGCTATATGACAATAGAGGTTTATCTGAAATAGAAATCAAAAAAGCAATCCAATTACAATAGCTATGAAAAAGTACTTAAGAATAAGTTAACCGAAGTGATGAAAGATCTCCACAATAAAAATTATAAAATACTAATGAGAAAAATTGAAGAGCTCACCAAAAAGTAGAAAGCTATTTTATTTTCATGAATTAGAAGAATCAATATGATTAAAGTGTCTATACTACCCAAAACAACCTGAAGATTCAGTATAATCCCCCCCAAAATGTCAATTGACATTCTCTACAAAACTTACCAAAGAAGTCCTAAAATTTCTATGGAAGTACAAAGAATAATGAAGAGCCAAAGTCATGTTAGCAAAAAAGAACAAAACCAGAAGGCATTAGAGTACTTTACTTTAAAACATACAGTAATCAAACCCCTCATGGTATTGGCATAAAAATAAACAGAATTAAATGGGACAAAGTTCAGAGCTGATGTTTGACAAAGGTGCTAAGAACAAGCACTGGAGAAAGAAGTCTTTTCAATAAATGATGATAGGAAATTTGGATATTCACATGCAGAATAATGAAATTAGATCACTATCTCTCATCAAACACAAAAATCAACTAAAAGTAAAGATTTAATAAGACCCGTAACCATGAAACTATTAGGAGAAAACATAGGGAAATGTTTCCTCTTCATAGGGGAATGGGCAAAGGTTTTTTTGCACATGACCCCAAAAGCACAGGAAACAAAAACAAGAATATACAAATTGAACTACATAAAACTGAAAAGTCTCTGAACAGCAATGGAGACAATCAACAGAATGGAAGAAAATACCATAGAGCGGAGAAGATATTTGCAAACTATTCATTTGAAAAGAGTTGATATCTAGAATACATGAAAAACTTAAAAAAAAAACATCAATGGCAAAATAAACAAAGAAACAGATTAACAAGTGGAAAATAAACCTAAACAGACATTTCTCCAAAGAAGACATAAAAATGGTCAGCAGGTAGATGAAAAAAAATGTTCAACATCACTAATCATCAGGGAAATGCAAACCACAATGAGCTATCACCTCTATTTAGTAAGAATGACTTCTATCTAATACACTAAAGATAACAAATGCTGGCAAGGATGTGGAGAAAAGGATATTTTTGCACACTGTTTTTGCAAATGCAAATTAGTTCAGCCATTATGGAAAATAATATGCAGTTTCCTCAAAAAATTTTAAGTAGAACAACCATGTAATCTAGCAATCCCACTCCTGGGTACATATCCAAAGGAAATGATACCAGTATGTCAAAGAGACATCTGCATGCCCCTGTTTATTGTAGCACTGTTCAAAATAGCTAAGAAATGGAAACAACCTCAGTGTCTATCAACTGAGGAACAGACCAAGAAAATGTGGTAAATATACACAGTGTAATACTTTTCATTCTTAAAAAAGAGTGACAACCTGCCATTTGTGAAAACATGAATGGAAACGGAGACCATTATGTTAAGTGAAATAAGCCAGGCACACAAAGATACGTGATCTTACTTATATGTGGAATCTAAAAAAGTAGATCTTATAGAAATTGAGAGTAGAAATGAAGTTATCATCGACTAGGAAGAGGAAGAGGGAAGAAAGGAAGAGAAAAGGAAAGGTTGGGAGTGGGTATTAAGCTACAGTTCAATGGAAGCAAGAAGTTCTGGTGTGCTATTGCATAGTAGGGTGAATATAGGTATTGTAGATAAGTTTTCTGTGTTGGCTAAAAAATAAATTTTAAAAAAATTCAGAAAATTAAGCTCAGAAACATATACAATGAGTTTCAATAGATGCCTGAATGTACCATGACACAGCAGTGCATAACTGTACCGCCAACTGCCTCCAGGTCACACTGACGCTTCCCTTGGATGATCTTAACACCCTTTGTCCCCTCTCCTGCTTCCTCTGTCTCCACCTTGATGCAGGCCTGCTTGACATGCAAGCTAAGGGGTTGCCTCTGCTTCACACATTCACCATCTGTCACCCCCATGCACTGTGCTTCAGATTATTTGAACTGAAATAGCTCGAATTTTACCGTGTTTTGTTTCTGCAGACCCTCCCTCAACCCCTGCTGTACAGTGAAACACCCGTCACCTTCTGAGGCCCAGCTTCTAGCCCCAGACTTTTCTTCTGCTCTCCTCTGATCCCTATATCTTTAAAGTGGATCTGACCACTCTTTCCTACTGAAGCCAAAAACTAATTTTAATGAAGCCTTCATCATATATCACATCTGCATTAATAACTCTCTCTTCCTGGACTGTCAACTTCCTTAAGCAAGGTCTTATTATCCCTAGTTTCTGGCTATACGTGGGCCTAAAAAATGAGCTGATCAAAGCAGAGGGAGTTTCCTGGTAAGTGCAGTTTTCTTGTATTTAACTTAAAACACTATGAGAAAGAGAGTTTCAGCAATTTCAGAATGAAAGGAATAGCTATTTCATACTGTAAAACGTCCTTAGTTGGTTCTCTGGGCACCATGACCACAATTCAGTTCACAATTGTGGCTATAAAGTTTGTTCTCCAAAATTCAGAGCAGCAACAGAGGGAAAAGGTATAAAACCCACACACAGGCTAAAAACTTAAATATCTGATCAAGTAGAAGTGTAAAGGGAATAGGATCCAACAGTCAGTATTACCGTCTGTTGCAAAGACAGGGAAACAAAGATTGAATCTTAATGTTCAATTCCCACAGCACGACTAACTGCTAAATTAAGGTGAGTGAATCTACACAGATATAAACAAGACTTCAGGATGCTTAACTGTCAGAAAAACTCCATCCTTTGATAAACATGAAAACAATGTGACAAGTAAGAAATCATATCGCAGATACTGAAGAATAAAAGAAAATAAAGCTTTCCCCCCTACCTTAGAAAATCTTCAAGCAGCCACATTAAATTACAATAAATTGTAGCTAAAAGTTGTTTAATTAAGCATATGTTTGGGGCCACCCAATCTTAGAAAGAGATCAAGTCCTGCAGGAATCTAGGCAAGGTCATTGTTCCTTACACCTGCCCTCCTATGTTGCTCATTCTGTGTAATTAATGTCAATCCAAACCATCTGTCCTGCTAGGCTGGCTTTGCGCTCCTCCAGGGCCTGCACCTAGCCTGTTTTATACACCTCATCCATAACATTCTGCATAATGTCACGTACTAGGTATGTACTCAGGTATTTGATTGAATCAGAATGTGAGGACTGTTAAGGAAACTTACACTGATGGCTTCTTCTTACTGGTTAGAGAAAAGTTAGTTAATTTCTCAATGAATAAATCAAAGGCAAATCCATTTAAACTCTTTTTTGGTGGTAGTGGTACTGGGGATTGAACCCAGGGCCTCACACATGCTAGGCAAGCACTCTACCATAAGCTATACCCCCAGCCCCCATAAGCAAAAAAGAAAAAAGAAAAAAAGAAAGAAAAAAAATCTGTACACAGGCCCTAACCAGCCTCCTCTTTTCTTCTGGCCAAGGCAAATTCTGCTGCCAAATAAACTGGTCTTAGTTTCCTCCAGGCAGCGTGGAACCAGGCTCTTTACAATGGATAAAATGGGAACAGGGCCAATGAACCCTAGGTTTCCCAGAGAAGAGCTGGGCAAAAATTCAAACTCTTATGAAGAAATCAGGACAAAATATTAAGGCATTCATTCAGTCACTGAGCAAATATTTATTGAGTACCCTCTCCATATGAGATATTGTGCAGGATGCCAAGGCTCTAAATATTTGAGATTAATATAACGCTGGCAGGGTGGCCTTCATGCAAGCCTAGGCCACTACTTCCTTTGTGGCACTGTTACTAAACACAGCCAATTTAAACAAATTTCTGCATGCTTAAAATAGCAAAATGAAGAGAATATCATAATAGAACCTTAGATACCCAAAGTGTCTCTATGCTTTAGTCACTAAAATATTTTTAGCTTCTGCCCCATCCATGAAATTCAGAAAATTTTCTACAATATTTCTTCAAAGGGAGAATAGCATTTGTTGTTTGTCCTTCTGGATAGATTTTTGTTTCAGAGACAGCAAATATTTATTTACTTGTTCATTCATTTATGTACTGTGCACCTACTATGTGTCAGACACTATTGATGCACTGGATCTACCATGAGGAACTGATAATAAGAAGAAAATAGATATAAATAGAAGGACAGTAAAGGAAAGCAAATCAATTTCAGGATATGGTAAGAATAACCAAGAAAACAAGATAAAGTGATGTGTAGGTGAGTGATTAGAGCCATGGAGGAGCTGGTGTTTGACAAAGAACACGAGGAAAGCGTGTCTGAGGAGGTCAATGTCAGCTGAGACCAAAGGAATAAAAAGGAGCCGGCTGTGGAAAGACCTGAAGGCAGAGTTGCATTTCAGGTGGAGATGAAGATTAATGCAGAGGTGGATACAAGTCAGCCCTGATCCGGGACCCACTGGGGGCCCCATGTGGCAAGGAGGGCAGAACAGAAGAGCTCTCACTTGTGGCCAGGTATCGACCAGTGCCATTACTCACTTTCCCATTCAGCATCAATCCTGCCCTTCCAACACCATCCTGGACTCTGGGGAGATGACAAACTCTAAGCTCAGTCCCTGCTTTTGAAAAGCTCTGAGCTTAAAGATGAGAATGTGTACAAACTGTCCAAGGAAAAGGCAAGATAAGCAATAACACAGGTAGGTGCAAAGTGCTACTAGGTTCCAGATGAAGAATAGTAAACCACCTAGGAAGGAGGAGGAGTGTCAGGGGGAAACTTCTCAAAGAGGGTGACATTTGGGCTGGTTCTTGAAGTAGAAGAGTGAAAGTCAGAGAAGAGGGCATAGATAAGCAAAAAAAAAAAAAAGTGAAAAGAACAAAAACAAAGTGAAAAGAACAAAGGGGATGACATGAAAGTCCCATTTGGAACCTGGGCTATGAGAAAGTGGAGGAGTGGGCAGGTGACAAACATAATTTTAGGAGCTTTGACTATAAGGTTAGAGCCTGAGTTTTGTCCAGAAATAATGGGACACACCTGTTATAATTTTAGAAGACACCTGTGGTAGTAGCTGTGAAAGGTGAATTGAATGAGCAGATAGCTCAGGGCAAGATCAAGTTAGCTGTTGCACTAGCTCAGGCAAGAAGGCAGAAGCAGAACTGGAATTGTAGCATGAAAGAGAAAGGAACCCTCTGGCTTACAGGTGCAAGGAGAAAGAGAACAAACAAGGGCAGGATGTAGGAGCTGGTCCAGCGTAAATCCACAGCACTTAAGTCTGACCTGAATGTGGCTTTCTCTTTGTCTTCTTAATTCCTTTATTTTATTGGCTTCTTTATTAAAGCTCATACTTCATGCTGAAGGATTTAGTACTCACTTTCTCTTTCCCCTTACACCTTCCAAGAGGATTACCTATTAATCCAAATGCTGACAGTCATTCATTTCCATTACAAAAATAGCCCCATTCTATAGCAGGATCCTCACCGCAACTAGATGAGCATTTTAAATGTAGCCTGAGAAGAAAATGATTCTCAGCACTCTCTCTCTGTTTACTGTATGGGTATTTACTGTGTTTTATGTTAATGGAATTTAGCATCAAAAGCAATGTATATCGAATTGAAATGAAGAAATAAACATAAAAAAATATGAGGCATCTCATCTTATTCTTTTCTCCATTCAGTGAGAACTAAGAAGGAAGCATGCATAAGAATCTATCTTTGGATTGTCTAAATTCTATCAGGGAATGTTAAACACAAAAGTAACAATAATATGAGATAAGATGTGATATGCGCCATAAAGAAAAGTACAAAATATCAGGAATTTAATGAGTGATTACTTCTGGTTGGTATAATTATGATAGCTTGATTTTGAAGTTATGATACTTCAGCTGAGACTGTTCAGATGGTGTTTCAGAGCTGGGCAGGATGGCATATATCAGTAACCTCAATGACTCAGGAGGCTGAGGCAGGAGGATCACAAGTTCTGTGCCGGCCTCAGCAACTTAGTGAGAGCCTGTGTCAAAATGAAAAGTAAAAAGGGCCAGGGATGTAGCTCAATGGTAGAGTACCCCTAAGTTCAACCCTTGGTACAAAGAAAGGAAGAAAAAAAAAAGTATTTCAGATAGGGGAGATTTCATAACCGTATGGAGCTGGGGAGATGAGACACAGAGCTGGAACACAAGTAGTGTGTGAAGAATCAGCCAGAAAAAAAGGCTGGAGGGAGATGAGGTCTCCGGCCCTGTGGAGCAGTGGATGGCACTGCAGACCAAAGCAGGCTTTGAACAAGACTCGGAATGATCTGAGAGTAGGTCTTAAGGTGAATTTTCTCAGTAGTGGTAGATGAGATAGATTAGACTGGAGAGAGATTGGAAACTATTAGAAGACTATTGAAATAGTCCAGGGCAGGGGTAATGAGAGTCTGAAATAAGAGTGGATGCAATAGAATGCAATTTCTTGATAGAGTGGATCCCAGAAGTCTTAGCAAAGGAACTCAAATCATTCCGTTTTTCAGGAAGCAAGAGAAGGTGAAGCAGTTTTTGTTCTCTATTTTCTAAATCACATTTGCTACTTTGGAAGAAAGATAAAATTTTCATTATATAATTGAAGAATGTATCAATGTCATGGTAGGACTGAATTGTTCAGTGGGTGCTTTCAAGTATACCAATTATATTAATTCCATTAATATAATTTTAAAACACCTTTTCTAATTTTTAGCTAAGAATTTTAATTGAAAAAGTAATACACAAGGCAAAATTCCAGTGAAGAGTGATGTATGAAATGAAAATGCTCTCATCTAACAAGCTCCTGTTCTAGAGGCAACTACTGTTATCACTTTTTGAAATGCATTTTGAAAATGTCCTCTGCATTCAAAAATCAATACACATGCATACACATACTCTCCTCTGCCTTTGATTCAAAAGCTCCCATTTGCTACTTAATTTTCTTCTTTTCTGCTTCCATTATGCATGCTCTCACGGAAGGCTTCTTAACCTCTTCACTATTGACATTTTGTATTGGAAATTTTTTGTTTTAAGGAACCTGTCCCAAGCATTGCAGAAGTTTAGAGCAATGTGTCCAGTAGGTAGACAAATCCCCCAATTGTAATAGCCAAAAAGGTCAAATGTTTCCTGGGTGTGTGGAGCAGGGAAAAAAAAAAAATCATCCTTGTTAAGAACCACTGTTTTGGTAAAACATGTGTATCAGTCTTAATTTTATTAAACCCAGCTGTTATGTCTTTATACCATAAGTCCTTCAAACCTTTTATGTCAGGCATGACATCACAATCATTTCTTTTTTCTTTTTCCTGATATAGCACTTTTCTCATCTACCTGCCTCTCTAGCAGTTGTTTAATGAAAGGAATAAACGGCATGGAAGGCAATTAATGTTACATATCCTCATCACTATCAAATCCTCTCTAAAAAAAAAAATAGTAACCAAATGCATGCAAATCATTTTCCTGGGTAGTTTGGTAGGTTATATTAGAATTATAAGTTTTCATGTTACTTAGTTTTCATGCTATTTGGAGAGGCAACAATTGAGCTATGTACTAGTTAGAATACTAACTAGCACAGGCAGAGCATTTGGTGTCCAAATAAATGATGCAGAGATAAATGCTATCAAATTTAGAGGAAGTAGAGAGGGGAATTTTATACTTGGGACAGTAGATAGTTTTTGAGTGAACTACTCAAAAATTAATTAGAAAGAAAGAGCAAGAGAGGAAGAAAGGGACAGAAAAGAAAAGCTACATGTATTAGTTGGAATGATCATCACTGCTAGAGCTACCAACATTCTGATAAAGCTAATAACATACAAATCAAATAATTCCTGCTGAAATTTTGAGAGGTTGGCTTTTGTTCTTTCAAGTGATCCTGAAGACCTGAACTGGATGGTGCTTAAGAATAGCAAATGCTAGATTTCTAAGTGCTATTATAAGAAGACAAATATTCTAAGAAATGTAATGCTTAAGATGTATGCAAAGAAAACTTTTCCCTCCATCCATTTTATCCTTCTGTAAACATTGCTGTGTGCCATGTGTGTGTCAGCCCTGTGCCAGGTACCAGAACAGGATCTGTGAACAGGACACTGGGCAGGATTTGATCCTCATGGAGATTTGATCAAATAAACAGATTTTTTTTTTTTTGCATAGAGAATATATGAATTCTCTAAGCGATTCTAGTGTCATTTCGAATCTCCAAACCATCTGCATTCATACTGCATATTTATGGTCCATTGTCTCTGTACATAGTAAAGGCAATTAAATATTACCTTATAAACCTTCCAAATATGTCGGAAATTATAAGGTACACTGACCACAATAATTGATTTGCCTCTGCAGTGCTACTCCCTCAGGACAGAGAGGCAGCAGATATTGTATTTGTGTAAAATAACTTCCTGAATGTTTGGGTGAGACAGTGAGGAATCACTAATCAAACTGAATAGAGAGAATGTTGAGAAAGGAGAATATAATTATCCAGTTGGAATTTGGCCAGTATTGTAAGACAGATTCTCTTCATTCCCGAGGAAGAGAGCATTCCAACTTTAAGTTGTGCTGTGCTTCAACTATTAATGTATTTCTGACTCAGCTAAGAGACACCATATGATCTTTTGAATCTCCACCAGTCCTACCTTCTTGGCAACCCCAATGAGGAGTTCCAAGCCCTAAGAACTTGGATATGAGTCATGAAAACTTTACTCAGGGAAAACTCACTTCTCTTTTGTAGACAGGAACATTTATATCATAGACATTTAGAAAAGCTCCATTAGTGCTTAGGGCTGTAAGCTCTCTGAATGAAAGGTAGAAGTTGTGGTACCAAATACATCAGTATCAACTCACTGCCAAAAGCTGCATGCTGCTTAGAAAACAATCTACACAATACAAAATCCGGGAGGATAAGGGATTATGTGATCACATACTCCTTGAGCATTTTTTAAAAGCTATGACCCCCTTCTCTGTCTCTCTCTCATATGCACGCATGCTAACAAAAGTGTGTGCACATGCACGCGCACACACACACACACACATACGTGCCCCCTAAGCAATTTCAGAAGTGGGGGCATCTGTTTTCATTGAATTCAGTCGAGGTTTAGAAGCTATAGTTTGGTGAACTTAATTGTTTATAGGCTGCCGATTCAGGAGAGGAAACCTAAATTCTTCCTTGTAACATGGGAACTGCTTAAAAAAAAAAAAAAAAAAAAACCCTTCTATTACCTGCATGCTCTCTAATTGAAGAAGAGGGTTCAATTAAATTGCATATAAAGGGAACATGCAAGTTGAGTTGCTTGATCTTACTATATAACTATCCTTATATGATCAGAAACCAGATTCTATTTTCCCTGCCTTTCAAAGACATGATATAAAATAATATAAGCCTTAAACTCACTATTGCTTTTTTTCCAATGATAAGCTCCTTGGGGTTAGCCACTTAAAAACACATCCAAAATTATTTTAATTACACATTATAAATGCTTTAATGTTACCAACATTTCATGAGTTTTTACTCCGAACAAGTTAAGGTTCTGAATCCAGTAATTCAACTTGATTTTTCCTTGGGGTATTTAGAATAAATTACTCAACACCTCAATGAGCCTATGTACTTTGAAGTTACTTCTTCAAAAACACTGTTTTTTATTGAAGACTTAGAAAAAGGTTTACATCATCTCGCTGGGTATTCTTTATTCTTTAAAAAGAATCTTTGGTCTAGTCCTTACAGCAGGGGGCACTCATTTATCTTCTCTTCTTCTCTTTACTATTATTCATTACACTGGAACATATTGAGATATTCAATCAACACACTTATTGATTCTACAAGGCATTGTGTCAGAAGGGATGATCTCCTGGAGAATATGATCTACTATCAAAGACAAGACATACACCACATAATACAAACTTAATGTTATAACTGTATTCATAGTTTTACTTGAAGAAGTTAAATATACTTCTTGCTAGATTTACTTGGCAAGTGATAGCTGAACTTTACTTCTGAATTCCATGGTAAATAGAAAATTTAATATTCCTGTTTTTAAAAGCATTATTTTATTCTGTAAAGAATAATGTTTCTTAAAAATTGGTATTCATTTCTTACCAGACAGGGCTGTCAAATTTGCATCTTTGATGAAAATTTCAGTTATTCCAAGACCCTTCAAAATGTCTTTTAAGTCAATTTCCTGTTCAACTGTGAACCTGAAAAACATATAGAGGTAAAGTATTTAGTTACAGAATCTTGTTACTTTGGACAAGAATTAACTGTTAAATACGTTGATTCAAAAACTCTATTTTGTAGAGGGTAGATTATGTTAAAACTTGGTTTTTTTCAGAGGTGGGTAGTGGGGATTGAACTCAGGGACACTTAAACACTGAGCCACATCCCTTGCCCTATTTTGTATTTTGTTTAGAGACAGGCTCTCACTGAATTGCTTAGCATCTTGCCATTGCTGGGGCTGGCTTTGAACTTGCAACCATCCTATCTCGGCCTTCTGAGCAGCTAGGATTACAAGTGTATGCAGCACCACCATGCACTGCTAAACTTGGCTTTTGATTGCAAGAAGCGTTTGATTGTTCTTTTAGAAACAGGGGGCATCAAAGACAATGATGTAACAGAATAAGATTTAATTTCATGAGTTAGAAAAAATATGATACAGACAAAACTGCAATATACAGTCGAATAAATGAATTTTGAAATAAAAAATCATTAACTACTATGTAGGTCTTATAAACAAGCATCTTTCAAAATATTTTGACCTAGTATCTACTATGTTTGATTTTTCAAGCTGGTAATAATCATAAATTTATCCAATGTATTTTATTTTTTACTTAGTATTTTGGTCAATATATGCTGCTCATCCATCCTCTACCATGGACAGGATTAAATAAGAGACAAGTTCTGCTATAAAATTAATGCATTCAGCATTTCAACTCCACAACAACTATCACATTAAAAATGCATCTTCATAGTTAAACTAACTTTGAGAACATAAATAAGGGTGTTATCAAAATATCATCACTATTCAGTGAAACTGAGTAAAATATCACATTCTAAAAACTATAGGCATTTATAATGAAGAGTTTTTTTAAACAAAATAAAAGTGGCTTTTTATTTTTTTATTTTGTGGACTTAATGAATAAATGTGCACCAATTTTGTAAAAAGAAAAACAACATTGAATGTAGTGATAATAAACAGAATATTAACTTTAAAAATGGTTTCCACACTAGAGCCATATTGGTTAATATGGAATCTCCCCCAAACCAATGAATTGTATCACCAATCTTTGTAGTGACAATTATGGACCAACATGCCTATATTAACACATACACTTTTAAAAAGGAAAGATGTTTATTAATTTTTAAGAAATCATAAATACTGGTCAGAAGTAAACATTTTCCTTTTTCTAAGATGTTGCCTTTTGATAAATACAGCTTATCAATATAAATTTTTAGGCAATAGATTATGCCTTTAAATGAGTTATATCTATGACAGTCACTAAAATTATATCAGCAATATTTCTGATGTCTTAAGATGTATAAGGAAATAATTTTTATAAACAAGCCCAGATATGAAGAGGATTGATCATGGAAAATCAGTTTTAGCAGGTTTATGCTTATGGAAAAATAAGTTCAACAGAAAGGTAATATGCAATATCAAACATATTGATGTAAATATTGAATTCTACCACATTTTATACTTTAACTTGGATTTAATATTATTTATTTTGTTTTATACCAAAAGTAAACACTGATCATAAAAATAGAATTGTTCTAGGGTACACAGCTCACAAAAGGAACCGGTAAGAAAATCCAGTGTCTCAGAGAACACACCCAGTGGCTCAGGGTGTATATGTGTGTGTGTGTGTGTGTTTATTTTTGAGCACTTATAAGGAGCTTCCTATACATCAAAAACTGTCCCAAAAGTTTAAACACCACATTAATTTAAATGTCACACCACTTAGCAGGTATTATTAGTATTATTCTCAGGTAATAGAAAAAAAGAAACTAAGTGGCAGAAGGTTAAATAACTTGACCAAGGTCATTCAGCTATTAAGTGGCAGAGGTGGAATCTAGATTCAAGTAGAATTATATAATATACTGATTCATTTAAAATAGGAAAGTAAAAGAAAATACCAGTAGTGGGTTCTTTATACTTCTTAAAAGCAACTTGATTTGTTTCATACTCTGGCTGGCCGGTCAGGCAAAGATGAGAAATTTATCCAGGTGAACTTGAGCGAGTTCCTTAATTGTTGACCCTCAATTTTGCATGTGGAAAATGGCAATTATAATATGTACTTCAAAATATTGTTAAAAAGATAAACAAAGCCTCTAATAATCTTCAGATGGGGATGGCATGGGTGGACATGCAGTGTAGGGCAGAAACTATCAACACTGCATATCATATTATATGTCATGTAATCATAGGTACTCTATGTTTGCATACTAGTAGTATTTGGAATAATTTGGTTAAATAACTAGATTAGTCCCTGCTACTTTAATCATAAATTAGTTAAATCTAGTATTTGTTCATTTCAGTATTTATAATATCTTGCATAGGACAAACCATATAGATCAAAATGAAATAAAATCTTGGAGTTCATAAGATGTTTTGTTCAAAGTTAAAGAAAGATGTAAATAATCTCCATTTATCCATGTCTTACCTATTTTTCTTGCTAACCCATTGAAAATAGTTATAATTCAATTATTATATCTTTCCTCTTAATATAGACTAATTATTAATATAAATAATCTTTGTCATCTCTCTACTTTGAATGCCTCCTATGTCCCAAGCACTATGAAACTCACTATGCATGTAGTATCCCATTTAATCCCTTCCATCATGATCTCAAAAAGCACAATGATAGGTATTATTTTTCTCTAAGATGTAGAACAAATAGAAGTTTAGAAAAGTTGTGCAACTTGACCTAAGTACACAGGTAACAGGTGGTAGAATATGAGGATATGAACTAAGGTCTTTCACCAATCACTATAATTTCAAAAAATAAAAAAAGCATTACAGGGAGATTGTACTTTTCACTTCTTAAAATAAAAAGCCACAACACTACTTCTTATTTTTTATTTACTTTTTTGAGGTACTGGGGATCAAATCCCAGTCCTCATGCAAGCTATCACTGAGCTCTATCACTGAGCTACTTCCCAGCCCCATCACTATTTTTAAAGACAAAAGGAATACCTATTTTAACAAAGACAAATAATATCATCATACACTTGAAACTTTCTATTTGAATAAGTTCAAGAGTCATGTAGAGGGAAGAAGCATGAAAGCTGAGGAGAAATGTGAAACAAGTGTTAGAAAAAATGTATATATCCCATGTAGAAGATTATAAAATCTGTAAGCAGTCGAGAAATAATCAAACCTTTTGTAAAAAAAACCCAAAAGAGAGCATTCATTTTAAAGAACAAAATCATATGGCTTATGATATTTGTCTTTTAAACACAAGAAACTAAAATGCTTTATTAATAGATAATAGTTTCAAAGCAGCAGGATGGTTGGTGGTTACAAAATGGAGCAGTACTTCACATCTTTTGATTTCCAGTACTCTGATCAAAAGTGAGAAATCTGAGACTACAAAAATCAGAATGAATGAGAGCACAGCAAGGTGCATTTCCATAATAAGTATTATGATATTTGATGTTGATTCTAGAAAGATACTCTCACACCTAAGTAAAGACTGTCAAGGAAGGGCACACAATGGAGAGAGCAAAATTCAAGAGAGAAGAGTGCTTTTTTTTTTATCTGTTCAGATAAAAGTATATGTAAAGTTGCCTATAAAATTAACACAAAATAAGTACTAGGACTTAAAATGAACACTTAGCCAATAAACATTAATAGAATAACCATATGATGCTTACTCTTTGTTAGGTATTATTCCAAAGTACTTTTTAGATATATACACATATATTTTATATATTAGACAATTGTTTTTTTGTTTTTGTTGCTGTAGTGAAAAAATTGGAAGAAGATCTGGCAATCTTCTTTAAATCTCAAAGATGTACAACTGTGTATAAACATTGTGGTATTTCACTGGGTTTGATAATATAACAAGGAGGTATAGCATCTTACATACATTTTTGTATTTTGAATAAAAGTTCAATTTCAATTCAGCATCTAGTTCTTGTGGAATTTATTGTTCAGGGGGAAAAAATCAGAAGAGTACAAAAGTAATTGCTCCTTCTCCACTCCACCTGCCAAATACCCTATCCTTGTTAAGGAGATTGTTTAGAATATGTTTGTATAAGATCCAGTCTGGTAGAAAGCAAAAGTATCTTTCAAGCAGGAAAAGAATCTGGTCAAATTATAGAAACCCAAGTTTGTTCTTTCAAGCAGGTCAAATTACAGAAATGCAATTTGCCCTCTCAAGCAGGACAAGAACATGGTCAAATTACAGAAATGCAAGTTTGCATTTTCAGAATAATAACTCTACATGAATAAAACTATACAAATAATTTGATACAGAGTAAACCTAGAACACAGCTATTAGAAATATTTTTACCTTTGCTGAAACTGGGTCACACAAATCATTACCTTCTTTGAACATTTAGTGGATCCTAATGCTATAAAATGGAGGGAATGGACAGTTTCCCATTGGTTACTAGAACATGCAAGTATTTTAAAACTGTCAATCTGTTAAAAAGGGAAAAAAATTTTATTTTATTTAACTATTTAGTTAGCCTTCTTATCTGTGCATTAGCCATGCAGAAGGAAAGTTTGTAGAACTCCTGGAAAAATGGATAGATGGTATTAGCTGTGCCTGGTTTAGTAACAGGCATTAACATGAGCAAGTGAGCTAAACTATTTCATAATTGAAGAGTATTTCTTAGAAAATGAAAATTTAATTTTCTTCTGCTGCCACATTCAATTTCTCAGTGGACAGCACCCGAAGGCCACATTTTCTTATGAACATGGTCGAATTAGAATATATAATACTTATTAAGTATTCATTTAGCATTCTGTTAAAATACTCCAAAATGACTATATCTTCACAGAATTGAAGCTTTTGCAGAGAGTATACTTAACTTATGGAATTTAATAAGGGAAGCATTAGTACTGCATTGAATTTCTCATATTATCAAAAGAAATTTTCTATAAAATTCAAGGGAAAATACAAAAATAATAATAAAATTTTACTAAATGATGGTTAACATAGACTAAACGGTTTGCAAGGTTAGACCTTGAAAGATCCTTGCTAAACATCTAGACAGCCATCTTAAGTGACAGCTGTCATTTTTAAGAAAAAGTTTCAGGGCCTTTCTGAGAAAGGCTCACCACTCCCTCATACCAACCCCACCTTTAACACTCCGCCCAGCTCTAATCTCTGAGCCTGTCCCATAAAAGTCCCAGAATTCAAGCCTGTGTTGCCTCTCTCCATCTATGACAAATAAACTCTCCTTTGTATCTCTGCCTGGTCTCCATCTTTCATTTCTCACTCGCTCATCTCCTGGTTCCTCACTTTCCTTTCAGACCTAACTTAGATAATAATTTAAATTGAATCACTACTGTTTAAAAGAATATTGTTCTTTGGAGTTAAGATACATTGTTTATATATTGAGTATGTTAAAGTCAATTATATATTTTCAAAATTGGCTTTGTTAGATATTCACTGACTACTTCTCCTTGAAAATAGAATCACAGTGACATCTTTCTATATAAATCTAATGTTATATTGACAAATTTCTAGACATATGTGACTTGCATAAACTGAATCAGGAAGATATAGAAAACCTAAAGAAACCAATATCAAGTAATGAAATTGAAACAGCAATTAAAATCTTCCAAAATAAAAGCACAAGGCCATATGAATTCTCAGCTGAGTTCTTCCAGACCTTTACAGAAGAACTAACACCAGTCTTTCTCAAAATTTTCCATAAAATTGAAAGCGAAGGAACACTCCCAAATACATGCCACAAAGCCAGTATAACCCTTATACCAAAAGGAAAGATGCACCAGGGAAAGAAAACTACAGACCAATATCCCCAGTGAATATAGGGGCAAAAACCTGTAATAAAATATTAGCAAACTGCATTGAGAAACATCAAAAAACTAATATACCATGATCAAGTAGGTTTCATTCCAGGGAGGCAATTTTGGTTCAACATAGGCAAATCAATAAATTTAATTCACCACTTAGAATTAAGGACAAGAATCAAATTATCATCTCAATAGATGCAGAAAACGCTTTTGATAAAATCCAGCACCCATTTAGAATTTACCTCAACATTGTAAAGGCCACTTACAATGGAACCCAAAGCCAAGATCATACTAAATAGAGAAAAACTAAAAGCATTTCCTCTAAAATAGGAACAAGACAATGCACTCTTACTACTCCTATTCAATACAATCCTTGAAACATTAGCCAGAACAATCAGACAAGAATAGGAAATTAAAGGGCTACAAATAAGAAGAGAGAAGTCAAACTGTCTCTCTTTGTTGATGACATGATCCTGTATTTAGAAGACCCCCACGCCCCAAAAAAGAAAACTCGGCCAGAAGACTTCTAGACCTTATAAATGAATTTAGCAAAGTAGGAAATACAAGATCAATTCCCCAAAGTAAATAGCTTTCCTATACTACAACAGTGTTTCAACCAAGGAAGAAATCAGAAAAATCACACTAATTACAATAATCTCAAAAGAAAAGAAAATCTTGGGAATTAATCTAACCAAGGAAATACAAGAGCTCTATGATGAAAATCAGAGAACATTAAAGAAAGAAATTAAAGAAAACCTTAGAAGATGGAAAGATCCCACGTTCTTGAACAGGCAGAATAAATATTATTTAAATGGTCATACTATCAATAGCAATATACAGATTTAATGCAGTCCCCATCAAAATACCGATAACATTATTCACAGAATTAGAAAAAATAATCCTTAAATGCATTTGGAAGAATAAGAGAACCAGAACAGCCAAAGAAATACTAAGCAAGAAAAGCAAAGCAGGAGGCATCACAATACCTGATTTGAAATTATATTACAGAGCTGTAGTAACAAAAACAGCATGGTATTAGCATCAAAATAGACAGGAAGATCAATGGAACAGAATACAATATGCAGAGATAAATCCATATACCTACAGAGAACTGATATTTGACAAAGGTGCCAAAAATAAATTGTGGAGAAAAGACAGCCTTTTAAACAAATGATGCTGGGAAAACTGGATATGTAGAAAAATGAAACTGGAAACCTATCTTTCACCCTACAAAAAAACCTCAAATTGAAATAGATTGAAGACTTAGGAATTAGACCAGAAACCTTACAATCTCTAGAAGAAAATGGTCAACATTCCATCACATAGGTGCTGGCACCAACTTCTTTAACAAGACCCCCAAAGCACAAGTAATAAAACCAAGAATCAATAAGTGGGATGCTAACAAGCCAAAAAGCTTCTGCACAGCAAAGGAAATGAGGAAGAGCATGAAGAGAGAGCCAAAGAATAGGAGAAATTTTTGGTCAGCCACTCCTCCAATAATAGATTAATAAACAAATGACTCAAAAAACTTAACACCAAAAAAATGAACAAACAGACAAACAAACAACAACAAAAAAACACCCCAAAATAACCCAGTCAATAAATGGGCAAAGAACTAAGCAGAAACTTCCTAAAAAGAAAAACCACAAATGTCTAAAAACCAAGTTTGTTCAACAACTTTAGCAATCAGGGAAATCCAAATCAAAATTATACTAAGATTTCATCTCATGTGAGTCAGAAAGGCAGGAATGATCAAGAATACAAATAATAATAAATGCTGGTGAGGTTGTGGGGGACAAGTTACACTTGTACATTTTTGGTGAGAGTGAAGACTAGTATAACCACTCTGCAAAGTAGTATGGAGATTACTCAGAAAACCAAGGATAGAACCACCAAATGACCTTGCTATCTCACTCCCTGGTATTTTCCTAAAAGACCTAAGATTGGTATATAAACATTAAGATGGCTATATACAGTGATACAGCCACCTTAATGTTTATGGAAGCACAATTCACAACAACTAAAATACAGAATTAACCTAGGTACCCATCAGTAGATGAATGGATTAAGAAATTGTGATATTATATATATATATATATATATATATATATATATATATATATATATATATGGAGTTCTCTCTCTCTATATATATATGTGTGTGTGTATATATATATATATATATATATATATATATATATATATATTCTACTCAAAATGGAGTTCTACTCAGCCATAATAAAAGAATAAATTATGGCATTTGCCAGTAAATAGATGGAAAGGGAGACTGTCATGCTAAGTAAAGGAAGGCAAACTCAGAAACTCAAAGGTTAAATGCTCTCTCATATGCAGAAGCTACAATAAAATAAAGAAAAAGTGGAGGGATGGATAGGATAACATAAAGGGAAAATCAGTAATGTAGAAGAAAGTAATCAAGAGACAGAGTAGAATATAGAGTAATAGGTAAGGGGAGGCAATGCAGAATGAATTCTTTAAAACTCATATATGTGCATATATAAATATACCACAAGGAACTTCACTTTTATGCACAGGGAGAAAAAAGCAATCAAATACAAACAAACAGATGAGTGAAAGAAAGCCTAGTAGAGTGGAGGAAAGAGAACATGGCAGGGGAAGGCAGATGGGAGGAGAAAAGGGTGGGGATCATGAACTGAAATCAATTTGCATGATGTATGTTTGTCAGGATGAACCCTGCTACTATGTATAACTATAAAGCTTTAATTTAAAAAAGAAAATTACTGTCAAGGAAAATGATACATATTAATCTCCTAGCCAAAACTAAAATAATCAAGCAATTTGGGTTGTTATTACCTTTTTTATAAGCAGATAATGGTATGTGTGGTTATATATTATGTTTGGGTAGATTATGAATATATAACATAATTTTCTAGCCAAAAATATCTGCAGTTTCTAATAGATCTCCTTAACATACACAACAAAATCAACTAAGTGTTTTTTGAAAAATAGGCATTTACATAAGACATAAATAACATTTAAATAAAAATTCCTAAATCAGAATAAATATGAATGAGTTTTAATAATTCAGCTTAAAATCATTGTCCTATTTACCAACTTTCAATATTCATATACAAACACATTTTCTTAATAAGTGTTAAAACTGTGCTGCCACATATACACATAGATGATCTGTTATATACTGATATGTCTTGTTTTCTAGTTGAAATACACACATTAAGTCGATAGACAGGTTATATGTGGTAACTGATGTAGCTTTCCTACTAGGTTTTAAGGTATTCATAGATAGAATAAATATTTTCACTTACCGTGTCCCTCTGATGGGACAGAAAAGTGGCGCTATTCTTAAATCACAGAAGGAAAGCAAAACTCACAAATGGTAACGTTATTGTGGGATGGTAACAGGTAATAACATGGAGGTGCAAAAGCAACCAAGAGGGAGGGTCACATGCTCCAACAGGCACTTCATGGAGGAATTTCTAGAAGAACTGTGTCCAAGCTGATCCTGAAGCCTAAATAAACAATTTGGGGCAACAAAATGTGAGGAGGACATTTTGGTAAATGCAAATAAATGGAGACCCAGACATGAAAAGAACATGGTGCATGTGGCAATACTACAAGCACATGGATGGAACATGCTACCAAATGTTGATGTGATGAGTGGCCAGAGGTGAGGCAGATGGAGTGAATGGTGGTCAGGACATTCTGGTAGCACAGATCTTATTCATTTTGAGAACAGTTGCGTCTTCTTGCTTATTTATGGTTATATCTCAGCACCTAGCAAAGTGACTTTCTTGCAGTTCTTAATGACAGAGATGGTTTTCTCTTGAGCTGTAATCAACTTTCATAACGATTTACAAAAGACTGTCAAAGCAAATGAAATTTGGAGACATTTGGTTGAAAAAAAATCTTATAGAATGAAGCTAAGGATATTGAATCATATCTGAACATGGGTCTTGTATACTGTACTGAATGAATCAATAAATGAATGTATGTCTCTGAGCAGGACCATTTGAGTATGAAAGAATCTGAAAGAGCAGAAAAAGGAAAAGAAGAAAGAGGCGGGGGAGAAGACAGAGGAGGACACTTAAAAATTTAAAAACAATTGCAAGAATCTTTCTGAGTCAACCCATCCCCTCATGCTGTGGGAGGGATCACACAGGACCCCTCACCTGGGCAGGTATACTTCCACTTTTTGCTTCTTCACAGAGTTGGCCCATTCTTCAATCAGCTGTGCTTTGACCAATGGTTCCAGAGTGGCCAGTGGAACTTCCTGTCTGGATAGTACCAGCATCATGCTTATCTCATCTCCCTCATATGGTATTTCTAGGACTTGGTAGATACCACCAGCTTCATTGGATCCATCACTAAATTCCCCTAAAAAAAGGAAAGAAGTATCATAAAAGACCCATTTAAAAAAAAATAAATTTGTTATAACTTTCTTGTTCTAGTATGTGTGAAATAAGAAATTCTGTCATCTGAAAAAAGGAGTTCATTTGAAAATACACCCTGAAATTTAAATGATTCTTCAGTCCTATAAAATTTATTTAATTTTAAAATCCTCAGAATTATTTCACATAGTTATAACCTATTCTCTAAACTTATTTTTTTAATGAGATTTTTCAATATATTTAAAGAGTATCATTAGCAACAATGAAAAACTCTGGTTAGAACAACAAAGCCCTGGCTTCAAGTTGGACAGAAAGCACATTTATCATTATCTGCCCTTTTTGGTGGGGGTGGGGGTACTGGGGATTGAACTCAGGGGCACTTGACCACTGAGTCACATCCCTAGCCCTATTTGTATTTTATTTAGAGACAGGGTCTCACTGAATTGCTTAGTGCCTAGTTAAATTGCTGAGGCTGGCTTTGAACTCCCAATCCTCCTGCCTCTGCTTCAAGAGCTGCTAGGATTACAGGCATGTGCCACTGAGCCAGCCTCTGCCTATTTTCAAAGAATGGGAAACCTGACTTTGAAATACTTGGTACTCTGATATCACCACAACTATAAATTGTAAGGCCAAGGGTAGACAGCTGAAATGAAATCTAAGCCTCCTTCAAGAGTTGTCTAGTATATTTATGATGAATAAGATCTCCAAATCAGGTAATTAGGTAAACACGGTAAATTGGCTTTGTATTATATGAACTTAGCCAAATTATTTGGGCTTTAAAACGTCTTTTTAAAAACAGCAACAAAAATAAAACTTATGTCCCACTGCTTTAAATTTTCTCCATTTTCAAAAATAAGTGTAATGCTTTTGTTATGAATATTTTCCTATAGCGGACACAGGTTTTTTTAGACATCAAACTAAACATTTTGATTTTCATATAAGTGGGTATTTTTCTTTCATATTTTGACTATTAACTTGATTAATAGGAATTATACTCTTTCAACATTAAACATACTCTGAAATAGAATATTCTAACATATATTTGGCTTAAAATACATTTCTTCTTATGACTTAACAAATTATTACAATTCAATTTTGTATATAGGAAGAACCTTCTAAAGGGTGCCATAAAACATCTTTGAAAGTAATGCCAAAGAGATTGAATAATATATTTGACCACAAACTGTAGACTCTCAATAATTGAAACTGTGAAGGAACAATGATTTCTGGACACACACACACACACACACACACACACACACCCCCTTGATATCTATCAAAATTTTAAAGAAATAGAAAAGTTTCTTGTGTAAGAACGCTTATAAATCAAAAGGTGATAAGAAACTCAAATCAAATCTTTTAGTGAATCACATAGTACACTAAAAACATCCCAAAGTCAGTAATTTAGAGAATAAATCAGAACATTTTTGCACAATGCCAGATTTTTTTGGATGAATAAAGCCCACTCAGCAGGTGGGATCAGCTTTATAAATTTAAGAAACATATTGGAAAACTGTCAATGTATATGATATTCACTCAATATCTAATTACAAGTCTTTGAAAATGCAGCCAAGGAAACTGAATTGTAGCCCAAATTAGATCAACAAAGAGTGTGAGTAGTGAATATTTCATGTTATTTCTTAGAAATCTGTCAATATGCTACAAGAGGAAAGAAAAAAATGTTTTACCATAATAAAATTCTCCTTGTTGATACATCATTGGAATCTGTACTTCACTTTCATCATCTTTAGTGAAGGAAAAGGTTCTAGTATTTTCAGGTCTAAACTGTGACTTCCAGTTCCCCTTGAAATAGACAGCATTGATGAGGGCCAGATGAGTGGCAGCATCAAAATCCCTTGGGGACACCAAATCTTTTAGCAGATCTATTTGGAGAAACATAAACACATGAAAATTCAGTTAAATTGGAAATTGAAGGGGAAATCAAAAGATTATCAATCCACTAACAGAGTGGTCCATAAAAATTATACACTAAATTTAAAATAAAAAATAAAAATTATCTTTCAAAGGAAAAATGTTACACATGTATGTGATTATAGAAAAGACAATTAAGGGTATCAAAACAACAATGCTACCTAACATAATACTAACATCAACTTAACATCATCTTTTTTTTTTTGACACCCAAACTACAGAGACACATATGATAGAATCTTAGCCTTCACTGCTATCTAGTTGCAATAGTGCATATGACACTCCTGACACAAAGTAAGCACTCAAATGTTTCTAAATGTATGGGTGAACAGCTGATTAAATGCTATACAATCCAAACTTTCCCCCTGAGAATACTGGACATCTTCCTGCCAATGCAACAACTAACTGCACATGACGAGGTGACATCAAATGAGCTAAAGCAAATGGAACTCATGATGCATTGTTTTCTATCTTTTGAAATGCTCAAATCGATTTTGAAAGATATTGGGTCTTTACTATTTACAAAATGTGTCTAAAAGAGTTTGAAAACTGACAGATTTTAATAATTTAACCTTTTTCAGGTAGGTTATTATTCTTGATTTTAATATCTGAATGCCAAAAAAAAGAAAAAGAAAACCACTAAAATGCATATCTTCTATTCTACATTTTAATCTCTATTTGAAAAACAGGACTGGAACTTGCTCTGTAGTCTCTCATTATCTTGGTCATAGCAATTCTTTTTTTTTTAATATCTTTATTTTATTTTTTTTATGTGGTGCTGCAGATCAAACCCAGTGCCTCATTCATGCTAAGCAAGTGCTCTACCTCTGAGCTACAACCCCAGCCCCTGGCCATAGCAATTCTTAAGGTACAGGATGTCTCAGCATTTTATGAATTATAGTGTTCAGTGTATCTGATTAGGATTTTTTTTTTTTGGTTCCAACTTAAAATTTTAGATTACCATTATTTGGGGAATTGATGTAATGAACAGCTAATCTACCTTTAATTAGACTTTTTAGATTTTAATTTCATTTATTTTTGTGGGTAAAACTGGAAAATAAAATGCTTAAAATATGAAACATGGAAATCTTAAATACATATAAGAAATGAAATTTAAAATAAAATATATCTTTTTCTAATTTCCAGCTAAAATTGGGCCGCTTTTAAAAAAATAAATCCTACTCAAATTGTTTTATAATCAATCAATTTTTGTGTTTCAAAAGCCAGTAAATATCTTTAAATTCTGATTTTAACTAATTCTATTTTAATCATATTGCTAAGAGTAACCTCTGCCATTCTATCTAATAATAATTTATCAGTCAGCTCAAGCAACATTCCATATAGTACTTACCATTACTATTCAGAAACCTATCATTAAGAGCCCAGATTTCAAGTGATTAGTGCCCCAAATCCTTTCCAATGCCTAAAGATCTAACTTCTTCCTTAGTGTTCATTCATAAGCAATATCTCTAAAATGGACTGTAGCCTACACAAAATTGTCATTGCAGAACCAACTCAATGCTATCTAACATTCAAAATGTGAAAGGAGTGAGGGGACAGATAATTTCAGAAATAAAAGATGCTTAAAACTAAGCTATTAAAGAAAGAAAGAACATACTATTTGTGTTATTTTCCACCCACTTATTGATGTGGTTGGCCACAGCTACATTTTGACTGAAATCCACATGATTTACTTCTGCCTTAAAGTATTTTTTCACCATTTGCAAAAACTCATCATTGATATGAAATCCATTTTGCACAAAGAGGGAATTGGCAATTTTCATCACATATTGGCTCTCTTCAGCAGCTACCATGTTTGAAAAATCCTTTAAAAAAGAAAGTTCATCTCCTGCAAGATGACAAAGACAAATTTGTTAGTGGAACAAACATGGCAAAAGATCAAGGATAGTGAAAGAACATTACAACCCAGCAAAGGACATTAGGAGAACAGGGACCCAAGGAAAAAACAGGATACTCTCTACATTGGCAATGGTAAAGTAGTTCCAATGCTTATGGCAGTTCTGGATGTTCAAATTAACTTTTTGCAGCTTACTATTCTCAACTGATATTATTTTATATTTCATTATCTTGCTAGAATCTACAAAGTAAGAGTGTTGTTTTTTTTTTAAGTTCTGTCTCAAAGTACTCAGGTTACTCTCATTAAATGAGTCTTATTTTATTTTGAAATTATCAGGAAGCACTAAGTTTAATTATCTAGTTTAAAATTCATGATATTCCTTTAAATTTTACTCTCATAGGACTTTTTAAATCTTGTAACTAGAAAATCCATTAGAAATTGTTTTAGTTCTTAACTTTCTTTAAAAAAAAAAAAAAAAAACCTTTATTTTATTTATTTTTATGTGGTGCTGAGGATCAAACACAGTGCCTCACCAGTGCTAGGCAAGCGCTCTACCACTGAACTACAACCCCAGCCCCTCGTTCTTAACTTTTTAATGAATTAATTCATATATACACTAGAAAACTTACAGTAGACATCATACATCATATCAAAATGACTATAAAATATCTTTTGGCTAGAAATTTTCTCTAATACATATATGTTTAATAATAGTAGAGTATTTCAAAAAAATATTGTTATTTATACAGTAAGTATAAAGTTGATTTTAAGCAAAAATTTCTGATATTCTCAGAAAACCAAGTTGCCTTCATCGCACTTATTACAGTTGTCATTTTGCATTCATTTGTATCATAATTGTAAATACAGGCCTTTTTAGATAGGAAACTCCAGAATTATTTTTTGTTTTTGTTTATATCACTTTGAGGTTTTTTGAAATGATAATCATTTTGAAAAGAAATAATTTCCCTAGATTCACTCAGCCAAGATGGAGTCAGGAATTAGCAAATTAACCTTTCTCTCTTCTTAATCCTTCAAGTTGGCCATGTCATCTCATAAGATCATTTCTTGCCCTGAGTAAACATTGCTGCCTCTGACATAGGACAACATAACTGAGTTCAAAGTTAAAGCCAAACCATCCTGAGAAGTCAAACTCAAGCACACTTACCATTTTTCAGGTTGTCATATCCCATTGAATGGCGGATTTCCTTTAGAGTGGACCCCTGAGCGCCAAGTTCCATCATTCCCATGGCAAGAGCAATACTCAATGGAGAGAAGAGAATATTTTCATCTTCCCCAGTGACTCGAAGATGGTTATACATATTCACTGACAACTCAGCAATGGTATCTTCAGAGAAAGTGGCCCCTACCACCATACTGTATAGAACCAGCAAAGAGAATAGTCCAAGGAAAGCCATACTGGAATAGGTTCAAGCCTAAAAAACCAATAATTTGCATATTAATTGCCAGTTATCTCAAAGCTATAGAGTATAAAGTAAATATATAAGAGATTATTTCTTGGAAAATTTGTGAAGTGAACCAAACATTTCTAAACATACATAATATTAATACTCTAAAACAAATTAAGGATGTGTGGGAAAGTCCTCCTTTTTCTTTATTCTTTTTTTGGTGCTGGAAATTGAATCCAGGACCTCATGCATGCCAAGCAACACGCTCCACCACCAAGTTAATCCCCCAACCTCAAAAGTCCTACCTCTAATGATTCAATTAATATTCAAATAAACAAATAACATTGCTAAGTTCTGAGGATTTTTTCAGGAACAAGATAACCATGATTCTCACCTTCATGAAGTTTAGAGTAAGTAAAAATACATATACAAGTAATTCTAAAGTCATGCTTGGTGAGGCTAGTTTAATAACTTCATAGCGGGCTGGAGATGTGGCTCAAGCGGTAGCGCACTCGCCTGGTATGCGTACTGCCCGGGTTCAATCCTCAGCACCACATACCAACAAAGATGTTGTGTCTGCTGAGAACTAAAAATAAGTATTAAAAATTCTCTCTCTCTCCTCTCTCACTCTCTCTTTAAAAAATAAATAAATAAATAAAATAACTTCATAGCCTCACCACATATTTTGATCATGATTTTGAACCAACTTACCCTAGCTTCTAATAAGGTACATAGTTCTACCACAAGGGTAATGAAATTCCAAAGATGTTTACAGGGCTTGAGATGAACTAGTGAAATTAGGCATTTGAAAATGTTGCTTTACCCATTTATTACAATTTATTAAATTAATACACCTTACAACTATGTTATCAGTTGATAAAAAGAGGTTAGACACACCCATGCCACAAGTCTCAGTTTATTCTGCCCAGGTTGCTCAACACAAGCCTGTGAATTGTTCCTCACATGCTGGTTCCCTATGAGGTTACTGTTTTCAGTGACAATCTTTGGGCAGGGAGGAACCTCTAGCCAAAGTTGAGAATGAAGTTGAATTCTTGCTACAAAATGGTCCTTTTATACTCAGGCTTATGTTACCATTTCAGCTTATACTAACCAATTGGTGGTTGTTTTTGAAATGAGCATTTCTAACTATCAGGATTAGACAATTCTAGAACCAAACAGAAGGGCATCAAGGTCCCATTTTCCCTTGGGAAAAGAAAACATCATTCCCCGATCCTTCTGAGTTTCATTTTTGCCTCTCAACATGCCAGTATTCTAGCAGCCCTGTCTCTCCACCAATAGCCTGACCAGTACACACTGGGGACAGGATCCCCCCTTTTCCTTGTATTCTCCCACTCGGTCACTGCAGGCATCTGGAAAGCAAAACTGTTTATTCAAATAATTAAGTAACTTATTTACTCTTGTTCAATTTTGAAACTCATCATTAAAATAACACATAAACTGCCACTGAATAAACACATTAGGAAAACTGCATTTTAATTAGGACTCGGCATTAACAGTCTCCTCCATTAATCAAATAAGAGAGTCCATACACATTTAACTGAAGAATAGTTAATTTCCAACAGGGTTTTGCGTCAGAAGATCCCAATTAGTCCTATAATGTTTGAAATTCTAATTTCAGAGAACTGCCTGGTCAATTTATAAGTTCTTCATATTTTCGAGTTAGAAGCATCTATTTATTTATTTTTTCCAAGGTCCTCTCCCCTAACCCTTCCCTTCCTGCTTTTGTATTTAGATTTGAATAATTCTGGCTTGTATATGAAGGCATGAGTCAATATGGACTCTTACAACCCCTGCTGCTAATGGAGTGGCTGCTACTGGGGCAAGGCAAGCTATGTAGCTCATGCAGCCCTGGGACAGAAGCCAGGTCTTAAGAGCCTACCACCATTGGAAGGCTGCAGCTGCTGGAGCATTCTCACTTCTTTTTGTGCTCCAGAAAATTCCAGGACCAGATAGAAATAGAATAGGTTCAGGAGGAAATTTGACAAGTCCTCCTGTAAGTTATAAAAGGACTTAAGACATATCTAGTATTTAGTGCATAGATTGTAATGCTACTTAGAAGAATTCAAATCCAGTCAGATTCAAAAGCCCATCATCTTAATCACTACACTATACCATCTTTGCTGAAAGGCCAAACCTAGGCCTCATTACTCATTTAACACTACTCATTATCTAGTACAAAACAAAGAAACTAAATTCATTATATGACAGTTGTTTCTGTTAGTCAATAATACAGCTATTTAGAAACTACTACTGTTAGGACAGCTCATATTTCAGGCTATTAAAAATATTTTCTTCATAAAAACCAAAAATATCCCAATCAATGACCAATTAATACATGCCAGAAAACAAAGGTAGGCCTATCATATGTTTATAGGCATTTTTATTTACAAATGAAACATCATGAGATAATCATAGCTAACATTTTCCACATACTTACAGAATATATCTTATTTAAACTTTATAATTGCCCTTTAAGAAGGAATTCTTACTGCCCCTATTTTATAAATGGAAATGCAATCTTAGAGATGTTAGGAACTTGGCAATGTCATATGAAGTTGGAGAGCCAGGACTAGAGCTTAAATCACTTGACAGTGCCTCAACCACTAAAGTAAACTCCTTCTCCAGTGTTTGGATAAACAGAAAGATATGCAACTTGGAGAACAAGACTTGGATTTAAGTCCCAGGTCTGATATCATGCTGCATAGCCTTCAACAAGTCATGTGCATTCTCTAAAAACTTGGAAAGTCCCTACCTCACAAAACTATTTTACAAAAAAATGTGTGAACTACTGATTTTAAGCTACAAGTTTTACTAATGGTGAACATTATTATGAGAAAATACATTTTGTAGGCATAGTTGCCAAGTCAAAAAGGAGGCTATAGAACTAAGATGAGTATTTTATCATTGCTGTTGGCCCATCTAATATAGCACCATTATCTATGAATTCAGCCAAGATCACAGAGGTAACACCAACATATGAAAATACATAGAAACAGGCTTTTGTCCTCAGGAAACTCACATCATTGTGCCCAAGTATAAAATGTATTATACTGGTTCTTACCTTTTTAAGAAAATAAGTCTTTTAAGAACTAGGAGAAGGGTAAATCAACCTTTCAGAAACATGCATACACATGGATAACTGAAAATTATATCTGGCCAGGATATTCAATGGCCTCAGATGAAGAACCCTTGGTCTACAGCAGATGGTCCAGATGCAAAAAGAAGCAGTGTTTGCTGGACCTGCGGCCGTGCAGTTTTTCCTTTAGCAGGGCGGGGAGGATAGTGAAGCCCAAACCCCTAAAGTGTCTTTGGGCTTCTAGAGAACTCCTAGGAAAAGCACCCATTATGTTTGTGAGCGAGGGCTCTTCCAGGGCAGTAAGCAGCAGTGTCCACTGACAACATGTTCTGCTAGGGTATTTGGAGCCTGTGGCTGTGAAATAGCAGTAGCAGTTCATGCCAGGGAACATTTTGGTAAATATTGAAAGAACTCAGCTTTGGAAATGTATGTTTTTGGCCATAGTTAAGTAAGCCTTCCTCCATTAAAGGCCAAATTTGTAGATTTCAGCAAAATTACCTCTGCTAGCCGGGCACAGCCCTTCTGAGCCTACCTACCCACACCTGGTTGCTGGCTCTCTGCACCTCTGTTGCCTGTGATTACTCCTGATTGCTTGGAGGTCTTTTTTTGGTGAGGGGTGGGGTTTCCTTTCCATGCTCTCCCTTGTTAGTGTAGACGTTCCCATGAATCTAACTCTGGCCTTGATTTCTTCTCTTCTCAGTAGTAAGCCATGGAAAGTAATAAACCACCGAAAACAAAGATACTTCAACTATGATATCCATTCAGATTATCTGCCTCCCCCCAAAAAGTAAAATTCCATTTCTGGTTTTATTTTTATATTTATTTCTGATGTACATTGCTAATTGTTCATGGGCTATTTATTCTTCAACTCTTGTGGATTCTTTGCATACAAGATAGCTTACACAGGACCCCTTATCTTATTAATCAAACTCACCTATTTCCTTACAATATCAGTCTTTGACTCTTCTGCGTCTCTTTCCCCCTCGTGTTCAGTGGATTGTGAACATTTATTCCATACTGCATCCCTGGTGTCTCTCCCTATTCAGCCCATGGCCAAAACAGTGATTCTTGTTCCCAATGCATTCTCAAAGACTATGCTACTGGTTCCCAGTCATTCTTTGAATCCTTGCTTACTATCCTCTTCACTCCAACGTATCAATTGCCTTCAGATCAAACTGTCTCGATGCCCTATGGCCAGCTTATTACCTTATTTACCAAACCTCACAATCTCTCTCAGTCTTGAGCCTCCTTTGCACTGTGACCCACCATAACTTTCTACCCACGACTCTTGTTCATGGATCCTGCAACTCTAGTGAGACCCCTCTGTGCAAAACATATCTCAGTATTTCTCTCTCTTGTTGCTGGTTTATGTAGGCTTTTTTTTCCTCCCTAAAATTACCCCAACCCAGTTCCATATGTTCAAATCCTAAACATTCCTCGAGATTCTATTCCAATTTTACCTCCTTCATGAATACTCTCCTGGCCCTTCAGGTAAAACTGCAACTTCCCCTTCCTCTGATATCTCACCACATTTTTTTTTAATCTCTATGTCTGCAACAGCATACACCACTGCTTCCTGCTGTTAAAGATAATTCTATATATGCATCATCTCCTTTCCTAGGTTTATTGAGGGCAAAAAATAGAAGGTATTCATCTTTTATATCTTAGGTTAATCGGAATAAGGACATACTGCATTATACATAGTAGGTGCCAAATCAATATTTTTTGCATTAATACAGCACAGATATTAAAGCACAAGATGCTGCATAGGAGTCACTGAAGCTTCTGAGTTCTTGAGGTTAATTTAATCTGAAGCCATAGGTAGTGGCTCATTTCCATTTTTTTCCCCTTTGATAAAGTGTTTCCTCATTGAGTGTGAGGCCAACTTTCCCACTGGACAAAGTGGTATTGTCACCAGCACTGGCACAAAACAATGGCTGAACATTTGATGATTAACAACAGGTACACCACCTTGAACAGTCACAAAAGTGGCACTCAAACATTACTGTATTAACATCAATCTACAAAATGCCAGGGCCTCACGATTAATCATAATAATCAATACATTCTCAAATGAGCTTCTCTCACATGGAGACTTACGCTGGAGATTTGTTATTTTCAAGCAAGTGAATAAAATGCCTTTTTATAAAAATCACAAGGGACTGCAGCACTAGAATAGGAGTAAGATCGTGCTGCAGTAGAAGAAAAAGGAAAAAGTAATTGAGCTATGAATAAACTACCACTAATTCTTGCATTTTTCCTCCCTGATGCCAGTGGTAGGGGTTGATTGTGTGCATGTGTGTAAGTGTATATTATTTTAGAAAACACTTCACTAAACCAGGGAAATAAATCTTCTTGTAATATCGAAGTACAAGAAATCACAAGACTAAAACCAGCATAATAAAAAAGATACTTCAAAAAAATATCTTTGGGAATTAATTTTATTTATAAGGAGATTGATGCTGGGGATGAAACTCCATGGTAGAACACTTGCCTTGCATGCACAAGGTCCTAGGTTTGATTCTCAGTACTGCAAAGAAAAAAAAAACCCATTTATTCATAAATGCATCTTATTGATTTTTTAATAATTCAATTCTTTCAAATTTAAAAAAATGTTGTCATAGTTGTAAGTTGAAGAAAAGGTGGAGGTGCTCCCAACAGCTGAGAAACTGGCTGAAAAATGTCCCTTCCTTTGGGGGGAAAATACAAGAATGAGAGCTTAACACAGAGAACCCTGTCTTAGAAGTAAGTCCTTTCGTCTGTTAATTTTCAGACTTTTGCATGGAGAGGATTAGTAATTATTTTTAATATCTTAAAAATATTGAGGGAAAGCAACACAGGTTGCTAAATTTCTATTGATTATGAACACACTGGAGTGGGGGCAAAAACAAACCAACAATAGCCATAGCAAAACCTCAACAACAACAACAACAAGTCTCTTACAATCACATGAAAGAATAAACATTTCAAAACGAAAATGACATTCCTTTAAAACTAATATATTTAAATTAATTAATTTCACTATTCTTTCCCCCCTCCCACACTTTGCCACAGATTGGTAAAAATTTTACTGAGTGTTTGGGAAACTGAGTTTTTGGGAAACACTGTTCTAATTCTGCTTAGTATTAGCTTCACAGGAACATTTGCAAGAAGTTGAAATCTCTAAGCCTTTGTTTCCTGACTTTCTAAGAGAAAGACTTAAATTAGATCAACAGCAATAAAGCTGGAAATTTGAGGAAAAAAATTGTCCAAAAACAGAAAAGGCACTATCTTATGAAAAAAAAAAAAAGAATCTGTATTTTAGTAATCTGTAATTTAGCAATTTTTCATGAAACATGTATTGTGTTCTTTGTCTACCTCAATTTTAACTATTTTGAAACTGGAATAAATCTTATAATCATTATCCAAAGAAAGCAGCCAGTCCTCAGGCAGAGAGCCAAGCTGTGACACAGCTGTCATTTCTTATGCAGGTGTCACAGCTGGGGCAAGTGTGAACTTGAAGTTACTTATTAATTTTTGTTCCCTCAGTGGACTTATTTCTACCACGGGTGCTGCCTCTCATAGCTGAGTTTTTCCTTAAACTTGAATCTGGAATTGTCCTCAATAGGGCATTCTGGGTATGTAGACAAGAACAGAAAGGGCACTGGAGGATATAAATGTACTGTAAGTGAAGAAAATATCCATCACTCATAGAACGAACAAACCAATTTTCTTCAAAACAACAACCAAATGCTTTACAAAAGACCCAAGAATAGAAGACATGTGCAAACAGATAAATCTGTTCAAGTAGATAAATCTTTTGTCCTTGGGATATACAAAAGAACTGTTTGTTGGATACCAAGCAGTACAGCTAAAAGCAGAGAGATTTGCCAAATCTCTCAGAATAAATCCTGTTGCTTTCAAAGGCAGGAAAGATATGTGTGTATGCTATGCTACAGACTTCAGTAGGTGAAAAATTGTTGAAAACTTCCTAAGTTTCAAAATTACCTGTAAAATTTTAGGTATATAATTAAGCTGGAGTGTATGTGCAGGGTAGGAATGTGGGGATAGACTACTCAAATAATCAAGTGGAAATGTAGAGAATTCCAAAATTCTTTGAAATGCGTTATGTATGATTCTTTCCATCAAAAAGCACTAAAAAGGTTTCAATCAAAACCTGCATTGTAAAATGATCCTGTGATATGCATGATAAGTGATGATCAGAAGTGATTCAGAGGAATGTGAAGGCTTAGATTTAAATCTTTACTTACTGTAAGGGCAATATGCCATGGTATGAATAAATACAGTCCACTATTATTTTTTTTAAAGAAATGTACATTTTTTTCCCTTTAAAATTTTCTTTCTCCCCCCAAAAGCTGTTATTAAATAGAGATATCTGTTAAAACCAGAACCAAGGAAATAAGGAATTACAAAAAGGGCTTAATTCTGTGATTGTTAATATCTTAGAAAACAATACCCAGAATATGGTACCCTGTTATGGTGTTTATTTTATTTTATTTTAATTATTATTATTTTAATATTTATTTTTTAGGTGTAGATGGGCACAAGACAATGCCTTTATTTATTTATTTATTTATTTATTTATTTATTTTTAATGTGGTGCCGAGGATCAAACTGTCCAGCCAGGTGAGCGCTCTCCTGCTGAGCCACAATCCCAGTCCTGCTGTTTATTTTAATTTAAATGTCCTTGGAGGGCACTGTTGCTGGAACAGGCTTTATTCTTAGGTTCCCACATCTGCCCTAAACACTTTCTCTCTGAAATTTCAGAGTCTCAGGAAAGAAGGCTGAGGAATGTAACCATATCTGGACAGACTTTATCATAACATATTATCTCTCAGTCTCTTTCAAATCCCAAAAGGAATCACTGACAAGCTAATTGCTATTTCTCAGGTCGATGCATTTCTCCCAAGATCATGTATGACTCCTCTAAACAGCCTACATTCCCCAATTCTCTCTTCCTTACAAAGAGATTTAAGATTACGTTTAGGGTTAGGGTTAAGCTCAATCATGCTTATTCACATTTACAAATTTTGTTAAGGGCTTTCTCCTGTTAATCTATTGTTTGTCTGTTATCAGACTCAATTATCAAACCCTCAGAGGTAAAGTCTGAATCTCTCTATGGTACAAAGTTTAAACCTAGCTTCCTTTTCTTTTGTCTCTCTCTGCCCACCCAGCAAGGTCACTGTGACCCTTTTCATGATTTGTAGTTTTCAGTAGATACATGCCTATGCTCTTTTTCCTATACTATTGAATGGAGAAGAGGGGAGCTCTTCAGGTATCTCTCAAACAAGGTCAACTTGGGAAAATGTCAGATAAATCAAAAGGACAGAATCATGGACAAACTTACAGAACTTACAGAAAGTTCATTTGCCAGAAAAAAAATATATATATAAAGAAAGAGTCCAAGACGATAAGTAGATGTCTTGTAGGGAAAATGTTACATAATCTAAAACATACATTTCCAGGCTATCTGACTCTGTTGCTTTGGACGTTTCTTGGAATTTTGGACAACTCTAAGTTGTAGAAGACTGACAGTGATGTAAATGTCTCTTGAGCATAAAAATACACAGCATATATGCATGATGGAGTAGCATGTAACTGATTATTTCTCTCTGGGTACTGACCAGTTTTGCATCTACTCAGCAAATGTATTTTGGTATTCCTAATGTATATGGGTCTGCTTTGTGAATTATCTCCCAAATTGGTCATAATATCTTGCAGGTTCTCTCATTAATTAATGCTCAATTAATGAGCTAAATGAAATTTTAACATGTAGTCATTTTATATTTGTATGAAAGTCAAGATTGTAACCTTAAAAAAAAATTATCCTTCATCTGATTTTTTAAATCCTTAAAGCTAGACATTTTTCTTTGAAAAATATTATTTTTAATGAGATAATCCAAGGGTCAGAGTAAGAAAGAACTCAAAAACTAGCCTTTTCTTATTCACTAACTACTCCTTGATTATTGGTTGAATTACTAGTGTACCACTGATACCTCAAAGTTATTTGGGTAAACTGTAGCTGGGAGTTACTAGTCATATGGCCACTTGCACTGACCTGGCTGTGCTACAGATCTAAATTTCTTGAGTATTTTTGCATGCATCCAAGAGGAAAGTTGGGCCTGATGGCCTGCTCATTTAGGGACCGACAAATCTAGTCCTGGAAATATTGGAGCACAACCAAGGAAAATTTTGTTGTGGCAAAATTCCCCAGAATTTCTAAAGTGCTTTGTTAGAAGTTTAATATATTAAGTCTGGATTCCTCAACACTGACAGAAAGGTTATTGGAATGAAGATGAACTGTGACTTAGAAGAAAAGTCTGCCTTCCTTGGCAATGTCTGAAGCTTCCAAGAAGCTTTGAGTTTTCCTGGAAGTCTCCCTAGGTGGTAACATTACCTTTCCATTAGGGATAGGGGATCTGAACCTCCAAAAAACATTTCATAATGATCATAATTTCATGGAAAATTGTTTTAATCTAGTAAGTGGAGGTTGACTAGTAAATATCTGGTCAATCCTTTTCTCACTTTAGGCCATAAGTAATTTCTAAAATTAAAAGCTAAAATACTTCTTAAAAAAAACATTTTTATTTGTAGATGGACACAATACCTTTATTTATTTATCTTTTTTAAAAAATTATTTATTTTTTAGTGATAGTTGGACACAATATCTTTATTTGTTTATCTTTATGTGGTGCTGAGGATCAAACCCAGTACCTTACATGTGCTAGGCGATTGCTCTACCACTGAGCCACAACCCCAGTCCTAAAACACTTGATTACTGTGGCTGGGGTTGTGCGTCAGTAGTAGAATGCTCACCTAGTACATGTGGGTTCGATCCTCAGCACCACATACAAAAAATAAATAAAATAAAGGTATTGTGTCCATCCACAACTAAAAACATATTTATAAAAAGTACTTGGTTACTTTGTGTCCTTTAAAAATTAGACCAACACTGTTAAAGAAAAAAGTATTCACGACACTTGTTAAAGATGGTCCGGAAGAGTGTACTCAAGAGGGACTACTGCAGTGGATATTTCATGCAGTTGGGGAGAGGTCAGGTGTAGCTTTAAATACAAGAACGAGTGGGAATTTCCAGCCAAGGAAAAGTATGGAGATCAGTGGATGGAAAATGACTAAAAAGAGACTTAAGTAGCAAGGGGAGTTCTGTACAAACAGACTTGACCGGAATCTTGCTGGAGGAAGGCCAGGGTGATAAAAAAGATGGGGAATCAGATATCAAGGGTGGGAGAGCCTTGCTAAGATGACCCTGCAGTGTTCTTACTGAAAACTGAATAAGAAGACCCAGGGCAGAGGTCAAAATCAGGGCTCAAAGGAGCATGACTCACATTCAGTCAAGGAATCCTTATCTTTGCTGCCCAATAAAACTTTCTGCAATGACAGAAATGTTACATGTACATGTTTGTCCAGTGATGTAGCCACCAGCTACTTGTGGCTGTCAGGTACTTGAATTCTAGCTAGTGCTCCTAGGGAACTAAATTTTTTAAACTTAAATTTAGTTTAAATTTAAATAAATGTTTAATGGTTACCTAATGCATTAGACAAGGCAGAACTAGAAGTAGGCTAAACAGATCAACGTTTCATAACACTGTTTCTTAACCAAATAGTCCGTAGTACAAGTATTTAAGACAAAAACAAAAAAATAAGTAGCATGAACCCTACAAACTATGTTTCTATACCTAAGATATTTTCATTTAAAAAGCAAACTCCCTTTTCTCAGGAGATCACAAATAATAAAGTGCCTCCTTTGGAATTTCAGAATCTTTGGTTAAAGCAGGTGATTACTGGGGAAAATAAAATCAATGTCAACAAAGCACAGTGAACTGGCAGGTTCCCAATTGTCCTGGAAATGTGATTTAGGCTTTCCATAAAATGGTAATGAATAATTCTCTTTGGCACAATTGAAGAGAATAAGTATTTGGCCAATGAATGACTTCCTTTGGATTTGTGTCAGAAGAGCTAAAAAAAAGTGACATAGGAGCCCTAAGCCAAATTCGGGAAGTAGTTTCAGAAAGATGGGTGAAGGTCATCAATCAAAGTCACATGTCCTCCAAGGCCATTTGGGAACCAAGCCAGGCATTAATGGTCTTAATTTACCCATTAATGTTTTAAGAGATCCCTACCCTTTGCTCTCTTCCCCAGACACTGTCTGGCCTGGTTGTTTACAAGAAAATGAATGTTAATGCGGGAAACACCTTGTTTAGCTCCTAATTTTGTAGGTAAGAAACTGGGTGATTTTTGTGGAACAGCTTCTCACGCACAAAGGATATTTAATGGATTAGAGAAATACTCAAATGTGCATGCAAGACCTAGGATTTCATTTACTCCATTCACTCATGCAGTAAATACTAATCCTTGCCAACTATGTGCCAGTCCCTGTGCTAGGTACTAGGCATCCCAGTGCCTAGGATGACAAAAGCATCCTGCCTCTGTGGCATTTTCTTTTGTGTATTAGGTCTATGTTTTTCAAATAGATATTCAGATTTTCAGTCCGAGTTTTTAAAAATTAGATTTACTAAACGTTCTTTATTAAAATGTTACTTATATAAAAACATTTTAAAAAGTTGGCCCTGTTTCTGAAAACCTAAAAATACATCCCGAGATGTAAGGTTACTTCTCAATTATATTGCCAATGGAGGAAGCTGTCGTCTGACTTACCTTCAGTCATTCATGTATTCATATGACATGTCAGTATGTCCTGAGGACTGGGGAATGAAGTAAAATTTTCAGAGAGGTTATTTTAATGCACAAAGCAAAAGAAAAAAAATCTTTACACAAAGGCTTTCATAGCTTTCCAAGTCAGTTTTAAGTTTGTCTTGTAAATGTACATTCAGAACCACAAATATGCTATTTTAACACAATAACATCCCAGTAGAGGAAAGCAGTATACAGGGCCATATATAAAGGATCTTTCTTCTTCTCCATTTATAAAGGCCCCTAGCTTTTTGCCCCTACTTCCTTTCCCCCTTTTACTTTCTCCTCTTCCTCTTCCTTATCCTGTTTTGAATTCTCTGTCTCTCCCCACCACAATATTAGCCTCAGCTATTGTTATTTTGCTCCCTTGTCTGTAACCTGTGACCTTACATTATAAAATCACATGTGAGGGTTTCAGGACATTTCCTTAACTCTACTGAGATGAAATGCTTAGGTTCAGTTGGCTTCAGTTTCTATGGAGGCCATGCAAAACTACTTTCTTATTTTGGCTAATGACCATAATGTTCCCAAGATGAGCACTCTTTCAGTATGATGGCTTAGATTAACGGGAATATGACATTAACTAAATATGGAAGGATGTTAAGATCAGCTTGAATCTTGTGAAACAGTTGTTTTTTTAAGTCAAAGTGGTCAAATATCAGCAATGTCACATGCTACCTACTGGGCATTTGTTGTATGCAAAGTTGAAGAGTAGAAATTTTTCAAAAAATTAGTTTTTGTGGTGCATTGTAATTACACATAATAGTGGGATGCACTGTTATGTATTCTTACATTCACATGATATAATTTGGTCAATTTCGTTCCTCTGTACCTTCCCTTACCTCCTCCTTCCCCCATGCCCTTTCCTCTACTTCACTGATTTCCCTTTCATTTTCATGAGATTCCCCCTGCCTGTTTTTTTTTTTTTTTTTTTTTTTTTTTGCTTTTTGCTTTTTGCTCTCCAGCTTTCACATATGAAAGAAAAATATGACCCTTGACTTTCTGAGTCTGGCTCATTTTTGCTTATTATAATGCTCTCAAGTTCTGTTCCTTTTTCCTGCAAATGATATAATTTCATTCTTCTTTATGGATGAATAAAACTCCATTGTGAATATATGCCACATTGTCTCTATGCATTCATCTGTTGATGGACACCTAGGCTGGTTCCATATCTTGGCTATTATTAACTGCACTGTTATAAACATGGGCTGCCCATCTCCCCATCCCATGCTGACTCTAATTCTTTTGGATATAAAATGATTATATAATAATATAGCTGGGTCATAGGATGGTCCTATCGCTAGTTTTTGAAGACTAAAACTTTCAGATGCTCTTTTACTATTTTATATTCCACACAGTTGTTTTGATGTTTTTTTTTAAAAAATGCATGCTAACTTAGAAATCCAGAAAAAAATTCCTTATTATGATTTTCTCCAGAATTCTTTTTCTCACCTTGTACTAGAAGTGTTAGCCATTAAGAGAAAGGACTCTCTAATACAGACTACCAATCTAAATGAAATGCCTCTTCCTTAACCATAAAAACACTCATGGCTCACACTGTTTTACCCTGAGGAAATTAAGTGACGTGCATTGTTTTATAAATATTCTTTTTTTAGGACTACAGGCTGTGGCAAAAATGAAAGTAAGAATATGTCAAAAATAATTTGACTCCTTTGCTTTTTAAAATCTCTCATAAATTTAAAATAAGAAATTTCCCTGACATTGAGTAGTGTTGTGCTAATGCTACCTGAAAATACCTGCCTGGTAATGCTATTTATAAATGTTGTAATAGGAGAATTTCTAAAAGAAACTGGTTTCCTCATCCTGTTCCTTGCTGTGAAAAGGCAACTTGTAATTTTTATTTCTGAGTATGGGCAAACAAGTGGAACATAAGTTGATATAATAAGGTTCTGAGGAAGTGTTCTGGTTATATTTCCCTGTAATTTTCAGAACAGCATTTTTACAATAGAGTAACAGCTTTAGGAAGTGTGTAGAAAGATGTGTCAAGGAAGTCAGCCAGTGTTAATGCTGGGGAGGAGGGAAAAAAAAGTTGGGGAAGAATTGCACTTCTCCATGAGGCACTTAAAATGGTAATTGACCACCTTTATTTTCAGAGATCAGGAGTGAAATGGATTTAATTATTTTCTTCTGAATCTAATTCAAGTTTAACAGTCCTCATTGGCAGGAAACTATCCTTTACGGAGCTCATACACCAGTAGAAAGCTTTCCCCATTATTGGACAGGTGGAATGGAAGGCATAGTTTATGGGTCTTATATTGTAAGCACCCAGCATCCAGGGTCCTTGACATACTATTAGGATTCACTGCTCTCCCTCTTAGTTAACCACTGGAAGATCTCAAAAGAGTCACAATGAAATGCAGGCAAAGGTTTTTCTTTTTCTTTTTCAAAGGGAGAGAGAGAGAGAGAGAGAGAGAGAGAGAGAGAGAGAGAGAGAGAGAGAGAGAGAGAGAAGAGAGAATTTTTTTAATACTTATTTTTTAGATTTCGATGGACACAACCCAGCGCCCCTTGAATGCCAGGCGAGCACGTTACCGCTTGAGCCACATCCCCAGCCCCAGTTTTTCTTTTTCTTAACTTTTGGTTTGCTTCTTATGTATCTTAATCATTCTCAGAATTTAAATCTAGCTGTGTCAGAGACATTTCAGAGACTATTTTAATGACCCAAGGATATGTGTCAGAGACTATCATGTAGATATAGATTCGAATTCAAAGTAAACTGGAATACAATTGAATAGTTCTCTTGACTTAACCTTTTTTAAAAATACAGAAAATTAGTCCTGCAGAAAATAACTGAATGATGGCTATCAGACTGCCATGAGCATCATGGAGTTTACACTGAATCAGACAGCTTTATCATCCTACTAAGAAAAAAAATGAAAGTCAAGCTCAATTCAAGTGCAAGAAAAGCTACCCCAATGCAGGGGCGAGGGGTCCCCTGTCATGTTCTCATTTATGGAGTCTACATGTGAGTAGCTGGGAGCTAGACTATCTAAAGAACTGCTAATAAAATTCTAGGAAGGTATGTGTTTCAAACTGAAAAGAGAAGTTCTTCCCATAAAATACATTCTTTGACTTCAGTTTTTCCCTCAGGAACAAATTACTTTAAGGAATTCTAGAACTGGAAAAATAATATAATGGATCATGCATCTCTGTAGACAAAATGCAAATCATTGTTAATTCTTATAACAGGCCTACAGGTAGATGGACATAACCCTGCTTTGTAAATTAATAAATCAAAATCAAGTCAATTTAGGGTATCTGAACTTTTGTCTGAAGCCTTCAAATCCCATTCTACTTCACTAGGCCCTGCTGGTCCCATTGGATATGAGATTTAGAAATCATCCCTCCACTTCTGTTACTTTAATGCGGAATTTTCTATGCCAGACTGACTCTGGGGAATTCCATGTGTGTGCACACAGACATATGCACAGCTGTTCCTCTCAGCTTTGACTCACTAGTGATGAGGTAACTCCTAATATTGGGATGAAATCTCACTTCCTTTAACACACTGATCCTACTTATGGCAAATAATGCTACAAGTTTAAATATAGAATATATTAATTAATATCTATCTATCTTCTGATTTATTACAGTACTTATATTTTTAAAATTAAAATCAATTAAATAGGTAAAACATTCGGAGTACCAAATTCAAGGGGTATAAAAAAGTGTAGCTGGGCACAGTGGTACATGCCTGTAATCCCAGCAGCTTGGGAGGCTAAGACAGGAGGATTGCCCATTCAAAGCCAGCCTCAACAAAAGCTAAGCAACTCAGTGAGACCCTGTCTCTGAATAAAATACAAAGTTGGGCTGGGGATGTGGCTTGGTGTTCAAGTTCCCTGAGTCCAATCCCCAGTACCCAAAACAATAACAACAACAACAAAAGTGTGCATACAGTAAAGGTTCTCTTTCTCAGACTCCCTTGTCCCTTGTCAGTCAATTTCTCCAGGTGAAACCAATCAATTTTATCTTTTAGCGATATTGTATGCATATACAGCATCTGTATTACCCCTTTTCTTACAGTAAAAATAATGTAATGTATATTCTATGCATGCTCTTTTGTCTTATAAACAATATAAGCTGAGACTATTTCCTATAAATAGCTTTCTCCATACTGCTTTCCATAGTGGTTGCACCAATTTGCTATCAGCTTGATAGCATTTCGCTATATAGATGTGCCATGATTTATGTAATTAGCCTCCTATTTAAACAATGACAGTCTTTTAATATTACAAATAATGTTGCAATGAGTAACTTCAGAAACATATCATTTCGCAGGTGTGCAATTATCTCTGCAGGATAAATTCCTAAAAGTTAAATTACTAGGTCAAAAGACACAAGTACTTATAATTTTTGCAAATACTGCCAAATTGCCCTCCACAGAGGTAAGATCATTAAAACCCTAGGAATACACTCAAATAAGGAAGAGTTATCTGAAAGAAAAATTAAAATGATTCTGAAGAATAGGCACAAAAAAGATCAGCATACTTCATCTCCTATGTAGTGTTCTTGCTAAAATAAGGACAAATGAACATATTGGATATAGGGGTACCATCAGGAAGATCCAAAAAATAGGAAAATTCACAAGACAATTGGTACAATTTTAGCAAAATCTGGTAAGAAAGAGCTGTGACAGTTGGGGAAGCAGGGAGATATGACTTATAAGAGATTAGGGTGACATCAATCAATTGAAATACCTAAACATTATTTGAATCCTGGTTGAAACAAACCATAAAAGATAATTTACAGCAATTAAGAGACAATTGAGGGAAAACTTAGGATAAATGAAAATTGATGCTTCATTCTTACACAGTCATATTCAATATTGTACAGATGTCAGTTCTCACTATACTACTCTATAAAGTTAATATAATTTCAATAAAAATAGTAACATTTTATGGGTTGGGGTTGTAGCTCAGTGGTTGAGCACTTGCCTCATATTCGTGAGGCACTGGGTTCGATCCTCAGCACTACATAAAAAAATAAATAAAAATAAACTGTTTAAAAAATAGTAACATTTTAAAAATTATACAAGCTAACTCTAAATGTCATATAGTATAAGTTAAGCTACAAGAATAGCAAAGAAAATTCTGGGGAAAAGAATAATGATATGAAGGTAAAATCCATTAAAAAGTTATAATAATTAAAATAGAATGGGTCAAATACAATTAAGTATATAGAATGTAGCATTTCAAACGAGGGGGTTAAGACACATATTTTGTAAAAACTGGTACTGAGAAAACAGGAAATCCATGTATTTACAAATTTAAGAAGGTGCATACTTTATATCTCAAAATAAATTGCAAATGGATAGATTTTAAAAGTAAAATATAAAATTTTTAAATTCTAGGGGGAAATCATGGGAATTTAAAAATATATGCTTATAATATATGCATAGTAATATATAATTATGTGATAATAACATGTTTATTAAATTAAATAATACATAGTATTATATATTTATATAAATATACACACATACATATTACATATATTTTTCATATATAGATATGATATATATGTGCTTTTTATATATACAAACGTACATACATACAGTGTTGAAATGGAGGAGGCCTAAAGGTGGCAAAGTCCTAGCCTCCATTAAAGGAAACATTAATAAATACAATTGTCCTAATATAAAAAATATGTATGGCAGAAAACATGTAAGTCAAAATACGAGTGACAAAAATCAATCTTCTATTACAAAAGGATAAAGGTCAACAAAGGACCTGTATAAATCAATAAAACCAACAAGAATAATATAGAGAAGTGGACAAAGAATATGAACAGATACTTCACCAAAAAGGCATCATAAATGGCTCTTGAACATATAAAAAAGTTTTGTTTTTAATTGCTAAAGATAGAAAATCTATAATTATTAGAAAAATAAAACTCCACTGAAGTAACTCTAGTCATTTATCAGATTGATAACTATTAGTCACATATAAGACTGGTAAAATGCAATCTTAAGACTTAAACTCTTGGGGCTGGGGTTTTGGCTCAGCAGTAGTACACTCGCCTCTCATGTGCAAGGCCCTGGGTTCGATCCTCACCATCACATATAAATAAATAAAATAAAGTTATTGTGTTTAACTGCAACTCCAAAAAATAAATATTAAAAAAAAAAGACTTAAACTCTTAATATTAGAGAATAACCAAAGGGTATTTGACCTGTAGGAAAAATAGATGGTGGCAAAAAGGGAGTCATTTCTCAAAAGCTATAGTACATACCTAGAATCTCTATTGTCTGGGTGTTATGGTTATATCTCAGTTATACAAAGATCAAAATATCAGATGATTCCTTTTAACAAGAACACAAGTGAAGAATCAGAATAATCAAGAACTTGAAGATATTTGAACAGTCAAAAATAAAAATTCATAAAGATACAAATCTTGTATTGAACCTTGTATAGTTAATTCGGAGGGGCAGGTCTTATTTCCTAACTCAGAATATATACTTTCATTGTTAGTACAATCTTAGTAAATATGCTTTTTTTTTTTTTTTGGTTTCCTATTTTTAGCAATTAAAAACAAAAGTTAGGGTCGAGGCTCCAGGAGACAGGCACAATGACTTCAAGAAGAAGGCATAAAAAAATGTTGGTGTGCAACAAAAGAAAAACCATGTAGACCTGACAGAAAGTTTCCTCTGATAATCATGGTTTTATTGCAGTACCAGGTCTGGATATTCATGATGATGCCCTTGAACTATTTTAAACATATTAACTTACTCTACTCAGTAGACTGAGAGCATAATATATTGTCAGATTAATTCTGGGAGCCATCTGAAGCAAAATACTGAGTGTTTAGTGGGATATGATTCAGTTATTTAGAAATTTCAAACAAGATTCTTCTTGGATTTATCTAGTATATTACTGCAGTTAAAAGGCAATTAAAGGGGGCCTGGGGATGTGGCTCAAGCGGTAGCTCGCTCACCTGGCATGCGTGCGGCCCGGGTTCGATCCTCAGCACCACATACAAACAAAGATGTTGTGTCCGCTGAAAACTAAAAAATAAATACTAAAAAAAATTCTCTCTCTCTCTTTCTCTTTAAAAAAAAAAAGGCAATTACACATTGCCGTTGGTGTGCTTTTGTTTTTCACCCCTCAAGTCAGATTTTCTATTCTTTGATAATTCTGGATTGAGTAATATCTAACTTACCTTATGACTACTCACACAGGAATACTTTGTGGGTTTATGACCTTATTGTAGAACATGGCCACATGCCAAGTTTTAAAATTCTTTGACTTAACATAATTATGTTAAGAGAGTGAAATTATGTTCATATTTGAATCCGCATGGCTTAATAATTGCAGCCATCAGCACCATCTGTTGATCACCGTCCTCAGTGCCTGTGGCAGAAAGGCTGTCTGAGGTCAATTTTCTTTCTGGTCATGGCTCTCTTTGCTGTTCCTTACTTTTTAGCCATTAAAATTGATGACATTTTAAAACTCTTCAAGTGTTTTTTGTAATAAAGCTACAGACAACAAAAGGGGTCCTCGGGGGAGGCAAGTTATTTTAAGATTTAGAACCTAGTATGATTAGATAGTGAGTGTGTGATCTCTATGGATCATTAATATCATTAATGTGAGGCAAAAGTCCTAGATTAAATGGCTTCTGGGAGAGCATAATTTATTCAGAATGACATGGCTTTAAAATGTTTTTATAACCCGTTATTAAAAAGGGAGATAATAAAAGTATTTCTCTAAATCAGCACTTTTCAGTGTTTGGTCTGGTGAATTCTGCATAAGAATTTCCGAGCAGATGGGTAGAGTACAGTTTAGGGGCAACATCAACAAACTCTTAAATCAGAAATTCCAGATATTGATCTCATTTGGCTACATTTTTAAGGGGTATACCAGGTAACTTTCCAACATGTTGGTAGGATATCAACTTAGTAAAACTGGTTGAAACAAGGTAGAGGTGGTCTGAGAATAGGGAAGGAGGAATAAATATCTGAGCATTCATTACAAGTAAGGTGCTAGATAAGCCAGCTCCTCTATTTCTTTACAATCTAGCGGCTATGACTTTTACATCTGTGTCCAGAATTATTGTTTAATATCTATTCTCTTTTTAGACTGAAGCTCCATGAGGACAGGTACCATATCTTCCTCATTCAGAAGTATCTGGGCCTCACCCACTTCTTAGTCTGTGCTCAATATTTGCTGAGTGAATGATTTAGGCATCATTTACTATCTTAACTCCTGAGTCAGCTGAGACTCAGAGACTTTGGTTAGACTGGCTAGGAGTACACAGTGCACAGATAGTGGACAAAGTTGATCAGGACTGGTCAGGCTCCTTCCCTTCAATAACCCCTTCTTGTCATGGACATTCAATTGGTTTGTAAAGGGAGACTTCTATTTTGTCTGTTAAACTTCCAAACCTTTATAATGGAACTCATTAAAAAAAATAACTTACATAGAATAGTAGAATTTGGTCAATATTCTAGGGCTGGTACTCAGTCAAGGGAAATAAGAGAGTGAGGGAGTGAGAAGAAGCACTGGACTTTTAAATACTAAAACCAGGAAAAAGACATTGAATTGGTGAGTTCTGAAAGGAGGCTTCTAGGAGTAAGATGAGGAAGCAAGCCCTACATGCTTGGGATTCCAGGCCCAGGATTAGCAAGTATAAATCCTAAAGAAGCAGTGTGTCTGGTCATTCCAAAGGGCAGCAAGAAGCCAGAACCGCTGGAATGGAGAAGGTCAGAAGAAAGCAAGTGAAAGCCTGATTAGAGCAAACTCAGAAAGAATGAGGGAGAGAGACATAGAAACTGAGCCAAGGCAGCTGTTTTGAAGAACAAAGAAACAAGGCAGGAGCCTGATAAAAAGGGAGCAGTCAAGAGAGGATTTTATTTGTTAGTTTAAAATGGGGGAAAAACAGCATATTTCTTTCCTCATAGTAATGCTCTAGCAAAGGGGAAAACTGATTATTTAGGAGAGGGGCATTGCAGGAGAGGAATCACGAGTAGAGAGGAGAGGAGATGGAGGATACCAGATGAGTGATTGGCCTTAGACAGAGGCACAGACAATATATCTACAGAAACAGGAAAAAAGATAAAATACAAGGCTCCTAAGGCTTTGAGGTGGGTAGATGGCATCGTGGGAAACTATATAAATTGACAGATAGGTCCCTTTTTCTCTGTGAAATAGGATGTAGGTCCTTAGCCCAGGCCAATCCTGGGAGAAGTATGGAGAATCTGCATTTAGAATATTTTTCTACTCACATATAAGAACCATATTATGCCATTCTGCTTAGACATATGAAAATATCTTAAACACAGACTCTTGCTAAGGCTGTGTTTCTCATCCTTGGTTAGAATTAGCTTAGAAAACACATTGCACAAGTAATGGATTTTGAAAAATAAATTAATACAGATTGAAAGCCTTCTCCTCTGTTCCCACTTGTATTGCAAATTTATTCTCTCAAAATTATTTCATGTTCTGAATGTCACTTAGAAATTTAGTAGATTGCTGAGCTGTACCCCAGAAGTGGGTTTCCAACCGTAATTTAATTGGAAAGGTCGTAACGATGTTTCACCATATGGGACTGCCAGATGTAATCAATGCAATAGAAGTTTGAAAAAGACATTATTGAGTGGGTTGAAGCACATTTTATAAGCAATGAAACCTATCATTTATGCAACAGAAATCACTCTAATGTCTTATGAAATTAGCGCATCAGTAGAGTATACAAGCATTAGAGGGTTAATGTAGAGTGAGTAATCATGGTTGAAAGGTAACATACTATAAAGTAATAAAGGTCCTTCTCACCAGTCATCAGTCAATACTTTAAGTCTAACATGGTTTAAAGTTTTTGCATTAATATGTTTGGTGATACAATTGGAAACTAATACAACTGGGCATTTAGTTTTATTAACAGAGAAACTATATAAGGGCATCAGCTATTAAATATAAACCTATAATTTTTCTCTACATATGTTTGTTGTTTTTAGTTATACATGACAGTACAATGTATTTTGACATATCATATATACATATCATATATACCATTATAGTGGTTGTATGTGATATGGAGTTACACTGGTTGTGTATTCATATATGAACATAAGAAAGTTATGTCTGATTCATTCTACTATCTTTTCCATTCCCATCCCCCTTCCCTCCCCTATCCCCCACCTTATCCCATCCCGTCCAATCCAGTGAACACCCCCCTCAACCAATTGAAATTGCATCATTAAACTTTCTGCTTATTATTTGGACTCTTCAATTCTCAAAAGTTTTGCAACACTGTGTCTAGTCTTGCCACAGAGAAACAAAACAAAAATGGGTATCTCAAATGTATCAAGTCTATCATTCAAATATCTGAAAACAGGTTCAGAGTAAAAGATCACACCAGAGTAAATGAGATATGAGGCACTCCCCCTCCAAGTTAGCTTGAAGAAGGTTCTTCAACAAAGAACTTACCTGCCCTAATTGCGCATCAGGAGAAGCTGTTTTATCAATGTTGAATCATATTCAAATATGTCTGTGTATTTTTTTCCATATGCCTGCCAACAAAACAAGGACATTCCAAAGCTGATCCCAAACCACCTGCCCTGCAGAGAATAAAATCATCTGGTTTTACTCTTTCCGACCTTGGCCATACTATAATTTTCAGGATTGTGGTGATGAGTGGATCTTAAATATTAATGCCTTAAATCTCCATGATGTTGACCTCACCCTCCTCACAGGCTACTCTGAACGCACACGTGAAACCAATGAAGAAAAGACAATCTTGGGTTTAATTAGATAAATTTAAGAGAGATGGTCCACTTAGATGATCCATAGAGTTTCAACAGGTTAAATGTTGTGAAAGTAATTGAGACACACATGTACTGTTATGGGTTTAGATGTGAGGTGTCCCCCAAAAACTCACATGTGAGACAATGCAAGAAGATTCAGAGGAGAAATGATTGAGTTGTGAGAGTCTTAACCCAATCAGTGAATCAATGCCCTGATAGGATTAACTGAATGTTAACTGAAGTGGTAGGGTGTGGCTTGGGGATACATATTTATATCTGGCCAGTGGAGACCTCTCTTAATGCTTCCTGGTCACGTTAACTGCTTCCCTCTGCCATGCTCTTCTACCATGATGTCTTGCCTCACCTTGAGCCCTGAGGAGTGGAGCCTGCTGTCTATGGACTAAGACCTCTAATATATCTTTCTTCCTTTACATTTTCTGGTTGGTTCTTTTAGTCACAGTGGAGAAAAAGCTGACTAAAACATGTGTGTGTGCGCGTGCACACGCACACACACACACACACACACACACTTTGGAGCTGGAGCCATTCTCCCAGAATTGTGAAAACTCTTGAATTTAAGCTGAGGCAGCATGTTCAACCCAGAGTCAGTTAGCATATCAGAGGATTGGAGGCCATATTCTCTGGTGAGTAGCCTTCCTCTGCCCTGGTGACAGAACAGTAGTGTGATATACTAAGAGTTTCAAAGCCTCACAATCTTATTTCCCCTTAACATAAGCTATCCAACTGGTGGTAGGCCCTTCTACTACCCAAACCTCTGCCACTTTGGTACGATCACACAGAGAAACTCATGAGGTCAGCCAGCTGGACCAGAAACACAGGGCGTGAGACTCATTTCAGCTGTGAGTGAGGCAGAATTTTAAATAGATTCTAAAGTAATCCCAAGAGCAAAGTTAATGTGAGGAAAATAAAGTTTACTTTCCATCAGTAGTCTCTAAGTGGCCCTTCACTGGTGGAAGGACACTAAATGTTTACAGATAAGTAATAAAAGAGACTTAGAGGACACTGTGCTTCAAGGCCAATTCTGAAGTACTTTTGCTGCCTTCTTTGGAGGCTCAGTGAGCACCATCCCTGACCAATTTCTACTTTTTCTTTTACAACTCACCTCTTTGAAGATGACACAAAACTAGTCATATCCTTTTTCATACCAACAGTGGCCAGTACATTTTTTTGGGGGGGTGAGGGGGTAATGTGGACTGAACTCAGGGGCACTCAACCACTGAGCCACATCCCCTGCCCGATTTTGCATTTTATTTAGAGACAGGGTCTCATTGAGTTGCTTAGTGCCTCACTTTTGCTGAGGCTGGATTGGAACTTGCAATCCTACTGCCTCAGCCTCCAAACCTCTGGGATTACAGGCGTGTGCCACCTTGCCTGGCTAGTAGAGTGTTTTGACTTGTAGATTCAATACAAAATTTGATTCATAAGTTCTAAACAAATAAGAGAGAGAAACAGCTACAGTTTTTGACTAAGAATAAGAAAACTGGATTAAAAGTGAGAACACTTGGACTTGACCTCTAACTCCACCATTCAATAACCTGTGTTACTCATGTCAAATCTTTTACTTTTGCCATAACTCAGTTTAAAAAGCCATAAAATGGGATTAACAATATCTTCTCCATCTTCTTTATAGTTATGAGAATGAAATAGTGAAGCCTAGACTTCTACAGCAAGGAAAATGGGATTTAATGGGTAGCCTTAGGCAAGTCACTAAAATGTTGGCATTTACTTCCTGTGTCAAGTCTAGATCATAAAAGCATCCTTCTGTAATTTTTTTTTCTTGGTGGTGAAGATTGAACCCAGCACCTTGGGCTTGCTAGGCAAGCGCTCTACCACCACCCCAGCCCCACATCCCTCTCTTTAAATTTATTTTATAAAAAGCCATTCAAATGTAAGAAAATGTTATAGTTTTTCTAATTTATTTAGAAACATTTAAATTTTGATTTAAAAACAACTTGACTTACAAAGATGTTAAAAAAAGTAGAGTGCCCATGTATCCTTCACTCAGCTTCTCCAAATAGTAGCATTTATTTTAACTAATGCACAATTATTCAAACCAGGAAATCAACACTGATGCAATACTATTAATTAACCTATATCATTGATGCAAGTTTTGCAAGTTATTACACTAATATCCTTCTTTTGGTCCTGGATTCTATCTAGGATCCCATATTGCATTTAGTTGTCAATGTGTTGTTAGTCTCTTCCAGTCTGAGAAAAACTATCTTAAGGGGTAGAGTTTAGGATTATGTAAATATCCTTTTTCTCATAACAATTTTTACCACTAATTTAAATATTCATTTATGATTCTTGTCTGCAACAATGATTAACATAATATTTGTCAAACTGTGATTTTTTCTACTTCCATCATTTTTCCCATGCCCATCAATTATAATTCTACTGTAAGGAATAGCTGTCCCTTTTTTCCCATTTATTTATGTATTCAAATGATTTATGTGTGTCAGTCTGGACTCATAGGTATTTATTTCATTATATGGGGTGTAACACATTTTTCTCATTATTTTTCAAACTGTCCGAAACTTATTATGTCTTTTTTCAGATGGTTCAACTCCTATAGATAAATGCCTTGCTAAAAATCAATCCATCCAAAGAAACATCTTTTTGAAGATGTGGCATAAAAGAAAAAAAATTGAAAATGTACGATTAAAGAAGAAGAAAATGTGTGGGATACCAGAGGACATGGTGCACTGGATCTAGACACCTGCAGATCCAAGAGTGAAGACTAAAGACTCACAAGGATACAGAAAATTAGGAATGCTGAGTAACCCTGACATTTATAATATGGCTGGATATGTGGCCATCGGGCATTTAGCAAGAAGAGCATTTAGGGACACTTATGTCCCTAAATGTTCATCTGAATGTACAGAGAAGAGTACAATGTATGATTACAAGTTCAAGTTCAATGGCCATCTTAGAGAGAGAGAGAGAGAGAGAGAGAGAGAGAGGTATCACCAACCTAGGCTACATCCAAAAAATGACAGAACTTTTGGAATATAGGTAAAAGTCAACCTTCAGTTTGATTTCTACAACATAACCACCATACATAAGACAGATCACATTCTTTCCTCTATGCATTTGTTCATCGATTCATTTATTAATTCATCACACTGACTTATATTTTGAATGTTTAATATGTCCCAAGCCCTGTGAAAACATCATGTATAAAAACAACAATTAAACACTCTTCAGTGACCTTGCTGTTCAGTGGAACTAAGGTCCCATCAAAAGGCTGGTCTTTGAAAAAAACTTTGAGTTTTACCAGTGAAAATGAGAGGGTTTGTCTTTGATCTTTAAAATTCTTTCCAGTACTAAGTCATTTGATACTATGATTAACTAACCTGATTATATAAAGGTTGCTGTTCAATGTGTCTTTCTCTCAAAATATCCTAGTCAGTAATAGATATACTTTTCTTTCTTTAATAAATCTTTTGTAGCTGTTAGAATACTCACTGACTCTCACAGAGCTGACTCTCTATGGATAGAAAACCTCATTTACATATAGCTACCAACTCTATTTTTCACACTGTGGCTAAGACTTGTAACATAATCAAGAGTCAGCTGAGACTCAGAATACATTATTTTTAAATTCTGAGGAATAAAGTTGGTTACATACTGTAGCTTCCACTCAGCTTTTTGGTCTTCTTTTCATCCATGGCAATGAAATAACTAATCTAAATAATCATGGTGGATTAGAAAGTACTTTCATGGCACATGCTTATCTATGTCTTCCAAAACAAAAAAGATGCCTCATTTCAGGACTGATGACCACATATATTTATTTGGAAGTTTAATTAAGAAAATAATTTTGGAAAATCAGCAGTATCTACCTGTTTTTATACCTAACATCAAACTACTTCAGTAGTATAAGAATCTCAGAGACTGTGAAGAAAGTAAAAAGCAGAATGAAAACCAAAATTTAAAAAAACCAACAAACTATGCCAAGATATTTTATTTTAGAAAGACTATGACAAGCTATTTATCAAATTCATACCTTACATATACTGTAATCCAAATGTGAATAGTCGGTGACATTAGTCTGCACAAGGTTCCATTACCAAACACAGACTTCTCCTGATTTGCTAGCTCCCAGTCTCTAAACCTAAAACAATCTTTTTCTTTTTTCTTTCTTTCTTCTTTTTTTTCTTTTTTTAATTTGTTTTAATTAGTTACACATGACAGTACATTGATCTTGACATATAATGCATTTGAATCAGATTGGATACAATTTCTCATTTTTCTGAGTGTACAGGTTGCAGAATTACATTGGTCATGAAGTCACATATATACCCACAGCAATAATAATGTCTATTTTATTCTGCTGTCCTTCCAGTATAGCTTTGTCAAAATGGACTTTTTGAAGTAGTCAGGATTCTTGTTTTCTTTTAACACAAATTTTCACTTGCAATTTAATTATAATATATTGAGCCTACCAGTATCTTTGATCATTTTGCCTCTTCCAAATCAGCGGTAAAGATATGCTGCAGAATATATATATATATATATATATATATATATATATATATATATATGAAATTACTCTAAAAGGAGGTTAAGTTAGAGTGATCATCACAATGACATGTGCTTTTTTCATGTTTTCTTAATTAGGAAATACTCTCAAACCATCATCCTGACATAATGAATTAAAATGCATTATTTTTTTCTATACAGATAAATGCATGAAATAAAGACATGAAATTATGGGTTAATGTTTACAGTACAGATATGACCCAGTAACCTATTAGGACTGTTGAGAGACTAGAATAAAGGTCAAGAAGAAATAGGCTTTGTTGAATGAGTATGTTGTGAAAGTATCAGATCAGACAACAGAATGTCTCAACTGCCTCAGGCTGCAAGAAAGAGTTATCAAAGATATTTGTGAACAGTAGGGAAGGAAGAAAAGAAGTAACCTGGGGAATCCAACTAGAAGATCAGATAACAGAAAAAGTGCTGGTAGGAATCTAGGAAGCAAAGAGCTACTATGGGTTGGAGAAGGCAAACAAGTAGTTTATTCCTGAACTCCATGGGAGGCATGCAGATCAGCCAAGATGAGAAATCATGAAGTGGAAGGAAACAAAAGGATTTACTTAGCTGGGAGCCCTACAGAGAGTAGCAGCCTGAAAATGAGTTATGCTGTAATTAAACAAAAAATGAGGGTGTGTTCAATGAACTTTCCTTCTTGAATATAGCTCTACAGGAAATTGTCTTTCTTCTAATAGATTTATCTGATTAGTGATACTCGGTATGTTCCAAAGATGTGTAAATTCAGATTTTGCACTGTGGATTTCTTTAAAGCTAAGTCATAAATCTTAATGATATTCTATGTTGACATTTAAAATATTCAAATTTGAACAGCCTCTATATACTTTAGAAAGCATAGCTTTATGCTGGAATCTGTAACTTAAGAAAATATATGCCTCATAGAAGCAATTAGGATACTAACACCTGCTTAAATATTTTAATTGCAAAAACAATCAAAATGCTTGTAAACATTTTACAATTATAGACCAGAGGGCTTTAAAAGGCACTTTCATCTTTTCCAATGGCTGAAGTTGTGTCTCTGTAGCCCAAGGTCTTGCTGTAGCGTGTGGTTCAATTGGTTGATGAATTCTCACTTCACCCATTTCTGGGACTTGTTACATCCTGTGGTGATTCCAATCCTCATTCCTTTCTCCCTCCTGGATTTCATGCCCAATTAACTGATATAAAAATGATTGCAGAGCTCACAAATTCTTAAACTGGATGAAACAAAGGTAAATGTGGCATAACAGTTTCTTCCAACTGCAGTCATTGAGAATATAAATATTTCCCTTGAAAAAGGAGATTGAACTAACATTAATGTATAATTTTGGGGAGTAAGAAATTTATTCTCTTCCCTTTTTAAAACTTACAGGCTAGCGAATGTCCTTAGAATTAAATACAAAGTAATAAACCTGGAAGTACATTCAATCAAACATTCATTCTGATATTTCTTATCAGAAGACAGTGGTATCAGCATGGAATTATTTCACAGTTTATCATTTATACATATACACACATTATATTTCTTATATATTTATATATCATAGATTGATTTCTCATACATATTTTATATTTTATTTATTTTACCATATATATTTATATCATATTTCTCACACATATCATATATATTTCATATATGGTTTTTAAAGTGTATATATGTATATGTATATATATTCACAAGTTTTCTAAAATGTTTAGAAAGTATATGTAAAATACATATGCTTTAGCCTTCTATCATTGACATCTTCTTATACACAGTCCATTTATTAGCTATTATTCTAGTAACATTGGTTCTAGGTAAGATGTGGATATGTGTTTCTCAATCTCTGCCTCAGTACAAATGAAGAATAAGATATATTCCTCATCAAAAATATCCAGTTTATAGTACGCAGTCATCATATAAAGGCCACAAAGATTATTCTAATGTACCCATTTCTCTGTCCCTCTATACCATCTCTAATCTTCATGAGGTCCCAGAGCTTTTGAAAACCACTGTTGTAAAAAATGTGAGAACTGGGGGCTGGAGCTGTAGCTCAGCAGTAGAGCACTTGCCTCGGTAGTGCACTTGCCTCCTATGTGAGGCACTGGGTTCGATTCCCAGCACCACATATAAATAAGCAAATAAAGTAAAGGTCCATCAAGAACTTAAATTTTTTTTTAAATGTGAGAACTGTGTTTTTAAAAAAGGATTCTGACATTCATTGAATATCTACTATATACCTGGCACTTCAAATTTTTTGTCTATTTTGTTCACTGCTGTATTCCCAGTGCTTGGTAAAATAGCACATACTTAATAAATATTTGTTGAATGAATTGATTTATTTTCTCTTTTGCAAAGTAACTTTCTCTTGACACTGTGAGGGGATAAGTAAAAGGAAATAGGGATATAGCTAAGTGGTAGAGTGTTTGCCTAGCACGTGCAAGGCCTGAATTTAATCCTCAGTGATACAAAGAAGTGAACAAAACAGACAAAGCATCTTCCTTCAAAAAGCTTACAGACTAGGTGCTCAAAAAGTTAAATCATCCAAAATGAAGATGTGATTTGAATCCAACCCTATGTTCACATAACATATCACACTTCCAGAGGCCCCTCTTTATCACCTCCTTTTGTGAACAATCAGGTTATCCTCAAGCACCAAGATCCAATTCAAGCAGTCAGCATATACTGTACACTGGACACAGTGGTGGACAGTGCAGACGAGGGCCTTGCTTGGAGCTTACAAATTATATAATGAATACACATCTGAGTAAGTGCAAACTGTGTCAAGTATAATGAAGAAAAAATAATGTGTACTTGAAGGGATAACAGAGTCCTATTTTAGGATGAGAAGGGGATCAGGGAAGGCCTCTCTGAGAAAGTGTCATTGAAGCTGAGAGCTGAAGTTTAATAAGAAAAGCAGTATTCCAGAAAAAAGTAACAATATGAAGGCGAGAGGATAGGAAAGAACTTGTGATTTCTATGAAAAATTGACAGACTTTAGTGAACAAAACAGAAACAGTTGAAGTATACAGGGGCCAGGACATATAGGGCACTCTACACAGAAAGGATGTTGTTTTTTTCTTCTAAATGCAGTGCAATATAAGAAACTTACATTTATAGGGCAGAAACTAGAAAGTCTAGAGTGGAAGCCTAAGAACAAATTGAGTGGTTTCTGCAAAAAATAAATTGAGATAGGGACCAACAAGGCTGCAATAGAGATAATTCTGGGTGTATTTACTTGAGAGATAGACTGGAAGGGACATACATAACAGACAGGAAGGGTGAGCCAATATAGCTCCCAGGTTTCTCTTGGAGCAAATGAATGGGTGGAGGTGAACTTACATTAAGATGGAGGTTAGTTTGAGAGCAGACAAGGATCACAAATTTTGTTTCAGACAGATAAATCCAAGATCCTATGAAATACCTACTTAGATAACTAAGGAAGTAATTGGATAAATGAGATTAGAGGCCAGAGTACACATCTTGGTATAGATACTTTAGGGAAGTGTGAGCATACTGAGCTATCAGATGGATAAGATTTTCTGGGGAATGTAACAAAAGAGAAGGCATATAGTGAAGCTCTGGGAAATTCCAATGAGATTTAGTAGGATGAAGAGAAAAATGATCTTCCATTTCCAATTTGGAACAATACTATCCAGATTAGAATAGTTAAGGGGCTAGCATGAACCATATGAACTGCCTTTTGTTTTTTTCTTTGTAGTTCCAAAGCAGTCAAATATTGTCAATTTTATAACATTCAAACTTATATAACACAATTGGAACAAAATTTATTCTGATTATAGGGGAGTATACAGTTTTAAAATGTTGTCCTTAAATACATGAGGGGCAATCATTTTGCTGGTATTAGAAACTTCTTTCTGCCTTATGTACTGAAAAAGATATTAGAACAAATCATACAGGATGCTGCATTACCACTTGCCAATTAGTCTTACCCTGACAATGGAGCTGACAGCCTGAGAATGCCATTGACACTCCATCACCATGTTCTGACTGCTGAACCCTTAATATTATTCCCTGAAAATAAATCTACATACTTGACACAGTATGCACTTGCAATTTTACACATCTCTAATTCTTCATCTGGCTTAAGAAAAATGTTTAATTTCCTACTTCTTTCTACAGGGAAAAATATATATACATATATTTAAAGGAAATTAATAGAGATAATTAATTGCTTCATTATTTAATCTAAACTTGTGAAAACTAGGCTTTAAAAAACTCTTCTAATACAGTTTGAGTTACTTTGTATAATTATTTTGCCAATTTCATTTTACCAAATAGCCATATTCCAAGAGTTATATAAATAATTCAATAGTATATATTAAATTTACCAAGAGGCTTACAATCTAAAGTTCTGACGAACTCTTGAAGTCTCTTAGCAGATAAAATGAAATACGTGAATTGGGCGAGAGTAGGAGTACCAATCTATGGCCATTCTATGTAAAAGCCTATATGTTTAAAAAATATAATTTTTTAAAATATAAACTTTGCCAAACACAATTCAGTTGTGACAAGGTGAGGTAGAAGGATTTTGAGCTACTAAGTTGTCAGTTTAAGACATCTAACTTAAAATAACCTCACAGTGCATTTTTTTTTTCATTTGTATCATCACTGGACATCCTCTAGTTTTATCTGAAATTAGAAATTTATTTTTCCCCCATACAAGGGATTGAAACCAGTTGAAATGAGGTTCACTCTACAGTGACTGAGCTTTATCCCTAACTCTTTTCATTTTTTTTTTTTTTTAAAGAGACAGGGTCTCCTTAAATTTCCTAGGCTGGCTTAGAATTTGCAATCTTTTTGCCTCAGCCTACTGAGTCATTGGGATTGCAGGCACCTACCAGTATGCTTAACCTAAAATTAGAATTTTTATTTATTGATTTTGTTATTTTTAAGGGGTCATATTTATCATTGTAACTATCCTAATTTTAAGAATGCAAGAGAATTCATCAAAACAGAATGAAAGCTGTGATATAGGAACACCTTAGAGTAACTGGAACCACTTTTTAGAAATATATAAAGAATTTTGGTTAGCTTTGAAGTATAATTATATCACAGAACCATGTTTTGCTAGAAATAAATGTAAACTTAGAACTATGGAGTAATACATGGGGTGACCAATATAAATTTCAATTTCTCATTTTTATCATCGGTGTACTGGGGATTTACAAGAGTACTTACCTCATAGAGTTGTTAGACAAATATATGCATGTAAAGGTAACCAGCACAGTGCTCAGGTCATAGTAAAAATCCAGTCTTGAAATAAAACAGTGAGTTATTCAGACTCTTCCTCTCCACAGCACCCACTACCTTCTTAAAACCTTTTCTCTCTTCACATACTAATAATTATCTTCACAAACAAGTGTCAGGAATACATGATTGCAAACCCCTATTGCTCAGGGCTGTTTTTTTCTCTTTCATTAATCTTTGGTGCAGGCATCTTGTTCTTATTTTCCCATGCCAAACTGCATAGCTGAAATAACACTTCCCATTCAACTGCCTGAATTCAACTTGGAAAAGAGAAACGTTATGTAATGTGTACTGAATCATTTCATATTCACAGGAAAACAAACATTTCAACATTAACTGGTTTTTAGATATTTGGATAAAATACACATGTAGTTACACATAGGAAAAGTAAAGCTTTAGTTTCCCAATTTCTCTGAATAAGTCATCCTCACTGAGTTTTTACCAATAACTATGAATTTACTTGTTAACCACCAAGATTTCTTTATATTTGAATGATTGGCAGGAAACTTTAAGAAAATGTGTGACCCATTATTTTCCCCATAAAACTGAAAATATAACAATTCGTTCTCTGTCAGGTCTGAAGTTCACCGTTCTGAACTTACTAGCCCTGTTCCTCAATCATCCAGCTAATACATTGTGAACACCACCTATTGTCCCATGGTACATGTTTCTCTGGACTTCTCTACCAGAACATGCCCCCTTTAGTAACTGTGCTTTCTTCGTTTCATAGATTTCTTCTTCCCTCTTTTCATCTGTGTTTTCTATCACTGAATTATTGTTAATTTGTCTGAATGTACCAATTAAATAGCATTAAACTGAAAAATTAAAAGTTATTAAAAATAATCAGGTTCTGTATAAAAATTTAAGGGGTTAACTGATGAATAAAATGAATTTTTCAGGCAGAAAGTTGTCTGGATTTAGAAGCCTACTTCCTGTGTTCTAGGGTGTGTTACTGGGAATTCCAGATCCATTTGATTAATGAGATCTTCCTGTTATAAGTCATTCTAAAGGAGAGGAAAAGGAAAACATTATTTAAAATATCAACTGGTACACTATTATATTTAAAATGAAACTAGGTTAACAGTGTTCATCAACCTTTGTAGTCACATGACTCTTATTAAAGACAGCAATTACTATACCATGTCACATATGATTAATGGTTCTCAGTGATGGATAATTCATGCTAGTGAGCTATCTGCATCCTGTGTTTTTATGATAGTAAAATGCATAGATGTCTTAATATGTTTTGTGGCAGAGAAGACATAAGAGTTAAACCAACATATAAAATCTTTTAGTTAGGGTAACACAAAAGGAAGGTGCTAAATAACCATACTAGAGCAACAAATACACAAACAAAAACAAATAAAACATTAAGACTGGAAAGAGAGAAAATAAGATTGTACTTTAATGTAAATTGACTTCCTTAATCTAAAAGCAAAGGGAGAATATTAAAATAATGGTCAATCAATGTCTTAGAATCCATTTTTGTATTATCTGAAGCAAACTAAATGACCAAATACAGATGAATGAATACAATCCTTTTAAGACAAATACATCTCAATGCTCAATGCCTGATTTTTTAGTTGATTTACAATTAATATTTTTATAGGTTTCAAAACTTTTTTTGTATTTTGGCAAAATCATACAACACAAAATTAGCCATTTTAACCTTTAAGTGTATACAATTGGTAGTTTTTAAATTACTAAAATTATTTTTTACTTTCTTATTGATCAGACTCATAACTTTCTCATTCCTTCAGCACTCCTTCCTTTACTTAATCCCGGGGTAACAAATTCAAAAGCTTACAGAGGCAGGGAGGCCAGGGAGGCAAAGGACCAAACTAGCTAAATATAACACAAAAGAGAATGGTGGTGATTGTGTGGAATCAGCACACACACACAATTGCTTTTATCTGTGGACTGACTTTGGACCTGCAGCAATTTCCCTTGAACCTGCTTCATTATTGCTGTTACCTCAGGGCCACTGTCATCTCCTGTACTTCCTCATAGGTTCCATTTTTATTCTTTATTATTCTTAACTTTTCATGTTCCTTTACTTTTTCCCCCTGAATCTATACCTGACACGAAGAATCATGTTCATACTTCTCTTTCAGATTGTTTTTATTTTACATGAGCCATACAAATAGGCTCAGGTCTATTAAATCTTCACTATAGATTATACCTTTGCCATTACATCAGATTAAAGATTTTTGTCTTGAAGTTTGTCTTGTCTTATACAAATATGGCCACCATAATTTACCTTGGGAAATTATTCCTTTGTAATCCCTTTTCCTTTACACAGGTATTGTTCAGATTAAGTATTTTTCTCTTTTCAACAGTATGTCAGTTTTTATTTTTCAATAAGGAAATATAACCGTTGATAACTACAATCTTTTTGTTTAGTATGTTGTCATTTTAAAGTTTTCATTTTTAGTTTTTGCTTTGATGACATTTCTTTTGTTCTTAAATATTTTCTGTGAATATGAAGACTATACCGTCTACTGACTCCATCATTTGCAAAATGAGAAATTTAACGTTTTCTTATACATTCTCCTGGCTTTCAAATGATCTGGGATATTTGATCCAGGATATTATTATTAATTTTTCCTGCTATAAGGCTTCTTATAAGAATTATTTTTAACATCTGAATCATCTTAATACAAAATAGCAGCAATTATTTAAATCTTGTTCTATCACTTTATCATCCCATCTTAAATTCTTGATTTGGCCAGCAAAATATGTATTCATTATTGTTTTTGTTGGTAATGGTGTCTGCTCTTTTATGACTGAGAAGATTTTTCTTTTGTCCTTGCACATGCTGAATATAGTTCAGCTCGATAGAGAATTTTGAATCATAAACTTACTCCACTGTAATTCTGTACATATTGTTCCATTACCCTTCTATCAGTAAGTGCTATACAAGGAAAGTCTTAGGACAGGTCATATTTCTATTCCCTTTGTTTTTAATCCACTTGGAGTTTAGGGGTCTCTTCCTTCTTCATTTTAAAATTCTACAAAAAAAATTTATGTGTGGCTAGATCTTTCATTCTCTTTTCATTAATTTTGCCTAGTGTTTTATGAGGCCAAATGATGTCAAATGAAGGGTTTCTTCTGTATTATTTTTGTTGTCTAGTCAAGGTTCTTTATAACTAAATCTTCTATAACTTGTCCTTTTGTTATCTTTTTTATTATATTCATTTAAAAAGTAACACCTTTATTGTAATATAATTCACCCACCATAAAATTGCATACTTTTGAAATATGCAATCCAGTCGTTTTTTAAAAATGTTCATAAAGCTGTGCAATCATCCCCAATTTTAGACTATTTCATCATACAGGAAAGAAACCCCATAAATGGTAGCAGTCATTTCCCACTCTCATCCATTCTTTAGCCCTAAACTACTTTGACTATGGATTTGCCTATTCTGGACATTTCCTATAAAGTATGAGTGCTGTATTGGATAATTTTGCTTAGCATGTTGTCAATGGTAATTCTTGTGGTATTAATCAATATCTCATTCCTTTTAATGGTCAAATAATATTTCATTGTATGGATATATAACATTTTGATTTTCCATTTATCAGCTGATGGACATTGGGTTGCTTCTTCCTTTTGGTTATTATGAGTAATGCTGCTATGAACATTCATGTACAAGTTTTTAAATAGATTTTTTTTTCAATTTCTCTTCTGTGTGTGTATATATGTATATGTGTGTGTAGAGGAATTGCTGGCTCATATGCAAACTCTGTGATTAACATTTTGAGGAATGGGCAAAATTTTCCAAGATGGCTGCATCACTTTATAATCCCACCAAGAATTTATGAGGATTTCAATGTTTCCAAATTCTTGCCAATATTTGCTGACATTTTTACTTTAGTCATCTTAGTGGATGTGAAGAAATTTCTCAGTGTAGTGTTGTTTTGTGACTAATGATGCAGTGAATCTTTTTGTGTTTATTGGGCTATTTTTAACATCTTGTTTGGAGAAAAAATTCTGTTCAATTTCTTTGCCTATTTTTAATTGGGTTATTTGTTTCCTTGAGTTGTGAGAGTTATGTATATATTTTGGATAAAGTCTCTTCTCAAATATTTGATTTGCAAATACTTTTCTCTTTTCTGCCTTGATTTTGTCCTTTGAAACAGGAAAGTTTTAAATTTCATAAAATCCATTTATTTATTTTTGGCTATTTGTAAGAAACACAATTTAATTTTTACTTTTTAAAGCCTTTATTTTTTTAAATTTTTTTGTGGTGCTAGGGGTTTGAACACAGGGCCTTGCACATGCTAAGCGTGAACTCTACCACTGCACTACATCCCCAGCTCCAAGAAACATAATTTGGTCAATTTTGTCCCCTAGTACCTCCCCTTTCCTTCACCCTGGTACCCTTCCTCTATTCTAATGGTCTCCCTTGTATTTCAATGAGATCCCATTCCATCTTTTTTTTTAATATATTCTACATATAAAACAAAACTTATAACCCTTTTTCTGAGTTTGACTTATTTTGCTTAACACAATTCTCTCAATAACCATGCATTTTCCTGCAACTGATATAATTTCATTCTTCTTTATGGCTGAATAAAACTCTATCATGTATATATAACACATTTTCTTTATTAATTCATCTGTTAAGAGACAGCCTAGGTTGATTCCATAAGTTGGCTATTATGAACTGTGCTGCTATAAACTTGGGAATGCATGCTTCTCTATATAGTATGCTGACTTTAATTCTTTAGAATAAGTACTAAGGAGTGGTATAGCTGGATCATCACTTGTCTTTTGAGGGACCTCTATACTGCTTTCCAAAGTCGCTGTACTAGTTTACAATTTATATTTTGTCACCTGTGCTTTGGTATGATAACTTAGAAACCATTGCCTAATCCAAGGTAATTTCTTAGGACTCTCAATTCTGTTCCCCTAGTACAGTTACCTACAGTTCTACATAACTTTTAAGATTTGTCAATTTCTGAAAAAAGGGTAACTGATATTTTGATACACTGAATCTATAGATTAATTTGAAGAATACTGCCATCTTCACAATAGTAAGTATTCCAATCTCTAAACAGGAGATGTCTTCAAATTTTTAGGTCTTATTTCGTTCAGTGAAGTTTTGTACATCATTTGATGATTTGAGTATACAAGCTAAATTTGTTCTTAAGTATTTTGTTCTTTTAGTGATATTTAAATGGTTATTACAAAATTTTTATTTTTGAATGTTCCCTGCTAGTGTTTAAAAATGCTAATATAAATATAAAAGATTTCTTTATATCCATGTTGTATTCTGCAACTTTGTTATACTTGTTTATTAGCTCTAATAGTTTTTTGGGTTTTTTTTGGTGTGTGTGTGTGTGTGTGTGTGTGTGTGAAGCCATTCTCACACGTGACTGAGATACCTCCCTGACTGGGTGTAAGGCGCTCAGACCAGCTGCGTCAGAGCTTTCCCCACCCTTTCCAGGTTCAGAGCTTGTCCGTGTCAGGGTGTGGCTGACCATTGACCAGGAAACTAATCACTGATCCTGACTTTGGAATGCTATCTCCCTCCGCCTTCATTGGATGGGATTTTCCCTTGAATTTTTTGTTCCCCAATAAAAGCCCACTCTCTGGCAGTAAATCTTTTTATGTGCTTCTTCCTCTCTCCTGCTGGTCTCTTGTGTGAACCTCGCTACCGCCAGGTGGCTCCGGGAGAAGCCTTCTCTGAGCTGGGCAAGAAAAAGGTAAATTGAGTTTTATGTGTCTTTATTTTGATCTCACTAGTTAACTTCTTTGTTTCGAACCTCTAGTATGAAGCTAGCGTGCTGGTCATTCGGCATGTGTGTATTCCTTAGGATTTTCTATATATGAGATCATTTCATCTGTGAATACAGATTTATTAATAATTTCCAATCTGGATAATTTCTTTTTCTTGTCTAATTGCCTTGGCCAGAACCTCTGGTAAAAAAAAACATTAAGTAGAACTGTGAGCACGGACGTCCTTCAGTTACTCTTGATCCGCAAGGGAAATATTTAGCCTTTCCCTTTAAATATGATATTAGCAGAGCTTTTGGTAGATGTCCTTTCATAGTTGGAGGAAGTTCCTTTTTATTCCTAGTTTGCTAAATAAATGTTTCAATCAAAAAAGCATGTTGAATGTTGTCAGGTATTTTTTAATCTATTGACATGATCATGTGTCTTTTTTTTTTAATCTTTATTTTTTTATTTTTATGTGGTGCTGAGGATCGAACCCAGGGCCTCACGCATATGAGGCAAGCACTCTATCACTGAGCTACAGCCCCAGCCCGAAAATGTGTCTTTTATTATACTGATATGGTACAGTGCACTGATTAAACTTCATGTTAAATCAACATGACTTTCCTGGAATAAATCCTCCTCAGTCATGGTATATTATTGCTAAATTTGGTGTACTAGTATTTTGTTGAACATTCTTGGGTTTGTATTCAAATTTTCTATTTCTCAAATTTGTCCATTTCATCTAGGTGATTTGTTACCATATATTCATAGTATTCCCTAGTAATCATTTTTATTTCTGTAATATTAGTAGTAATATGATTCAATTTTTAAGTGTGAATTTCCTCTAAGTCCTAAGAAGTAACTTACCTTTATTGTTTTAATTGACCGGCATAATTTCCTATAATACTCAATATATTGTTCAGGGTTAATTAACTATATTTTAAAGTATAGGTTTACTTTTCCTACACTTAGGTTGCTTGGCTCTTATATGAATCTCTTTATTCCCGTAGAATATTTTATGCAACTTTTGAAAATTTCTTAGAATTGTATGATACACGATCTAGTTTTCTGTACATTTATTTCAGGAGAATGAAGACAGGGGAAGTTTAATTTAGAACTTCAAATTTCCATTTAACCAGAAGTTATAGGTCACTTAAAATAATAAATCATAATAAAATGAAATCAAACATCTAATAAAATAGCATTTAATGAGCATTAATTACTGCCAGGTACTGGGTATTGTATGCTGTGTGTAATCTAATTATATCAACATATACAGCCTTTGAGTTAAGTTGTATATCACAAAACCAAGATTTAGAAAGCTTAAGAAACATACCCAATATTATATAGCTAATAGTGACAGAACAAAAATCCAAACCCAGTTTTGTCTGACTGTGGAACTGATACTCTGAACCAGTGATAGATCAATTTCTTTACAAATAGCCAGAGAGAAAATATTTTAGGGTTGGGTCATCCATTCTCTATCCCATTGGCTGAACTGTGTTGCTGTTTGACTCAACTCCGCTGTTGTCATAAGAAAGCAAACAATATATAAATCAATGGACATAGTCATGTTTCAATGAAACTTTATTTACAAAAAAGAAGATTGTGTGCTCACAAACCATAGCTTGCCATTGCCTGCAATTAACCAACATAACCATGCCGCCTTCCTCACAGATGTTCTTCATTACCACAAAGTTCAATTTCTTCTGCTTCTGGGCTTCTAACAAAGTAACTATTATAATATCATAGTTATAAGTCACATGTCTCATTCTTACATAAATTTCTTTATAATATCTTTTTTAACTGTACTGACAAAAGATTTGCCAGGCAGTAAGTGACTTTACATATTTTGTTATGTCTCCCTACAGCACCCAACCCCATGCTACAGATTGACTGTAGAAGAACTTCCCAGTAAAGTCACTCAATTAAGAAAATATGGTAGAAAACTAGAAATCAGGCAAGAAAGATGTTGTTATGGAAATGCAAAGAAAACTGTAATATAGCCAAAGTTCTTTGGTCAACATCTTTCATAATGAGAGTTTTTTGTTTACGTTTTAATGAAGGAAGAAAATCAGAATTACTTGTTGCTATTTTCTCCACTTCGACATTCTTTTCCAGCTTCCTTCTCTCAAGGAATCATAATTCATTAAAACTGTATTTCCAAGATGTGACAATGTATGGAATGAGCCATAATTTAGGTAGTAATCACTATATAGATGTTGATAATATTTTCCACATTTTAGAAATAGATAACAAAACCATTTACTAGGGTGACAAATTTTTAGAGTGAGGTTACCACTAGAGAACAAGAGCTAATTTTGCTCTGTCAGATAGCTAAGCAAATCATCTTAAAAGGAATCATAATTCTCAGTTTTTCTCTCATTTGTATTAAATCTATATCTTTGAGTGTGAAAGTGTGAGTGTGTGTGTCTGTGTGTGTGTACACACACAGGGGGTTGAATCCAGAGACCCTTTACCACCAAGCTATATCCCAGCCCCCCCCCTTTTTTTTTTTTTAATTTTGAGACAGCATCCTGCTAAGTTGCTGAGGCTGGCCTCAAATTTGTGGTCTTCCTGCCTCAGCCTCCTGAGTCAGTAAGATTACAGATGTGCACCACTGTGCCTGGCTACACCCATATTCTTAAATACAGTCTATTAAAAGAGAGTCTTGAATTCTTTAAGATTTAAGGCAGATTTATAATAGATTTATCAAGTTTTACTGAAAATGTTCATATGAAAATTGTAGGAAAAGTAGTAGATATAGTTATTGGTAGATAGCTTTTAAACTAGACATACCATCTGTCTTTGAGGACAGGCATTACCTAGGTACTTGAAATCTTATAACCATCGTAAGTGAAAACTTGATGTGGGAAGGTTATGCTAATATACCAAGAAAATATACCATGAAAGCTGGGGGCGGGGGAACAAATTGGTAAGAATAAGAAGGAATAAAATTTTAAATTAATCTGGTTAATTTTACTATAATTTCATCATAGTATAGCTGAAATTATTGACAGTTATCCAGAAAACTGTTTCAAACTTTTTTTTTCCCCTGCTTCATTCACCAGAGGTAGAAGTTCTTGCTATCAGAACATCTCTTAGAGTTAGGGAATAACATATGACATAAGCCAATCAATGCACAGAGGACACTTTCAAGAAGTCTTTGGGAAAGTTTATATTTTCTGGTTAAAAGAGAATACTCAACAGGCACAGCTGTCATCCATTCTTCCTTCCTAGGCTGGACTGTGATACCTGATCAGCAGAAGCATCTGTCTTATAGCAAACTTGACAGAAATCTTGAGGACAACACCCTGACAATGTTGAGCCTCAAACCAAAAAGCATATGACTACTGTTCTCTAGATTGCTTGTTCTAGAAAAACAAATGTCTATTGTTTTATATGATTGGGCCTAAACATTGAAACTGAAAACACTTGTAATTGATGCATATTTTAAAGCTAATTTTTAAATTGATAATCATTTGGGGCCATATAACATGAATAAAAATTTGCTTTGAAGATAATTCTAGATAAGATTCTTTTCCATCTCTTTCAAAATATTGATTTTATGTTACAAATGTCAACTAATCTGTTATATTTTAAAAAAACATGAGTAGCTATTAGGCCTTTGTAACTTTAAGTTGTGCCTTTGTTAAAGAACAGAAATTTTAAAATACAGGGGGAAAAACATTTTATGACAGGGTTAATTTATGTATCTTGTGTCCAAGACCTCATATTTCAAAAAAAACAATGTTTTCTGAATTACCCCAAGCAAATATTAAACCGTTTTGTATGTAGCTGTAAGAATAAAGGCTTTGTACAAATTTCAGCTGGTATTAAATGTAGAAGAATTTATGATGTAAGATACTATTTAAATTGCCTTAAACATAGAACAAGTGATTTAATATCTGTAAGCAATTTAGGATACTATGTAGAGGTTTCTTAACTGCAAGGCTGAACATACCTTAAAACATTAATTGCTTCAATAATTTTAAATTGCTTTGTCAAGTACACAAGTAAATGCTCCAATGCCTTAACTCAAGAGAATGGCAAAAATTACATTTCATAACATACTATCTATAGCATTCTATCAAGAGGTGAAAAAAAACAATAAAATTAACTAGCTCTTCAAATTACAAGAGTTAAAAAAACCCCTCAAATAGAATAACAAAATTTAGATTATCAAGAAAATTACAAAAGAAATAACAAGTGGGTAAAACATCAGAAGTTTTCCAATGAGGTCTTTGAGTTCCATTTTAAAAATAAGTAAATTAATTAACAAACAAACCCAAGATGTTAGGGGAGCTGATAGTTACTCATTGAATTGTCAGACTGTGCTTTAGAAATCATGTTGTGATATTTGAGCTCCTGTTACTGGTAACTCTAGAACTAAATGTTACCTGGGGAAAATAATACACTTAGGAAAATAAGTTTATTAAATGAAAGTGAGTTTCAACCTCCTGCCTTGCCACACTAAATTAAGAGCTCTAAGATGCTCAGAAGCTCCTTTCCCAGGCTAAACCAGAAGGGGGCCCCAAAGCAGAGGCTGCAGCCTTAGGAGCCAGGCAAGCTTCAGTAGTTAAATAGTACAGAACACAGCACTGGACACAGTTAAACATATTCTTTCCCTGACAGGGCTCAAAGATAACAAGTACGATGTAATTCAGGTTTAATAAGCCTTAATAAGACCCCAAAAGCAAGAATGTCACTAAAAGTAGAACACTGAAGACGAGTTAAATAGTAATTAAGATAAAGCCTCATGTTACATTTATCTATTTTTCTGGAAGTCCTCTATTTCTATATGTTAGAAAAAAAAAGTCATAGAAAGAGTGTCTGTGAGGGGGAAGTGTTACTTAGAAGAACATTTTTAAAACAGCAGAATTCTACAAGCAAGGAGAGAAAATGAACCACACATAATGCAAAAGGTAGTCAATGAATAAATTCACATTTAAAACACACATGCAAGGTTATAGTTAATGACAATATTTGCTCTACTCATTCAGAATCCAACAACAGAGAACAATATTTATATATTCAATATGCAACTGTTGTGGGCAGAGGGCTGAATCTGGTAATATAAAACATTTGTCTAAGAAAAATTCATTTTTTATGGTTATACTTGTTTGTAAAATGATTCTTCATTATAGCTTGCCAAATAGCTGAACAAATAGTTACCATCTACCAAGTTCAGATTTTGTATAAGGCTCTCAACATATAAAGTCAGGGAAACTTTTATAAGATATATATATATATATTTATATATTTATACACACACACACACACACACACACACACACACACCAGGAAGATAATTATGAACTCAGCTAAGACACAAAGCATAGTGCTAACCATTAAGAATAATGCCAAAGGAACAGGAAGACAAAGAAGAGTAATCATTAGATCTAAGATAAGTCACATCTATCTGTATGTTAGTAAAAATATTAAAAAGCAAAGCAAAAGGCAGTTAAATTCCTGCTATAATTAATTTTATTACTAACAACTACTTAGAACTAATTAGAATTGTCCAGGTGTTAAGTAATAAAAGAAAATTCATACTGAATTTTTAATTTTAACACTAATCAGATTAATTTGTTTCTGGAATGTGAAATCAAAACCAATAAATGCCCAACTCTATGCATTTTAAACAAAATTCGCGTGACTTCTTTTCTTCTTTTTTTTTAATCGGTGGGGGGGGCAGTGGTTAGAAAAACAAGAATTCAGATTTCATAATAAAATAATTTTTTAAAGATAAACATCAACAAAGGTATGTCTCCAGGGATGTAAGGTTAAACAGAGGTGAGCCATGGGCTTCCCTAGCTATAAAGTGAAGAACTTAGGGGTCTCTGATAGGAAGGCCCTTTCTCCTCACCCACATTCCTTACCTCTGGGATGAATTTAGAAACCCTGACACTCAAAGTTGTAGATAAATCTTTGCAGCCCATATAGTCTAAATCAAACTGGGCTTAAATAACATTTCTGCAAAGCTAATTAAAACAATGACATTCTCAGAAGAGTTAATATCCAATAATCATTCTTTGAGGTACACTGAATCTTGTGTATCAAAGTATTTAATGTGCACATTAAAAAGTATTGGCCAATAATGCTAATTCATTAAGCATTATTCTTACAAAGCAAATTCTTAATGCTGAGCATGATATAAGGCTAAGGATCAATGGGAGACAGAAAAGAAGTACATGGTCTTCAGGCACTAATAATCATGTCACCTAAAACACAAATACCAAACTTTAAGAACTAAATTCTAGAAACCTTAGAGGTAAGACTGAAAAACAAAGCAAAACTCTTATTTGAATATAACAACAGAAATCTGCTCAGCAGGATTTAACCTTAGGAATTTGCATAAATAAGTAAATAAACAGATTTTTATTCATCTTTATTGGCTAGTTCAAGTAACTTTTATTAAAGGATAAAACAACATTTAAGTTTTTGCTTCTTTTTAAAATTTTGTCCAAAGGATAGTTGTCAATGTACATAATCTTTTATACTTTAATAATACATGTGTCCTCAAATTCTAATGAACTAATGTCTTGACTTCAGTGTATTTAACTGGAGAAAAGTAACATCTGCACTATGGATACAGAAATTAATGATAGAGAGGGAAAGATCATATTATCACTTATAAGTATTTAACAAAAAAAAAATAGCAAAAACTTTTTCCTCTCTGGTTAAGGGTACTTTTTAAAGGTAGTTTTCTTCATATCTATCCCCGTCTTTCACTGCACCAAAATCATTCGGTCTTGAACCTTTAAGAATTGCTCTTTTGTGTCACATGCATCAGTGAATCATTCTGTTAAAAATCCATGCTATCGATTATTTTTTACTCAATAGGCTTTAAAGTAGAATTTTAAATTTATAGAAAAGTCCAAAATATGTAATTTGAAATTACCAAGTCTTTTGGTTAGAGAACAATCATCTCCAGAGCAATTTCCATTCAAGAGAAATATTCTGCACTGTGTTGCTTCTTTCTCATCATATTCACTGACAGCCTTACATCTGTAGTAAAACTTAAGAGCCCAATAAATAATATGATTTTCAAACAGGGAGTATTATGCATAAAATTAATGTGGTTTCTCAACACCAATCAAGAAAAGTCTTCAGATTATCTGAGATTGAATGTGAACACCAATTTAAATGAGTGAAAAGAATCCAGGTAACAAACAGCCAACGATTTTCTCCCACAAAAAAACAGGGTCTTCTAACTCCTTAATGATACAGAAACCCAGTCTCTTTCATTGACACACTTGAAAGAATCTAAATCTTGAAAACAAGAAAACTTGGCACTTTCATACCACAAACTCATTCATTCCTAATGAGATTCTAGTCTTATGATACCTTAGAGCAGAAGACCTACAAACAAAGCTCAGATTCAAAGTATATCTGAATTTCAATTGTTTTGTTACAAATCATCTTCTACCCATTTGCTTGTTTATTAATTGATTCAACAAGACTTATTGCTAGTACTGTAAAATTAACTGTTATTATTACATGGGGAGGGATATAACCTAGTGACAGCAAGTATTCCATTTCTAAAGCCGGAGAATCTAAGACTCTGATTCAGGACAATACACTTCATCATAAATAAGAGCATACACAATTTCCCAAGCTTCACCAAAGCCCTAGTGGTTTTTCTCCCCAAATCATTTTCACAAGGTCACATCAGCTACTTGGATTAATATATTCTCTAGTGATGTAGCAAAGATACAATGTGATCCTTGCCTTGGCTGCTAAGTTTAGTGGCTACTGTTGCTTTTTCTTTCTTTTAACCTCTTTACAGCTTTTAATACTCACCTGATCTGCTTGAAGACAATCTAAAAGTAGCAGTTTTTCTAAGATTTGTCTATCTGTGTATTCCTCTGGTGTTTAAGAACATGGGAGAGGAGGAATGTACACTGATACATTACTTAAACTTATTCACAGTAGCTCTCGGTGGAACTAAACTTTAAGCTATGAGAATACCTTTGAGCCATTTCTTTTCAAAAAGGAATTATGTGTATATACAAAAGTAAAATCCAAAATCCTAATCAAGAATGCATTAATACAGAAGGTAATGACTATCTTATTGAATCTAGTAAAAAAAATCAAAATTAAAGTATTCAGACTCTGAAATATTCAATTGTCACAATGAAGGCATTTCAAAACAAAAATATGCAGCAATATGCTATGATTAAAAGCCCCATAATCTAGGGAACTCTGTAACAAACAGAAAACTAAAATAAAGTAGACAAATGGATTCTTACCAAGTTTCTAATAAGAAAACGCTGTAATCCTGACATAGTGAAACAAAGGCTGGAGAGACTTTCATGTTGACCTAACATTTCCATTGATAGGTACCATAAGATAGGTACCATAATTACATCCAAAGGAATACACACATGGTTTAATACGAAGAGTATTATTTTATGACGCTATCTTTATTTAAAATTGGAGCCCATTATAACACATACTAAGAGTAATCATTTAACATATACTGTCTAAACAGAGGAAAGATCCTCACACAGCTTTCCTTATACTCATGTTTTTAAAAATGTACAAATGTTACCGGACAGAAATGAGAGAATAAGGAGCAGCAATGAAGTACACCATATGTTCCCACTGTAGGCTGAGTCCAGGTCTTTGTTTCAATATCCCAGAGCCACTAGAAAGAAAGCTAAGTATCTATCCATTAAAATATATTTTCACGTTTTTGCTGGCAAAAGTTATACTTATGATAGGTTCAGTCAGAATCCATCCTATCCTATTCCTGCTTACATTTGCTTCTTTAATCCTGATCTCTTGCAATTCTATGGACCTGCAATACAACCACCCTGGATAACAGGTCGGAAGCAGAATAATCTTTAAAATCAATGTGAAGAATAGACACCGAAGAAGAAGAATGCAAAGTTATTTTGAAATAGTTCTTAAGTAATTTTATATCAAAGACACAATTCTTGCTTTTTAACAGCTACGCACCTATCCAGATACCATCCACCTTGTCCTCAATTAGCAGGATTTCCTTCAATCTTGAGATCTCCCAGACAGTTTTAATGGTGCAACTCAAACCAAAAACACTAGCCACGCCCTTTATACTCAGGGTCAAGATACCTTTTGCACACCCCACCCCCGGCAGCCCAAAGTCCAAAAATGTACATCGTTCACCTGAAGGGGACTGTACCGGTTTTCTAACCCAACGCAGACTGTTTTAGCTGTGCCTTGATACAATTCCTATTAGGTGCTTTCTCCCGGGCAGTGTGCGGACGCCGGGAAGAAGCACCCACGCTTACCTCCCACACACCTTCAACCCCTGGCGGGATGCGGGAGCTGATGCTCGGAAGACTGCACTCCACTCAGCTCTTGTTCCTGCTCTGGTCTCTCCCGGGAAACTACAGTCCAGGCTGTGCTTCAGCTTCTACTGGGACTCAAGCTCCGCCTCCCCCTCTTCCAGTTGGCGAATTTGGCAGCTGTTGCTCCTCCCCCTGCTGTTCCTGCTGCTGCCGATGCTGAAGGCGGCGGGAAGCGGCAGCCGATGGCCGGTGTAGCTTCCCGCTCCCTGCACTTGTGCAGCAGCTCTGCCTCTTCCCTTTCTCAGCGGGCCCCCTCTCCCCACACTCAGTGGCCTCACACCTGGAGTTGGCCGCCCCTTCTAGGTGCCCCTGCAGGGAGTCCAGGTTCAGCCTATCCCTCCCCAGTCCGTGGGTCTGGTTGCTTGGTGTGCCCGGGGCTTTGCTGCTCGTAGGAAGCTGCTCTTTCGGTTGGGGCGCGTCCCCACACCACACCCTCCCAGCACACCAGCGAGTTCCTTGAGGCTTCCCCTCCGCCCGCGTTGCTCACTCAACCCAGCTGCCCCACGTTCCCCGCGTCGGGCCCCCCACCCTCTTCCTTCCTCTGCTCCGCTAGCCCAGCCCCTCCATGGGTGAGGCGCCTGCGGGGCTGACAGTGCGCCCCGATTGGCGCAGGTGAGAGCAGGCCCCGCCCTTCCCCTCTTTTCTGTGCACCCTCTCTCTTCATCTCACCTCCTCCCGCAAAGGCAGGGAACTCTCTTACTATTGGCTAGCAGTGTCCCCACCCATCGCCTTGGGCTCCAGCGCTTGGTTTGCCGGGAAATGTAGTCTTTCGAGTGCAGGAATTGCTAGTAACGCCTGCGAACGGGACTACGAGTCCCCATAGAGCGCTGCGCGACTCCGGCTGGGCAGGATTCCGGACAACGCCTGGTTCCTCTCGGGTCCTTCCGGCGTCGCCGGAGTGAATTGATCCGGGAGTTGAAGAGGGCTCCAAAGGTGGGAAGTGAAGTCAGTGCCTCATTTGCCGGTAAGGTGTGACTGTTCTGTCCTAATCACCGTAGCTCCGCACCGAGTAAAAAAGGGTCAGGTCACTCGGGGACCGTGGCTGAAACACTCAGGCTTGGCTCTGGAAGGCGGAGCGGACGGGGCTGGGAGCGGGGCCCTATGGGCGTAAGTGAGGTTACCCTACGCGAGTGGCGTAAAGCGGGTTTGTAAATGCCGCCTGCCCCGCTGGGGCCTGAACGCCTCCAGGAAGTCTCCTCTAGGTGGGGGCGGAGGGGAAGGGCGAGGTTGGTCTCTCTGGCCCAGGGAGCGTGGAGAGGGCGATGTGCCCGGGGTGGGGTCCCCTAAAGGTGTGGCTTGGGGGAAGAGAGGTGAGGCTGCTGTTTCCCCCCCTTGCTTTATAAGCAGGCTAGGGAAGACTGGAGGAAGGAAAGGGTGCTTGGGAGTCTGCTCTTGGGGTGATCAGTGTTATGCCCTTTGAGGGGAGAAGAGCGCTGAAGAAGGAAGAATCAAATGTTGACAAATCTACGGATTTAGTTCCAGTTTTAAGATGTGGCCCCTTTGAGGAGGTAATCTGTCCCTAAGCAGAAAAGCTTGACCCTCTTAGGTGTAATACCTAAGATATATTTAGTCCTGAACTGTATTCACCACGCTTTCACTTTGGGATGCTGATGAGGAAACTGAGGGAATAAATGACGTGTCCAAGGTCACACACACAGAGACAGATCTTCTGAATCTAGTCAGAGTGCAGGTTCTGAACCAGAACTGCTGTCTGAGAAAAAAAGTGTGTTCTTTGGAAGGAGTGGGGGAAGTTGCAAAGTAATAGTATTTTATGTATTTCTAAGAAGCCATTTGTAAGGTGAAGAGTTTTTTTTTAAAAAAAGTGAGGTGAAACTCCCTCCTCATTAAAGGATTCTAACCTTTTAGAAAAATAAAAAGAAAGGATCAGTGAATTTGAGATTTTTTTTCTTAGAGAGCCTACTTCCACAGACCATTTTTAAGGGTGGGTAATGTTTAGCAGTTAAAATAATACTCCTTTTTCTTCCTACCTTACTCATTTTGTAAAACCGAGAGCAGTTGGGTTGGAATTCCTTAACAGAAGTTATTTTACACATTTTGTTTTCAAACAATGCAACATCAAGAAGAGTTTATAGTGCCATTATTAGAAAAGACATGTTGCATTACATTGAGGTAAATTTTTTTGTTTCAGAATTCTATTTTTCCCTCATTTTCTTGACTTCAGAATGTGTGAGAGAGACAGCAATGATGTTTATATTTTTTATTGAGCAAAGCAGTGCACTTTTTCTAGACTTATTCTCTAGAATTTTTATAGCTCTTGAATGTGTTATTAGATAGTTTTTAAATAGAATTGTAGGCATGTATTCATTGACCTCAAGACTTATTCGTGATAAGTTTATATACACAAAGGCATAAAATTATAGTTACCAGAAAATCAATTATGGTGTATTGTTTTATAAGTTGTATTTTGAATGTACTCTTCAGTTATTAAGATCATCAACAATTTGTCTTAAAAATGAAAAAAAAAAACATTTTCTAGGATCAGGTATTCTGCTGTGAATATGGTTTGATTTTAATATGACTTAAAATACAAGGAGAGGTATGATACTACAGAATGAAATAAAATCAGGAAAAATGTAGCATCGTAAGTAACATAGTACATAGTAAGGAAGAGCCAGCTAAACAAATGGAAAATAATGTGGGGATAACTAGTTTTGTCCTAGATGAAAAAAGGGTGTGGTAGTTTAGGTAGACTGTAAACTGGACATGAGTAAGTGGTGGTAAAGCAAGAATATCATTGTATTTTCTAGATGGCAATGTGGACATTGCCTTTTGTTGGGAAAGGCATAAGATGAGTTTGGCATGTAGTTATGTGATGATGGAACAAGTTTTTGAACTAAGAGGAAAATTTGGAAATAAGAAAAATTGATATAAAATACTTGTTCTGAGTACATTAATTTTAATCTTTAATTCAGTGCTACCACTGAGTTCTCTTTATCTCTGAGGTTCATTATAGTTTTGCTATTTCGCTTGTTTGGGGATGACAGAGTAATGTTTCTGTTGTATATATCATCCTCAGTCACATGCTAGAGTTCACAGAAAGATGTGTAACTTGTGTTTTTATTGTGGTTTACAGCCCACCAGTGTCCACATTTGTGGATACCTTTCAGGAGACTTTTGTGTCTTTTTTTTTTTTTGGATATCATCTCCTATAGGACTTAGGTTGTCTTTCATATACACCTCTCTCTCAGGGATGTAAAGTCTGTAAGAACCGGGGCTATATGTTGTTTATTATTGTAATCTCAGTAGGTAGAATAATTGGATACCGATTTACAGAGAATAGAAGAGGCTCAAGTTGGTCAAATGTCTTGTCCAAGGTCATGTGTCCAGTGATTGGTGAGACAAAGTCATAACCTAATATAGAACTTTAATATTGTGCAATAAAAACTCAGTTCCCTTAGATTATTTATTTTATTTGAGAAAAATACAACATGGCTTAAATATTTAATGCTATGAATCCTTTTACTTTCATTAGTACTGGCAATTTATCTTCTGTCCTTTATGTAGCACTCCATTCTTATCCCCAACCATTCTCATTTACCTTCCTGACTTGGGGGCTTTTTAATATGTTTCATCTCCCTGCCTGGTCTGTATTCCCTTACTTTACAAAATCTGGCCAACTTTCAGTCAATTTTCAAGTCTCAGTTTAAACCTTGTACCCCAGGGGAGCTATTCCTGACCTTTGACTGTCTTCATCCCAAAACTGTGATCTTCACCATCTCTGCACCTTTCTGCCATCCACATTAGAAACTTATTTACTTCTGTACCTATTTGACAAATATTTACCTTATTCACTAAACTGTAAGTTACCTGAGCAAAGCCTTCTCATTTATGGGTCTTGCTCTACTACTTACAGTACCTGGCACAAAGTAACTGTTGAATAAATATTTGCTGAATGAATGAATGAATATATTCATGCAAAGTGTCTCCAGAACTCTGCTAGGGACAGAAATACAGAAAAGACTAAAACAGATATGTTTCCCACCTAAGGAGAATTGAAAGATAAGAATTTTCAAATGAACTAAAACATAGGAAATTTAGGTTAGATGGAAAGGATTTATTGCCTGAAATTTGGAATATAAATTGTAGAAAGGTGTTTGTTTTTTCTTGGAGATCTCGAAACTCCAGATAGGTAGTTTTCTATGTGGAAATGACAAAGGAGTCATTTTCATTTACAGAAAAATTTCTGTTTAATGACAGTATTTTGGAGACTTTATTCCTGTTCTAGTTTTTATTGTTGTTTGTTTGTTTGTTTTACAGATAACATTGTTTATAAATTATAGGTGTAGAACAGACTTTTCAATGGACTTTCTTCTTCCCTAATGTTATCTCATTTTTGTCCTCAAAACAATTATTTAGGTACTATTGACACTTTTTAGCTAAGGACACCAAAGATATAAGTAAATTTACTAACTAAACACAGAAAAATTAAATTACTGGAATTTTCAGCAGAAGATGCCAGAGCCATGGTTTAAATTGATCTGTCTCTGCTTTTTCCATTTTCTTTGTTTTTGTTTGTTTTTAACAGTGCTATTTTCCTGTGAATTTCACCTTTAATATCACTTGCTTCAGACAGGGTGACTTTGGAAAATTGAGTAATTCTTGTCTCAGATAATCTTATATTTTGAGCTTCTTGAGAATTTTCATAATACTTCAGTGGGTCTCAAAGTAATACTTGCTTTAAACCTAGAGACTTACAAGAGTAAAACGATTATCATTTTAAAACATGGAAATAAAATTTCATGGATAAATTGTGTTATGTTTTGGTCTTAGAAACAAATTTTGTAATCTTTTGCAGCACCACACTAATGGAATCAAAAATATACCCAAGAGCTCTGAGTTGCTGTAGTCTGATATTGCTTTCATGGATTTACCAATACAGTCTCCCACAAGATATTGTCAGAAAGTGACTGCTGATACTTGGCTTTAAAATTTGATAGTGCTGCTAGTTTTCCTTATTAAATGTAAGGCTTTGCTAAGTCCTAAACTTACTTTTTAAAGTCAGACCTAATGTTATTTGAATAAGGATAACAATTTCATATTTATGTAGCATAACCAGAATATGGAAGATAAAACTGAGGTACTGCCTCTTATATGTTTTTGTATTATTAAAGTTATTATGATAAGTCATTTAATTAAGAATTTTAATCCAGAAAATGATTTTTTTCTGTAAAGTATAAAAGTGATGTAGAAGTTAGTGTGATTTTGTAATTTTTGAAATATAATAAGTTGGCATTCTCAGAGACTTATGGGATGGATATACACACATGTACACATAATGTAAAAAATTAAAGCACTTTTATTTTAGTAATTAGAAGTAGTTTATTTACTGAAAGTTAAACAGTATGGTTTGATGGGTCACTTTGTATGAAGATGGATTTTTTTTTCATTTAAGCTGCAAAATTTAAATGTATCTTAGATATATCATAATATCACAATTCTGTTTCTCAAGGTCACACTTAAATTTTGGTTACGGGGGACCTGTTTTTGTTTTGTTTTTTAATTGCTCAAAAGTGATTTGAATGAATTTAATCAGTCTTCTACAGTTGCCTAGAATCAGGTGTTTCCTATGGGGTAAATGATTAAAACAGAAAGAAAAGGGGAAAAAAAAAGAAATATCGTCTTTAGTAAGTTTATGAATTATTGGGTAATAGCAATTGAAAATACTAAGTTATTATCATTTACTCTGTTAGGCCAGTCCCTTGAAAAGAAATTTGCCAAAGGTAAGTCTAAATTGCATAGTAATGATCCTTTGGGTCATTCACATATATCTTTATTGAATTTACATTACATGTGAAATTGCCTTAAATCTACTTTGGAATGAGCTGGAATCTAATATAATAGCTAACATTCATTGAGCCTTAACTAATTGCCAGGCCTAATAGTAAGCATTTTAAATGATCTCTATGTAATCCTTACAACAGTGCTAGAAGTAAAGGTACTATTATCCTCAATTTAGAAGTGAGGAAACTAAAGTTAAGAGAGGTTGAAGAGTTTGCCCACGGTCACAGGACCTGTAATTGCTTGGAACTAGGATTTGAATTCCCTAGCTGGCTGATTCAGTAGACCAGGTTTGTAATCATTCCAGTAAATATGTTCATGATTAAAGTCCATTGGAAAACCAGTTAACATTGGAGTTACAGTTGCAGAGAAGTTATCTTAGTTTCTAAGGTCAGTGTGGCTGGCATGAATTACTTAATACTCATACTTACTTTTAAAAAATGTATTAGGAACTTAATATAGAATCTAACAATTTCAATACATTCAGTTTTTCTGTAGCATTGGAATAGATTACTGAAGTATCTGATTTTTTATATATAAAAACTATTGGAAAATAAATATGTATGTTATATTATAAAAATCATGTGGCAAGCTGCTCACTGTGAGAGGCCTTGTGATTGTGACCCATAAGTCTGACATAGGGAGTAGCAGACCATGTCTCTTACCTCTCTCATTCTGGGGCTTATGCACATGGAATGAAATTTTTATCACCTACACATTTCAGTAGCCAATTTTCTTTTTCTGTTTTTTCCTAAAAAAAAAAAAAAAAAGTTAAGAGGGTCCATTGAACTTTTTGGGGGGTAGGTATATAATGATGCAGGTGTGCTCCCTAGAGTGTTATATCAGCCCACCCTGTCTTTCCTCAGGATGGCCAGGAATCCTGCTAAGATTGGAGTCAAGTAATGACAAAACCATAAGATGTTACACCTCTGCTGTCTTTTCATACTTACAGGAGGTTATATGCAAGGTTATACCAAGGTTATGCAAGGTTGTACCAAGGTATATGACCAAAAGCCTTTTGAGAATGTTAAATGAGTCAGCCCTGGCCTCTAGGCGGCACCTGCTCCCTATACTAATTCAGATTGTTTCAAAGCTTTCTGAATTTAATTCTAAAGGATTTTGGATAATGTTAAGCTCTTGTTTTCATAATTATTTATACTTTATGGATGCCTTTACCCATATTAAATTTGGTATTTTGGTAATACTTGTCAAACCTTGAGCAATTTCCAAGGTTCTTCCTTAACTTTGGTGTTCTTTCTTAGAAAATGAATTATACTTTTGCAAAGTGAAAATTCCAGGAGGAACTGTCAATGCAGTATTAGAAATTACCATTCTGTTGCCTTCAAGTTCTTGTGACTAATAGCATTTGTATTTTAGATGAGTTTGGGAACAGAAGTTGATGTTCCGTAGAGCCTTTGCCTCCTTAGTACCTAGTGTTAATCAGTTGAGCCAGGGATAATTAGTTATTTGGGGGTAAAGATTTTATTAACATGTGGTGCAAAGAAATATTATAAGATACAAAAAATGCAGGTTGTATCTTTTAGAAGACCTTAGGCAATTAGGAATCATTAGTGAAAGAGGCATCTAAGTTTTTTTGGTTTTTGTTTTTTGTAGTAGGAATTGAACCTAAGGGTACTCAATCACTGAACCACATTCTCAACCTGTTTTTGTATATTATTTAGAGACAGGGTCTCACTGAGTTGCTTAGGGCCTCACCAAGTTGGGGAGGCTGGTTTTGAACTCCTGATCCTTCTGCCTCAGCCTTTGGAGCCACTGGGATCACAGGTTTGCACTATCTTGCCCATTCCATCTAAGATTATAAGTGATAACAGAGCAAGTAAGCAAGACCCAGAGTGACACAGAATCCTTAAATGGACATGCACTTTTAAGTAAACAGTAAGAACATAAGAATACTCCTGAGAGCTTAAGTTGATTTGAATTTTTAAATGCTTTTAAAGGAAATCCTTAACATTATAATGGAGAGATTCAGAGATCACAAACACTAATGAAAAGGAAAATAGAAAGCTACCATGCCTCAGTGAAATACTTGTTCAGTTAAACAATTCCTAAGTGTCTACTCAAGAATTTTATGGGCAAAGATGAAAATGTTCAAGCAGAAATTTTGTTTAATGCTTTTGTTAAGTGTTTTCACTTAAATTTTGATCAAGTCAGAATTTAACAAAAGTTTAGACACTGGAATGGGGCAGGGGGTGAGATTGACATAACTAAGGAAATTTATATTTTTCTCCCTGAGCCAGTTGTTTCTAAGTATCTAAGAAGCAATTTGTTCCTATTTCTGTTTTTGTTTCTATTTTCCATCAGCCAGTTCAAAACTAATGAACTCTTTGATTCTGTTGTCAACTTTTGATTAGCCTGAATGAAATTATCCCCCTTTTAAAGAATTATCTGCAGAAGATCTTTGATCATATCTTGATTTTTACTGAACTAACCAGCCTGCTTCTAGGTCACAACTTCCTTTGTGAAGTTGACTTTTGTACATTGAGTGAATAAAGGATGATTTTTAACACCATTGTGGTAAATAGTTTTAAAGATTATCAGAGGATCAGATTCTTTTAATATCCTAAAATTCAGTAATTTGCTTTTAGTGATATGTAAATTTCTTCTGGGGGCCCAAATTTATTATTCCTCCAATTTGGTAGATGGGGGAGAAAAGGTTTTGAAAATATGCTGTGTAAGTGCTATGATATTTTGATACCAATATTAGAATATCATTGTGTATGCTGTGCAGGGGGTAGACTAAAGGTGAGGCAATAGAAGCATCTAGATTACAAAATTAAAGGAGGTCCTGACTCTATGTCATGCAAGTCAGAGTTTGTACTCTGGGCATCTGGTTTACCTCACCCCAGTTGCAGCCCTGATACCACGTCAGGTTTGTAGAACTTTGGATATAATATCAGTACCAGCATGAACTGAATGTTTATTGGGTGTCAGCCACTGTATTTAGTATTTTAAGTACACTTAGTACTCTTAACAACCCTGTAAAGTGGATACTTAGTATCAGTATTACAAATTTTAATTTATGGAGGAGGGACAGGTGGGTAAGAGCTCCCGTGAGAGTGAGGGACTAGTAAAGAATACGTATTTAATACATTTATTGGATGAATAAGCAGGTTAGTATGTTTTGTGTATAGGGAGATAGAAGATTTTCCTTGAAAAAAGTTCTGTTGTCTTAAAGAGTTTTGAATTTCTCACTGTGTTTAGAAAGAGTTACTAAATAACTTAAGTGATATCACACAAGAATTCAAACTCAGGCCGTTCTGTTTTAAATCTAAACACTTATCTCCTGTTTTGTGCTATCCATGTAAAGAAAAGCTTAGTTACTTCTTGCCCAGTCTATAACTGTATGTATTAAGGAATGGTACTTCTCAAAATATGTAAGTGCACTTGACATGATGCAGTTAACTTTAAAAAATTTTTTTAATTTGTTTTAATTAGTTATACCTGACAGTAGAATGCACTTTGAGACATCATATATAATGGAGTATAATCTTTCATTCTTCAGGTTGTACATAATGTAGAATCACACCAGTCATATAGTTATATATGTATATAGGGTAATAATGTTTGATTCATTCTACTACCCTTCCTACCACATATTCCTCCCTTCACTCCCCTTTACCTAAAGTAACTCTATTCTTCCCTAGCTCCGCCCCCTTTCACCATTGTGAATTAGCATTAGAATATTAGAGAAAACATTTGGCTTTTGTTTTCTGGGGATTGGCCCATTTCCTTGGCATGATATTCTCCTCCTCCATCCATTTACCAGCATATGCCATGGTTTCATTCTTTAAGGCTGAGTAGTATTCCACCACATATTTTTTTATCCATATATCTGTTGAAGGGCACCTAGGTTGGTTCCATAGCTTAGCTATTGTGAATTGAGCTGCTGTAAACATTGATGTGACTGTATGACTATCATATGCTGATTTTAAGTACTTTGGGTATAAACCGAGAAGTGACATAGCTGGGTCAAATGGTGGTTCCATTCCGAGTTTTCTGAGGACTCTCCATACTGCTTTCCATATGGTTGCACCAGTTTGCATTCCCACCAGCAATGTATGAGTGTACCTTTTCCCTAACATCCTTGCCAACATTTACTGTTGTTTGTATTCTTGATAATTGCTGTTCTGACTGGTGATGCAGTTAATTTTTAAGGAGCATCAGAGATTTAAGCTGTAGCAAGTTAAAGATCCACAAACTTCTGCAGCTAAGTACCTGAGAGTGATGGTTGAATTAACCACATTCTTGAGTTAGTCTCTAGTCATGAAGTTTGGAGTCTTGGCTATATGTTAATTGAGCCAAGGAACCGGTTCATTTAGAGTAGTTCAGTTTGGCTGACTACTTCACAAATCCCAACACAATAGACTACAGTAGCATTGTAATGTATTTAGTTAAATTTATCTGTCACCGTTGTGGTTAGTTTTTTTTTAGGAAACTTTCTGTTGTCTTTTGTTATGGTTTGGGTATGAGGTGTTGCCCCCCACCCCCACCCCCAAGCCTCTTTGTTAATGCTGGAATGCTCAGAGGTGAATTGATTGTGAGAGCTGAAACTTAATCAGTCCATCCTAGTTTGAAAGGAGTGAGTGGTTACTCTAGGCAGGTGGTGTGACTGTAGGAGGTGGGTTACTAAGGGTGGCATGCCCTGAAGGAATATATATATCTACCCCAAGGCCCTTTCCCTCTCAATTCTGCTTGCCAGCCCCTGAAGTGAGCTGCTTTCTTACACAGCACCCTCTGTCATGACAGGATGCCTTATCTTTGGCCCAGAGCAACAGACTCTGCCCTCTATGGACTGAGACCTCTGAAACCATAATAAACTTTCTCTCCTCTTAGCTGTTCATGTCAGATATTTTGGTTATAATAACACAAAGCTGACTAAAACACTTGTATTTCCGAATTGTGAAAGTTGAACATTACACTAAATTTTAGGATATTACTATTTTTATCATGTGTGGTGAGGATAAGGATAAATTTACTGGTTAAAGACTGAAATCTGGAACTGAGGTATGGAAAAATATAATGGTTCTTCCAGCTTCCAGTAAGGTTCTGTCCCTAACCTTACTAGGAGGGCCACTCACCTTGTTTTTCATAATATTTTGTTCATAATTCTTGAGTAGTGATTGTTCCAGAGCAAATTTCAATTTGTGGTTTAGAGAAGAGATTTTGCTTGAAAAAAGACTCTTAAAAAGGTTTAATATCATGTATCAGTTCTTCTGCCTTTGAAGAATCCTGATAGCCCTGACTGGGGGGATTATGGAGGCCTGATTTCTAGAGAGATCTCACTTGTCATTCTAGATTAGATTGCATATGTATTTTCTCTATTTAATCATAATAGCTAATATTAAATAATTACTATGTGCCATGCACTGTTTTGTCTGTAATAATATATTAAATCTTAACAACAACCTTAAGAGATAGTTGTTATTACCATCTCATGGATGAGAAAATTATACTCACCTTTGTAGTAACAGTGCTCTTAATGTCATTTGATATAATTGAAATCCTCCTATTTCTATTTTCCTTTATGTAATGTTGTGATTTAAGTTTCTTGAGATCTCACTATACTTGTGTTGGCTTTCCATAACTAAAACAAAATATATGAGATAACCAACTTTTGAAAAGAAAAGATTATTTTAGCTCATAGTTTGGAAGCTTCAGTTCATGTTCTGTTTGCCATGTTGCCTTGGGTTCATGGTGACATAGCATATCATGGCAGGAGTGCATGGTAGGGCAAAACTGCCAACCTCACAAGCCAGGGAGAACAGAGTAAAGAGGGGAATTTCTCAAATTGAATGCCCACATTCATTTGAGGGCATGCCCCCAGTGACCTAAGGAGCCCATCTCTTATTTACCACTGCCTCCTAATGTTGCCAACCTGGGGATCAAGTCTTCAAGATCCAAACTGCAGTATTTGATTCCTGGCTTTTAAAGGTTTATGCTTATGTCACAGAACAAAATGTATTCAGTCTGTCTCTAATAAGAGTCCTAAAGTCTTAACTGTTTAGCATTGCTCAGGAGTCCAAATATAGTTTCCTGCAAGACTCAAGACATACTCAGCTAGGAACCCTGTAAAAAAGTCAAAAAAGAAGGTTAAATACTTACAAGATACACTGATGGGTCAGAAACTGGTATATATTCCCATTCCAAAGTGAAATCTAGGATAATAGAAAGGAGAAATCAGTCTAAGATATTAGTGAAATCCAGCAGGATGATCATTAAATCCTTTGACCTTGTTGATTGTAGCCCACAACTCTCTTGGGCTGATTCTTGCTGGCTGCTATACCTTTCCCTAACAAATGTTGCAACTTGATGATACTGCTATCTTCCTGGAATCTCCCATTGTGGCTTCAGCCTCAGCCTGAGTTCCTCTCATTCCCCTGTCAGGGGATGCTTGGAGGAACTCAGACCTCACAATCTATCATTGCCTGACATCCAGGACTTTCCTTTGAAATCCCCATGCAAACTGTGTTGACTCCATAATTTCTGCATTTTGCATGACTGCAAAATCAGTGTCACATGGATGATGCCATGGTTGGCCACTAACTTGACCTATACTTGGACCTGCCTGATGATCCACTTGAACTGTAGCTACAGTGGCCTCTGAATATAGGAAATGAATCCCAGGGAAACATGTACCTAAGTGGTTCTCTTGGGCAGTGTATCCCAGGCTCAAAAGAATCTGCCCTAGAAAGTGTTTACAAATTTATATTTCTAAGTGTTTGAGCCTATGATGAGTGGAATGGTCTTGCAGTTCCTGAGATGTCCTCAATCCTTCACATTGCCCTGGTGCAAAACTTTGTCTTTTTATCTATGTTAGTATCTCCACCTTTTTCCATGTTGTTGTTGTTCTTTTTTTCTTTGGAAGTTTTTAACCTTTTTTTCTCTGCTGCTCATTGTTTCAGATTCTCATGTCAAGTTTGGCTAAAAGCAGCCAGTATTCTTTACTATCTTGAAATTTACTCTGCCAGATAAACTAGTTCATCACCTTTTATTATGGTCTTCCCATAAAGTATCAGAGAATGAACAAAATGTGGCCAAATCTTTTTGCCATGGTATAACAAGGATAACGTCTAGTCCAATTGCCAGTCCTCATTTCCATCTGAAACCTCATTAACCTGGCCTTTACTATTGGTGTTCCTGTCAGCATTGTTTTGAGTGTCCATCTGCATCACCTGTTAAACTCCATTTACAGCATTCTTGGCTTTCTGTAGCCTGCTCCTCCAAACTTTTCCAGACTACTGCAAACCAATTCCAAAGGCTCCTCCACATCCTTCAGTATAGCTATAATTAATAACTTTACTTTGGTACCAATTTTCTGTTACTGTTGTGTAATAGTTGAGATAATCCACTTCTAAAGAAAAGAAAACGCTTATTTCGGCTCATAGTTTTGGAGGTTCTAGCCCTTGATTGGATCTGCGTCTTTAAACCTGTGATGGGGTAGCACGTCATGGCAGGAGTACACGGTGGAATAAAGCTGCTTGCATGATCCAGGAAGCAAAGGGAAAGAGCAAGTGACCAGGGAACTCATGGTCCACTTCAAGAGCATGCCACCAGGGATCTAAGGATCGCCCGTTAGGCTCTACATCTTTTAAGTTTCATCATTTTCCAATACATCACCCTGGGGATCAAGGCTTTTAATTAAATGGTTTTTGGGGAACATTCATAATTCAAACTATAGCACCTCTAGAAAAAAAATATTTTAAGTTTGAAATGACTGTTTATAAGTATGCTCAGATGCAAGTTTATCATAATGTATTGAAACATACTGAAACTAACCATGAGTGATAAAGTAAATAGAGTTAAGTACTGGACACTTTTACAGGTAGGTATTCTTCCATCGTGAGATACTGTGGCTTTAATTAGCTAATGTTTATTTACAAAGACAATTTAAGAAAATGATGTTTTATTTAGAACTTACCTAATAACTTAGTACACACTTGCTTTATCATTCATATTTACAAAGATGTTGAAGTTAATATCTTTCTTATATGTAAAAGAAAAAGCATAGCTAGAGTGCTTGAACCAGTTAGTGGTTATCAGATACCTGAAAAATGTAACTGGGCAAAGGGGAGTGTCTTTCCATGTTTAATGAAATAGGTTAAACTTTCCAGTGAAGTGAGAATCCATTATTGAACACTGTACTTTCTTTGAATTGTAGTTTAAAACAGCCCAGATCCAATGATTGGTAACTTAAAATTTAATACAGAGACTTTATGGCTTGGTTTAGAAATTGCCTTGTCTCATTTTTTAACTACATCTTTTTTTTTAAGTGTGTAGCTTAGTTGTCTTCCATTTATTTCAATCAGAGAGAGGTAAATTACTTGCTTAGAGACAAGGTGGTTCATAAATGATGGGACCAGAATTTGAGCCTGTGTTCTCAAACCTGAATTCTTAGGCTTTTTTTCCCCACATTTTTATGCACAAATTGTCCATTGATATTTTTTAAAAGCCTAGAAAAAATTATTGAACACACACATATACAGACAATAGAGTACCATAGTGCTTTATATTAACTACTAACAAGACATTATTTCTAGATATCCCCAGATGCAAAATTCTATAACCACTGAAATCATAGTAGTGCATATTTTGGGGAGGTTGAATTTCACATAACCTATTGAAAAAGAAAACTGGAGGAAGACTGTGAATTACAGAAAATATGGTTTGTAGAAAAAGATAGTGATGTTAGTATATCCTGAAGACTTCAAGCTTATTTGGGTCTAAGTAGGTAGGATCATCTACTTAAACCCTATTCTTCTGTCTCCATTTTTCCTAGCTTTTCTCTTCCAAATTTTATTTTTTATTTGGAAATGGCTATAACATTCTGGCATGAGAAAGCCCTAAAAGGTATAAAGATAAATAACAGCCTTTCCAGCTATATAAAATAGCTATACTGTGATCTATACAGTCTTGGAAAAAATCCAGTTTCTCTAGGATCTGGTGGGTGATTCTTGAGAAAAAATCAAGGAGGAAGGAACCAACTCTTGAGAAGGACCTCTTTACTAGAATTTGTTAATAGTTTTTATGATGTAATAGTTTAATCTTTTTAACTTCTCAGGAAACTACTTTTGAACCTATAGTAGATACCAATAATGAAATAATAGATTCACTGAATTTTAGAGTACCAAGGCCTTCCAGGTGATATAATTTCACCCCCTTTTTATTTATGATGGAAAAATGAGATCAGTAATTAAATGAAACTTCCACAAAGTCAGAACCATAAACTCCTCTCCAGGTGCTTTGTGAAACTTAATTTTACCTGTATCCCTGAGGCTGGCCTTAATAGCCAGCTTTTCTGACTGTCCAGTGACTTGTTTTTTCTAGAGTAGTGGCTCTCAGCCTGTGTTTTTCTTGAGAATCATCTGGGTTATCCACTAAAAATAGATTCCTGAACCATTCACTCCTTGGAGGTTTTGAGTAAGTAGTCTTGGGGATAGTATTTTTAATAAGCACCAAAGTAATTGTGATGGCTTAAGTCTTCAGACACCTAGGAACTAATGCACTTGTACACTTCTTCCTAGAGAAAGATTTACTTTATGCTAAACGCTGAATTATGTTTTGGATATTGCTTATGTACAAAGCAAGATTAACTTAATGTTGGAAATTCTTGTACTTTGAGAATCTTTAACCATTAAATTTACATCAGTATGTTTCTGGTATCTAAAAGACACCCAGGTAGTCCCAATGAAAAAGAGACATTAGAATATATGACTGTTTTACATGTAGTTTTATTTTCATGTAAGTTTCATTTGCCCCTTCATCAAACATTAATTGTCTGCTGTGCTGCCTGTAATGTCTCTGTGGGAAATAGAAATACACATGAATCTGAACATAAACACATACATTCTGCTAAATGCTAGAATGATTCAACTTTTTAAACTAAATAGGCATGAACATTTTGTTGAAGCTTCAACATTAATCAATCATTCCCTTTTTGCAGGGGAGGGATTATAGGAATAACAGTTTACAGGACCAGGTAAAAAAGCTGAATACTAAATTTAACTTAAAAAAAATAAAGCAGAATCTGCCTACAAATGTTTCATGAATGTATCATGTGAAGAATTTACTTAGGAAGTATTTTTATGTTCAAGAACTGCATACACCAGTACTGAGGACTTTGGCTGTAGCGTTATCTCATACCCCAGATGGAATAAAGGGAGTCGATTTCAGGAAACGCTGATTCTGAGCCTAGAGATACAGTAAATGTAGTTCTGTAAGTGACCATGCCGGTGTTGGCTGGGAAGGACAGAAACCCTAAAGACTTAAGAGTTTGGTAGTGAAGTGACCAAGAATCTATTTTTTTTTTTTTTTTTTTTTGGTATCCTCATTCTAAACAAGTGATTATTGTTTTAAGCCAGAAAGATATTTCGAGCTGATTCATCTTGTGTTAGATGTTAGTTGTATTGTGAATATTTAAGGAAATAAGGGGAAGTATAAAGGAAAAGATTGCTTATATTCTGTTTGCAACCTTCTTATAAAGAGGTTTTCTTTTTTCAAGAAAAAAATTGTTAAGAAATATGCCTTTGGTCTAGGTTATCATCATTTACCGTTTTATGGTTCTGGTTTTTGTTTATTATTTATTTTATTATTAACTACTAATTGTGACTATAGATTAGTCAATATACCCTTTTTAGACTTTGTTCCTACTGTAGGTTTCTACTCAGTATAATCACTTTTAAGGCTTTTCCAGAATCTGGGATTTAGAATCTGCCATCTTTAGTTCTCTATATACTAATTGTGACTATAGATTAGTCAATATACCCTTTTTAGACTTTGTTCCTACTGTAGGTTTCTACTCAATATGATCACTTTTAAGGCCTTTCCAGAATCTGAGATTTAAAATCTGCCATCTTTAGTTCTCTATAGGAGTGCTATCAGCATTCACCCCAGAAACCAATACTCCTTAGAGGGTTGAAACTTTTGTTAATGTGCTGCTCAACTGGGAGGACATGGTAACGCCCATACTGAAACCAAGGAACTTTGTGAAAGGGTCAACATCTTGCTTTTCCCATAACAGGCTCTGTTGACTTGGAATAATTACAGATTGTCCATTGAACCATTTCAAATGAAGAAACGTGAAAGGAGTGACAGAAGCGTATTTTAATTTGAATTAAAAAATGGAGGATAATTCAGGTTTTATAAATCCTTACAAATCATTGATTTTTAATTTCATGTAAATACCAATAAAACTAAGTGGCTCCAGTTTGTGGATGTGTATTCTGAAAAGTTTGGTTGTAAATTGTTTTTTGGAGCATTGTCCACATGAACAGTATTAAAACATGGTGACGTATGATAGAGGCTAGCTACCTGTTGAGCACATAATGGTGCTGAAATATTGTTCTTTTTGGTGACAAATGAGAGCTGATAGTGCTATACAATTAATTTTAAAGACTGTTGAACACTTTTTTTTAATTCAATGCCAGTATTTACAAAAGGTAAAAATTAAATATTTGAGCAGTTTTTTTGTGGTACATAAGTAAAAATGTATTGTTAGGAATTCCATGGTTCTAACCATGGAATCTGATCCTTTGACGTCTGTCACCCTTTATGTTTATAGTGATATGCGTGTGTTCACAAGAGTGAAACACAAAAATGGTTCCATTACATCTGTTCTCTCTGCTACTATTTTATCTCCTTTTTACTGAGGTCTTGGAAACTCAGACTCCTCTCTCACCAGCTCAGTCTCTTTGCTCCTGTAGAGAATTTCCACTCCCATTATGTAAGTAAACTACTCTTTGAAGGTTGCCCCTTCACATCATCAAGAAATGGGTGTTTTTTCTTTAATTGATTTTTTTTTTTCTGTCACTGAGGGAGCTCTTCAGTTTCTGTCATTGGTCCTGTTTCACCATTTCTCTTGCTTTTTCATTGGTACCATACCTTCCTTCTGCTGCTGTTTGTACTCTGAGTTCATTTCATTCTTTTTATTTTCACTAACATTTCAGCTTCCCTTCTTTATTCCCAGTTTATTTATTATGAAGAAGTATTCCCAATTTACTTTTTTTAAAAAACGTTTTTTTAGTTGCAGACAGATACAATACCTTTGTTTATTTATTTTTATGTGGTGCTGAGGATGGAACCCAGTGCCTCACACATGCTAGGCAAGCACTCTGCCAACTGAACTACAACTCCAGCCCTCTCAATTTATTTCTAAGTGAAATAAATTGAGAGGGCTGGAGTTACCGCTATTGTTACTTATTAAGTAATTACATAGGAACGTTAAGACCAAAATTGGTATTTACCTACTTGCTCTTGCTTAGTGTCCTGGTCTTATTCATTTCTTACATTGATGTACTAGGTCTCTTAAATTTTCATTGCCTTCACCTTCTGTTCCTTCATTCTCCCCTTTATGCTGTGACCAAAGCCATCTACTTAAATCAACTATAGGATTAGATAATGGTTTTCTCTTGCCCTGTAGAATAAAATATAAGAATTGGCTGGTTGGCTTTCTTTCTTTATTTCCTTTTTGGTACTGGGGATTTAACCCAGGGGAGCTTTAACCACTGAAAGACAAGGTCTCCCTGAGTTGCATAGGTCCTTGCTGAGTTGCTGAGGTTGGCTTTGAACTTGTGATCAGTCTGCCAAAGCCTCCTGAGTAGCTGGGATTACAGGCCTGTGCCAACATGCCAGAGTTGGCTTTTTGTTGTTTTATAAAGCTAGGGAACAAATTTCATCTCCAAAATATGAAAATTTTATACATGTTTACAGCTATTAGAAAAGAACTAAATGGTGTCAGTAGGTGCTAAGTTCCTCTTCATTAGTAGGAACATGATAAAACACTAAGCTCTCAAATTTAACAGGTTGTTGGAGCTTTTTGAAACAGCACTCTAGGCATTTGATTGCATCTTTCAGACTGCTTAAGTCTTAGAACTGCCCAACACAGATAAATTTTTAATGACCAAGAACTATGTTCTGGAATGTGCTAAACATATATTTGTTAAGTAAATGAGTAATACCTGGGTACTTTGAGTACATTTGAGTGGAGAGAATGTTCTTTATTTTTACTTCAAACTTGGTTTGTTAAGTGCCCTGCCACTTAACTATATCCCCAGCCTCAGAATTGGTTTTGTGATGTGAGAATATTAGATCTAAATTCACAGTGCTGGTTTCAAATCTTGGGATTCTGCCTGAGTGACCTTGGAGCAAGTTATTTGTCATCTCTCAGTGTACTTTTGCATCTGTAAAATTAAAATGATAGTTATTGTGAAGTAATCCTGAGGATTAAATGCATGGCAAAAATGTTTTAGAATGCCAAGCGCTTTACAAATAGTAGAAATTTTTCAAAATAAATGATTTCTTGTTTATTCTTATTTAATGTCGGTATATTACTACTATTACTCTTTCACCTTATAATTAGGATCATTTTTTAGTTTAGCAGAAGAAATAAATAATCGTTTTCTTTTAAGAAGTAATAACCTTCCCAGCTCTTCAAAGCAAAATTTCTTTTATTGTTGAATTCATTATTTTAATTTCAAACTACAAGCATTTCTGGGTTTTTCTTCTTTCAGTTTTGTTTCAGATTTGGGCAGAGATTCCTAGAGTTGTTCTAATTACCAAAAAGTACCACTGGCAAAACTAAGTGACATATATTTTTCTAAGTGGATCACATTTGCAAAAATTCCCAGTTTTAAGATTTTTCTTAAATCTGGTGTTTACTACATTTTTGCGGTAATTTTAAGGTGATTAAGTCAACTAACCATTGGCAAAAAAAGTTTAATGATGATATTCAACAACTTAATTCTTTATTAATTTTTAATTATTTCACTTGTCTCTACATATGATCACATATTTTATATTTTGCATTTTTAATTTTATATTACCTATAAATGCTGTAACTGTGCATGTTGCTGATATCTTTTCTCAGACTGTGTATGATGCAATTATATATGTCATTTTTATCATGGTTCTTCATGGAGCAATCACTGTGTTCCAGTGAAGCCAGTTTTTGAATCACTGTTTTGTAAACTAGTACCTTGCTAGGGATGTTAGATTTAGGAAAAGGAAGTTCTTGAGTCTGCCAAGAAAAAAAAGAGATGTCGTGCTGACCATGGCTTTCACAAGTAACAGATCAGCTTTTTATAAGATGGGATACAGATGCATGCCTGTAATCCCAGCGGCTTGGGAGGTTGAGGCAGGAGGATTGAAAGTTTGAAGCAGCCTTAGTAACTTAACAAGACCCTGTCTCAAAAATAAAAAGGGCTCGGAATGTGTCTCAGTTGTTAAACACCCCTGGGTTAAATCCCCAGTACCAAAAGTGGGTGGGAGGTGAGCTCTATAATTTGGAGAAGAAAATTATTAGTATTTGTTGTTTCCCTTCAGAATGAATTTGTGTTGCTCCTTTTCTCTTTTACCAGGTCTGTGTATGTTTTGTGCCCAGCTGTTTTATAACACACAAAAAGAGAAGAAATTTGCAGTGAATGAAGATTCCTCTGCATTTTAGCATTGCTTTTTCTACTGTAGTTGGTTTTTGAATGAGGATGACAATGGAAGAGATGAAGAATGAAGCTGAGACCACTTCTATGGTTTCTATGCCCCTCTACGCAGTTATGTATCCTGTGTTCAATGAGGTAAGTAGGTAAACATTTTCTGGTGATCACTGCTTTCATACATTCGTGTTTGTTCTTTCATATAACAAATACTTCTGTAGATGAACTCCATCTATGTGTTAGGCATGTGTCGGCCCATAAAGTAGTAAAAACAAAACCACACGGATATGCCACCTCCCTCTAGATCTTGTGCTGTAGTGGGAGAGCATAAAGAACACAATTATGTAAATAAAGAATCATAATAAGTGAAATGAAGTAAGAAAAAAATGTATTAAGGAAAAATGGTATGTGGGACCTATTTTAGGGACAGGGCTCACTGAAAAAGACACATGCTAGGGTCTGAAAGAGATAAATAAGAATTACAGTTGAATATAAGTACATTTTAGGTACAGGGACAAGAGATCCTGATAAGTCATCGATGATAAAGTACTTATTCAAAATTGATATTTGGAAGATCCCACTGCATTTGTATCTGGAAAATACATGCTTGTTTTTTACTGGAGGAATTTTCTTGGATTTAATATCAATACATTTTTGGTTTTCTTTTAAATTAATAGAACAATATACATAAGAGAATTTTAGAGCTGAAAGTTTTAAAAAATATTATTGAATTAATCCTGTTCTGGTGAACTGAAACCCTGAAATATAAAATTATTTTCCTAAAATTACCTTGGACTAAAATCAAATCTAGGTGATCTGACTCTAAACTCAGTGGCTCAGCTTTTTTTTTTAATACTTTTTTGGTATTAGTCAAATTATCTTTCATAAACCTAAATTAGCCTTGTTGCTAGCTCAGCTGGAAATTTTCACCATTTCCATGATTTTTCATCTGTTTTCTTTGATACTGGGGAATGAATGTAGGCTCTCATACATGCACTTTCCCATGGATCTGTAGCCCTGGCTGTGTAAAGTATTTTTATTAGAGTAAAATTCTGGGTTTTAAATCTATATTTTCCCAGATTACTGGGTTAGAGTGTAGTTGATATATTTTATGATCTGAAGTCTTGGGGAGGCAATGGAGGGTAATACATAAATACTTTGAATAAGAAAACTCCAGGTTTAATTGCAAAATCAGATGTACATATTGGAATTCCAAACATTATTTACCAAATAGTATCAGGTTCTGTGACTATAAAAGAAGATTCAAAATGAGGACTATGAAAAGTTTTTATCTCCCTGTTATAGAAAAGATTCTGGAGGCAAGTGGTCCAAGTCTTGTATTATCATGACTCATTGTGATTAGAAACTCAAGTTCTGGTCTTTTGCTTCACCATCTATTAGCAAGATCTCAGCATGCAGGACAGCTAGCTGCCCAAGCTCCATCCATTATGTCCAGAGTTGTCTGGAAGGGGCACAAGTGTCATCATGTGACATTCTGCTTCCAGCTGAGTCTCCTTCCTTTAAGTAGCCCTTTTGAAAGTTCTGCTCAAGACTTCCATGTACATCACATTTGTAAGAACTTGATATCGTGACCAAACTTAGCTGTACAAGAGCTTATCCCTGTTAAAGCACTACCGTGATAGCATCAGAGGCACTCTGTCCATAAATGGCAGCTATTACCAACACAACAAAAATTCTGCTGTTTTGATGTTGTGATACTTTATTCATTCATTGTAAGTAGTAATTTTTAGAAACAAGTGCTGTTTGGGAAATACTCCATGCCAGCCATTTATTTTCTGAGTATTCTGCTGGAATCTGGAGGTATGAAAAAGAACACAACATAACCTGTTCTCTAGAATCTACTAAGGAACAGAGATATTTAAGCAAATAAATTGCTTCATTATCCTTGTATCAGGAATGAGGTGTGGAGACAGTGACTGAAAGCTAATAAGTAACCTTGTGTTGATAACAATTATAATTTGAACTTCTTGGATAATCTGAGAACCATTGTCACAATCCTTTCCAGAGGTTTGTATCCCATTTTTTCATGTCTGTTTATCTAACTTGATAGGATTGTTGTATTTATCTATTTAAGTCTCTCCTTGAGGAGAGAAAAATTTATATCATAGAGCTTTAGTTTAATAATCTAGTTAAGGGAGAGAAATGGAAAAAAGCTTTTGTTCTAGCTATGTGGTCTTTTTTTCTACACATGGAAAATGGCTATTTGAATCCTGACTTAAAAAGTCAAGTTATATAGAATGTAGGGCTCTGATAAAATGAACCATTGGGATTAATATTGATTAAGTTTTTCTTATTGATTTATAAAAGAAATTAATTTGAAAGAAGTGACTATGAATGAACTGGTAAAATCTCTTCCATAAATAAAGGTAGTGATTTTTCTCCAGATGAGATTGGCTAACATGTGGGTTTACTGGGCATAGAATACATTGCCAAATTACTCATAGTTGGTCCATGAACAAATTGTTGCAAGTAAAGTTTGAAAATGAAATGGTCAAATGTGGCAGACTGAGAGGTACGCAGCAGATTGTCATAGTCTAATTCACAAATTGAATATGCTTATCTAACATAATAGTACCAAGTTTCTAAAAAAGTTATTTCTGTAATGTATTAAAAAGCATGTTTAAAACTCTGAGGGGTTTTAGGAATAGTGAAGGTAGTTTCTAGCTTTTCTCTTTGACAGAGTTGAAATCTTGGGCTTTTATCAGAATGGAATAAAATAATTATTGTGCCTTCAGATGTGAAGTGTTTGGTTAAAAAGTATTTTAGCCAGCCAGGCACAGTGGTGTACACCTGTAATTGCAAAGCTCTGGAGGCTAAGACAAGAAGATCTTGATCAGCAAAAGTGAGGCACTAAGCAACGCAGTGAGACCTTGCTCTAAATGAAATACAAAATAGGGCTGGGTATGTGACTCAGTGGTTGAGTGCCCCTGAGTTCAATCCTTAGTACCAGGAAAAAAAAAAAAAAAAAGCATATTTAAGCCAATACTAGCATTATTCTCTGGCATTCCAGTGTGTTAATGTAATATCAAAATAAGATACCTAATGAATTAAACATTAATATTTAACGGTAGTTCAACCATAAATTCTTCTATAAGTCTGCTAATGGGGAAATTATAGTTTAGCATGGCTCTGTTTTTCTGTACTATGCAGTTTTAAAGATAAAAATGGTTTCAAATTAGCCTTCCGGAAAATAGTACCACAGTAAGCATAAATATTTTACTCAGATAAATGGTGCACTAAATCTTATCCACAGTGTATTACGAGTGAAAAAGCTTATTCATTCTCACCTTAACATTTTGATACATAATAGCTACAGTGGTAGTCAAGAAAATCATCTTTTAAAAGATTATATACTGGGATATACTAACATCTGGGGGAAATTTTAGTACTATTACTCTGCTTACAAGTCAAAGTTATTGATGGTATTCTGAGAACTTGAATCTTAGAAGTTAATGAAGTTATTCTAAGACAACAGAAAAGGATTGCACTTGTTTGATTAGCTGCTGTCACGTGTATTGCATGTGTTCTAAATGTACAGTGAATTAGGTCTCCTTATAGCATAAAGGTTTGATAATGATTGGTTTCCTAATGTTGGTTTCCAAAAATCTCATGCCAAGTCTTTAGATCAGGTTCTCATGTAACTGTTTCATTCCGTACCACTTCTTTGTGTATGGAGGAGGAAAGAAATGCCACTCACTTCTTCATTCCAGGAAACAATAAATTATGTGTCTCCTTTTCCTATGACCTTTTATAATTATTATTCTGAAAAGAAATGCAATATCTGAAGCAATACATGTCACATTTAAGAAAATATGAATGTTAGATTACCAAAGGTTTAATGTTTATTAATAAAACACAAAAATATACTTATAAAATAAATATCATTCCATTCAGAAGCCTCTGAATCAGCTATTTCTGCCAACTTTTGGCAGATATGGAACTCCTAATTTTTTCTAGTAAGCAGATGAATCCTGAATCCTGGGAATGCTTCTGCAACTTGACCTATCTACTTTTTATTTCCCCCTCCCCCCGACTTTTTTTTTTAAATACTGCTCTGCCACATAAATAGTAGTACACTTAGTTGACATAACTCTTGTAATAAAAGTGCTGATGTTGTATAATATAACATACTTAGAATACTACCAGGCATACAGTAAGTATTAGGATTCTTTCACATTTGTTTTCTGACAATATTATGTTCAGGCACAATTTTGTATACTTGCCAATTAAAATTTTAATGGAATTATTTTTGTACTCATTTGATGACTCTGCTTTTTTACTAGATAGTTTGGCAACCCCAGTAACTGATTCTTGTAGAAACATATGGAGAATTTAATATGAGTAAAATAGCTGATTGCATATTTGTGGCATTTTTGTTTCTGTTCTTCTGGCATCCTTATTTTTTGACCTGTCTCACTTCATTCTAATTTGAATCATAAGAGGTGTACCTGGAGTTTTTAACCTTATGAGTTGGCCCAGTTTAAATTCTTTTTAAGAAATAGGATCAATAATTTTGGGGGCAGGCGTGTAGGGGAAGGAGTGTCAACATGGGAAAATCAAATCTTGCCTGATTTTGAGGAAGCAAGTAGATTTGTAGGCAGTTCAGAACCAATTAACCTAATTATTTTGACCTTTAAAAAAAAAATAGCTTGCATAAGATTTTATGCAAGGCTTTTGAACACTTGAGCACCAAAGGGCTAATTGGATTTTTTTTTTTTAATTATGGCTTTAGGAAACTAGCTTGATTTTGGAAAAGTGTAGAAGTGAATTGATATTTCTAGAAGGAGCAGTGTAATAAATGAGCTTTCTGTAGAATCAAAATTATAGGTAAGCTTTTAAAATATTTTTGTAAATGCACCAAAGAGTGTAAATTTGACAAGTTTGCAGTTGATACTAAGTGCTCTCAAAAGCTGTCAAGACTAAGCTTTAGAAGGTTGAGTAGGCAGAATGTAGGATTGAGATAAGACCTGATGTTGAGCTCTCAAACTTGTCCATTTCTTCCAAATGTGCTTCAGCAGTCACTTTTTCTTCTCTTTTAGGTGAAATGGAGTATTATGTATCCTTTTTTTCTCATTCTTTTATATGGAAGTTCTGTATGACTGAGGCCCAAGGAGTGCCTTTCTTTGTTCAGATATCCATTAATGCAAGATGCAGTTGTAATGTTCCTCCTCCATTGGACCAAAAATATGTGCCAACATTCTTCAAATAAGTTAGGATTCTGTAAATAAACTTGGGTTCTGTAAATATTCAAAGATGATTATTCCAACAGCTTACAAAATGTTGGACTCAGTGGAAATATTGAAAAAATGGAAATTTTTTGCTGTTCTAGACTTCAATAAAAATCTTCACATCCTCATATGTTACCTGAAGAAATCCCTAAGTGGGAGATCTTCTAAAAAAGATGATTTTAAGAGGCCAGGCCACTTTAATCAGTTCAAATGCCATCTTTATAAAGACTTTCCTTTCAACTTCAGCTGATAATCCCACAGCTTTTTATGTAACTACTTACCTAAATTGCTCTCTGGAGGTAAAGGACAGTGGCATGTTTCTTGCTATTTCATTAACTTCTTGTACATGATTGAAATTGAAGTGTGTGTTAGTTCTTATAGAACAGAGTTACAGAGTTGATGATAGGATAAACTTCATTCTGGAAAGTGAGTAAGAGGAGTCAGGTAGCAATAGTGACTTGTGCAAATTTTGTAGCTAGACAGATCTCATATGAATATCATCTCTATTAGATGTTTAACATTTAAAAATTAATACAAACTGAATTTTTGTCTCTAGAAGATGGATAAATATGCTAATATCTGTAACTTAATTTATTGTGAAAATATAGATACTCTATAGGAAGATACACTAGAAAAATCCAAAATAGGTATTTAATAAATAGTAACTCTTATTAGAATATTATCAAAACTTACTACCATCAAGAGAGGCACTAGTAAGATGAAATGAAATATTTTGGTTAAATCATATCACAAGTGGGTTAAAAGAAAAGCACTTTTTAATAAAGGAGTTAACATATTTTGGTACCTAAGTTTTATGGGCTGAAATTATAGATTTAAGAACAGTTTAGATAAATTTATGGATTAATATTACTTCAGTTCAAATGATAGGTGTGTGCCTGGTACTGCCCTTGGACATGGAGTCAAAAAGCCTGTTGAATTTATTGCAAAGCATGTAGGTGTATAGTATACCCCAGAATGACTCCCAGGAGAGTTCTGCTGAGGTATTTCACAGCTCAGACTATTGATCTAGTAAAATGTGTCTGACTTTCCTGTGACTTCCCTTTTTTTGTAAGATAAATATGTAAACTAGAAATCTGGAGATGTTGATTTCTATTTTGGATAATTTTACTAGGTCTTCTCTAGCTTTTCTGGACCTTTTACTTCCTTGATCCTTTCATATACCAGTTAGGGCAATAGAGAATGAGTTAATGTTGCTTATACTTGAAGGCACATGTCTGACTCAGACCTTTGACTTGCTGAAAGAGGTCACTGTGGTGTAAACCCAAATAAGGAAATGGGTTTTTAATCAGGAGGGAAACATTCATCCTGTCTGCCACCCCTATCTTCCCTTGCACAACAACTTATAGTCTGCTCAACTGTATTGTTATTTTAATTACTTAAGTAATATTCATTATAATTACCTGAATTGTATGGAAGTAGAAAAGCTATTTCATTTTTGGAAACATACTTTGCTAATTATATAAACTACTTTTGTAATAAATTCTTTTTCTATATTTGCTTACTAGGTCCCTACTATCTTCCCTTTTACATACTTATTACAATATTAGATTTTATAAGCTTTGTAGAAGCCAAATTAGTACTAAGCTAAATGGCTCTTTTTATTTATTTATTTATTTTTTTGAGAAACAAATTACTTATTTTGGGAGATTTTGCTTAACACTTAAGGTAAATAATTTGTAGGCAGATTGGATTCATGGCATTCTGTTTTATTTAGAAAATAAATTGATATAAAGTACTTGATCCCCTACATGTGGATATAGACAGATGTGATTTGTTTATTTTGATATGTCATTTATAAAAGAAAACATACTTTCATTGACCTATGGGATTGGAAGAATTATTTATAACATAATATGACATATTCTTGAAGATTTTGTAGAAATATTCACCTGCATTAAAATCTATAAAGGTTAAATTGTTTTCTATCATTTAATATTGTCCCAAATAAAAAATATATGCATTTGGGTTATATTAATTAACCCAATCTTAGGGACTAACAAATTCTGAATTTAACTGAAGTTAGTTTTTTTAAGCTTGGCAATTAACTCTTCAACAGAAAAGTATTTTTATGAAATTCTGTGCCTTCTTTGGTTCACTAGAAAATGAAGTAATATCAATATTATACTATTATTTAATAATTATCAACTTATTTAATATATAATGTGATGTATATAATAAAGACATTTATCTTTTATAATTAATAAAACTATACATTTGACATAAAATTAATGCTGTTTGAATTGAACTTTATTAGTTCATTATATAAATAGTTGTGTGTGTATATATGTATATATATATAAATAAATAAAATACTGGGGCTCATTTTGACATAATTACACAATCCTAGAATATAATTTGCTCCAATTCAGTTCCCTTTACTTCCCCTTTCCCTGCCTGCCTCCCTCCCCATTCCCTTTCCTCTACCCTAGTCATCTTTATTTATAGTTTATAGTTTTTCTTTTTAAATTAGTACATTATGGAAATATATAAAGGTGAAATTCACTGTGGTATGTTCACATGTGTTCACATGAAAGTTTAATCACTATTTTAGATGATCATTTCTTAATACTGGTACAGTAGAATATAGGTGGTAAGACTCTCTGAAATCCATACCATTCGGTCTTCTGAGTATCAAATAGATCTTTCCTCATCACAACTTGCTAATCAATAAAATGAGAATATCCATTTAATCTCTGGTTGAGGGGTTGAAAAATAACTAAAAAGAAATAAGGTGGTAAAAAGAATGTTTTCCGTTTATTGGTCATTTTATATTCATCACACATAGACACATTGGAATATATTTGCCTAGCAAGACTACAGCTGTGGCAATGCAGCATTAAGAGTTCACCCTTAAGCCTCCATGTTTTCTGTAATTCAAGTAAATTTGTTTATTTTTTTCTATAAGGACTGACTGTTATTGTTACTTTGCTTTTGTACTTAAAAAGAAATAACTAAAAACATAATTATTCAAAGGTTTTTGATGAAAATTTTAGATAACCTATTTGAAGGATTAAAATGATTTATAATCATTAACAGGTACTTTTGTTAATTGAACAGTGGATATAGTGATATGATTATAAGGGAATGGAATATCAGAAATGTGCTTTTCCCAAGAAATTGATACTAATAATGATTTAAAATTTTTATTGCAGCTAGAAAGAGTAAATTTGTCTGCAGCTCAGACACTGAGAGCTGCTTTCATTAAGGTAAGATACAAATAATTCACGATTAAAATATATGTAAAATATGTGTAAGTCTAAATACTGTTTGATAGTTGTCAGTTTATTTGCTTTTAGAGAAAAACTTTTTAGGCATCCACGGGGTGGACTAGAGCAGATGCTGTAAGATATATATTTTACTTTATCACCTACCCCCATACCCTCTGGGCTCTTTATAGGTTGTCCTGTCTCTCAGGTTGAGAATCACTGAGCCATAAGAGTGTACATTTTTCCTTTTAGTATATTTGTCTCACATACTGGCTTCTTTATTAAAGATTGGATACCCTTGGAGTTCAAGATTGAATTCTGAGGAGAAACTTGCAAGTGCAGGTAGATCATCTACTTGTTTGTCAATCAGAGACATTCTGTAAATTTAAGTTTTTAAACTGAGAAGCAGTTTGCTTAAATAGGACTTTAGCAAGAAGACACATAACTATTATTGCCAAACTATGTGCCCAGGCATCCTGGGGCCTCACAGCAAATTCAGAAAGGTGCCGTGAAATATTTTTTTGAAAGCAAAATGTGATATTCAACATCTTTTTGATACTGCCTGAACTATATCTTAAAGTAGTTGTCAATTTCAACATATTATTACATTGGTTTGTGTTCCTTTAAATGGTATATCTTTGTGAAGGTGGACTGTTGGTCTCTGCTCAGATAAAAAGTAAGCACCACAAAATAATCTATGCAATAGAGGAAATGGAGGTTGCAGGTTCAATCTGAATCTAGTTTCTGAGAAATTGCTTAGTGCCTGATACATGCAACATCTTATATTAATAAGTATTCAGGAATGAAGTAAATACTTTTTTTCATTGTGTATCTATTATTTACTAAGGTTACTAAGTGCTTAGGACATAGTATTTATTATGTTATTTGAACCTAACTACTTAATAAACAGCATAATCAGATATGTCTTTTGACATTAATGGCGTTGTAAACTCAGAAAGTTAAAGACCTCTGTAAGACTTATAATACTCCAGATTTGCCATTGAGTGGGGGAAGGCAAATCAATTTAGTCTTTAAAACTTTTGTGTTCAGACATACTGCACTTAATTCTTTTATTCCTTAATATAATTTTTCTGCTGACATTTCCTGAAGCACATTGAGAAGTTCCCCTGCCTTACCACACAAGTTAATTATTATGGAGGTAGATTTAATAATGTTTTGAGAGGGAAGGTAAAGCACTGCTACCAAATACTGCATTAAATATAATTTTTTCACACTTCACCTAGTTAATCCTATAATAATATATCTTAAGCCATATTTGGATAACTTTTCTTTTAAAGGCAACTTTTTGTTTGTTTGTTTCTATCTTAAATATATCCATGGCAGAAAAACCAACATAAGCTATAAAAGAAATGAAATTCATTTGTACACACTTTATTGTTATTAATCTATCAAAGTGAATAGTGTTCAACAGCAGTTGAAATGATAGTAGGATTGAGATAAATGTATATATTCTCTTTTCCCATTTCATTCCACGACCTTTCAGTTTTTGATATTTGAGATCTAATAAGAAACAAGATGTTATAATGGAAAGAGCAATAGGAACAGAAGAAAGCTGTAACTGCAGTGATATCAGAGTGGAATTGAAGAGGCAGAGGTTAAGTGTACTTGACACATAAGGAAGCAAAAAGATTGCCATCTGATTAGGATCATAAATTGTATTTCTATTTGCTTTCAATATTAGGGTAAAACAATCATCAACAATAAAGATTTAAATTGGCAGGCATCCTAAAGGAAACAAACTTTGAATATGATTTTAAAAAAATTAAATAAATGTGCCCAGATTACTAGGAAAAACAAAAATTTGAAAATTCGCCCCATTAAACTCAGAACTCTCTATATTCAGTCTTCATATGGCTAGAAGATATTAATTCTTAGGGAGTCTAGGTAATAGAACCAATGCAAATTCACTAGTGCAATAAACACAAAAGATAGTAGATGTTGTTCTGAAAGCTAGTGAATATTTATGCCACAGAAATTAAACAGGATATTAAAATTATTATGGAAAATTATATAGCTTCAAAAAAACTATAGAAGAAATTCTAGTTTTTGTTTTATTTTTGGTTTTCCTGACATTTTTTAAAATGTAAATGCAAAGGATTTGCCCAATACCAGTGAAATGAGTTACTGTTTGATCCTCAAGTTGCAATGTTAAACTAAAAATCCTCAATGTATTTTAAAAGAGTAATTTTATGGATTACCAAAATATATATGATTGCTGTTTATTTGTTATTAGTTTTATTGTGAGAGAATATAATGGATAATTAAATATTAACTAGTTTATGTTCAAATGGAAACTGGGAACTTTGGATATAGTAGAAGTTACTAATATACAAGCTCTAATAAAGCATACTTGCTTCACAAAGACTTCTGGTTTTATAAGTAATCTGTCTACGACATTCACAACAAATTCTCATCAGTGAACTTTAAAATGCTGTTTCCATGTCTCTGTTTCAAAACTGGCATTTTTTTCTTATAGGCTGAAAAAGAAAATCCAGGTCTCACACAAGACATCATTATGAAAATTTTAGAGAAAAAAAGTGTAGAAGTTAATTTCACGGAGTCCCTTCTTCGAATGGCAGCTGATGATGTAGAAGGTATCAGAAAGAAGAGCCTTGTTCAGTTTTATAGTTGTTGAAAGTACTTCTCCAGATCATTGTCACTTGACAAAAGGTTCTTCCTTCCCTCCTCTCCCTTTACTCTTCTTATTGTAATGATAGTAGAAGCAATCTATATAAAATAGAAAAGCAGCTCTTCTTTTTTTTATCTAACATTTGTAAAATTTAATGGTATGAATCAGTATTTGCTGATAATGCATGCTTTAATTTTTTCCCCATTAGTAACATATATAGCAAGTTCCAGTTTCACTATAAGCTCTCTGGGATGGTTACTTTATTTTCTATTGAGTTTGAAAGTGATGAGCATTTTGTTTGTCATTTTAAACTTTTAGTACGGCATTTCTTTTTTCAAGCAAATATTTGGGACTTCTTTTCTCTTTCTTTTTTTTTTTTTTTTTTGTAGTTTTGTTTTTTGCTTTTAAAAAATGATTAGAGGGCTGGGGTTGTGGCTCAGCGGTAAGTGCTCACCTAGCACATGCGTGGCCCTGGGTTCAATCCTCAGCACCACATAAAAATAAATAAATAAATAAAGGTGCTGTGTCCAACTACAACTAAAAAGTAAATATTAAAAAAAAATAACAATTAGAAATGGGTTTTATTTAATATTAGTAGCCATTTTCTCAGTAATTTAGAAAATAAAAAGGTATAATTTTACATGTTTATTAAGAGAAAACAAATAGGAGATGTTTTAACTGATTCTGTGATTTATAGTAAAACTTTCATCATTGTTTAGACAAGCATTTGCAGCTTATATTAGATTGAATTGATAGAGTTGCATTGCTTCTAGATCCACATTGAACCTGGTGATAGGCTTATTTCCCCTATGCCAAAGACTGGTTGAACCTCTTTTCAAAATTGCTATTCTGTGACCCCAGCCCTTGTGTTGGATTTGTGGTATTGTGTTGTTCAGTGAGATTTCAAGAATATGTTGAAAATTTTAGTAGGTTTTGGGGATTTGACATAATGAACTGTAATTATTTTTAGTATGGGTGTTTAAAATTATTAAACTCAACTTTCCCATTAATTTTGTTTTGTTTTGTTTTGTTTTGTTTTTCTGAACACTTTAAGGTATTTCTGTTTACCCTAACTTGGGAATGCTTAATTTTTCATCCTCTAATTTTTTTACAAAGTAGAAACCCAACTGTTATTTCTGGACTAAATTAAACTCTAATGAATCTTCTTTGCAACCTTGTCTTTTCTAACTATCTGACCTTTCTCTTCCCCCACTCCCTTTGACCATAATTGGAAATTCTTTGACCTGAATTTGTCAGGGAATTAGTTACATGATGTCTTTTATTTTGTGCTTGTCCTATCAGAGTATATGATTGAACGACCAGAGCCAGAATTCCAGGACCTAAATGAAAAGGCACGAGCACTTAAACAGATTCTCAGTAAAATCCCAGATGAGATCAATGACAGAGTGAGGTTTCTGCAGACAATCAAGTAAGTGATTTTTTGTTTTGGTTCTTCCCTTAATAGCATTTCAAAGGAACTGTATATTCTAGATTTTTTTTAATTTTAACATGATATTAAGTTGAAATATTAATTTTAAATGAAATTTGAAAATTGTAAATGTTGCGTTTTTGTTTATTTCAAAACTGGCCTAAGAGTTTAATATTTTCAGAAGGTTTAATTTAAAAACAACAGTGACTAAAATGTGCACAACAGTGTAATTTGAACTGTATAACTAGTGGAAAAGTATAAATGTCAGATTAAAATGAATAGAGAAATTAGATAAATTGAAAGAATAGTAATAAGATACCAATTTTGTTAATGATTTTTATTGTTTTGTGGCATGTCATGAACACAAATAGAATCATATTGACCAAAGTATGAACCTCCAAATTCTTGCTGGTAGTATACAAGTTAAGTAAAATAGAATCTACCAAGAGACTATAGTGCAGGCTGGCTGCAGAACAGCAGCAAGAAGGGTAATTATAACACAAATGTGCTCAGACCTGGGCACTTTTTTTTTTTTAATAATTGTATCTTTAGTGATAAGCCGTGCTACATATCTATGAAGGTTTGACATTTAAATAATATTTTCATCAGATTTTGCTTCAGGTCATTGAAATAGGGGTTATAGGATCAATGCCATCTTAATAACGGTAAATACCTATATAGAAACCATTTTGTTTCAAGCCCTATTTTAAACACTTTACCTAAGTTAACTTATTGCAATTTCTGTAAAAGAAGGGGAAATTGAAGCACAGGAATTAGGTATTATTCCCAAGGTCTTATACCAAGGTCTTCTCTGCTGCTTTCTAATCACGATGTTGATCTAATCTGGCAGTTGTCAAAGGTTTTTATTATTTGAAAGAAGTATAATAAAGAATGTTTTATGTAGAATGCCAGTATGTAAGAGAGATAACAGTATTTTGATAGAAATAATAGGCCTAGAACTCTCATCCTTTTTTCTTTGACATCCCCTTTTTCCAGCGGGGAACCCCTGGGGCAGATCTGGTAAAGCTTTTGACACTAGGGAGATACAATTTGAAAACCACATTAATAATAGCTACATTTTAGTCTTGAGGAAGTTGAACTCAGGAACTGAAGAGTGTTCTCCATAGAACACTCTTTGTCCCATTTATTATTAATAGATGTTTTATTGGGACTTTGTCTCATTTATGGGGAAATAGTAATAGTTCTATCTTCTAGAGTATAGTTGCATAACTGAATTAAGAGTAATGGCAATGTAAATTTATTTCCTAATCATTTTAGGAAGAATAGTTTGCCCTGGTATGTTTTTGGATATGTATGTTATTTCTAAGTGTTAAACTCAGCCATGTATGAATAGCATAGATTGCTAAGATCTAATTATTTGTATCAATGTGATATATTCTGGTACATTTTGATACATGTCATTTCCACTGTTAATTGTTGGACTAATAGTGGATAAAATCCCACCAGAATAAAAAATGTTGCATCATTCAAGCACAACACATTGTGCAGTTACTATTTTATCTTTAAAATATTTTATTTTCATATTCAAGGTATTTATCCTACTCAACCATTTATCTTAGCAACATTTTTCATTAAGCATGTGTCAGAGAACTGCTATACTATGTATTAAAGGTGATGCTATAGGTTGTATTCAAATAGTAAAATGATTCCTGACAACTAGTAACTGTGCTTTTTTTTTTTTAATGTATTAACAGACTTAGATTTAAGTCTCCATTCCTCCAACTCGTGGTTCTGTGCTCTTATAAGTTGCTTATCTTCTGTCATTTTTATTTCCACCTCTTAAAATGAGGGTGGTATTTGTGAGAATTGAAAGAAATTGTGTACATAAAGTCTTATGTAGTATATACTCTAGTATCTAATCACAGCATGTGCTAGCATTGTGAAAAAAAGGATAGTTTTATTTTACCCCCAGTTCTGTATCTGAAACTCAGTGGTAGAGTGCTTGCCTAGCATGTGGATCAAACTGAGTGATATCCAGCACCACACACAAAACAAAACAAAAAAAAATTCCCAAAGTTGATGAGAAAAAAAAATGATCTGGTAAATATTTTCAAACTTCTTTTGATTAATCAATGCCTCTGTTTGACTACATTTGAACTTATGCAGATATTTTATAGAATTAATTTGTAGATTTGTTTTGGGGTACCAGAAATTGAATTCAGGGGCACTTAACCACTGAGCCACATCCCCAGACTCCCCCCTCCCCCCATTGAAACAGGGTCTCTTTAAGTTGCTGAGGCTAGCTTTAAACTTGTCATCATCCTCCTTCCTCACCCTCCTAAGCCTCTGGGATTACTGACATTCATCACTGTACACAGCTGTAGATTTCAAGTCTGATGCATTCAGATTAATAGTTTACTAGTTGAAACTTGATTTACTAGATCAAAAAAACATGCATTTTGGGCTGGGGATGTGGCTCAAGCGGTAGCGCACTCGCCTGGCATGCGTGCGGCCCAGGTTCGATCCTCAGCACCACATACAAACAAAGATGTTGTGTCTGCCGAAAACTAAAAAATAAATATTAAAAACTCTCTCTCTCTCTCTCTCTCTCTCTGTCTTTAAAAGAAAAAAAAAAGCATGCATTCATTTGTTTACTCTTTGTGGTCTATGTGTGTATATTCCAGTCAGTTTCACAATGGCTTCAGAGTAGTTTTTTTAGAGTTGTCTAGTACTGGGGTTTCTTCCTTCAGGGTGTTGGTATAAGTATATATCATTTGGATTGGGGTGGCATGATTTACTTTTCCATGTTTTTTTTGGGGGGGGGGGTGCTAGCAATTGAACCCAGGGGCACTTAACCACTAAGCTACATCCTCAGCCTCTTTTTGTATTTTATTAGAGACAGGGTCTCCCTGAGTTATTTAGGGCCTGAGTCAGTTGCTGAGGCTGTCTTTGAATCATGATCCTCCTGCCTCAGCCTCTCCAGCTGATGGGATTACAGGCATGCTCAATCATGCTGGCTTCCATCTGTTTTTTATAAAATATGTTACATTTCATCTGATACTTGTTGTCTTTCAGAAAATGTATATGTTTCCCAAAAGTTGCCCTACTACTAAATAGCTCAAATTGCTAAATTTCTTCTCGTTTCACTTACACTATCTGTCCCTCATCACAGAATCCATCTGCTCCAAACTACATCATTATAGGATAGTTTTATTTTACTCGAGTTCTGTATCAAGTATTTTTTTGTGCTTTTGTTTTCTCATGTAGGAAACAAACTCTCAGGTAATTACTAATATGATTTGCTTCCCTAAAACAAGCCTTGGCGTCATAAACAAAAATTATTTTCTGTGTACATAAGGAAACATATTATTTGACATAAATTATTTTATATTGTTTATAGAGCACATTTTTCAGCATTTGGTAAGCCATTAGCAGTATCTCGCCTAATATCCAAGTTGAAGGCCAAGCTTAAAGATAAACAGACTTGGTCAATAGAATCTTTTTCTTTTTTTCGATACCAGGGATTGAATCCAGGTATTCTTAACCACTGAATCATATCCCCAGCCCTTTTTTACATTTTATTTTGAGACAGTGTCTTGCTGAATTGCTTAGTGCTTTGTTCTTACTTTGAACACAGTTTCCCTGCCTCAGCTCCCAAGTTTAGATTATAGGTATATACTACCTGGGTTGCCAATAGAGTCCTTTATGAAAGTTCTGTGCCAATAAGGCATCAAATCTTGTTAGCTCCTTGTCCCAAACAATAATTTTCAGATGTGGCTTACTAGCAGTCATCTAGCAGGGTTTTTTTTTTGTTTTTTTTTATTTTTTGGTAAGTGACTTTCCTTTCCCTGTTTTAAAAGTAGAGACAGATTCTCCCGTATAAAACACATATATATGAATAATTTCTTTTTAAATTTTTGGTTTTTGTTTCATTTTTTTCCTTATTTTTCAGATTCCAAATTCTTAAAAGCAGATGTGAGGTGGGGGTCTATCAAATCTCTCCCTTCTCTCCCTGCCTTTTCTTTTCCCTCTCTTTTCATATGTTAAATACCCTATTTCAGAACCACTCTTTTGACCTGTATCCTATATAGAGAAAGAATATGTTCGTCTTATTGATTGACCCTGGAAGCACATTTTTATGATCCTGTTTTTGCAGACCATTAAATATAATACACAATGGGATTTTATGTAAATTCTTATCACTATATATTTTATTCCTAGATAGTTGTATTGTGAATTTGATGAACCTTGCTCTCTGAGTAGATTTAACATTATTTCTGGATATTGTAGTTTTTCTTGGAAAATAGGATGGTCATATGGCACCATTTTATTAAATAGTGATGGATTTTTGTACATCACAGCGATGTAGAAAGATCAAATTTGGTTGAAAATGAAAAGAGCTGTTATATATAGTCAAACATTAGCCCTTGGTGAAGTGCTGTTACTGAACTGTAGACCAAAAAAAAGTGAATAGATGGCATTTCTATGTGATATTCATTGTCCTATTCGAATATGTAATGTTTTAATGTTTTTGCCTAATACCAATGTTTGACATACAGGATGAATAAGTATTTATTTAAAAATTTAACTATTTTATAATAGTTTAAAATGCTTTTATTAAATACACATTCTATATGCCTATAATTATTTGAATTTCCACATGCTTATTTACTGAAGACTATGCTGACAAACATGCACATGCTCACAGAATCCTGGACACTGACCATTTTTTTCTTCCCACAAAGAGTGAAGCTGAGATTTGTTTTTTGTTTTTTTGTTTTTTTTAGGTATGAATAACTAAAAAATGACATGTGATTAAAAAATTAGTAATATTTATTGTTTTAGATGGTATGCATCTATGTCTTAATTCATATCTTCAAGTTCATGTTACATTTGAACAGCAAAATCTTTAACAGCTAAGAGAATGGATGTAAAAAATAGAAGTCCACCCTTAGAGAATGTGAGACTTTTTGAGAATGCAGTTATGTAGAGTTCAGATTGACAGAAAAAAAATTGCTATGAAGTTAGAATGTGGAAATTCAAAAGGGCATAGATATAAAAGACAAGAATGGTTCAGAAAAATGTTACATGATTAGGAAGGAAGGATAATCAATTCAAATGAGAGTTATTGATCTCTTTTCTCTCACAAAGAGTAGGAATATGATGATGCATGTATAGTCAAAGGATGATTGCTGGAAAAGTTAAGGTAGGGTATTTGGATCTTGTCTCTCCCATTACTTTAAGTATATTTTCCAAAAGAAATAGCAAGGTTTGAAAGATATTTAGTTGGTAGGTGGAAGTTAAAATGTCATTAAGAGAGAAGAGGCCTCCTCTCAGGAGGAAGTGCCTTTTTGTTTGTTTGTTTTGTTTTGTACTAGGGCTTGAACACTGGGGCACTTGACCACTGAGCCACATCCCCAGCCCTATTTTGTATTTTATTTAGAGACAGGGTCTCACTGAGTTGCTCAGGACCTCACTAAATTGCTGAAGCTGGCTTTGAACTTGTGATCCTCCTGTCTCAGCTTCCAGAGCCACTGGGATTACAGGCGCCCATTGAAGAAGTGTTTTAACATTAAAACTGATCGGTGGGCTGGGGATATAGCTCTGTTGGTGGAGTGCTTCCCTTGCATGCATGCAAGGCCATGGATTCAATCCCTAGCACCACACACACACAAAAAAAGAATAGTATATAAGGTGAAATGTTGGTTAATGCAGAAATTAGTTACATGAAATGTAAAATTTTATAAAATCATTTATAAAATAACCGAAGTGTATAGTATGGTAGCTTGAATTTATTATATGTGAATTTGTTAATTCAATACATTGGCATTTGGAAAGTAAATCAAAAATTGATAAAGAAAGACATAGGGATAGGAATACTTTCTTTTAAAATTGATAAGTGATAATGAAATCATGTTGATTTAGGAAGACAATTAGAATCTTAGAAAAATTTTTGAAACTAAACTCCCACTCTAACCAGCTAATCAAACATTGGCCCATGGTAAAAGTGTACATATGATAATCCTGAGTCTGCTATTAGTAGTTAAACGTGCATGCACATTTTGCTTTCAAATATAGTTGATTTTGAAGATTGTTTCCTTTCTTAACAGGGATATAGCTAGTGCAATAAAAGAACTTCTTGATACAGTGAATAATGTCTTCAAGAAATATCAATACCAGAACCGCAGGGTAAGTAGAAACCTTGCTCCTTGCCACCCGAAATATTGTTTACACTTGGTTATATTATTGAATTAAATAGTAAGAGGATTTGATTATTGAAAATTATGTTATTAACCATTAGGTTTGTACTCAATTTAAATATGCTGTTACATGTGTTTAAATAGATATTGCTAAAAATGATGCTCTGAAACATATATGCCATATTCTGTGTAAACTCTAATCTTTGACTTTATTATTTATTATTTTTTCTTGCTATTCATAATGTAGGCACTTGAACACCAAAAGAAAGAATTTGTAAAGTACTCGAAAAGTTTCAGTGATACTCTGAAAACATATTTTAAAGATGGCAAGTAAGTAATGTTGTTTTCCTTTTCTTTTAAAATTGAATAGATAATGTTGTTTATATGATATTAAAACCATGTAAATTAAGCCCTTTTATTAAAATATTCGTAATGCTCAGAGCAGTTAGTGACAAAGGCAGAGATTATTAGAAAATGAATGGCTGCTAACCCAGCTATTAGTAGCAGGAGTTGTTAGAATTTTTCAGGAAAGGGTCAGATAGTGAATATTTTAGATTCTGAGTCTGTGGCAATTGCCCATCTCACCTCTGCTGTTGTGACACAAAAGCAGCCATAGGTAATATAACTAGTGGATATAGTTGTATTCTAATAAATGTTTATAGACACTGAAATTTAATTTTGTGTAATTTTCACCTATCACATAATGTAATTCTTTTGTTTTTATCTTTAACCCTTTAGAAATATAAAAGCATTTTTACCAATTCCTGAAGCAATGGTTCTAAAACTTCAGTAGTTCTGATTCTGTAGATCTGGTGTGGGGGTAGGGGACAAGAATTTGCATTTCTAAGAAGTTTTCAGGTGATAATGAAGCTCCTGGAGATTCAGTATGCTATCCTGTTTGCATTTTAGAATCACTTGGGGTTCATTTTTTTAAAATCCCTTTTCCTGGACTCCAGTTTCAGAAATTCTGACTCATTTATCCCAATGTGGGTCCAGGGTCTAGATATTTGGTGAGAGAGCATTCCAGGTGATTTTAGAACACCTCAAGGGCGCTGGGGTTGTAGCTCAGTGGTAGAGTGCTTGCCTAGCATGTCTGAGGCACTGGGTTTGATCCCTAGCACCACAAAAATATTTATATAAATAAATAGAATAAAGGTATTGGTATCGTGTCCATCTGTAGCTAAAAAAAAAAAAAAAAAGCACTGCAAGGGTTAGGATCCAGTCCTGGAAAGGAGGCTTACATTGGATTTTATGGTATCATTCTTTTATGTAAGATGTATATGTAAATTTGGAGTGGTTTTTAAGTTTACATTGGATTGATCATAGAGAACTATAGAAAACCTAGAAGGTTTTGTGTTTTTACATATATACACATATTTACATATAATGTATAAACTGGTTCAGAGGGCAAGACATGTTTTCTGTAGCTTTCTTTCATATGGATAGTTCTTTGTATTTGAAGTAAAATGCTAGGAGTTTTGTGAACAAGCCTGTTTTCTAACAGTGTTTAAGGTCTCAAACACCTATTCTTTTTGATTTATTGGAGCTTTAAGATCCCTATGTACATACCAGACCATTATGATATTGTTGTAGTAATATTTTAAAATAAGGAAATGCACTGTAATTCTAATTTTCAGTCAGTTTTAACAGTTCAAACAGGTTGAAATATTTACATTTATCTTATACATTATATCATATTAGTGATTTTACTTATATGGATTTTATTCCATAATTCTGAGAAATGCTTCTTTTTAAAAAAATATATATTTTGTTTATTTAGTTGTAGTTGGACACAATACCTCTATTTTATTTTTATGTGGTGTTGAAGATCGAACCCAGGGCCTCCACATGGCTAGGCGAGCGCTCTACTGTTGAGCCACAACCCCAGCCCCAGGAAATGCTTCTTAATGACTTCATTTTATAAACTAGATTTAATCTGAAAATAAACTTATCTTTTTCTTTCATCTCCTGTGCAAAGTTCAAATAACCAAAAACATTAAAAGATTAATTTTCACAATGGCATCATTATTTCTTATTCTAATTAGTTAATAAGAATTACGGAATAAGCACATTGAAAGGTAGAAATTTAGAACCTACTTTTTTTTTTTTTTTTAAGAGAGAGAATTTTTAGTATTTTATTTTTTAGTTCTCGGCGGACACAACATCTTTGTTTGTATGTGGTGCTGAGGATCGAACTTGGGCCGCACACATGCCAGGCGAGCACACTACTGCTTGAGCCACATCCCCAGCCCCCTAGAACCTACATTTCAATAATCTGAATTTATTTACTGTGTCATGTATTATTCAGCTTCTTGCTGATACTTTTTTTTCAATTGAGCAGCTTCTTTAAATTTCAGTTTTTTATGTATGGATAACATGCTATAAGTTTTGTACCTGTTTTCTGAAAATGGAAAACTATTCTTAAGTCATTTTTTAATAGTAGGGGTGAATTTGCTTTGATTGATCTAATCAATTTCTGCTTCTTTTTTGAGAAATGTCTGGGATAAAAATACAAATCTTGACTTTGCTAAGAAATCAGTAAAGCTGCACTGTAGGACTAGGGCATCAGTTTTGTGTTCCAGTTTACATAATGATGGACCATTAAGACAATATGGTGGGGGGGCTGGGGTTGTGGCTCAGTGGTAGAGCGCTCACCTAGCACTTGCAAGGTCCTGGGTTCGATCCTTAGCACCACATTAAATAAATATATAAATAAAATGTATTTTGTCCAACTACAACTGAAAAATATTTAAAAAAGAATATCGTGGAGCATAAAACATTTTTAAGGAGTATATTATTGTACATTGTCAGGTCCTAGATGTTGAAACCACATGCTTATTTTATTTCAAATAAGTGTATTAATTGTAATTTGAAAGAAGAGAAAGTTGGTATAAATCAGATTAGAAGTAATTTTTCTTAAATATTTATCAGGCTCTTTTGAATTTCAGACCTTGAGAGTGAGTATAATACTTGTCCAGATTTTGTTGACTTCTCTGAAACCACAGCAAGAGATCACATCTGAATCCTCCTTTGGCTAGTTATTTGACTTGTTATTTGACCTGTGAATGAACTTTTCTTGATTATTGAGGGACTGACTCTTATCATTAACAACCCTCCAACACCTTCTTGCCAGCCAGAACCACCAGGGGGCAGTAATTCCTAGACCCTATAGTTTGAAATGCTACAACACCATTAAATCCCAAACTAGAATGAAAGTTTTTAATACTCACTACTAATGTTTTTATTTTCCCAAATGATTTTGTTGCTACTGATACATGTCATTAAGGATAACTATTTTGAAAGGGTGAATTTGGGGGGTGAAATTAATGCATGTTCTTTTTCTTTTTAAACAGGGCAATAAATGTGTTCATAAGTGCCAACCGACTAATTCATCAAACCAACTTGATACTTCAGACCTTCAAAACTGTGGCCTGAAAGTTGTATATGTTAAGAGATGTATTTCTCAGTGGCAGTATTAAACTGCCTTTATCTGTAAATTTTAAAGTTTGACTGTATAAATTATCAGTCCCTCCTGAAGGGATCTAATCCAGGATGTTGAATGGGATTATTGCCATCTTACACCATATTTTTGTAAAATGTAGCTTAATCATAATCTCACACTGAAGATTTTGCATCACTTTTGCTATTATCATTCTTTTAAGAATTATAAGCCAAAAGAATTTACGCCTTAATGTGTCATTATATAACATTCCTTAAAAGAATTGTAAATATTGGTGTTTGTTTCTGACATTTTAACTTGAAAGCGATATGCTGCAAGATAATGTATTTAACAATATTTGGTGGCAAATATTCAATAAATAGTTTACATCTGTTAAACATTTCTTTACTTGAAAAAAGATGCATATATATATGTGTGTGTATATATATGATCAGAAGACCAAGACAACTTGGTATAATATCTAAAGAACTTCTAATGGGAACTTACTAGCAGTTTATCAAATAGTAAAGCAACAAGAATTCCTATTTTTTGTCCTTAATCACTTTGGGCAAAAAGTAGTCAACAGAAATATTTTTGTTATTACATAGGGGGTACTGAATATTTTTCCATTATTTCCAGTCTGTTTTAAGAGACTTCTGAGAAAGAGAGAGCAGTTTATAGTGTCTTCACACTATAATGCCACTTTTGGAACCATGTAACATTGTAGATTTTACTCTGAGAAATTAAGTATTTCTGGTATGCTGGGCCCTAGTAAGCTTTGCACATCTCTTTTTCAAAAATAGCCACAATTAATAGTAATTTAAAGTTATACCAATAGTTGGTTTGAAATTGTCTTGAGTGTTACTATTATATACACTCTTTAAATATGTACAATTTTGTTTCACCATAGAGAAGTTTTAAGGAAATTATGTATTAAGTATTCATGTTACGTGATTTCATTTTTCAATTATAAAATAAAGGAAAAAATCAGAATTTGTTTATCTTTTATAAAGATATTAAACTAAATTCCTGTTGACAATATAATTTTTTGCTATAATGCAGTTGTTATTTTTTGCTCCATTTTTTCAAAATGGATTTTTAAAGACTTATTATCATTGACCACATAAAAGTAAATCATCTTGTTAAATAGAAACAAGAAATATGTGGGAAGAAGCAAAAACCTCGATAGATATTGGATGAGATATCATAATTTATGAACATTTTACTTGATTTTTCTTCAAGGATACATCGCCAGTAAGACAAATAGAATTGGTGACTTTACTATTTATTTTGGGCATAAAGTATCATTCACTCTTAGAAAAAAAATAAATGATTATTTGCAGAACAGACTTGTGAATATATGAAGAAAGAAGAGTTTTATTTGGAACATGCTTTTCTTACATAAACCAAATACTGTCATTCCTCCTGTTTTATTTTCTTAACAGAACTTGGCAGTTACCAGGCATGTCCCAAATCACTTGTTTTATAAGCACTCTTTCTCTTTTATTGCCGACCATCTCTGGCCTTCTGTTTTCATGAACTATGCCCCCAGAAAGGGGGCTAATTTTCAGAACGTCTTTATTTGGAGATTTTGCTGTTTGGGATGTTTAAAATACTCCTTCCCAATACTTAAGAACATGAGTTTGTTTTTTTGTTTAGTTTTTTAAGATTATATATTAATAATAATCAGGACATGTGGCTGGCAAACTAATGTAAGCCCTTTATAATTTTTTTAACTATTTATGGAAATAATTTCCAATTTACAGAAAACTTCCAAAAAGAAGAATATTACAAAGAACATCCATATACCTTTAACCCAGATTAGCCTGTTAGAATTTTACCTCCTTTTTTTTTTTTTTTAATCATTTGTGTGTTTTGTTGTTGTTGTTGTTGTCCTGCCTTAATTATCCCTCATTTGGGCTGCCTTTGACTTAAAAGGCATTGACAGGTGTTTGAAGAGAAAATTATCTTTCCCCTTGTTCTTCTCTTTTAATATAATGTTTCTTATTTGGGGTTTCCATGTGATTAAATCCAAGTTGTGCATTTTTGGTCAGAATACTTTCTTGGTGACTGTGTCATCAGGACATGACATCTAGGAACATACAATATCTTATCTCCTCGTTGGTGATATGAATTTTGATCACCTGGTCATGGTGCAGTTCTGTTTCTTCGATGTATAGTTACTAGTTTTTACCCTGAAATTAATAAACAGTCTCTGTGAAACAAGAAGTCTACATTAACATTTTCTCCCAGCATTTAAAATCCATTGATGATCCTTCAGATTATATTTTGGGAGTTTCTGTGATGATTTTGCAACTCCAGCATTCCTTCCACATGTTGCAGTTAGCACTCAACATTCTACTGAAAGCAGCACTGTCCCCAATCCATGCTTCTATCCATCCATCTATATCTACCTAAACTCTGTTACAGCTATAGATTCAGTTTTCTAGTATTTTTTCACTAACCCTCCCCCCCCCCAGTGGTGTATAAGTCATTAATGCACTTACTTTGGTGCTGAAATTGCCTTAGATTTGGCAAGAGTCCTTCTCTACTTACATAAGATATTGGGGATCTATATCAGCAGTTTCTCCATAGAACCCTAGGGCAAGTTATTAGATACTTGGATCCAGACCTGAGGTGTATTCATTGCTAATGAGTATATGCTCTAGACCATACAACAGACGGAACTAGGAAATGATGTATGTACAAATATTCATGGACACATTTTGATGTGCTTATGTACCATAAACATGATTTCAGAAATCGTGAGTTCACACCAACACTTCCAAATCCCAGGCATCCTCTCAGGGTGCATCCTTGCCTTCCCCATTCTGTGTTTCTATCTTTTTCCTCAAAACCCTGGTTCCAGTAACATTCACTTGCTCACCCCTGTAACATCTAAAATAGTTACAGAATTGCTTCTGTCAATATCATTATAAAAAATGTATGTTTGCAGTTCCCTCCATTTGTGTATCCTATCCAAGATTAAGGATAGTTATAATGCTGTTTGTTCATAAATTTTGGTTCTTTTATCCCTCCACTGTAATTGTTATTCGTTGAAATATAATCCAATTATTTTTTCAGTTTACTTGAAGGTTTAAGGTCCTCTCTGCAACCCCTACCCATCCTTGTTGATTTGTTCTTATTTTTTAAATATATAGCACTTAACATGCTTGTAGAAGTCAGAACTATTCCAAAGCATGTAAAAAGTGTAGTTTCTTTTCATATCCCTCAGAGGTACCCACCTTTACTTTTTTGTTTTCCCCTGTAGTTTTCTTTTTTGAAGAACAATAAACCTGTTTTCCTTTTCCCCTTTCCAACCCCTTCCCTGGCATACACGTAGAAAGACAAGCATCCCAGTTTGCCTAGGAGTGAAGGACTTCTTGGAACACAATACCATTAGAGCTAAAACTGGAAAAATCGGGCAAACCTGGATGGATGATGTACTACTGTATTAGTCCATTTCCTGGTACTTATAAAATGGCAGATTGCATAAGTTAGAAGAAAGATTTATTTTAGTTCACAGGTCTGGTCCAAGGTTGGGGGGCCTGTATCTGGTTGATGGCCCTGCTGGCTGTCCTGAGGCTGTGCAGGGCATCATATGCAAGAGATGGACCCACGTGCAGAGCTTCTGGTATCTTCCTCTTAAAAAGCCACTTGCATTCAATCCTGAGGCTTCATCCTGATGATCTCATCTTACACTTATCACCTCCCAAAGGCGCCACCTCGAAACATGGTTATTAAGTGTGCAGTCTCTCAATATCTTACAATGAAAATTAAACTCCACTGTGAAATTTGGAGAAAAATCATATTCAAACCATACCAGTTATCCTAATGTCTTTCAAAAAATGTTGTATTGATGCATATTGTAACCATGTTATTCACATACCTGATCTTCAAAAAAAAAAAAATTACACTGAAGTACAATTTAGTGCTACAAAATTCACCCATTTTAATTGTACCATTCAGAGATTTTTTTAAAAATATTGACAGAGTTGTACAACCTAGCCATGATTCAGTTTTGGAATAAGTCTCATCATACCTGTAAGACTCCCTCGTGCCCAATTATAATTACTCCTTCATATTCCCAGTTCTGGGCACTACTAGCTACTTTCTGTTTCCATAGATCTTCCTTTTCTGGGGATATCATAAATAATGAAATAATTGTCTTTCTAGTCTGTTGTTGAGGTTTATCCATATCATAGCATATATTAGCAGTCCTCTCGATTCTTTTATTGCTGAATATAATTATATGCCATATATTTATTAATTTAAGAGTTGGTGAACATTTTAATTTTTTTTCTATAATACACATTCAAGTCACTATGAACTTCACATGGAAGTCTTTGTGAACATGGATTTTTATTTGGGGGTAGAGATCTAGGAGTGGAATTGCTGGGTATCTTTATATTAAACTTTTAAAGAAGCTACCATTGTTTTCCAAATGGCTGTACCATTTTAAATCCTCACTAGCAATGTATTGGAGTTTCCTCATTTTTCTACATTTGTTAAAGGGTGTTTCTTATCAACATTCTACTAAATGTGAAATTGTTTTTTTAATTTTTCTAATGACAATAATATTGAGCTTCTCATGGGTTTATTAACTAGTTCACATAGACCTTTCTCATTCTCTTATAGAATTCCATGGTGTACAATAGTTTATCTGATTGATACACATTGACACATGGACATTTAGGTAGTTTTAAGTGCTTTGCAAAAATACAAATAATGCTACTGAAACAAAAGGTGTATATACATAAAATTTTGTTACTACCGATTTCCTTTCCATAAAGATGGCATTTCACATTTACCAGCAATATATAAGGTCATTCCCCATAGAATCACTAATAGATCATCAAGCTTTTGAAATTTTACCAATCTGATGAATAAGAAATGTTATCTCATGGCTTTAATTTGCATTCTGCTTACTACAAGTAAAGTTAACATCTTTTAAGGAAGGAATATTTTTATATTTGTGATTTTGGTGGTTTATGATGGGGAGTCTTTCTCCCCATGCTATTTTTTTTTATCAACCATCTTATGAAAGCATCTGGGCTTGGTGCTTTCTTGGGAAGTAGTTGCTTGATGACTTTATTTCTTTTATGAAAATTGGTTTAAGTTGTTTCTATAGGTTGGTTACACTGAGTCTGTATGTGTGTGTTTTAAAAAATTACCCCTTTCCATTTTTAAATGTATTTCCACCAAAGTAATTTCATTTCTTAAAATTTTTTCTCTATCAACAGCTTTTCCCCTTATTATTTATTATTCTGTATATTTGCACTTTCTTTTTTTCTATAATAAACTAGCAGAGTAAATTGTTACAGTCTTTTGGGTTTTCCAGGATTTTACTTATTAATTTGGCCTGCTGTTTTTCTATTCTGTACTTCTTCATTTCTATTCTGTTTATTATTTTCTTCTGTGAACTTTATTTGATTATTGTTCCGACTCTTTCAGTGGGAATTCATTTTTTAAATTGTACAGTTATTTAGTACTGTGAAATTTTTCCTGATTACTGCTTTAGAACGTATCCCAGTGATATATTTGTTACCATTATTTTTCAGAAATTCTATAATTTTTGTTTGCATTTTCTATTTTGTAGGAGAGTTAGGTTTAATAACTTTAATTTCCATCCAGTATGACCTTCTTAATTTCTGTTTTTCTTGCTTGTATTAATTTTGCTTCTTGTTACCTGGTGATGTTTTCTTTGTTCCCTAACATATGGTCATTTTTTTTTAATACACATGTGACTGTCTCATGAATACTTGAGAAAATGGTACATTCACTGTTAGTGGAGTGTAATATTCAACATATAGACTTCAATAAAGTCTACCTTATTATATTGTTTAGTAGATGTCCTTGTTTTGGGTGTTTTTTTTTTTTTTTTTTTTTTGGTTATTGTTCATTTGGGACATCTAAATGTTAAGGTGTTCTTTTAGTGGTGTGTTTCTACTTCTTGTTTTATATAGGTCGTTGATGCTATTTGTTATAGAAATTCTTTCTACATCAAAAGTGAAATGTGGATTTTAGTATTATAAATTATCTTTCTCTGCCTTGTTTAATGACTCTTGAAATTTGTCTTTTGACTTTGAGTTAACCATATTCATATTTATTGGTGTGACCATTATGTTTGAGCTTTAATTCTATTATGTTATTTGCTATAATTGCTGTGCCTATCATGTTTAGTTACTATACATCTTTCTCTATTCGGTGTTTCTATTTTGCTTTTAGAAATATTTCTTTTGTTATTGAGGTAGGTTAAAATTTTTTCCTTGTGTTTTCTTTGTATTAGTATTTTATGGTATTTGAATCCCTTTTTGTTATTAAAATTTTACTACTATATGTCAGTTTTAAACATATCCTTTAGCTCTCACCTATTATTTATGACAGTCACTGTTCCTTTTTTCTTTTTTCTTTTCTCTCTTCTCTCACTTGTAATTACATTTTTTCTGCCTTATCAAAACATAAAATTCTTCCATGATTGTTTATACATAATTTTTTACTAGTATTTCCATTTTTATTTTGGTCTAATCTCTACAATAAAATACACAGAATACTTACTATTATTACCTTTGTCAAATTTTCCCAATCATTTATCAGTTGGATGAAGTTGGTCCTTTAGAAGATTCTTCAGGAAGAGCACATCTAAAACAGTATTCTCCAAGTTCTTGCCTATTCAACATTATTTTCCTAGAGTCTTGATATTTGATACCCTGGTTGGTTATAATATCCTTAGTTCACATTTCACTCTCCTAAAAAAATTTCTTGAAATGAAGTTTCACTGTTGCCCCACTTTGTGTGTTGTTTTTGAGGTCTCTTATCTAATTTTCTTGCCTTTAAATTATTTCATCCCTTTGCTTGGAATCCCTCAAGGCTTTTTCTTTAAGCATATAATGTCATAATGGACTATTTCAGGAAACATTCAATTTTCCTTATTTTTAGAAAATGCAGACACGTTCTGTGTGTTTATGGAGATATTTTATTTTTGGAAAAGTGGTCTTAACTTTTTATTCCATTGTTTTTTGCCCTTCTGGGGCATCATGTAAACGTATGTTAGACCCGCTTACTTTTTCTCTGAACTTTGTTACTTCTTGCTTTTACTTTTATTCTCTTGATTGTTTTCTTGCCATTTGTCAGGACTCCATATTAAATTTTGATCCAAATCTGCTTACCTTTGGGTATCTTATACAATTATAATTTACAAGTTAAATATCTATATTTCTAGTATTATTTTACCTTTTAATTTCTCTCCTGCAGTCAATCAACTCCCATTTTATTTCTTTCTATTCTTGAGCCTTTCTCTTCTCAATACTTGTACTTCTGATTCAGTCTAGTTTTTCATACACCATTTGCTTGTTTGAAGCTATTTAATTTAGTTGGAATGTGCTGGTGCAGTTTTCTTTAGCTCCTTGTTTTTGTTTTGGATGAAGGAGGTATCATCAGCAGAAGTGAATTGTGTTGATGATGTTGGGGAGAGATGAGGGTCAACATCACCTTTGGGTTTTTGTTGTTGTTTGTTTGTTTTTTAAAACCCCATGTGCTGAGTTTCCCCTTTATATTTTCATTTTTCTTTGACTGCTTCATTCTTCCCTAGAAGCAATGCTTCACCAAAATTGCCTCTCTATATTAGTAATATGATCTGTCAAGTACACACCTATGTTCATTTGGTCTTTGATGTTGCACTTTCTTCTTTCTAGGACAAAACTTCGCTTTTGCTTTGTCTATGTCCTCTGTTCCCTTGCACTCCTTTCCACAGACTTTTAAATGTCCCCTGACATACATTTGCACTCACAAGTTTGTACAGCCAGGGAGCAGTGGAAGCTCCCTTGGAATTGTTTTCTTTATTGTAGGTAAATATATAGGCAATGCTCTCTGCCTCCTATTAATACTGAAGGCATATGTCATCTGAAGTTTAATTTACTCTGAATGTTGATTTACCAATTTTCTTAGGAGGAAGTGAGGGGAATTCAGAATCAGCCACCATAGTTTTCCAAACCTGGAACTTACTTTTTCAATTTTTAAAATAATTTTATGGTGCTATGAAATCCCAAATTCTTTGGCCCATTTATTGATTAGATCATTTATTTATTTATTTTTGTGTGTGTGTTAAGGTTTTTGAGTGCTTTATATATCCTAGAAATTAGTGCTCTACCTGATGTATGAGGGGTAAAGATTAGATTTGCTCCCATTCTGTAGGCTGTCTATTCGCTTCACTGATTGTTTCTTTTGCTGAGAAGAAGCTTTTTAGTTTGAATTCATCCCATTTATTGACTCTTGGTTTTAATTCTTGTGCTATAGGAGTCTTATTAATGAAGTTAAGGCCTAATCCAACATGATGGAGATTTGGGTCTACTTTTTCTTAGGCACAAGGTCTCAGGTTTAATTCCTAGGGTCCTTGATCCACTTTGAGTTGAGTTTTGTTCATAGTGAGAGAAGTTTAATTTCATTTTGTTACATGTACATTTCCAGTTTTCCCATCACCATTTGTTGAAGAGGCTATCTTTTCTCCAATATATGTTTTTGGAAACCTTGTCTAATATGAGATTACTGTAATTATGTGGATTTGTCTCTGTTCCCTATTCTGTACCATTGGTCTACAGGTCCATTTTTTGATGCCAATACCATGCTGTTTTTGTTATTATTGCTCTGTAGTATAGTTTAAAAGTTCTGGAACAGTAATGCCACCAGCTTCACTCTTCTTGCTAAGAATTGCTTTGGATATTCTGAGTCTCTTATTTTTCCAGATGAAATTTTATGATTGCTTTTTCTATTTTTATGAAGAATGTCATTGGGATTTTGATTGGGATTGCATTGAATCTGTATAGTGCTTTTGATAGTATGGTCATTTTGACAATATTAATTCTGCCTATCCAAGAACAAGGTAGATCTTTCCATCTTCTGTCTTCTTTAATTTCTTTCTTTAGCATTCTGTAGTTTTCATTGTAGAGGTCTTTCATGAACTCTTTCATTAAATTGATTCCCAAGTATTTTATTTTTATTTTTCTTGAGGCTATTGTAATGGGGTGGTTTTCCTAGTTTCTCTTTCTGAGGATTTGTCATTGATGTACAGAAATGACTTTGATTTATGGGTGTTTATTTTATATCCTGCTACTTTGCTGAATTCATTTATTCTAGAATATTTCTGGTGGAATTTTTCGGGTCTTCTGGGTGTAGAATCATATCATCAGCAAATAGTGATTATTTTAGTTCTTTTCCAATTCGTATTCCTTTAATTTCTTTTGTCTGTAAATGGGCTTAGGAACTGAACAGACACTTCTCAGAAGAGGATATACAATCAATCAACAAATCTCACTCCAGTTAGAATGGCAGCTATTAAGAATACAAACAACAATAAGTATTGGCGAGGATGTGGGGGGAAAGGCACACTCACACATTTCTGGTGGGACTGCAAATTGGTGCAACCAATCTGGAAAGCAGTATGGAAATTCCTTGGAAAACTTGGAATGGAACCACCATTTGAAACAGCTATCCCTCTCCTCGGTCTATACCCAAAAGACTTAAAACCAGCATACTACAGGGACACAGCCACATCAATGTTTATAGCAGCACAATTTGCAATAGCTAAATTGTGGAATCAACCCAGATGCCCTTCAGTAGACAAAAAGGAAATTTTGGTATATATACACAATGGAATATTACTCATCATTAAAAGACAATAAAATCATGGCGTTTGCAGTTAAATGGACCGAATTGGAGAATATAATGCTAAGTGAAGTAAAACAATCCCAAGAAACCAAAGGCCAAATGTTTTCTTTGATATGAGGATGGTAACTCATAATGGTGATGGGTTGGGGAGGGGGGTATGGAAGGAATGGAGGAACTTTAGATAGGGCAAAGTGGAGGGAGGGGAAAGGAGAGAACATGAGGGTAGAAAAAATGGTGGAATGAGTTAGACATCATTACCCTAAGTACACGTATGAAGACATAAATGGTGTGAAAATACTTTGTGTACAACCAGTGACTTGAAAAATTGTGCTCTATGTGTAATATGAAATGAATTGCATTCTGCTGTCATATATAACAAATTAGAATAAATAAATAATTTAATAAAAAAGAAATCCCAAATTCCTGAAAACTGTACTAGGAAACTGAAATTTAGAGATAAATTATAACCCTTTGCTGTTGGAAGGAAAGTTTTAGTAGAAAGCTGTTGGCCTTCTTACTTCTTCCTGTCCCTTTCTCCCAAGGACAACATTGTGAGTTGCATTACTCTTTTCCCTAGTCATGATGTATTTGATGTTAATATAAAGGTTAGCTTGAGGAAATTCTGAATAGCATTTCATGTTGACTAGAATGCGGAATTGTGGGCTTTCAATAAAAAGAAAAAAATATGACTATTAAGTCCAATGATTATTTCCAGTCATCTAATGAATTTGCAAACCAACTGTGATAAATTGGATAAAAGTATGCTTTTGAGTAAAACTTGGTGTTTTGTTTTTTAATTTTTAAATTTTTTCTAATTAATTATACATAACAGTAGAGTACATTTTGATACATTGTACACAAATGGAGCATAACTTTTCTTTCCTCTGGCTATACATGGTGCAGAGTCAAACCAGTAGTATAATCACACACATATATAGGATAATAATGTCTGTCTCATTCTACCGAAACTCAGTGTTTTTAATGGTGGCTAAACTTACTATTAGACTGGAATGAAATAACAAATTATAATGGTCTGAGTGGCTTAAACAACCAAACTTATTTTCTCACAGTTCTGACAGCTGGGAGTCTGAGATTAGAATGCTAACATGGCTGGGTTCTGGTGATGGCTCTCTGACATGCCAGCAGCCACCTTCTTACTGGGTCTTAATATGATGGAAACAAGAGAAAGAGTATTAGTAAGCTTTTCTGTACTGTAACAAATAACTGAGAAAATCAATTATAAATATAAAATGTTTATTTTGACTCATGGTTTTAGAGTTTAATCTATGACCAATTGACCCTATTGCTCTGGATCTGTAGTGCTTCATCATGAAAGGAGTACATAGCAGAGCAAAGCTGGTCTCCTCATGTCAGGAAGCAAGAGAGAGAGAGAGAGAGAGAGGAAAAGATTCAATCCCACTATTCTCTTTAAGGGCACATCTGTAATAACTGGAAGACCTTCCACTAGGTCCCATCTCTTAGTTTCTATCATCTCCAAATAGTGCCAGCCTGAGAACCAAACTAATACATAGGCATTTGGGATACAAAGTGAAAAAGCATTTTCTGATCCTCCTTCTAATAAGGGCACTAATGGCATTATGAAGGCCCCATCCTCATGACTTCTAAATCTAATTATCTCCTCAGAACCCCACCTCCACCCGTCATATTGAGGATTAGGTCTTCCATGTACAAATTTGACACAATTTAGGATATAGTTTAGTCTATAAATATCACCATTCTAATACTGCCTGCCTGGACTAAAGAATTAAGGATTATTATAGGGAAAAGGTGGTATTCTTGAAAACAACAAAAGTAAGTGTATTATAGATAATGTTAGATTATTATCAGGTGATCAAATGGAGACTAGTCCTCAAAGAATTGAGAAAGATTTAAAGAGCACAGGAGGTACCAGCCAGATTCGTGGTGAATAAGTCCATATTAAAGTTCATTCTGTTAATTGGGTCTTCACCGCTTGACCAAAATACCTGACAGCAATTTAGACAAGGAAAAATCATGTTAGCTCCTGGTTTCAGTCAATAAGAAGCAGAATACATTGCTCTGGGCCCAAGGTGAGGCAGAATATGTTGGTGGAAGGCCATGGTGGAGGAAAGCTGCTCAATTCATGGCATCTGGGAAGCAGAGAGAGAGCAGGAGGAGCCAAGTTAAGATATAAACTTCAAAGCCATGCCCCAATTAACTACTTTCTGTAGTCACATCCCACAAGCCTACAGCTGTCCAGTTAGTCCATTTAATTCACCAAAGGACTAATCCACTATATTCTGTCTCCAGTAGAAGTGGGAGGGAAGATGGACAGGGGATTCTGAGAAACAGAACTAATAGGATATGGATGTCCTATATATAAATAAGATTTATTGTAAGGAATTGGTTCATGTTATGGAATTTGACAAGCCTGAAGGTCTGCAGGGTGAGCTGGCAAGCTGGAGATGCAGAATTAGTTCAGTCCAAGAACAAAGGCCAAAGAATCAGGAGACCCAGTGATGTAATTTTTATCCAAAGACAATTGGCCGTAAGAGCCAGGAAAACCCAATGTTTCAGTTCTAGTCTGAAGGCATGAAGAAAGTCAGTGTTCCAGTTCAAAAGCTTTCAGGAAGGAAGAATTCACTCTTCCTCATGGGAGGGTCAGCTTTTTGTTCTACTCAAACCTTCAACTGATTAATGAGGTCCTCCCTCATTATGGATGCAACCCGCTTTCCTCAATCTACTGATTGAAATATTGATCTCATGTAAACACTCTCAGAGAAACACTCAGAATCATGTTTGACCAATTATCTGGGCACCCTGCTTCCTTGTCAAGTTAACACATAAAATTTATCATCATACTGCCTGTAATCCCAGCATCTTGGGAATCTGAGACAGGGGGATCACAGGTTCAAAGTCAGCCTCAGCAAAAGTGAGGTGCTAAGCAACTCAGTGAGACCCTGTCTCTAAATACAAAATAAAAAGGGCTGGAGATGTGGCTCAGTGGTTAAGCACCCCTGGGTTGAATCCCTGGTGTGAAAAAATAAAATAAAAACAACCATCACAGACTGCAAAGAGGGAATCTTGATCTGTTTGTGAGAATAGCTATAGAGGAAATAAGCAGAACAATCTAGAACTGACGAATAAATGTTTCTGAATTTAGACTTTAAATCGTGAAATATTTCATTGTCTTTGAAAAATGTGACTGTAATGTCATCAATAAGGTTAGTCATTACAGTGATTTTGGTTCTGATATAAAATGACCTTTATTTTTAAATTTGGCATATCATTGGTATATTCGGACTCTCCCTCAGCCTCCATATATCTCCATGGAAGCCAAATTAGGCTTACCAACAAATAGGCTTAAAGAAAGATAAACTAGTAAATATAATTTGCTAAATTATTCTATTGATATTACAATGTTACAGAGTTCTATCCTCTTCCTAAAACCTAGACAAAACATTGAGAGTCTAGAAGATAAAAGGCAGCTTATTATGTAGCCAGGCATCCAGCACCATGCTTAAGTTAGTAGGCACTTCATAAATATTGAGGGAATGATCCATCAGGCTTCTCTAGAATCATTACTATTAAATGTATATTATGTTCAGAAAGTCTGTAGAGATTAAGAGATAATTGAAGGTGTTAAATGAAGATTTTTGTTTGTTTGTTTTTCCCCTTGAAGAACAACAGAGAAAAGAATAATCAGGGAAGAGAATGCTAGGGGGAAAAAATTGATGAGCTTTCACATATTTTAAAGAATACCTGAGATAGATGGTTTCACTTGCTAAAGTTAATAGCAATGAAAAGGGCAAAGAATCCCACGAGAAATACACACAAGAACACAAAAATAAATGTGTATACTGTGCCTTTCAGTTATAAGATTCATAAAAAGAAGAAATTGAGGGAATAAGGAAAATGTCCTGGAACTATTTTAAATAAGATCACCTTATAAATGTACTGAGATGTTTCACTGATGATAAAACAAAATTAAGATGCTTGGGAGAAATTTTTGTAACCATGACAAATTAAAGAGCAAACAGTCATTCAGAAAAGATGGCTTTTCATCTAGGTACTTTGCTTTAAAAGCTGCAGATTGTCAATAGAACCTTGCTCTAAATGCAATTTAGAAAGCAAAAATTGCATAGATTAAACTCAAAAATAGAATCAAGATAACTTGGGGGAAAAAAGTGGCTGAATGCAGATCTGTTTCACCATTGATCTATGCCATTTGATTGGCATTTGTATTTGACCTCTTTATCATGTTTATGCATTCCTCTTTTCTATTAAGCTTTTTTCCAAAAATTGTTTTAGAGAGTTTTTTATGATTTTGACAGTTTGACATTTATAGTCCAAGCAAAAGTGTTAAGTTCTTTCAAGCATGTGTTACTAAGGTCTTGGAGAAAATAAACACAGTCATTTGATACCACCACAGGGAAAGAGCAGTCATCTTTCTAAATCAAATCAACAATTCACAAACTTGTTGAATATTACATTTTCTTCTATTGTTATCCTATGTGTCTGGCTTTTCAAGTATGGATGGGAAGTTATTCTGTGTAGTATACTCACTAGTGTCTTTCTTAACTTTCTTTTTTCAACAGTACTCACAAATGCCAGAGGAATCACCTTCGTTTCCTCCAAACCCCACTTCTAAATGAAACTGCCTCACTCCTGCTTGCTACCCCATCCATTGCTGAAGAAAAGATATCTGGCCTCTTCCTATGTGATTTCTTCCATCTACAATGATTAGATCAAGGACAGAAACCTTATTCAAGGGCAAATGTTGCTGACCATGGACTTTAAGATAGTGTGTCTATAGTACAGCTCTATTAACCATGATGAGCTGTGTCTTTTCAAATTCTTGGTCCAAACCCTAAATTGGGCAATTCAAAGAATAGGTTCACCATGGGAGAGGAAACCAAAAGAATACCACCAGGCTCAAAGCAAAAGTGGGCACACAAGAGGAAGAAGCAGAAACCACCAGTAAGGATGAGGTGAAGAAATTGATCAGAGGGTAAGTAATCAAAAAGAAGCAGCTGAAGAACTGCTCAAATTTCATTTAGATGAAAATTCAGCTGACTGCTGCTGACATAAAATAATCCCCAGCTCTGGTTTGGTTGCAGAATGACCTCCCAGTTCCAAAAGGTTTCAAACTCAGCTGTGCTATAATACTTTTTGTCTCTGAACTTTCACTTTCTGTTTCCACCTCTCTTTCTTTCACTCCCACTCTCTTTTTTTAATGACACTTGGCCAGTATACAAAAAGTCCCCATTACTTGGCTACTTGAGTGAACCTGTTTTTTTTAACACTGAAATAGCCTGACCTATGTTGCCTAATGATTGTGTATGGGTAGGTCTCTGAAAGTATCAATATTTAGGTACCCCTATTTGTTTTCCTGATGCCAAAATACCTCAGGTATCCTCTTAATTTCCTCATTTACCCCACTCACCTGTTTTGTTTTGTTTTGTTTTGTTTTCAGATTTACCACTAAAATGCTGGAGGAGGGAGAAAGGAAAGGTTGCCAGTACCATCATGCGCTGCTTTTCTGCTAATCTTCACATTTATCAACTACAGAACTTTCCTGGCTAATCAGAATTTCAAGGAGTACAGGAGGCAAAGTTTTCTTTCTAATTTATAAAAGAACAATTCCTAACATTGTATAAAGAAAAGGATAACTGGAGTTACAGGAGAGCTTCAAAAAATAGTGTAATACACATATGAGTGTGCATGTATATTTATCATCGTTATACAGTATATCTTATCATTATTGCTGAACCGGTTGCAAATGTTGCAGGCATAATGACCCTTATCCTAAGTATTTTACCATTTATGCCTTATGAATAAATACATTCTTTTACGTAACCACAGAGCAATAATTAAATTCAGACTATTTCATATTGGTTCAATACTAGTATTCTAATACCATTCCACATTCAAACCTTGCCCATTTCCCCAATTCTCTTCCCTCATTTTTTTCCCCCTAAGGACATTTGAAGACCTGTGCTTTAATCCTTTAATCTCACAGATGAAAATTCTGATACTAGAGAAGTTAAGGAACTTTACTACTTTCATTTTTTTTCCCCTAAGGACATTTGAAGACCTGTGCTTTAATCCTTTAATCTCACAGATGAAAATTCTGATACTAGAGAAGTTAAGGAACTTTACTATTATGATGTGAATATTTAATGTCCCCCAAAGTCCATGTATTAAGCAATATAGCAATGTCAGGGTAAAGATATTAGATTATGAAACGTATAATCTCATCAATAAATTAATCTATTTGAAGGGTCAATAATTTGAAAGGACGACTGGGTAGTAACTATAGGCAGGTGGAGCATAGCTGAAGGAAGTAGGTCACTGAGGGCATGTCTGGGTCTATACGTGTCCCTGGCCCCTTCCTTTCTCTTTCTGTGATTCCTGGCTGCCATGAGCTGAGCAGCCCCCCTCTGCCTCCCTCTTCCACCATGATGTTCTACCTCACCTCAAACCTGAGCAACGGAGTGGGCCAACCATGTACTTTACCTCTGAAACTCTGAGCCCAAAATAAACATTTCCTGCTATAAGTTGTTTTTAACTGGTATTTTGGTCCCAGTGATGCAAAGCTGACTAACGCATTCGCCAGAGTCAAACAGCTGGTTATTGTCATAGATCTGTATCATTTTCCCCTTAATTGAAAATTTGACTCACTTCCCTAAATTTAGTATCCCACTTGGTAAAGCTGTAAGCCCTACTATTGCCACTACTGTATTTTCCCAGGATGTAGATGAGCCCTTCTCCTGAGCTAACTGCCCGCCTCCTGCATCTGTAGTGGACATGAACACAATAATTAGTGCTCCTATCATCTGCTTGGAACATGCATAACTCTCTAACTAATTCAAGAGTGCCTTTTTAAAGCTTGCCCTTAAAGAATCTCTTATTTCTTCCGACAGTGGCGAGAGTTAATTTTGAAAATTACAAAACCAAAACGTGTTAAGCAAATTGAGATTCATTTTCTCTGACAGCATTTGGGCCTAGGCAATGATTGCAAAAGCTCCATCTGCATTTTGTAAGATGCTTTCTCTGGGAGAACACGCACAGCAACTTGATTTAGGAATGTATTCCGATATTAATTTGACAATCGCTCCTCCTGCTGTGGAGAAATGGAGGCCCTTAGTTTCAGGGCATTTAATCAGAAGCGCCATGTTAGGAGCACTATGTTCTGTGAGAAATATTTATCGTGGTGTGTTCTCTCTTGGGACCACGGTTTTCAATCTTTTAAAGTGCCGTTTGTTCAGAACTTTGAGTTTTACAAGTTTTGAATTCCTTTTTATTACCTTTTCCCCTTTATTTCTCTGCTTTCCTACACGGAATTTCTTAGAGTAAACAAAGGTGAAGTGGCAGCATTTTTCACAGAAGTGTGGACTTTTCTGATTTTTTTCCCTCCCTGTTTTTAGGAAGTAGCGGATTGACCCAGAAAAAAGAAAAATTAAGAGTATGAAACAAGTAAGAAATAGATTTTAAAACTATATTTGATGCCAATTCATTCCTTATTCTGTGAACTCCTTTTTGTTTTTTAAAGCATTCATTCAATAAATATGTATTTGGTGCCTACTATGTGCCATACACTGTTCTAGGTCCTTAATATTATATCATTGTATTAAAATAATTGTGTATATTAATATTTGATGTAAGTTTAATAATACTGATAGCACCACACATTTCTACCCATCAACTGTTTTTCTTGTATTTCCATATAACCAACAAAATTCATTTACAAGGGCTGTCACAATCATGTACCACAAAGTCAATGGCTTGAACAACAAAAATTCATTGTGTCTTGGTTGTGGAGGTAGAAGTTCATCATCAGGCCTTAGCAGTGAAGCCAGAATTAGACAGGCAGTCAGTATACTCAAGTCAGGTGGGATCAAGGAGGCCAATTTTGAGTGAGTCTGGCAAGTAGGAGACTGTCCCCTGAGGGATTGAAATGTTAATTCCTTCAGAGCCTTTCCTCCACCCTTATCAAGAACCTGCCCCAGCTCCAACCTGTTGCCAAGGTAACCTGTCCCAGGAATTGCCCCTCCCTACAGGGAGCTATAAGGATGTTTGTGGCTTTGTCTGCTCCATCCTGCCCTTCCCTCTTCAGCCCACCTGTTTCCCACCTTTTGGCCCTCCCATCAGCATTCCTGGGCCCAGTCAACTACTCGAAAGATAAGGGGAAGAGGGCAGGAGAACAAAGAAAGCCTAGGACATATAAAAAGGGCAGAACACCTCCCTTCTTGGGATACCAGGATACCAGCTATGGCCCCCTTCTCCCTCGAGGGAGAAGTCTATATTACCCCTTTTTAAATAAACCCTGCTTTTATGCTTTCCTCTTCATGCTTCTCTAGTGTTCAGACTTCAACAGGTGGGGAAGCAGGACACAGATAACTGGCATTATCAGCAGGACCACATGCCCTTCAAGGCACTAGGAAAGGATCTGCTTCTGGCTGCTCTCAGCTTCTGTTAGTTCCTTGATTTAGAGCAATGGAACTACAGTGTATGTATTTACATATGAATGTCCCCTTTCTATATGGACATTGCTCATATTGTGTCAGAGACCCTAGTCCAGAGGGACCTCCTTAATATAATTATATCTGCAATCACTCTCCAAAAAAAGGTCATGTTCTGAGATACTGGGGCTCAGGACATCAACTTATGCATTTTGAGAATTCAAAATTTTGGCCACAACACAAACTCCAAAGTGATCTCTTCCAAAACCACCTTGGCTCCATCCACCAAGCCTCTCAACTGTAGTTAAGTAATGTTTATCTTAAATAAAATCATGTAGTATTTCAACTGTATCATTTAAGGTGTTCTGTAGACTTTATTCTCCCTAATGTTAGGACTCATTGCTGATAGCTATTGGTGTTACCAGAGTGATGCCCCACATGTTAAGTAACATAAAAACTATTATTAAATGAATGAAACAATCAACCACTATATAAATATTTACATAGCCCTTTCTGGTTAGCATATATTTGCACAGACTGATCACATTTGAGCTTCAAAGTGATTACTTGAAATATGAATGAATGAATAATTATTTCCATTTATAACCTTGGAAACTGAAGCCAAAGATGGTAGGCCTCCAGAGTCATACCAAAATCGGGTCTCCTGACTCTAAAGTGAAAACTATTGTCCTATTATCTTTTGTCCATTTCAGAAATATTTGAATCTCCATTTTATCCTTCTACCACTCTAGTCAGTGGCCAGTACTCACTTGAAGCTCTGTAACTTCCCATAATCCCCCTTTGTGAGGCCACCTGCCTGAGAAATTCCCAGTTTTACGCTCTTGCAAGTTTTTTTCTCTCTCTCCCTCCACCTCTCATTCTCCCTGTCTTTCTGTGCTTGTATGTGTGCATCCATAAGACATGCAAATGTCTATAGATCTTCCTTTGGGACTAAGTTAAAAGTAAGTCCATATCGAATTAAAGTTCACTTCTCTCCTAGAATAGAGTTTTTAATACTATATAAACAAAATATCTGATTCAAGGGATTCAGACACATATTATAACAGAGAGTAGTTACACTATATTTGGTATCATTTCTGCTGTTATTAAAAATAGATTGATACAGTGCCAAGCAAAACAGGTCTTCTTAGGGAAGACTTCTGTATTTTCATTAACTCTGACGACTAACCCTTAGGCAGAAAATGTTTTTGCAAAGTAATAACCACCCCTTCCCCACCTCCACCACACACACACAATCTTTGCATAATCTTGAAATATTGATATAGCATTGCTCTCTGGGATGCATTCAGACATAAGACCTTCCTAGAAACAATGAAAATGATTACAGAATCTTAGCTTCAGTGGGAAATGCCATAATGTGGGTTAACCTGGCTTTATTCTGTTTCATGATTGCCGTATTCCAATCCCTCTGAGAAGCCCCACCTGAGCTCCCTGAGGTTGCAAGAAATTTATCTTTCTTAGGTAATTTTGCCCTCAAAACCATTCTAGGAGAGAAACAATATTTCAATCTTCACTTTGGGAATTGACTCGATCTGATGCAAGATTATAGGAATGAAAAGGAGAGAACCCAAACTTGAATTTGGAATTCTGATTCCAAATTCTGAAACACTTTGACTTGATTACTTTTGGCACTTCTTGGTATTCAGCACAGATTATGCTACACAGAGCTTAATATTATGAAGTGCATGGACATATCTGGAGTTTGAATTCCAGCTTTGTTTTGTTTTACTTTGCTGGGTGATCCTGGACAAGTTATGCAACCTGGCTAGGCTTCAGTTTCTTTATTTAAAAAAAAAAAAAAAAAGTGCCCTTAGCATGGAGTCTTCAGGAGAATTGATTGAAATAATACATGTAAAAATTATTTGCAGAAGAACTAGCATCATTCCACTGGTATTATTGCATTACACAATTTGCAAGTTGTATGAAAATTGGATGAGATACTTAATTTTCTTTAGTTCTCTCGTCAATTTAAAAAAAGAAAGAAAATAGTATCTTTTAGGGATATCATGAGATTTAAATAAAATAACATTTGTGAAAGTCCTTACCACAGTGTTTGACATATACAAGAAACTCAATAATTGTTCATTACCAATCTACATATTTCGGTCGTTTCAACAAGGCAATCCATACACGCTCACTGGATTCTCATTGACTCCTTTCAGGCAATGATTTTATGACTATTTTTTAGTGGTTCTATACATGGATGCAAGTGTTCAATATCAAAGTGATTTTGACAAACTGTTCGAAAGCTCCAAGTAGAATAGAATGCAGTGTTCTCTCAGCAAGGGAACGTAAGAAAAAATTGGTAACCTAGTTCACAGTAATTGCCCAGTAAGTGGCCCCCTAGTGAAAACCCTGCTGTTGACCCAAAGAACCACACAGCACTGGGAACAAAGACATTGATTTCAAAGAGAAGCGCGTGTTAAAGAGCATCTCAAAGTGATTTGTGATTGGGGATGCCCATGAGAACTCTCACAAACAGACTGAACCTAAGAATATTTCTAAGCACTAGTTCTCAATATTAAATTCAGTGGATCCTAGGTGCCTACTGATAAAATCACTGTTAGTCAGCTTTGTGTTGCTATGAAAAAAAAAAAATACCTGATAAGAACAACCTAGAGGAGGAAAAGTTTATTTTGGATCATGGATTCAGAGATTCAGTCTGTGGTGGGCCAAGTCCATTGCTCTGGTCCTTAGGTAAGGCAGAACATCACGTCATAGCAAAAGACTGTGCCAAAGGAGAGCCGCTGATCTTCTGGTGGCCTGGAAGCAAAGAGAGAGAAGGGGAAGGGGCTGCAGGAAAGGTTAAGTCCTCCAAGGCATGCTGCCAGTGGCCAGCATCTTCCAGGCACACTCCACCAGCGTAGGTTACAGCCCAGTTACTCCATGCAATTATTTCATCTGTGGACATTTCTGCATTAACACAGGAGTTTTGGGGGGACACCTCATATCCAAACCATAATAGTCACAGGGACCTTTTTTCAAATAAGTAAAAATAGTGAAGTCAATAATTAAGATTTTCTCTTATTTTACATTTTGCTTCCCTATATGGCTATATGAATATGTAAATATGTGTTTAACTACTACTATTTGCTTGGACTAGAGTTTTACATATGATGGTATATAATTTATTGTGAAATTATGTATACAGTTATTTGGGGATATAAATATTTCATGAATTCTGTCTTCAAATCCTCGAAAAGTCTGAGGATTGCTGCTATAAAAATATAATCTTGTTACTCTAAAAATTTCTCAGTAGGTCAAAAAGGCTAACGTGTATGTGCCTATGGTTAACAAGGAACCCGCTTTCTAAGGTTGCTCAAAAGACAGGATTAATCTAAACCCAACATTTACTGTTACATGAACAATGGTGGGCCCAGAGATGGATGTCACTTACCTTTGCTTTTCTGGTGCTTAGGGCAGGGTCAGAAACAGAGCAGAGCCTCAACCCTTATTTGCATTTTATACCAGATCTGTATGTATAAAAATAAAGACTTCAAAAGTGCTTGAATACTTGAAATGGCTTAAAAACCCAATCTCTTCAATCCATTTGCAGTTTACTTTTTTTTTTTTATGAGTTTACTGTGGATGGGTGTAGTGGAGGGAGGGGTGTGGGGGTAGGAGATGGGAGGGAGGCTGGAGGGAAGTGCTGGGGATTGAAGTGGAGCAGGTTGAGTCCCACACCTTTGTGATTATGTCAGGTTGTATCCTGTGGTTGTATGTAACTAAAAAAATAAATTAATTAATTAAAAATAAAATCTTAGGGGAGTACTATCATAAAAAAGAAAAACCCCATCTTAGTTTCTCTTCATGTTTTTCTGTTTTCAAAGAATCATGCCTTGGTGCCACCTACTTTCAGGACCCCTCACTGTTGGGTAACTTGGGGTTGCAGTGAAGGCTGCTTCTGCCTATGCTTTCATACAAATGAGCATTACATCACCGTACTGCTGTACAGTTTTGGCAAAGCTCTGTGTTGGGCAGCATGAGGCTACAGGCATTAGTGGGCTATCATTGCTGTTCCTAGGGAGTTAATCTGGTGGGAGAGAGGGATACACAGACAACTAATTGTATTACAAGGCAGAAAGAAAAAGTGCTGTGGTTAAAGGATTAAAAAAAAAATGCTGTGGTTGCAGAGAGGAAGGAGTAATTAATTCTCACTGGGAAGATTAGGAACAAGGAAGCAAAGAAACTAATATTTATTAAGGGTTCAGGAGGTGCCCCAGGTGGGCTGGCGCTTCATGCTGGGCTCTGGGAGGAGGTTGCCTTTCAATTGCAGATTTTGGTCACTGGGACCCTGTGGGGGAAGGCCTGGGTTCAAGAGGCAAGAAGACTGTGGGAAGATAGCCTTCTTCCAGCCCAGAGAGAGAGAGAGAAAATAAGGCAAGAAACTCAACTTACCATGATGGGAAATGGGGTTAGTAAGAGGAAACAGGTGTCAGTTCAAAGAAGGAGATAGAGAATTCTAGGCAAAGGTAAGGAATTTTAGTAAGAAGAAGCTACGACATGGATGGGCATCCCCCCCATTAGAGGAAAGGGGAGACCTGTATTGATGTTAGCAGGGATCAATTATGTGAGCAGAAGGCAGGGATTTGGGGATGGAGTGGGGAGTTAGCAGAAGGACCCAGACCTGGTGTGAGCTCAGTGGGAGAATTATTCAGTTCCTTGGTTTCAAAGAAAACAAAGGCCAGTGGATGAACCAGCTAACTTGGCACACTTGGGTGCTTGGTGCTCACAGATCTAACAAGCATTAGCCTGTCCCTACAGGAGAAGGGAGCCAGTGTCAACTTGTTCCCTCTCTCCTGAGACTAAACTATCAACATTTGACAGCCCAGACTGCTTCAGCCCTGTGACATTCCCTGTAGAGCCTAGTAGTGGACTGGTCATGGGGCAGCCTTTCACCAAGTCCTAATTGATTCCCAGTGAGCAAGGACGTGAATTTCTGCAGTCATGTTATGAATTTTACAGAGTTGCAGAAATTTAACCTGAAAATTAGCCACACAGATACAGACAAAGGTTAGATCATTGAAGAGTTTACCATCAAGAATTATTTCTAATGCCATAATTTTACAGAAAGAAAACTGTGTCAATTGATTAACTTCTACTGTAATTTGTTAGCTGCTCATTATAGTTTCCTATCTTGACTAATGAAAACGTTTAGAGCTGCATCTTTATGGAAGCTAACTAGGACAGGCAGCTTGCCGGTCTTAGAATAATTAGAAAATTTTGCATTATCAGCCAGTGGGATGCCTGCCTCTCCTGGTGAAGCTTCATAGAATTTTTTTTTCTTTCTATTTCCTCTTCTTTCCCTCATTAGTGTCTGTTACTGAACTAAGCCCAACTCTGCACAATCTCACTATAAAAATATATTATAAACATTTATGAGGATGATCCAGCTGAATCAAACTCTTATTCATTTACTCATTAGGTTGGTAGAAAGAAAAATTTTGTTACCATATGAGATAACTTAGGGGGAATTTATATTATTAGGTCTTAAAAATGTTTTCCTAACTTACATGGGATGTTAAGCCAGGAAAGGCAAATTTGGGTAAATATGCTCCCCCACCATCTTTCTTTGTCCATGATACATGTCTATAATCTGTAATACTGTCCTTTGCTCTTAGACTATCTATGACTTCACAATCCTTCTCAACACAGCATTATAAACAGTAAGAGGTTGGAACTGGCCTGGAGGATGAATTAAGCAGGTAATTGTTCCTACCAGACTATAATCTCTTTAAGAGAAGAAACTAACTCAATGGCTTGTTTTTTTGTTTGTTTGTTTGTTTGTTTTTTCAGGGTTGGGGGTAGTGAACCAGGATTTGAACTCAGGGGCACTCGACCACTAAACCACATCCTGAGCCCTAATTTGTATTATATTTAGAGACAGAGTCTCACTGAGTTGCTTAGTTCCTCAGTTTTGCTGAAGCTGGCTTTGAATTTGTAATCCTCCTGTCTCAACCTCCCCCTGATCCTCTGGGATTATAGGCATGTGCCATAGCACCTGACTGGATAGTTCTTAATGAATGATTGAACAAACAATGGGAACATATATGAATGTGTTAATGGATGCAGAGTGAATTTTACTTTTTCTATTTTTTTTTTTCATTCTACAGGAATGCTTGCAGGATTCCTCCATCTCCTTCCTAGGAAATGCACTGTGTATGTCCACATACCTAGTGGACACCAGCTCATAGACCTTTAGCTGGAAGTAACCCAAGAGAGTATCCATGGCCAACTTTTCAATTTACAAAAATGAAAAGAGGGTGCAAAAAGGACATTCAGCTATAATGCAGGCTCTCAGGCGTGGGAGGCATTCTGCTGCATTCCACATCTGACTAATGTCCCTGTGTGGCCTCCGTCATTTTCTTTGCAATTTCATCCATAAAATGGGGGAGAATGATTATATCTGCCTTGTATAGTTTTGTAAATTTTAAACGAGATAAGAGATAAGGGGTACAAAGTGAATAGTATAGTGGCTGGAACATGGTAAGTATTCAAAAAAAGTTAGTTTTTCTCCTTTTTTTCATCTCCTTTTTTCTTTCTTTTTTATTTCTGCAGTTCTTGGTATTGAATCTAGTGGTGCTCTGCCACTGAGTTACATCCCCAGCCCTTTTCATTTTTTATTTTGAGACAGGGTCTCACTAAGTTGCTGAGGCTGACCTTGAATTTACAATCCTCCTGCCTCAGCCTTTTGAGTCGAGTAACTGGGATTGCAGGGTGCATCGCTGTGCCCAGTTCCTTTTTATTTGTATTAGCTGAACCAGTGATTTATTACAAGTAGTTTTATTGTCAGGTTTATCATGTTACATTATACTTCATTTTTTTCCAACTCATTTTTCAATGAGTTGAAAGCTTTTTTGAGCCATCCTTGTTATATATAAATCGAAAAGACAAAGAGGATATAAGGAATAAATTTGTAATAGATGAGAAGAAAACACTTTCTGTGCAAAAAACATAAAATTCCAGAATCTCATGCCATGCTTCCTTCCTGGGCTAATCACATTGTTTCCTGATATGCTTCCTAGAAAATAGGTTTGTAAAAATTGTCTTCCAATCATACAGGATGCAGTTTTATACAAATATGAGTTTGCTGACCTGTTCCTTTAAAAAAATAACTCAGCATGCAGATTGTGCATTCAAACCTTCAGTTCACTCATTAGTTGGGGAGGAAAAGTTGGGGCTGGTTTGATGCTGGTTGCCAGGAAACATACAAAGGCCTCAGAAACAGATGAAACAAAACAACTCCACATTGCTGGGAAGGTGGCCTTCGGGGGCAGGCACTTCACCAGTGGGGGAACTTTGCAGCTTCGTCCTCTAATGTCCCCAGACAAGAAAATGGAGTCGAAAACCACAACTTATTAATGTAAGCAAGGTTAGCCACAGAGATCTTGAGTAGTTACTTTTCTAATGCATTTAAATGAGGATCTGAAGGTGTTTCAGTGTCAGTGGCTGTAATTATGGGAAGCTTTACACATTTTTAATCAAACAGTAAAAAAAGGGGACTATGGGTTTTAAACTATGGAACTCAAAGTGGGAGGGGATCGAGGATTTTCATTTCCTACCTTGGCTTAGACATTTTGCCTTCTAATGATATGCCTTGAAAGGGTGGTGCTTTTTTATGGGGTGGTGGTGGTGACCAGGGATTGAACTCAGGGCCATTCGACCACTGAGTCACATCCCCAGCCCTATTTTATATTTTATTTAGAGACAGGGTCTCACTTAGTGCCTCACTTTTGCTGAGGCTGGCTTTGAACTCACGATCCTTTTGCCTCAGCCTCCCAAACCGCTGGGATCACAGGTGTGTGCCACCATGCCCAGCTCTTTTGGAATTTTTGCTTGTTTGTTTGTTTGTTTTGGTGCTGGGGACAAGCACTCTACCAACTGAGCTATATCCCCAGCCCTTTTTGTGGGATGCTATTGCTAAATTGAGTTTCTTTTCAAAGGCACCTGTTGAAATGGGGGAGAAAAAAGCCTCAGAAAGAATTGAAGGCCCCCAAAGAGATGAAGCTATGATGAGTTACCAAAATGCTGCACTTGATTTAAGCACTGGCTCCCAGCCTGAGCCAAAGAGCCCAGAGAGGACAGAAAGTGTGACTGTAGAGAGAGACTATGGCACAGGCCTGCTTGAAAACCAGCTCAGCGTGGATGACTTTGTGAAGATACAGAGGGCCTTCGAGGTAAGCGTCATGCTTGTAGACCAGAGAGTTTGAGTGGTTCACTAAGGACACTAGGATGAATCAGAAAGAGGCTTCTTTTAAAAAGTATTTTTAATATATTTAATGATTACAGCAGGGAATTGAAAATAATGAGACCCAGCTTTAACATCATGTACTTGTTAACTTTATCCCTCAGTTCTCTGGGATGAATAATAATACTTAGTTTGAAATTGCTGCACATGAATTTTATTACTGTCAAGGAAGGACAATTTATTCTTGGGCAACATTTGTTTTTGAAATCAACATATTTTGGGGAAACCAAAAATTTTGGTTATAAATGAGAAAAGCCAGATTACTGAGGTAACCCCCAGTAACTATTCTTGTATTTGGTATGTACATAAAACTAAATAAATACAAATTTGAACATCTGGTTTACAGAAACTCTCTCCTGCCTCACCTGGAGTGGCACAACTCTTTTTCAAAGCTGATTTTGGCATTTTGTTGTCCCCAAGATCCCATACGAGGGACCTGCCTTTCATGCTTCTTGTAAATCCTGGAGCAATGCCCATAAAATAAAATTAGAAGTTTTCATTTTAATTCCACATAGAAAATAAACCATCGGAACTTAACTACAAATGAATAATTTCCTTTTCCCTATCTTAGTTAATTAATTTGAAATTCTGCAGCTATGCATAATGAACAGCATGTATCAAAGTGGTTTTAGTTTCAAATGTGGATAGGAAGAAATGCCCTCTGTACTGTGCAATTTAGGTAGACCTGAGCCTCCATCCTTTCTGTTTCATTATGTTCACTAAAATATGATCTCAGGGCTTCATAAAGTCCCCAAAGGGGTGCTTGGAATATCCATATTAGTTTGAAATAGACATATAATATTTTGCGATACAACCTTGAAATTTATAAAACATGAAATGTTAATAATTATATTAACCTGTAACTGGCAGTTTAGTCTTTAAGCTATCAAAAAAAAAAAAAAAGAAAAAGAAAGAAAGAAAGAAGAAATAACAAAAACCAAAAAGAGTTGCTAACCATTAAAATTCTGCTATACCCCATTTTTGTATATAACAACTTAGATTCTTCATTAATAAATTGATGTCCCAATAATATAGATCACTTCTTTATAATAGAATCTATCATATTTAGGAGCAAAGATATCCTCCGTCTTATACTTTTTCTCATTTTAACCTTTATGTATTTGCTATTTTTCTAACTGCATTTTGTCTGAAAGATTTCAGTGCTGCTCCATACCCAATGCCCTCAAATGAATTTGGCATGTTTTGATAGACATAGCCAGCATTTTGACAGCTTGAAAACAATCAGAAAAATGTAACAATGGATTAGGATGACTTTAACTTCAGAAAGATATATGGCAGTTTTGTTCTTCTGTTAAGAACACAAAGAATTTGAATGTTAGAATCTTTTAGGAGAGTTAACATCATAACATTGATGTGTTATTGGAACTACAGCAGAGGGTTGGGAGTGGGTGTCTTTTCAAGCTACAGATTCAACCTATCAAAGTTGGACCACTAATTTTGAAATTACCAGTTGGAAAAGCAGATGCTGATGGACACAAAGGAAGAAAAAACTGCAATTCAGAGCTTCTGTGAACAAAGAGTCTATGACAATTTTTTTTTTTTCCCAACCGAGCTTTGCAGGTGCACTTTCAAAAAACGATGAAGCTCATCCATTTTTAAACCATTCAACAGAGATAGACAGGAACAATCTAGTGACAAGTGTATAGCCAATACTAAGAGTGAGACCCTTGAGTAAATGTGAATTCCAAACACAGCATGGACACCTCGGGAAGATGATATGCTGGATGATTCCTGTGAAATGCAGCCATCTGTCACAAGTGTGAGGTCCACAGGCCACAGGGGAAAACTGCGGCCGAAGGAAAGCATGTCCTCAGCAGCTGAAGCTCCAGAGACACTGGTTTGTGCTCCAAGAGTTAAAGACACACTCTTAGAAATCCCATGATTCTGGCACCAGATTCCTTTATCTCTTATTTTGTTTTGTTTGTTTTGCTTTTACACAACTTGCTTATTTGGGACTGAAGTGTTGTCAGATGTTAGCTGAAGTCCATCTCCTTAAATAGCAGGGGCAAGGCTTAATGAAAGACAGGAAGTTTGGTCTTTGAATTGTACAGTGAATGTTTTCCATATATCTCTAAATAAAATGTCCCAAACCAAATTAATCCTAGTATTAACATTTAGGAATAAAACAAATTATTATGTTCACTGTATAATGGTACAAATGAGTCAGAATCACAGCTTTGCCACTTACAATGTGACCTTGTGCACATCAACATCTCTGGATCTGTTTCCTTTATTTCTAACTGGGAATAACAGGTTTTTTTTTTTTTTTTTTTTTTTTTTGTGTGTGTGTGTGTGTGTGTGAGGATTAAGTGAGGTAATATTTGGAAAGCTCTTGAAAGAGTGCTTGCCACACAGGGTAAGTTCTCAATTAACATTAGATGTTGTATATTCAGCCAGTAGAAGTTGAACTCCGTGACCTCTAACATTATCTTTTTTAAAAAATATATAATTTTTAGTTATAGATGGACACAATATCTTTATTTTATTTATTTTCATGTGGTGCTGAGGATTGAACCCAGTGTCTCATACTTGGGAGGCAAGTGCTCTGCCACTGAGCTACAATCCCAGCCCACTAACATTATCTTGATTCAAATTTATTTATTTCCTAAAGAAAATTAAGCTTCCAATGATACTTGCTACTGTTTTTTTTTTTTTTGTTGTTGTTGTTATTTTTTTTTTGTGTGTGTGTGTGTGGTAGGAAATGGTTAGCAATAAGTGTTGAAAAGGCAAATAGTTACATAGACATGGAAAAAAAACCCCACATAATTTTCCATTTCCCATTTCATATTTTATTAGTGGGCAAAAGATTCTAATTAATGTCTTGGTTCTGTTCTTTGGAAAAAAGAAGTTACATGGAGAGAAGGATGAGAACAGTAGCTTGTGAACTTAATTTTCTTTCAAGTGGTGGTGTCAAAAGGCCATATATCATCCTGAAGGGAGTGAAACTTGTATTATTCATAGAATTATAAAATGGTTGTTACCCAAACTTTCTTGTAGAACTTGCAAGGCTTAGAGAAATGACATGGTCTCTGGATGTTCATATTATTTTTGATGTCAACCGTATTTCACATTTTCTTAGAAACTTCAAACGCCAGCTATTGTATGAGACAGACTGAGTGTGGTTGATGATTTTATAGGAATGGTGAGAAGTAAAAATTATGGCGTAAGGGAAATGAGATTTTTGGAAGGCCGCACTGGGGCTATGTATATATATGTATATATGTATTAAGTTTCTTCTGGGCATTTGGTTATGTAGTCATCCAAAGTTTCCTTACTTTTATTTTCTGTTGTTGACTTCAGTGCCAGGATGTTCTGTCTGTGATCCTGGATTCTCTGTTGCCTGTTTGATCTGGGAGCATAGTTTGCTTTTCACTACTGGGTTCTTCTTGGCATATCTGTTCTGGCCAGGCTATAGGTACAGAGGCAGGGACTGGCCCCGCATTATCTACTGTATGCTACCACTTCCCCAAGCCCACTTTCTGTAGAAACAAAAACTCCTAAGCCTCATGGAACACAGGAGGTATTCATGCTCAAAGTAGAAAGGCTCAGAATAGTTCAGTGTGAGAACAACATGGCTACAATCCTAGCAGGAAGTCCCTAGAGACCATCCAGTGAGAATTCTTGGAACAAACATGTCTTTGGAGTAGATGGAATCTAAACATAATGTTCTGGTGATACTTTAATCTCTAAAGACCAGAAAAGTTCAGGAGACAAAATTGGCAAGTGTTTGAAAAGTAATAAAATAATTACATTTATAGATTTTATGGTACCTTCATTCTTGATTATCTTTATAAAATTCCCACCATTCCTGTAGACAGATCCTATAGCAGGGCCTGTGAACTGTATTCTTTGCTTTAACAAGAAAAGATGAGGATTCTGGTACCCTGCCAGGCAAGCTAAGTTTGAAGGGAATATGGAAAGTCAGATTTGCCTCTTTTTTTACCTTCCCACGATTTGTCCTTCTTTCTAAACTGTCAAGCTTCCTTTCAATTTATAAAGGGCCCAGAAATCTCTAGGGCTTCTCTTTGTATGTTTCTGTATGTTCACTAGTAAGGTATCCAAAAGAACAGGACCTATGGGGTGTGCCTCATGTTGTGGACTATTCTCATCATTTGCTTCTTTTCTTGCCACCCCAGACACCACAATCTCAAACATGTAAATAAAATTACTCAATTGGTTTTAGTCCCTTCTCTCAAAACATTTAGCTTTTGTTGTCTCTGATAAAAAGTGGGATAGTCCATGAAGACCATTTAAAAATTTTTCTTAGATAAGACGGATAGTTAAAATATAAAATTAAGACAGTATTATTCAATAAGGTTTCAAATTAGAAAATCTTTGGTCTTTTTGGGTTTGCAAATTGTACTAAATACTATCATGCATCACCTAGTTCCAGCACTTATTCTGAGAAATGCGCTGTTAGGCAATTAATTATTGTGTGAACATCCTGGTGTATACTTACACAGACCAAGATGGCGACAACATCATTGAGCGGTAGAAGTTCATGAGACCACCTTCATATATGTGGTCCATTCTTGACCAAAATGTCATTATGTTGTACACAGATGTCACCATAGTTTCAATATGGATATGTTCTCCCAAATGTCTGTGTGTTAAAGACTTGGAACCCAGACGGGTGATAAGAGGAGATACTATTAACCTTTAAGAAGTAGTGCCTGGTAGGAGGTCCTTAGGTCATTGAGGGTGCATTCAAAGGGGACTGTGGGACCCCCATCTTTCAGTCTCACTTTTTCCTGTCTCTGTGCCTGAGTAGTTTGCTTGGCTGCACACTTTCATCATAATATGCTACCATCACCAGAGGCCCAAACCAATGGGGCCATCCAATCATGGACTAGAACCTTCAGACCTGAGAATAAAAAATAAAACTCTATATACTTCTTAAATAAGATGCCTCAGGTATTTTGTCACAATAAACCAATGCTATAAATAACAGTCTAACATGATAGAGATTTCTTTCTTTCTCATGTAAAGTAGAAAGCAGATATTTCTAATTTGTAAACAGCTCTAACTAGGGATTCAGGTCCTACCTAAGCTTCTTCCCTCTTCTGCTTTCCCAGATTGTCATGCTCCAAGCTAGAAAATATGGGAAAGCAAAGGGGAGCTTGTAGAGATCATCTCATTGGCTAGAGCTCAGTCAGATGCCACACCTAATTGCAAGGGAAGTATAGAAAGGTGTATTCTCAGAAAAAAAATCTCACCAATGATCCTCTTAGAGTTTAGGGGTAATACCTCCCATCTCTCCTAACAAATCAGCATACTTCATTTGTAATGTTAGGAGAGCCGTGTGCCTGATTATATTCTGTGTTTTGACTTAGTTTAAAACTAAGCTTATTGTTCAATCCATACAACTAGTCTTAGATCTTCTGAAACAATTATTCATTATTTCTATTATATGACTCTTGTTCTTTTATCTTTGCCATAATGTTTTTTTTTATCACCTGTAACTTTTGTTGTAACTGAACTAAAATTCTGGAAATCAGTGAAGGTGAAAGTGATGAATAAAAACGTATTACCTTTCATCTGGGGAAAGATTATTATAAAGCACTTCTGTGAGCATGATGTTATTTGATCCTCTCACCAGTCTGAAACCTAATCAAGGCAGACATTTTTATTTCCCGGTTGTACATAAGGAAATAGAGACTCAAAAATATTTAATTGAATTCCCCCATGGGTCAGAGCCAGGACTCAGAGGCAGATTGTCCATTTTCAGTGCATGCTCTTGTGTGACTTCTACTGACCGCAGACTTCCTTTGGGATGATACTCCTTTAAGGAACAAGAATCAAATAGGATAAAGACTTCATTAACAAAACAAGCATGTTAAGTCAATAGTGTACAGGTCGAGGCTCTGCTAACTTGGAGTTGATGCATAATCAGCAGATAATCAACAATGCCTACAGAAAAATCAATGCAAAGAAGGGTTGAAGAATGAAAGGCAAAAATAAGAATATCCCATTGCTTTTTTAATTCTGGTTTCTTTCTAAAGGCATCTCGATGGAGACTTGTGAGAAAGTAAACAGGTAAAGCTTAATCAATAACTCTATTATACAGTGAAGAGTGCATTCAGTAGCCTCAGTCAATTCATCACCTGCTGAACAAAGGCAGCAGGTCAGAGTGCTCCTCACCCAGCTCCCTTAGTGGAATCAAAACACCTATTTTTGGTGGCAGCAGAAAATCAGTGAAGCTCTGCAGGTCTCCTTCCTTAGCATTAAGGTGATAGCATGAGGACAAATCCAATTTCACTAAAGCTGGCACAATAGAAGATGGCAGAGGAATTCTTTGGTGATTTTGCTTCTCTTGTTAAAATTCATGGGTGATGGACTGCAAACGGCATCATAACCAAAAATCAAGGAAGTGAAACCGTGTCAGTACAGATAAAAAAACGTGTCTTCCCAAATGCTGCAGCCTTTATGCTGAACTTTGTGGCAAGTTCTAATAGCTTCACGCCTTTTCCAATTTCTCTGTGTACTTTTGTAATGGATGCTTATAAATAAAAATGAATCTGGATCAGAGGAGGTGATAAAGAGAGATTTGGGGGAGCAAATGTTTTAACTTTGAGCTTTGGCCAGGACTAGAACAGAAAAGGCAACTAAGAAGCTTGCTATAAAGGAAGGAGAAAGGAAGGCAGAGATGTCCATTGCTAATCACCAGTAGTGCAATTTAGCCGGACCTGTGGACCATGGTACAGCTGCTTTTTCAAATTTCTTGAAGATTAGACAAGAAAATGGACAATGTAAGAACTGTGATTTGAGCCATTTGGATCTCACATTTGTCATATTGTACCAATATCCAATCAAGTCACCACCAACTTCGATGATGATTTCTGACCTTTTCCCAAGGCTGTAGCTCATATGTGTTTAGGATTAGATCCTAGAGTCTCTTCTCCCCCCATCACATCTCACCACCATTTTTGGATATACTTGGATGGAATCTGAATTTTCTGGGTGCTGACATTCTTTGCTGAGGACGACAGGGGCTGCTGGTTTTCCCTACTTCTCTACCTCTCGTGTGTGTTTGTATCTTTCTCTACTTCTCTAAATCCACCTGAGGCTGGTTGTCATACTAGTTTTGCTGCAGAACTGTATTGCCCACTGGCCCCAAGCTACATGTGGTTTTAAAAATTAAATAAAATGGGAACTTAATAAAATAATTTAAAAAATCAGTTCCTCATAAGTACGAGCTGTATTTCAAGTACTCTATGTCCACATTAGGCTGGTCACTCTGACACTAGACTGCAGAGATGACAGAATATTATAGAAAGTTCTATTAGACAGTGCTACTTCAGACCCTTCTTCAAATTTTCTGCTAACTTGTTCTATTTCCTCACTTTGGGCCACATTTATGTGGCCATGGAGCAGCTCTTAGCTCTTCAATATCCTGGAAATGCATCAGATTACCCATTCCTTAGAGTCTATAGGTCAAATTGATTTTTGGCCCCAGAGATAGCTAAAATATTTTCCTTTACTCTAGACTAAGAACTGATTTTCTGTGTTTCTTTTCTAAGACTGCGAAAAATGGAAATTCTCTTTTTGGGGACTCCTTCTTCCAATCTACACCCCTGCTCCCCAACTCCCAACACACACAGGTGTTTGGTTTGGATTTATGGCAAGTCAGTCACAAAAATCATCTGACACTGGAGCATTACTGTCATACCAACAGTATTCTATTTACTTGAACATATTCTCATTGGAGTATTTCTCTCCCATTCTCCAACAACTTCCCAGCTAACTTCACTCATATCCGTGATTAAATATCACTGCCTCAGTCTGCTGGTTCAGCACTTTAATAAGATCCTCTTTTAGCATAGTTTCCTATACATTCCTTTTTTTTATTCTTATCACAAAGGATCTGTTAAGTACAATGGCATTGTTTAAAAATGATTAGAAGAGCCAGAGAAGCTATGAGACAGAAGTCAGTGTGAGAGGATCTCAACTTAGATACTGAAGGGAAGAACACAGGTGCAAGTGAGATGAGCTTTCTGGAGGAGAGAGCAGGGTGTCTAACACTGGACCCCAGGGAAATCCTTCAAGGCAGTGAGAAACAACTCTAATTGGTACAAGAAAAAAATACCAAATAGGATTATTTCCTGGAAGTAAAAGGAGAGCCAACAAACAAATAAAAAAGGAGTAGGTCATATATAATTACATTTATTTTTATGATTCCTATTTAATAATACCTTCATCATTGAAAAATTAGAATATTTTATTCCCAATGTAAGAAGTCCAAATTAAGCCTGAAATTCCCCTCTTGCCATGGCTTACCTATATCCATGACATTCTTCCCAATAATTATTTTTAATGCTGTATCTTTTCAGTGCATTTTATGCACTTATATATATATGTACATACCTATATGTATCATATGTAGCTTTATTTTGCATAGAATCTACTTAACTACACTATAGTCTATGCCTTCTAGGGAAAGTGCCAAACAAATAGCTTTGAATCATGTGAAAAGTTACTTAACTTCCTTAGGAATTTGATTTAAAACTCTAATTAAAAAACAAAACTTCCTTATTTCAATTGTCAAAATGTCAAAGATTAAAAAGATCAATAATATTCACTGTTGGCAAGTAATCAGGAAAATAGGCACAACTGCTAAGACTGTCAGTTGGCAAAACTTATTGGGGAAGGCAATTAGCTATTATATTTCAAACATAAATATCAAGTTTGTTTTTTGAGCTAGCAATTCGATTTCTACAAATTACACTGAATAAATTCTGATGTGTTCAGAGAAAGATCCACGCACAAGGATATTATTATACCTTTGTCTATAAACTGGAATATTAAAAAAATATTCATGAGGGCTGGGGATGTGGCTCAAGCAGTAGCGCGCTCGCCTGGCATGCGTGCGGCCCAGGTTTGATCCTCAGCACCACATACCAACAAAGATGTTGTGTCTGCTGAGAACTAAAAAATAAATATTAAAAATTAAAAAAAAATATTCATGAGCAGTAAATGGATAAATAAATTATGGTGTACTTGTACAACTCATCTGTTAAAAAGAAAAAGGAAGACTTTTACAAGATTGCCAAGATTTACTGCTCAGCAAAAATAAGAAAATTATAGAATATTGCATAATACATGCTGAAATAAAAAATGTGTATATTTGTGTGGGTGTGTGTATAGGTCTCAAGAATGGAAAAATTGAACTGTGTTTGTAGCGGGGGAAGTCACAGCAAATGGCTTTGTGGACACTTTATGCCATAATTCAATGCAAAGATAAATGTTACTAAAATGTCAATGTACCATAATAACAAAGCATCTGTGGTACTACTTCTAAATGTATGCCTCACAATGCTGAATTCAAATAGTACTGGGTTGTAGATACTTTGTCCTTCTACTAAGTAGTGTTTCTTCATTGGAGTCCTTGGAGTTTTCACATTAAGAGAGAGACTGCAGTGGACTATTGCAGTGTCTTCATTTTACATATGATGAAACAAACATCCAGAATAAAGGATTTGTCATTCTCCCTTTGAACTATTGGCAGAGCTGGAACATTGCCCAACATAGTATGATAGCCAGTTTTTCTCTCTTTTCTCTTAGTAAACAACTCTAAGCCAATCTCTATTCAAACTTTTCTCTCTAATTTTCCGAAGTTATTTTACACACTATTATTTTATGCCCTTGGTCATCATTCTGTACTCAGATCCTCACAAACTTGCTATTATCAGAAAAATCGATAAACATCTCTTCTGCAATGTAGAAAATTTACACTCATGGGGCTGGGGTTGTGGCTCAGAAGTGGAACACTTGTCTAGCATGTGCGAGGCCCTGGGTTCGATCTTCAGCACCACATAAAAATAAATAAAATAAAGGTATTGTGTCCAACTACAACTAAAAAATAAATAGTTAAAAGAAAATTTGCATTTATATTGAAAATAATACTTTCAATACATTTATTAATTTGCTCTTTCTTACAACAAAAATTTATCGGATGTCCATCCTGTGGAAATTGAAAACCACTTATATTCAGGCTTTCCCTACCAGAGGTGCATACTCAAAGTAAACTTCATTACTTTGTAATTGCTCAGTGCTTTGAGAGGAAGAGAAGAGTGTGGAGGGAGCACATATCTCATGCTTGGGACTGGTCTCCTGGAGGGTTTTTTGTAGGAAATAACATCTAGGTTACTATCTGAGGGAAGGGCATCACTCTGGTAGGTGGAATGGGGGCTAGGAAAGTAAATTTCTTGAAAGAGAATACAAAATGCAAAGTTTGTACAAAAATAGTATGTATGGTGCACTAAGATATTAATTTATAGTAAGACAGAGACTTCTTCTGCAAAGGGGAAAAGGAATAATAAAAGGTGACTCTGGATCACTAAAGCCTGAACCATATCAGGAGGGGATTAGGAAGTCAGGTTATAGTCTTGACATTTGTTTTGAGGGCTGGAGAGAGTCATTGCATGTTTCAATCACAGACATGACATGATACGATTGGTATTTTGAAAATGACCTTTATGTTTGTACTTTTTATTTACTTATTTATTTAGTTGTAGTGGGGCACAATACCTTTATTTTATTTATTTTTATGTAGTGCTAAGGACAGAACCCAGCGCCTCACACTAGTTAGGTGAGTGCTCTACCGCTGAGCCACAATCCCAGCCCCTATGTTTGTACTTTTTGAGGATGGTTTGGAAGTAGAGGTGGGTGAGGTTGGAAACAGGAATAGAATACAATTGGAAGGCTGGTGCAATGATCTGCCAGTGCAGAAGAGTCTGATGTGAAAGTCAAATGCTATTCAGGAGCTATAAAGAGCAGAACTTGTTGATTGATGGGGTATGTTGAGTAAGGTACCAACATATATAAAGTTGAAAACACAGAAAGAGGAATTTGTTTACTGCCCCCAAATTGTTTTTGTAAATCTCAAACCTACAGAAAAGGGGAAATACGAGTACAATGACTCATCTTTCATCTGGATTCAGCAGTTGTCAAATTTTGCTATATTTATATTTCTACATCCAGATAGATAGATAGATGTATAGATGGCTACAGAAATACAAAATTTTATATCTATTATTTATTTAAAAGTGAGTTTCAGGCATCCTCACCAGGAAGAAGCACATTCTCCTTGATAACCAACTATAATGTCACTATTACATTCAAAAAGTTTAACTTCATACATTACTTACGAAAAAATTTCATATCAAAACATCTTCAGTTGTCCCAGTAAATTTTTTTTATTATTATTTATTTTTTAGTTGTAGTTGAACACAACACCTTTATTTCACTTGTTTATTTATTTATTTTTTTAATAAATTAATTTTTTTTAAAGAGAGAGAGAGAGAATTTTTAATATTTATTTGTTTATTTTTTAGTTTTCAGTGGACACAGCATCTTTGTTTGTATGTGGTGATGAGGATCCAACCCGGGCCGCACACATGCCAGGCGAGCGCACTACTTGAGCCACATCCCCAGCCTTCACTTGTTTATTTTTGTATGTGGTGCCAAAGATCGAACCCAGGGTCTCGCACGTGTGAGGCAAGCGCTCTACCGCTGAACCACAACCCCAGCCCTTCAACAATGTTTTTTATAGGCTTTCTGTTTTTTCCAATTTCTGTTTACCTTTATTCATTCACTTTGTAAAACACAATTGAATTGTAATCCATGGAGACTTATTTAAAGTCATTTTGGTAATCTGGCTAAAACAAGAAAGTGTTTGTGTATGCTGGAGGCATGTAGGTATTTCTTACATAAATGGAAACTGAATTATTTTTAAGAAGTTACATCTAATGAGAATTGTTGTCTAAGTTCTGTGAATTCACATATAACCTTCAAAAATTCACTTATGACCTTCAGAATTATGGGAAGAGACAATACATATGCACATTATTGTCATACTTATTACACATGTCTTATGCTCTGCTTTAAAAAATTTTTTAAAAATTTATTTATTCTCATTTTTATTCTAATTTTTAATTTATGTATTCTAATTTTGTTACATATATATTATACATATAGAGAACATTTTGTTATGTCTCTGGTTGTACACAAAGTAGAGTCACACCATTTATATCTTCATGCATATACTTAGGGTAATGATGTCCATCTCATTCCATCGTCTTTCCTACCCCCATTTACCATCCTTTCCCCTTTGCCCTTTCTAGAGTTCATCTAATCCTCCCAAGCTCCCCACCCCAACTCTATTATGAATAAGCATACTTATATCAGAGAAAATATTCGGCATTAAAAAATCACAGGCCTAATCGGGATTATACCTTTACTTTCGGTGATGTTTTTCTTTAATTGTCTTCAATTTTGGCCACTTTTTCTCTTATTTCCTGATGTGGACATTTTGAGGAATTCCTGCCATTTGTTTAGAATATCCTACAATCTGGATTTTCTTATTGCTTCTTCACTGTCAGATTCAGGCTCACTACATTTTGGCAAGGGAATAGCATAGAAGATGTTATGTCTACCTCTTGCATGGTATCAGAAATTACATCATGGTAACTTGTCCAAGTATTGGTGATTCTGTAGTTTGATCCTTTTATTGAAATGGGTCCCCTACAGTTATCCACTATAAAAGTACCTGTGGAGTCATACTTAGATATTATGAATAGTCTTCAGCATATTTTTATCCATTGACTTGAGCATCAACTGATATTCTTTGTTGAAAAGAGTGTGTTTAGGTTAATAGAAAATGGTGATTTTTATATTTTATTGATCCTTATTTATTGTCAATGTGGCTTTTTTTGTATGAAAGACTTCTTTCTTATCTTCTTTTCTTTGTCCCTCTCACTTTCCCTTTCTCTCTGTTTTGAGTGTTGCTACAGATTCATGGATTCATTTATTCTATTCAATGTGTTATTAGCTATTACCATCATTATTCTTTCTGATACTAAAATTGAGAAAGATTCACAGTGTCACAGAACACAGGCACTTCCATTATTAAGGGTCATCTTAAACGTGTTGGCTATGGGGCTTTCTTGATGGTTGCTGATTGACAGGCCACCTCTGTCATCTTATTGTCTCCCATTCTCTCTGCTTCTTCTTTATGTCACTGTTTTCTTCTATCCCTGTCTGATCAAATAATAAAATTATCAATAAAATAAAAGTACCAAGTTCTTTCTGTTTTAGAGTAGCTTGACCCTTTTTTATTGATTGGTGTCTTGCAGCTTTCATTTTCCCATTAAGTGGGAATCTCAAGGTTTTTTTCTCAAACAAAGATATTCTGGCACTTAACATCACCTTGGTACAATTTCCTTTTATTATATAAGAACTGAAAAAAGCCCATTGAAAGATTTTGTCACAAGATTTTTAGTCTTCTTAGTAAAAGCAGCTTCAAAGGGGCAAGGAAAAGAAACTGGATTGTAATAGGTTTAGTAAGTTGGAGGTGAGCATCATTCCTTCAAGTACAGAGTAGGAAAGGAGATGAAGGGTGTGAAACTAGTTAAAAACAGATGGTGGTGTCACGAGAATATGTTCACTGTTCAGTGACTCAGTAACTTGACCATGTTAAAGTGCTGGTGAAAAGGAGTCAATAGGGAACATAAGGATGATGGAAGAAGGGATTCTCTGAGGTGGGGGAGAAGTACACGTCCAGAACATAGGAGAGGTTCTGTCGTCACAGGAAGAAGAGGGCTGCATACACAGGAAAATCTGTATTCAGGGTTTAAAAACAGAAGTTTCCATCTGATTGATGATTCCTGCTGCTTCTTTTTTTTAAATATTTATTTTTAGTTGTAGTTGGACACAATACCTTTGTTTTATTTATTTATATGTAGTGCTGAGGATTGAACCCAGGGCTTCACATGTGCTAGGTGAAAGTTCTACTGTTGAGCCACAACCCCAGCCCCTGATTCCTGCTTCTTTTCATTCTCTTTATCCTGCTCCTTTATTCCTGTAAGAATTAGGAATCAAATTTCTCTATTAAGAATGAACAAGGAAGTGATATAAACTAGGAATTTGAAGAAAGTGTGGAATGAATCTAAAAGTTCAACAAAGAAACTTGGAAAGAACCCTAATAATACAGAGAGACCATTTTAGTTGGAGATCATATGTTTTGTTTAGTGACAACTTTTGCCCATTTGTGTGATCTTTTATATATATATATATTTAAAGTAATTGTGTTTTATTGTGTCACAATTTATCAGCATGGATATTTAATATAGCTGGTGAATTCCAATTAAACACCACCAAGTTGTTCATGATTATTAGATTAACTGCAAATGCCATAATTTTGTTCTTTTTTAATGCTGAGTAAAATTCCAATGTGTATATATGCAAAATTTTTTAATCCATTCATCCACTGAAGGACATCTAGGTTGGCTCCACAGTTTAGCTATTGTGAATTGTGCTGCTATAAACATTGATGTGGCTGTGTCCCTGTAGTATGCTGTTTTTAAGTCTTTTGGGTATAGTCTGGAGAAGAGGAATAGCTGGGTCAAATGGTGGTTCCATTCCCAGATTTCCAAGGAATCTCCATATTGCTTTCCATATTGGCTGCACCAATTTGCTGTCCCACCCGCAATGTATGGGTGTACCTTTTTCCCCACATCCTCCCCAATACTCATAGTTGTTTGTCTTCATAATAGCTGCCATTCTGACTGGAGCGAGATGATATCTTAAAGTAGTTTTGATTTGCATTTCTCTGATTGCTAGAGATGATGAGTATTTTTTCATATATTTGTTGATTGATTGTATATCCTCATCTGAGCAGTATCTATTCAGGTCCTTGGCCCATTCGTTGATTGGGTTATTTGGGTTTTTTTTTTTTTTTTGGATGTTTAGCTCTTTGAGTTCTTTGTATACCTTAGAGATTAGTGCTCTGTCTGATGTGTGAGGGGTAAAAATTTGCTCTCAGGATGTAAACTTCCTGTTCACCTCACAGATTGTTTCTTTTGCTGAGAAGAAACTTTTGAGTTTGATTCCATCCCATTTATTGATTCTTGATTTTAATTCTTGTGCTATAGGAGTCTTATTAAGGAAGTTGGGGCCTAATCCCACATGATGAATATTAGGGCCTACTTTTTCTTCTATTAGACACAGAGTCTCTGGTTTAATTCCTAAGTCCTTTATCCATTTTGAGTTAAGTTTTGTGCATGGTGAGAGATAGGGGTTTAATTTCATTTGGTTGCATATGGATTTCCAGCTTTCCCAGTACCATTTGTTAAAGATGCATGTTTTTGGCACCTTTGTCTAATATAAGATAATTGTAATTTTGTGGGTTAGTCTATGTGTCCTCTATTTTGTACCATTGGTCGACCATTTGTGTGATCTTTATCCATCAGTTTTTCAGTATCCTGGGTATAGGCCTGGAGAAGATGCTTTTCTAGGACTGATATGTTGCTTAATAATTGACAGATAGCAGATCAAAAGAATGGGAATAATGACTAGAGAATGGTGGAAATGTTGAATCTTTGGTTTAAGAAGGTTGCAATAAAAGGAAAGAGTTAAAATTTCATAGAAAAGTTTCTCTTAGAGTCTTAGACCCTAGTTCAGACTTTTCATCATTTCATTCTCTCTCTCTCTCTCTCTCTCTCTCTCTCTCTCTCTCTATATATATATATATATATATATATATATATATATATATATATATATAATTTTTTTTGCAGTGCTGGGGATTGACCTAGGGCCTTGCACCTGCTAAGTAAGTGCTATACCACTGACCCAAATCCCCAGCCCATCATTTCACTCTTAACTGATTTGAAACTTTGTAAGTAAAATTTAAGTGTATCACTATATAAAACTTTAGACTTCTAATATATAACTTAACAAAATGTATGAGTTAATTGTGGTATATACATTCTAACTTCATATTTTTCTGTGTTATTCTGGAGAGAATCAGGTTTTATTGAAATCAGTGTATTTACAGTGTGGTTAAAGTGGTAAGAAATTGGAAATCCTTAGTTTTAGGCCTGTTTCTGTCACTAGTGAACTATGTGATCTCATCTATGTTGGTCTTTTTAGTTTCCTGGGCCTCAGTTTCTTCTTTTTAAATGAAGGGTTTGGTATAGATTCTCTAAACTTCCTTCAGCTGCAATATGCTATCAATTCATAATCTTATGGATGTGTGAAATTCTTTGCCACATTTTTTGACAATAAAGAAAAATCGTTTTAAAAATTTATATTTAGGCTGAGATTATTAGATTTCCAAGTGAATATCCATGGAGGTGAATTATCTGTTGGTTATGCCAGTCCATTGGTCAGATTTCTACCCCCACCTAAGTTTCTAGTTTAGGCAAAAAAAACCCAGATGTTAATGATGAGCACCAACTTATACATAGAACAGAGAATTGAAAACTTCCATAGACTTAGAGAAAAATAAAACAATTAGATTTCTCAGGGATCATGATCATCTTTATTTAAAAGAGGAAGATGGATTTATTGATTTTGCTTTCCCCTATAGCTCCAAATCACTTCTAATTCGCCAGCTGGGTAAGAAACCTAATTGTTAGATTTTTGGTTTGGGAGAGTTTGATTGTAAACCTTAAATTCAATACCTGGATTTCAAAGCCTGTGTCTTTGTTACTCAGAGTACTCTAATTTCATTCGAATTGGTGAGCTCTTGAGTCATTAATATCACAGCATAAATGATAATTAAAACCTACTAAGTTCATGGAAGCAGGAAGAAACAGTGCTATGAACCTTAGCTAGCAGATAGCCTCTCCTGTTCTTTTGCTCAGTCTCTCACGAATGTTCATTGTAGGTGAAAATTGCAGGGGATGATTTAAACTGCTGCATCTGGTTTGAAATAACATCTAATCTTCGGCTCCAGAAGATGTTCACGGGGTTTGACAGCGAATCCTAATACATATTCATAACCAATATGCTTTGTAACCAAGGGAAATTGAGGCAAGTGCAACAGAATGAAGCATGAGAAAGCAGCATGTTAATTTTAAATTTAATTACAAAGAGAGGAGAAAAGAATGTATTTTGATAGTGTATACTCGTTCAGCTGTCATGGAACATTACCCAAAAATCATGCTGAATGACAAAAGAAATATTAATTTGGGTAAAGTGGTTGCTAAAACTAGCAGGTACTGGAGAAAACAAGATTCTGAGATCATATTCTAAGCTATTTTTCATGTAGAGGAAAAAGAAGCATTGATGAATTCCAGTGTTCTGAAATAAAAGCAAAAAACTTACCAACTAAGGAAAAGTTTCTAATCCCTATAAGATTTCTGTTTATAGAATGTTTCATCATGTTTAGGAGAGGCATTCAGTTTAAAATTAGGAGAAATAATAGTTATGGTAATGCTTGTGACCTTATTCTTTTTGATAACCTAGAACCACGTGCCAGTCAGTGGTACTGACACACCTAGTATCTCCACTGAAGTTCAAGTATTTGAAGCGTTGACCTTGTCTGTCTTGTACAGAGTTAATGCTCAGTGTTTAGAATAGCATTTGACATGGGTCAGGCACTCAATAACTAATCATTGCATGAATAAGTACAAAGGTAAACCTACTTCATGCTGCCTTTTATTATATACATACTTACCATGCATTTACTAATGAATAGATCAGTAGATGGATAGATAGATGCATGGATGAAAATAATGAAGTTCACCATTTCACTTTAATTTCCATGACCTGGAAGCAAATACAATGAATGAGGTCAGTGGTCCTTAGGTCTGTGACATGCTAACCCACTGCCAGGCTGTGACAGAGGAGAGAATATTCAGATTTCTTATGGAGTTGAATTATGCTCTTTCCATAGTTGTAATCTTGGACTTGTATTATTGTCTTGTGCAAGTCCTTACTTATAAAGTAGGAGAAAATAAAGAATCTTTTCTTTCTTCATTTAATCAGTAAATATCATTATAAGAAAGGAATAGGAAAAAAATACATAAATGACATTTTCAAGACTTGGCAGATTTTGAAAGACAGAGTTAAGTGTCTGCTTTGGGAACGTATTGCTCTTTTGTGCCAGAAAGTGTGTAAAAGTTTAGGCTTAGCAAAATTATTTTGTAGCAATAGTTGGCAAGTCTTGGGGCTGGGGCTGGGGCTCAGTGGTAGAGTGCTTTCCTAGCATACGTGAGGCACTGGGTTCAATCCTCAACACCACATAAAAATAAACAAAAAATAAAGGTATTCTGTCCATCTACAACTACAAAAAAAAAATTAGAAAAAAAAAGAGTTGACAAGCCTTACAAATACCCAAGCTTGGTGAGGCTCTTTGGTATAAGCAACCTTATACTTTGTTGATGGGAATGTAAATTTTTTCAAGCATTTTGAGAAAGACTTGGCAAGACATCAAAAATTTTAAGAATGTGCAAATGTTTTGTCTCAGCATTTCTGCTTCAAGGGAATTTTTCTCAGAAATTAATTGCACAACTGAGTAAAGATATATGTGCAGGGATATTTGTTGCAGTGTTGTTTACATTGCAATACATTAGGAATAGTTGAAATGTTTAATAATAGAGGCCATAAATAATTGAATGTCCCTGCCATAGATCTCATGATGATAAAGACCAATATATATTGCAAGAGGCACAGTTTTGTGGTATGATGGAAGAAAAACAGCATATATATCATTGCATTATTCTGTAAAAGCCGTCATTTCTATTTCTTCCTAGAAAAACTGTCTGGAAGGCTTAACAGTATGGTGAATTTTAATATTTAGCTTAATCTGTATTTTTTTGTAGTAAGCATGGGTTATTTGTGCAAAAAATCAACAATATTTGAAGCATATTGGTACCCTCACATGTTACCAATTCAAAACACAGCATCTCTTCTTAATGACAAAAAAACAGCTGTCAAGTTTCTTACATAAGATGTATTTTAGGAGTTTTACACTTAGATTTAAAGCTCAGTTTTCATGTAAGTTACAATGAAATCTAAATCTAACAATGCTCAGAAGCTGAAGAGAATTTTACAGAATTCATGCTTTAGAACACACACACTCACACACATTCACACACAGCTTGCTAGCACGGACTATAGTTGCAGAAAATGCTTTCAAAAGGAAATGATTTTTATAATGTTCTTTGAAAGAGATTCAGGAAGACAGAAAGATTTCCTAAAGGTATAAAGTTGTGCCTAGTGGGACAATCAGCCAGACCTTTTTGAGTATATTAGTCTTCTGGTTCTTATAAGAACTGTTAGAGACAATATCTGGTTATTTTCTTTTTCAATAGTTAAATAGATACAGCAAAATAAATTTACAATGCTATCTTGGGAAGTGCTGAATAAGAATATGTTTTCTAATTGCTCAGATACTTTTCACTTTCATTGGAATTGTTGTTTTTTTTATTTATATTTTTATGTTATTGTATTTTTTTATGTCTTTCTTTTATTTTTTTATTTTTATGTGGTGGTGAGGATCAAACCCAGTGCCTCGCACATGCCAGGCAAGTGTGCTACCACTGAGCTACAACTGAAGCCCCGGAAGTATTATTTTAAGAGGGGCAAGAATACCAATTTCTAATTCATAAAGGTCAGCCAGAATATTGATTAACAGGAGTGAAAAGATATTTCTTTGAAAATACTCTCAGGTAGTTTTTATCTGAAAGGCTGACATTCATTTTGAAATGCATTTTTCTGTTGGGAAGAAGGTTTTATTAATGCCACAGTAATTAAACTTTCAATTGAAAGGAATGAGAATTAATTATTTGATGCACTATGTTTTGTAATGAAATCAAATTTTGTAAGTTCCTAATAGTTCCTTGTCTATACTAAATATATGCTTGTGAATTTAGCTGGATATGGAAAGGTCTTCAACCACAATATATTTGAATATAGCTGTTTAATGTAAAGATGGTCCTTTATATGAATTTTCTTATTGGAGCCTCATATAAACCCTGAGAGAGGTTATGACTGCCTCAAGGTTACACAAATATTGTGTGCAAATTCAGGCATAAAATCCAGATGCTAACTAAATTAATATTAATTTTAACAAATGTGCGTATGTTTTTGTTCGTATATCAGTGATACAAAAAATAAATTATTATAAGGAACAAAATAATATAAAATCAAACTAATATGAAATTAATATAAACTCAGAGTTTTTGACAATTAAATCATGGTATATGCAAGTTCATTTTTAGATTGAAGGGTCTCTTAGGTTCTTTTCCACGGGGTTGCCTCTTTCCAAGAATTCCAATGTGGGACCTCAGCTCACCTCACATCACAGTGGACTCCAATGGCACATGGCAAGATGGAATGTTGATCATGAGGACGTGAAATAACTGAGGTTTCTGGGAAAAGGTGAATTTTGCTTTCACAAGGCTCACTTAGGACAGTTTTTGCTTTTGAAGAGCATCTGGAAGAGTGTGTACAGTTATCTCATTTTAATCTCAAAACCAATCTCTACAGCCATGAGAGCCATGGTCATAGAACAGACAGCCTCAGATTATCCTGTTGGTGGAGTCTCCTCTACATATTTTTCATCCCAACAAGAAATCTCAGAATCACTCAATTTGCAACAAGCCATTCTTGATAGAGAAGATAGTATAGTAAAATTAAAGATTGACACCTCAGTTTTACACAGATGAGTTGAGGTAAATTCTCAGCCAGTAGTTATTGATGACTTGATTTATAGTTCTTAATATTCTTTAGACCCTTTAGCAAGGAATTAACATTTATGGAGTATAAGTGTACTATCAACACATTCAATTATTTCATGTGGTATATATACCTGAAATTATCCATTAATCCTAAGAATAGCACTAAGTTAGTTATCATTATTTATATTTAGAGGTGCATTAACTATGGCTGGGGCTTATAGTTCAGTTATACTACCACACAATCTCTCTACAACAGAGTGAATATGTATGGTAAGATGGAATAAGTGAATTAAGTCTAGTCCCAGAGGGCAAAGTGGGAACCAGTGATAAAATCAATATAAATTGTGCAGTTAATGCAAATCCTTTGTGCTTTTCAGCTTATATAAAAATTCAAATACTGTGTTAGTTAGTATTTTGTCACTGTGACAAAATACCTGAGAGAAACAAAACAACTTAGAGCAAGAAAGATTTATTTTGGCTCCTGATTTTAGAGGTTTTAGTTCATAACTGGCTGGTTCCATTGCTATGGGCCTGTGGTGAGACAAGAGCAGCCGGGCAGACAGGGTATGGCGGAGCAGAGCTGCTCACCTATTGCAGCTGGGAAACTCAGAAGAAAGGAAGCCACAAGTGATATGATTGCCAAGGGCATACCCCTGAAGATCTACTCCTTCCAACTAGTTCCACCTCCTACATTTTCCATCACCTCTCAATAGTTCATCCAATCTCTCAATGGATTTATCCACCCATGAGGTTGCAGTCCTCAGGATCCAATCACTTCACAAAATTTCCATTTCTAAACATTGCTGCATCCGAGACCAGCCCTTTAATATACGAGTCTTTGGGGGAAACTTCATATCCAAACCATAACAAGAATTTTAACAGTACATGTAAGTAATTTATTCAAGCTAGCATGTAATAGAATAAACACAAGCCACATATTCGTTGAGACATAATGCCTCTTGAAATAAGATAGAATTTTTTAGTAATAACAAACTGTGAAAGTTTTAACCAAAAATATGGTAAAAATATGGTTTTATTTCCAAATTTAAAAAAAAAGTAATGGGTGAACAATAGTAATGAAATTGTCATGGAGAGCAAAGAAACAATTGGACTTTAGTTTTTAATCAATTTCATAAATTGAGAATATTTTTCTCTCTTTACCAGTGTATACTGGCATTATTAATGTGCAGAAAACTATGTCCTTAATTACTTATGGTATTGGGGGGAAGAAAATCTGTTGCTGATGTATATTCACAATACCATATTCTTGAATATAAAAAAAATTGTTTCAATGTCTGTCAGAATATTCTTAGAAATAAAAAGAAGTTACTAGCCCATAGGAAGAAAATGCACTGAGATTCTGCTTTAAAATGTTGTTTTATTAATGAGATCATAATATATGTGAGATTGATTGATGCCATTATGTAATAGTTTAAAATAATGATCAACATTGACTTAGTTTTCAAAAACAGTTTGCAGTTTGGGTTCAGATGGAGTGATTTTAGGCCCAGATTTCTTTCTCTGTGCTAAATCTTTCTCTGCACTAAAATCTGGGTCACTGAAAAATTATCATCAATCTAAACTTTCTAGACTAAAAGATAATTTAATAAGGATAAGAATGATAGACTACTGTTCCTTTTTTTTTTTTTTGGGGGTACAAAGAATTGAACTCAGAGGTTCAACTACTGAGCAGGATCCCAAGCCCTTTTATTAAGAGACAGGGTCTCACTGAGTTGCTTAGTGCCTGCTAAATTGCTGAGGCTGGGTTTGAACTAACAGTCCTCCTGCCTCAGCCTCCCAAGCCACTGGGATCATAGGCATGCACCATTGAACTGGGCAAGATTGCTACATTTCTGATTAGTTCAAATGGCCTGATGCTAATTATTTCTTAGAAAATTAATTTAGTTAATTAAAAGCCTGGACTAAGCTTTATTAAACATCTGATTACCCAGTTCTTGCACACATGATACCTCAATTAATCCTTACAACAATTTTATCATGACTGATACTGTGATACCCATTGTACAGATGTAGGGATTAAGGCTCAGAAATGAAGTAGCTTGCTGGTAGATTTTAAAATACTGGAAGAATCAGGATAAAACCTACATCTGTTTCACCAGCTGGGTAATGTGCTGCCTCCTGGGCTGTCAATCTTGACCCTTTGCTCCAGGGTAGTAGGAAAAGTTGATTGACTCATTGCAAATTGCAGCGAAAAGCTTATCAATATTAAGCAATATATTTATTCAAAATATAATCATCATTATTCATGGATTCCTCTTTGTGAATTTATCTACTTCTAAAAATATGTTTATAACCCAAAATCAGTACACATAGTATTTTCATGGTCCTTTGCCATCATGTGAAGACTAGGGAAAAATTTGAGTATCCGAATGCACACGTTTCAATCTGAGGTCAAGTAAGGCGACCCTCTGCCTCTTTGTTCCAGCTTTCACACTGTGAATAAGCATCCTTTCTCCATCTACCTAGTGCCATCTTTTTTCATTTCTGTGCTTTTTGTTGATGATTTTGCTATTTTAAAGGACCCCCAGGTGTAGTGGCAAAGTGCTTTTTAGCATTTCAAAGCGCAAGAAGGCTGTGAAGTGCCTTACTGAGAAAATCAGTGAGTTAGCTTCATTCAGGCAAGAGTTACAATGGTGTTGCCTATGAGTTCAATTGTGATGAATTTACCATAATATTAAAGAAAGAATCTTTAAATTAAAATACACATAAAAAAATTATGCATTCAGCTGCTTATGAAAATGGGGTGACCAGAGAGCTGCAGAAACCTGATCCTGTGTTCCCCCCTGAAAAACAGTACTTCAGTATCTGCTAACTTATACTCTATAGAACATTAGCATGAACAGCAATTCTCAGCGGTCTGTGGTTTCATTGTTTCTGTAATGGTTTGTTTACAGAAGTGGACTTATTGCACTTGGATTAAAGTTTCACCACAGTATAATTTCACTGACTGAGCTAAAGCCTCTTGGGAGATTCACTCATTTTCTGTGAAGCACTATATTAAGTTGTTAATGCTGCTCTAACAAATTATCACAAATTTGGTAGCTTCAAAATGAAAATTTCTTAATTTGCTGGAAGTCAGAAGTCCAAAATGGGTTTCACAAGGCTAAAATCCAGATAGTGTCTGGGTTGCAGGAGGGCTCCAGCAGGGAATCCTTTCCTCTCATTTTCTAGGTTCTAAAGGCTGTCTGCAGTCCTTAGCTAGTATCCCCTCCTCTTCTTCCACTGGCACACCTTCTCTGACTCTCCTGCTCTCCTCTTCCAGTTATAAAGATGTTTATAATTGAAGATATCAGCTTCTAGCCCTGGAAATAATTTTTCCTGTCACCCAAATTCACTTAAATATGATATCACTATAAAGTAAAAGACATTTTTCTTTGCATCTTGGAAGAACTGTTAATTAAAGCCAGTTCTGGGGGTAGCATGATGCTCTTGTACCTGTGGATGCTTTCACTATGGTCTTTTTTTTTTTTTTTTCCATTTTTAGTCTCCAGACCCAAGGGAAACCATTTGTATGTCCAGAGAAGAATTCATGCATAAGATGACCGAGACTGTTGGTTGGGGCCCAGCAGAAGAATATGGAGAGCTCTTTGACAAAGTGGATGTGGCCCGGGAGGGCTTCATTAACTGGAACAAGCTGACTTCATTTATCCTGTTATCACTTTATGAGAAAGATGCACGGACAAAGGCAACTGTGGTTCCCCAGTGGAAGGACCTTGAATTCCTCCCAGGAAAACACAAGGACACCATTCAAAAGATAATTTTCTTAAAAAGTTCAGGTCATTATCTGACTATCAGTAAAGAAGGCTTATTAGGAATCTGGGGAGAAAATTTAAAGCTACAAGAAACACTTCCTATCACTTCAGATGCCACCAAACTGAAACACCTGTGGGTGACGTGTCTGGTTTCTCTGGAAAATGTAAACAAGGTACAAAGTCTTTACAAGTAAATCTCTCTGTTGTTTTATATCATTTATTTATTTGCAGTGCTGAGGATGGACGGAGGGGGAAAATGAGGGAACAGGGCTTCTGATCAATATCAAGTGTAACCGCAGCAGTGACAGAGAGCTGCATTACTCTTGGTGCCTTTCATCTGACTTGGAGGAAATACAAGTAAAGCGAAGTAAGCTGCTCCAGTTCCTAGACTGTTCTCTTGGATACCTTAAAATGACACCACTGATAAGGACTCAGGCTCTGGATCTCTCCCACATGTGGCCATGCTGTTATTAGCTTAAAGACTACCACTCCTTTCCCAGTTTGCAGCAGAATCATGGATCCACATGCAGGCAATTATAATATGTGGCACAGTTTAATGCAATTAAGGGGAAATGGTTATCTGAGTTTGACCACTGTACTAGTCAGTTTCTTAATTCTAATAGGTAGGGCCTACTCAGTCCAAATATCTCTGCATTCTTAATGTATTAAACAGCAAATAGTAAATTTTACTATGAACAATTTTAAATGCACACACAAGCAGAGAGAATAGCATTAAGGATCTATTGATGTATTCTGGATCCACCCTTATAACCATCTTAAAGTCATGGCTAATCTTGTTTCATATATGCCTTCCTGGTTAAGATCCAAAGTACCAAATCACTTCATCTATAAATATTATATTCCCCTAATTGTCTTATGATTTTTAAATATTTTGTTTGAATCAAGATCTAAGGTCTACATATTGTGAATCGTTCATCTATCTTTCCCCACCCTCCCATCACCCCTTTCTCCTTCTCTCTCTGTTACTTTATTTATTTATTTGCAGTATTGGGGATGAACCGGGGCCTTGGGCATGCTAAGCAGGCACTGAGCTACATACATCCTTACCGGGATATGTCTCTTTTGATCTATGCATTTTCCTTCATCTCTTTTTCTTTCTTGGATTTTTTTGCTATTTCAACTGCACTTGTGTTAAAGAAACTTGATATTTGTCTTTGAGAGTTTCCTATATCCAGCAAATCAGTAGTCAACCAGTTTCAGATTTGTTTGCTTCATTTCATTCAGGAGGTACAAATGCCTGCTTTTTTTTGTTGTTGTTTGGGAATGTTAACATTTAAAGCCAATTCTTTCTAGACTCATCCACATATTAGAGGTTGCCAGATGATGATATTCTAACATCATCATTTCTTCTCCCTTTATAATATGGAATTTCTGTATAGAAAGAAACTTCTCTCATGAATGACTTAGTTATCATGCAGGACAAATCGAACAAGACAGGACAAATGCCCCGTTCTTTACTTTTATTTACCAGTTTTCAAAATAATAAGCTGTTTTGATATCCTCTAAAAGGATCCGAAGGATCTGTGCATCTAAAAGATGAACAAAGAGTGCTAATATCATTATTGTTACTGATAAATTTGAAAATTCATAGGTTTAAAAAGTTGATTTTAAAATCCACTGAATTATTATCTCCTGCAAAAACCGTACCATCTTTACACAGTAGGAACTAACACAAGTTATCTTCTGAGTCTTTTTATAACTATAACAGTCTTTGAAAGTTTCATTGCTTCCTGGTACGACAAGATGTTCCAGGATTGTCTTGTATATTTCCTGTGCCAGACCTAGAATCAGCCATTTCTCTGAAAAGTCAGGTTCTTTTTAGTAGGAAGTGTATGCACCACTGCCTGGAACCATAAAAAATCAGTGTCACTAGCTTCCTATGGAACATGCCCTGATTTTCTACTCCTTTCAAGATCACCACCAAGTTCCTAATAGTCCCACTTTAAGGATGAGAGAGTGAGCAAGAAGTTGTTAATCTTTTTTGGGACCATGGGATGCAAATAGTGTTGCCACAACTTGTACACCGAGACAACTGGTGTTCAGAGCCTGTGCCTTAGTGTCTTCACTGCCTGCACAGTGGCTGCTGGTATTGTATCCATTTCTTTGCTAAGGATTTAGTGCTAAAACTTAAAGGGATTAAAAGACAGTTTAAAAGATTAAAACGCAGTTCTAGTCTAGATTACATTTGTGTGCAGCATTCTGTTATCATCATATGATATTCGTCTTGCAGGGTTTCTTCTTCTTAGGACTGATAACTAAATCTTAGCCTGTCCTTTGTAGTCACTCTACATAGAATCTTCATATTGCCTTTCTGTTGAACAGTTTCATTGAGGCATAAGTAACAAACGATGCTACCAATATTAAAAGTGCCCCAAGTTGATAGTTGTTAATATATGTATGTACCCAAGAAAAACTAACAGCATGACAAAGATAATGAGCATATCCATCACTTTCAAAAGTTTCCTGGCACCCTTTGGTAAGCCTCCCACCCCATCTCTACTTGTCAGGCAAGCACTGATCTGTATTCTGTCATTATAGATCAGTTTGCATCTTCTAGAGTATTATATAATTGTCTTACTGGATGTACTCCTTTTTAATTTTTTTTGGCCTGGATTTTTAAATTTGACATAATTATTCTGAGATTTTTTGTGTTGTTAGGTGAAACCATAATTTATTTTTTTAATTACTCTTCATCTTTCTGTCATGTAGATATATAGCAACTCCTTATCAACACTAGATAAGATCAGATATTGTTCTTTCTTAATTTTAGCCATTTAAAAAATGTTTATATTGGAATATTGTGGTTTTAATAAACTTTTATAATTACGAACCATGTAATTTTCATATGCTTATTGCTACCTATATATCTACTTTGGTTAAGTTTCTGTTTAAATATTTTTGCCCATTTTTATTGGATTTCTTTTCTTGCCTTAAAATAAATCCAGTGCGCTCTCTCTCTCTCTCTCTCTCTCTCTCTCTCTCTCTCTCTCTATATATATATATATATATATATATATATATATAGTAGTTGTAGATGGACAGCATGCCTTTATTTCACTTATTTATTTTTATGTGCTGCTGAGGATCGAACCCAGTGCCTCAAATATGCAAGGCAAGTGGTGCTCTGCCACTGAACTACAGCCTCAGCCCAGATTTATTTTCTTATTGTTGAGTGTTTGGTGTTATTCATATATTTTGGGTGTATAGATTCATCAGATGTAGACTTTACAATATCTCATCCAATCTGTGTTTTGTCTTTTTATTCTCCTAATACTGCCTTTGGTTATTTCTTTTTCAGGTTGTTCATTGAATGAAATACAACAGATTTTAAAAAACAAAAACAAAAACAAACACAAACCAAATATATATCCTGCAATCTTGCTGAACTTATTTCTTTGGTCTTTAGATTTTTGTGGTTTTTCTGTAAGATTATGTCATCCATAAATGAAATAATTTAAATCTTTTCTTTCCAAACTAGATATATTTTCTTTTCCTTGTCCAATGTCTGTGGGCAGAACCTCTGGAACCATGCTGAATAGAGGTGATGAGAGTACACATTCTAGTCTTGTTCCTGAATTTAGGGGTAATGCATCCAGTTTTCCACCATTAAGTATGATAACAGCTGGAATTTTTTTTTTTTAAATTGTACATGGTCTTTACCAGAAGTAAGTTCCCTTTGATTCCTGGCTTATTGGCTTTTTTTTTTCTTATGAAAATATGTTGAATTTTGTTAAATTCAACTTTTGCTATTTCTGTGATAATATAGTTTTCATACTTTAGTCTATTAAAATGGTTTCTTAGATTGATTTTTTATTTGTTCTTTTTAGATATACATGACAGCAAATATATTTTGACATATTATATACACATGGAGTATAACTTATTCTAATTAGGATTCCATTCTTGCGTTGCACGCTGTAATGTGGCATTTCACTATGGTGTATTCATATGTGAACATAGGAAAGTTATGTATAATTCACTCCTCTGTCTTTTCTATTCCTATCTCCCATTCACCCTCTTCATTTCCCTTTGTCTAATCCACTGAACTTCTATTCCTCCTGTTCCTCTGTTGTGTGTTAGCATCCACATATCAGAGGAACTATTCAAGCTTTTGTTTTTGGGGATTGGCTTACTTCATTTTGCATGATAGTGTCCAGATCCATCCATTTTCTGGAAAAAGTCATAAAGTCATTCTATTTTATGGCTGAGTAATATTCCATTGTGTATATACACCACATTTTCTTTGTCCATTCATCTGTTCAAGGACACCTAGGTTGGTGTGATAGCTTAGCTAGTGTGAATTGAGCTGCTATAAACATTGATGTGGTGTCACTATGGTATGCTGATTTTAACTCCCTTAAATATAGAACGAGGACTGGGACAACTAGGTCAGATGGTGGTTCCATTCTTGATGGTTTGAGGAATCTCCATACTGCTTTCCAGAGTGGTTGTACTAATTTGAAGTCCCACCAGCAATATGAGCATACCATTTCCCCCACATCCTGGCCAACATTTGTTGACTGTTCATATTTTTTCTTTTGAAAAGTATCTGTTTAGTTCTTTTGCCCCCACAGTGTGGCTGCAAAGTGGCTCCTTCCTCTGTGCTCTGCAGGCAACTGAGAAAGATGAGCTTCTTTCTCGCACAAGCATAGTTTGCATCACATCATTCAGTTTAGTCCAGAAGTGTCTTCAATCTTTGATCTCTTCATACCCAGATATGCCACAGGCCTGCTAAAAATGCAGGTTCCTTTAATTCCCTCATCCCTCCACTTAGTTTCCGGGGAACCACTCTGGCTGATATAGGCAGCAGCAACAGTGGTGGTGGCAAGGAGGATTTCTTCCTTATTTTACTTTATCCAAACTCCTGAGTCCCCATTCTGCTTTGACTGTCCAGTATTAATTCCCAGTAAAGTCCCCCCCCCTTTTTTCCTTTCACCCACCTTGTTGAGAAACTGCGAAACTGCTTTCTTGGTTTCAGGCCACAGAATATCTAGGAATGGACCATCTCTATTCTGCCATCTTCCTCTACCCCCCTAGATTGAATTTTGTATGTTGAAAAACCTTACATTATTAGGATAAATATCTCTTGCTCATACTATGTAATGTCTTGGTGTGTTTTGCTATATTCTCTTCGCTAGTATTTAGTTGGGTATTTTTACATCTACATTCACAAGGGATATTGGTCTTTAGTTTTCTCTTTTGGTGTCTTTGGTTTTAGTAATAGGATAATACTGACCTGACAAGGCGATTTCATAGGAAGAATCTGAGAAGAATTGGCATTAATCATTCTTTAAACATTTGGAAGAATTTATCAGTGGAGTAATCTTCACTGCAATATTCTTTGTGGGAACTTTGTATATTCTGATTCAATCTTGTTTGTTATAGTTCTTTCTCTTTTTCTCTGTGTTTTGGTTGGTCTAACTAAAAGTTGGAAAATATTTTTGATCTGTTCAAGAACCAAGTCTGGTTTTGTTGATTTTCTCTATTGCCTTCCTATTCTCTATTTTAAAAATATTTTAAACTAATTTTTATTATTTTTTCCTTTTTCTTAATTTATGTTTAGGTTTTATTTTTAATTTAATAAATGCCAGCAATCATTGGCTTTATTTTGTTCTCTCAAGCTATTGATTATTTGGGCATATGGTGAAGCAGGAAACGAAAATCATTTTCAGTTCACAAACTGCATTAATAGTGCAAAATCAAACCACACTGACACTGTTGATTGAAGATACATGTTTAACATGCATTTGTCAGCAGCTGGTACTGTCCTCTTTTTTGCCTGATCTTGGGACAGACCAGCATTATGTGAGCAACAATACCCTATTGGTTTTCATGTGGCTTATGTGATGGTTTTGGTACAGTGAAGAGCAGAATATAATCACATTTTTCTATCCAATTATCCTTTCACAAATAATATTATGATATTTAACATACTATCTTTAAATAGTAGAATTAATAGTTCCATTAAAGAATACATGAAAACAACACACATAGAATATACACACAAGAACAATTTTGAACCTTATACATAGTTAAAACACTATGACCTTTGTTTATCTTTTGATGTGGTTAAAATGTCCTTTTCTATGTCACCTGAATACATCTGCCATCTGTCTTCCAAGGATGACTCTAGGGTTTTGGGTCAGCTTCCTTCTACCTTTTGGAAATGTAGTTCATATATACTCTTGATTGCTACATGTTCTATCAGTTGATGGAGCTAATTAAAGGGATGCCTCATTCTGCCTCTTGATAAATATATATGTATACATATATATTTGTTATTTGTTATTATTAGGTATACATGATAGAATGTATTTTACATAATATATATATATATATATATATATATATATATGGAGTATAACTTCTTGTTCATTTGGTTGTACATTGGTTGTATAAGCATATATGCACATAGGATAGTAATTCATTCTGCTGTCCTTCCAATTCCCATACCCTTCCCTTCATTCTGGTTTTTCTAAACCAAAGTACTTTTATTCTTCTCTATCCACTTCCCCACCCTTTTTATGAGTTAGCAGCTGCATACCAGAGAAAACATTGAACTTTTTGTTTAGTTTTTACCTCTTTTATCATTTCTTATCTGAGAAGTTAGATTACTGATTTGATATCTTTATTTATTCTGGTGTTTACAACTACAAATTTCAATCTAGGCACAGTTGTTACTGGATTTCAGAAGTAATTACAATTGTGTTTTTGTTTTCTTTCATTTTTTGTTTCCTATTTTCTTGTTGATCTCAGTCCATTTGTTCTCTTCATTATTGAAAGTGGGGAAATTGTTGAAATGCTGATTTCTCTTTCCAGCTCTTTTAGTTTTTGCTCCATGAATTTTGGGACTCTGTTGTTAGAAAAATGCAAATGTAAATTCTACCTTGTCAGTAATTATATTAAGTCTAAATCAATCAAATGATATGATTCTTTACTTTAATAATTTATACATGTTTATTGATATTCTCTCTTTGATGAGATATCTGTCTCATAAATTTAGTTCTTTAGATATTGTTTCCTTTAGTTGTTTTGGCTCTTTTAAAAATTTGTATTAAATTTAATTTATTGTCTTTTAATTTTTTTTTTTTTTTTATCCCGGAACTGGGGATCCAACTCAGGGCTTCCTGTATGCAAGGCAGGTGCTTTGTCACTGAGCTACATCCCAGCCCAAATTTTAGACAACGTCTCATTAAGTTGCCAAGGTTAGGCTTCAACTTGCCTTAGCCTCCTGAGTAGCTGGGATTATACATATTTGCCACCAAGCCTGGTTTCTTTATTGCTTTAAAATATTTATAATATTTGAGTTAAAATATTTGCCTAATAAATCCAACATGTGGCCTTCTATAGGGATCATTTCTATTGACTGATTTTTAAGTTAATAATTTGCCTTTTAAAAATGGTCTTCAGGATTTTATATGACTAAGAATAAAACTTCTTGCAGTTTTATTAATTGATTTCTGTGAGCATCTCTGTTTACTTCATAAAACATGGTTAGTAAAGTTTTGGGTACGATTGTGGGATGCTATAGCTCTCTGTATTGTCTTTCCCATGTGAAGGGCTATCTAGCCTCCCATGGACAGAGATGTCAGTGGTTGTGTGGAGTAGAAATAGGAAAGAAAGTTTGTTCAAATGTCTTTAATGGAAAAAAAAATTCTTTTTGGGCTACAGTCCAAAGTTGGAATAAAGTTCATGTGTGCCACTGTGCTACATTTTCATAATGCTGTTAAAGACTTTCAGGAACGATGTCTGATTTGGAGATCAGATTTGTATATCTGCTTTGCATATTGATTTCACTAAATCCATCAGAAAGACTTGCTAATTTTTTATTCTGCTACTTTAGATTGCAGTGGCTTTTACAAGTAAAGAGATTTGTTTCTATGATCTACTGTCCAAAGAATTTCCTTGTCAATATAAACTCCAAGGCCTGAAAGGAACACCAATTTGCATGGATTATTGGTGCGATCCTCTTGATGCCAATGAATCAATTCTTTCTTTTGGGGACATAACTGGAAAGGTAAGAGAGGGAGGGATGAGACTGAACAGTATGGGAATGTAATCACCAAACTGTAGCTCATGCTATCAATTAAAATGGCATCAGTGTGATCTCCTGATTGAACTACATTATCAATTATAAAGTCACACATTTGGACATAAAGAGATGTATTAGATTATAATTTATCTTCTTGCCTATACAATCAAATCTTTACTGTGTTTTTTTTTTAGTCTGTGTATCACTGCATTTCACTCATTCTTTAAAAAAAAATCTCACTAAGTATATACCATAGAATACTTAATCTAACAGATCCCAATTTTAATGAATGTTTAATATGAAATCTCTAAACTTATCTATCATAAGTCTTTCAAATGAACTGTTCTGATTTTCATTCATAAGATTTTGAGATTCTCAGGGCCAGTCAACTAGGGATTGCTCATTTTTTATATCATGCAATTAAGGGAGAGATGCATAGAGGGGTAACACTGAAATCAAGACACTGGATTCAATGATGTCTTGCTTCTTATCAAATTCCATGTAACAAGTGAGAAATTCTTATTTACTGAATGACACTAGAATATGCCAGGGACCTCTCAAGTAGCTTAATTTGAACAATTTCCTTTCCTAATTTTGAAAGCTTTTCATTCTTGCTGTTTTAAAAGACAAGAGTACTTAAAAGCAATAATAAACTATTCTTGGAAATTGCTTTGCCAGTCTCATAATTGTTCGGTCTTTTACTACACTTGCCTGTATTCTTTTAATATTATTGAAGACCTTCTTATTAATTCATTATCTGTTCCTTATTAATCATAAAGAACGCAGAATCTTCTTGCAGCAATCACCCTGCCTATGTTTGTTTTTCTTTCAATGACTTAAGGTCCAAGCAATTGTTTTCACGGCAGCCTTGATCTCCCTGTTTGAACGGCCTGCTAGTGCATGTGATGACAAAGAGGCCACCATGACCATTAACTGGGCAGAGCTGCTTTCTGGATGTCACAGATGTTGCCATATTCTAGGACATAAACTTCACCGTGGAGATTGGGTTAGACAAGGTACTAAGTTTGAACAGTAATGAAAGAAAACAGTCACCTTTGACTTCTACATTTATATTCTTTGATGAAAATGTTTCACACAGAATGTTTAAGTTTAGAAGCCCAATAATTGGTTCTCTGGAGGATTTGGTCTGGACTCTCTGCTATTCTCTGAACACTAGCAGAAATCACTTCTTTCCTTCTAAAATTTATGCTTCATACAATTAATTCAGGTGAACTGTGAACTAAAGAAACCCCAAGAGAAGAAAGGAAATTGTCATAGAATCCATTTAGCTTCAACCTGACTCTGATCATTCAGGGCTGCTAAATAAAAGAATTTAACACGGCCCCTTACAGTCACACTTTGGTTTTCTTTATGTTCTTATGGGAAGTATATTAGCTTCACTGCTTTCATAATGAAATTGCCTTAATTTTCTTTTTTTTTCCATTTTTTGATATATAGTGACATGAATTTCTTTCATCTAGAGTACTTTAGCAGTAATTCTGTCATGGAATAAGATTATTTTATAAATTAGCATCTGTAGCATACCACAACTTCTTTAGAGCTGAGTCACCAATGAGTGAATTAGTTTCATAATATATTTTAATTTCAAAAAATTTGTATCTGATGTTCTAAGAATCACATGTGCACTATATGTACTGATATCTTGGTACAGATACTAAGGATTGGTACAGATATAAGGATTATGTTAATTTTTTCACTTCTAATTTGCTACAGTAAGAAATACTCACTAAAAAGAACTTTAATGAGATTAATGTTATTGGTCTGTTCCTGACGTAGTTTGAAGAAGAGGCAGTTCAAGTGAATGCAGCTGTTGGTTTTTGTTAGTTTTACCTTCTTTGGGTTTTAGGAACTTGGAACTAATTCTCTAATGTATGCCCACAAAGATCATATCCTACGTGAGGAATTAGACTTTTTTGCATTTTTCTTCCACAAAACTTACATCACGTTTTTTTTTTTTTTATAACTTCCATCCATCTATCCTTTAACTTTGACATGATAGTACTTGGGGGAAATACAAAAGATGATGTGTTTTGGTCACTTGCTAAGTGTGACAGGCACAAATGATGTGTTGAATCTTCTGAAATAAGAATTAGTACTAGAAATAACTAAATAGAGGTATTGCAGCTGCTTCCAAAAAACATTACATTTGACACATAAACCCCAAACGAGACTATAATAGTAAAGCAGGGGTTCTTATAGTGGATTCTTTGAAGTTGAGTGTATTATTTGAGTTCCATGATCTTAAATTAATGTGGATAAATAAAGAGAAGTAGCCCATTTGATGCTTTTGAGAAGGTTGAGGATTAAGCTTTGAAATCGTCAGTGAACATTTGTCTTTTAAGATGCAGAACAATAATTGTTCTCTAGGTCAATGTGAATTTGCTACTTACTAGGTTTCCATCATCTTGTTCTGATCTTTGGTTTCTTTATCTGTTGATAAAGAATGCAGGAATATAGCTTAGTTGAAGCAGAGATTATATTTATAATCTAAGGAATCCAATGTGAGTCTGGTCCCTAAATCATTGCATATTAGGAAATAGCTACAGATGTCTACTATACATACATGTGCAATTAAATATACATTATTAAAATCTTTGCTGTCTTACCTGGATTGCATATTTACTACCTCTTTGAATCAAATTGCATTTTAATCAAGTAAATAATCTTCTGGGAAAATAGCTGAAATATATTTATGTAACAATATATATTTGTAAGAATAAACATGTGTGCATACTTATTTTAGCCAGTTTATTTGAATTATGGAATTGAAATACCAATCAATCAGAAATTATCTATTGATATTCTATGTGCTCTTAAAAAACTATCTTAGGCATTTGAGAATGTAGAAGAAAGACTAATTATGGGATTAATTCTCAATAAGATTAATATCTGACATAAAATTAACACTAATATAAAATATTTCATTCATTAAGTCATTGTATAGGGAAATAAATATTTACTAAAAAATTTAAACAAAATTTTGATTTACAGTAGTTCTTAAGAAAAAAACTACTGCACTTAAGGGAGCCTTTAAGTGCACTTTGCCCAGACAACACTTGTTAAGAACATCAATTTTGGCTTTGCTCCTGGATTCTTCTTGAAAAGCTTTCTAGAGCAACAAGATGAGCAGAGATTTATAAAGAAAACAAAACACAACAACAAAAATAAAAATTAAAAAAGAAGGAACAGCTATGAGGAAAAGCTTCAGAGATACAACTTAGACAAGAACTTAAAGGATGGGGAGATGGTGGAAAAAATAGAGAACATGATGAACTTGAGTAAAGGAAGACAAGGAGACATACTTGGCAGAGAGAGGATTGGACATGAATAGAACAGACTGAGTACTGAGGAAATAAAAGTGAATAGATAGATCAAACGGGGACATATGTGGTAAGATCTTAGCAATCAGGCCGAGTTCCTATTTGGTACAGAATGAAATAGCAAGGCATTGAAGGTTTTTGAGGAAATTTAGACAGATCTGATGCAGACAGCATTTAGGGAAGGTGTCTTTTGTAGTTCTATGCAGCACAGGTTGGAGGAAAAAAGAACTCACAAAAAACAAAAACCACAATCAGACTGGCTCGTTAGAAGGTTTTTGATCCTGAGAAAATGGAAATTATAGAGCAAAGACAGAAGCAAGCTATCTTCTGAACCAAGAATCTTCTGGATTTCAAGTCTGAAACTGCAGAATGATGAGCCACTTTAGACTGTTAAGAAATTTCACCTGGTAGAGAATTATCTATTTGCAGGTCATAGATCCTCACCTGAGCCAAATACTCAGACTTTTCCCAGATTATCTTCTCAACTTTGATCACTTCTGCAGATTTCTTCATTCTGAGATAGTCCAGATCCTGTTGTCAAAGAAAAGCTTTTTAAAATTTTTACCAGAATAATTCTTGAAACTTTCTTTACCTTTGCTACTTTTGTTCATGACCCATCTATGGAAACAGACTTTTCACTGAGTGATATGCAAGAACATCAATTTCTGCTTTGCTCCTGGATTCTTCTTTAAAACAATTCTCTTTGATGCTGTTCAAACTGTGAACCAATCATATGGACTTTGGTACCCATGGTAGAATTTGAGTCCTTACATTCATTACCCTCTCTACTCTAGGAAAAAAAAATCCAATGCCTCACATGCCAGTTACACTTATATAAAAATAGAAAATAAAAAATATCCTTAAGTATGAAGGCAGTATTTCTTTTATTCTCCTTTGTGTCTGTGGAGAGTAAAAGAAATATTGATAATGAAATATTTTATAATATTTATTTTTAATTTAATTATCATATGCCTTTGTTTTTCTTGGTGTATGTGTGTGTTGCTTAGAATTCATTGAGACTCTTGGATATATGAATCTATGTCTAGTTTAACTTGAAATTTTTTCTGTTATTGTTTTCAAAGTTTTCTCTCTCCGGCCCATTTTTTCCTAGGCTCCTAGTTATCTACCTTTCCTTAAATTTTCCAACTTCTGGCTGCTTCACCCTCTTCAAACTCCAGTCTTCAGCTCTTCATCTCAGGAGGTTTCTGAACTCTGTACGGTGTCCCTCTTTGTGTACCCATGTTTGAAACTTCTTCCAAGGAAGCTGGGGATGATTGCAGGGCTCACCTCATTTGTTTCCCTTCTCTTAAGCTTTATACTTCTTTGTTACCTGTTGTCAAATGCCTGAAAAAACACTGTTTGTGCAGTTTTCTAGTTGTTTATAGGGGGAATTAAATTTAGTTCTTATTACTCCATCATGGTTAGAAGAGAAAATTAAACAGGATGTTTTTTTAATACTGAGTATGCAACAAATATTTGTCGATAATTTAGTTTCTTCCCTGAAATCTTTCAGTCCCTTTAACAGCCCTTTACCTACCCTGCATATGGGAGCCTTTAAGTGCACTTTGCCCTACAACACTTGTTAAGTAGCTACTGTGTAACGGGCACAGTGCAAAGCACTGATAAGTTCAATGGACTGTAATGTCTGGCTCAGTCCTAAGCAACTGACCTTCCAATATGCTCACTAAGGAGAATTTTAAGATAATTATTTCAAGATTTATTTATTATTATGATCATTTGGAAGTGTTCAAAACCCAGCAGCCTCTCAGTAACACCTACTGAGTGTCCATATGCACAGAGCATTGTATACCGTGTTCTCTGTGATAATTGCGGTAGAGAACAATGGGCAACTTACTTGCCAAAGGATGCTAGGTGAATGAATGTCCCTCTGAGCTTGGTTCAGGGTGGAAAACAATTGGCAGTTTATCAATTTCATGGAGGAGAAACTAGACTGTGATTTGACATAGGGAAATGCCAAACTACCTGAACTCATAAGAAAGAATTTCATTAATGTTTCTTTTTCTTTCTCTTTTTAAAATATTTTATTTATGTGACTAATTCATAATCACATTAATTTACTTTGTGAAAGCTTATTTGATTATGTAAAAAAAAGTCATTTTGCAATTTGGTTGTCAAAGGTCTTGGATAAATTATTGAATGAATATTATTGAAAAATATTATAACAAGTAGAGAGAGATATCAAAAGAAATTATGCTTGATATTTGTAGAATTTTTTTTATTATAAAATAAGGACTTATTTATAGTAAAGAAAATGATTGATATAAGAAAAACAATTAAAAATCATAGTTACATACTATATGATTATATGTTGAGAAAAAGGCAGAAGAGAAGATTATTCAAAAAGAAGAAAGTAAAAGAGTAAAGGAAATGAGTTATCTATGTAAGGTTTTTTTAATCTTCTTTCAAGTTGTGGATTAGGCTCAATAATGGTCATCTGTAATCCAGTGGCTTGGGAGGCTGAGGCAGGAGGATCGTGAGTTCAAAGTCAGCTTCAGCAACTTAGCACAAGGCCCTAAGCAACTCAGCGAAACCCTGTCTCTAAGTTAATAGAAAGACTGGGGATGTGGTGCAGTGCTTAAGCACCCCTGAGTTCAATCCCCAGTACCAATAAATAAATAATCAATCAAGTTTTACTTTTGAAGCTCAAATGCTTCTGAAAGGGGAACCTACTTCAGTCTTGACCAGCAAATGAGGAACTATTCTTAGATATAGCAATAGAGATAAGAAGTTTAAATATGCCTGTTTGTTGTTATTTGAAGCTCAGTTAATTCAAAATCAAGAGAAGGAGAAATACTGGAATGAAGAAGGACGTAGAAAGAGAAGAGAGGTTAGAGTCAAATATAGCACAGTGGGATTCATAGTGATCATGGATTATGCTCCTTTGGCCTGCAAGACCTATTCTGTCAGCAACAAGTAACCTAGGTCTGCTCTAATTTGATATGATTTTTAACTCCAGCAACATAAATTGATATTCTTAGAACTCCTAAGAAATATTTTTGGTGATTTTCTTCTCAGTGTGAGGAGGGAATATACAATTGAGGATAGAAAGAAATACTTGAGCAAGTACAGGAGTAAGCTTTTACCAGAGCTAAGGATAAAATGTCTGCATGGCTGAAATGTGAAAGGAAAAGCTCCGTTTCAGACACAAGAGTATTATTAGCACACTGCTTTAAGAGAACGTTCAGACTTCTTACTTAAAACTTTGAGGGAGAAAATGTTTTCATTGTATGGAATGGTTCTGTGCCATATTTTAATAAAAATAGTAATTACATTCTGAAATGCTTGTAAAGTAAATGTAGAGATTTGGGGGAACACGGTGAGACATAAATATCTTCAAATTCAGAAAATTTTCCTTTTTAGTGATTGTCTTCTCATATAGGCAGTACCATTGGGAATCTCAGACACAATAGACTGGGAGTATAGCTACTGAAAGAATGATCATTGCCCAAAGAAAAGCCATTGATTTAAAAAAAAAAAATCATGTTGATAGGTGTTTTCCCATCAGGTCTAGAAGGAGATACAAAACTTTTGGAATTAATAACAAAATCATTAATTGCTGCACTATTTAATGGAGCAAGTGTCAAAGGATTTAAAATATAGACACCAGTGTCTACTCAGAGAGCAGACATAAGTTTGGAAGAGAAGCCAGATTTAGTGCCTTGCTTGGATGTTGCTCTAATTCCCTGAATCTGAATCAGTCTTCATAAAAATGGTTCTGTGTGTGTGTGGGGGGGCATCCAGCACCTCGTAAGGGGATTCTTCTTCCTGCTTAGGGGGATGTAAGACACCTAAGAAATTAAAGTGTAGAATAATTAGTGAAGAACAAAGACACAGGGTCAGAATTAGTTTCAAAGGATGGAGCAGCTGATAGGTTCAACCTTCACAGGAGTTGGAGCTGAATAACTAGAAAATGGCTTTCGTGGTTTATTTAAGGGGGTACATCAAAGGCAGGGATAAGGTTTCAGGGGTGGAGTCTTGCTTCCTGATGTCTTGCAGTCAGCAGGTTGATTGGCATCTTGGCAGGTCATACCCATCTCTGAGAGGCTATGTGGCTGCACTAGGTCTCCCCATCTCCATCTCCGAAGCTGTGTGGGACCTGGGTCATAGCTTGCAAAGGGCTCACAATATGTCTGGGCAGTCTTAGAGGAAATTTCCACTGGAATTTCCCTGACACCAGATTCTCCTATTCACTAGGCTGTGGTGCCTCTGTAGTCTATGAATGGCTCTCGACAGGCATGAACCACTCAGTGGCGAAAGCACCTTGTCTATCCTCCCAGTTCCCTCACTGTGTTTAATGTAGTTGAAATCAGCTGCAAGTTGGTGGCCTGAGCTTGGAGAAAAGGCTGTCTTCCTGCAGATTGTTCAAGGGCATGGTGGAAGTGGAAGATCGGTTTGTATCCCAAATGGGTATCAACTTTCTGTTTTGAAAAGTCGTGAAATTAATTTTATTACTGTTTATAAATATTCTTAGCAGTGCTTCATTTGGGTTTTTAAAAAATGCATTGGATTTTTAAAGAGAATATAGATACAGTTATTCTTTCTTGTCTTTCCTCTTTGAAACAAATGGCGGTTGCTTAGTATTTACAGAGATCCATGGTGTTCTCAGGGAATGGGACTCTAATTTAAAAGTAAGATAAGAAATAAAACTGAAAATAACCTTTCTTCAAACAAAACAGTATCAAAGAATGTTCAAAATAAGCTGTCATCCTAACTCACATGACTTATAAAAGCCTGAACATTGATAATAAGAATTCCTTGTTATAAATGGCCCAGTTTTCTACCCTGATACAGCCTCTATCTGTTGGCAAATGCTTTAGAGGGACTTATGCTATCTTATTCTAAGTGCACTTAATAGCATTACTTACTTAGACGTTAGGTATCACTTTTCATTTTCAAATCATTTTCCCACATTAACTAATTACTATTACTCAGGGTCATTTTGACAGCACATATGGGGATAAGGATCAATAGTAGGTTCCCTTAATGCCTTTTTGTGTGTGTGTGTGTGTGTGTGTGTGTGACTGTGTGGAGAGAGAGCAGAAGAGTTGAAAGTTAGCATCTTTTTTAAAAAAATCTTTTAAATTTTTTTTTTAGTTGTAGTTGGACACAATATTTATTTATTTATCTATCTATCTATCTATCTATTTATTTATTTATATGTGGTGCTGAGGATTGAACCCAGCCCCTTGCACGTGCTAGGTGAGCACTCTACCGCTGAGCCACAACCCCAGCCCCAAAAGTTAGCATCTTAATGGACAAATATATTCAAGCTATTGTTTTTTTTCCTCTCAAAGTGATATATAAAAGTAATTTTAAAGTATTTTCCTCTTTTAATCCCTAAACTTGCTGAGAATTTTAAAAACAAGTAATTTTTTTAACCAGCTCATCCCATTGCCTAGCTTGATATTTTAAAAAACGTGTCTATCATGACCTATCATTTTCTTACCTCAACTAAAGAAGTGAGGAAAACATTTTTATTTATCAGATAATTTGATTTTAAGGAAATGGCTTTTCTCTCACCTTTTACTCAAGCATTCTCAGGAGTTCTTCAGTTCTACAATTTAATCAGAAACAAGTTGTATCTTGCTTTAGAAGTAAAGTATGAATTGTTGAGCTTCCAGTATGTAACAGTGCAGTCCCATAAATGTCACATGGCAACTCACAGATTCAAATCTTAAAGCAGTACTGTGAACACCAGAACAGAATGCACTTCTTTATATCTTTCTTGATGGCTTCAAAACTAAGGATGATTCTTGGATATAATGTGGGAACATATGACAAAAGTAATCTTCTGAATAGAAATATTTTATTTTATTTTTTGGTACCAGGGATTGAACTCAGAGGCACTTGACCACTGAGTCACATCCCCAGACCTATTTTGTATTTTTATTTAGAGACAGGATCTCACTAAGTTGCTTAGTGCCTCTCTTTTGCTGAGGCTGACTTTGAATTGTGATCCTCCTGCCTCAGCCTCTTGAGCCGCTGGTATTACATGAGTGTACCACGGCACCCAGCTGAAATATTTTATTTTGATGTACTATAATTATATTGTGGAATTTCCATGGATTAGAAGGTAATATTAGTGTAATATTGTGTACTTTAGATCTTATAATATTGATTTACTGAGTGTCAAGTTATAATAATCCTTAACATTTTTCAGTAAACAAAAGGGATATTGTCAGTGAGGCTGCTTCCTAATTGATAATATATACCAATACATCAGGTTTTACACTGTTGGTCCCTCCAATAAAGACTTAGTAATGAAGCAAGCAATTAGGGGTCCTTATGCCTCTGGAATTAATTGCTCCTTAATGAAGCTGAAGACACCCCTCTTTATAAGAAACATGTTATTAATTTGTAGAGTTCCTTTCTCCTTCTTTCCTTCCTTCCTTCCCATCCTTCATCTCTCCCTCCCTTTCTCCCTTCTTTCCTTCCTTGAAAGACAGTACTCCTGAAATCCCAGCTATTTGGGAGACAGAGGCAAGAATGATTTCAAATTGGAAGCTAGCCTAAGCTGCTTAGCAAAGCCCATGTTCAATCCTAAGTACCATGTATGGAAGGAAAGAGAAAGGGGCAGGTGGGGAGGGAAGAAAGGAAGGAAGGAACAAAGAAAGAAGAAGAAAGGAAGGAAGGAGGGTAGGAAGAAAAGAAAGAATTCCGGATCTAGTCCTGGCATGAGCATGGCAGTATGGTTTACTAGAAGAAGGAGGCTGCAATAGTACAGAAAAGAAAAGTTCACAGCCAGATAGATGGGTTCAATCTCATCTCCACCTGTAATTAGTGTCATGCCCATGGGCAAACTTACTTTCAGAATTTCTATCCCTCATTAGTAAACTTGGGATAATTTACCCACTGAAGATTTTAACAGGGTAAGAGCACCAGACATGCTGCCTGGTACATGTGAGAGATTCAATAAATTATCATAATTATAAAAAGTAATCCATTGGTCAAAGGGAAATTACATAAGGGGGGGATGAGCAAAAAACACACCATCCATGTGAATTCTAGGCAGATTGGAGAAATAGACACTCTTACCACCCCCCAACTCCCCTTCTGTTTCACGACACACTTCACAGTGAATGATTCTGTGCTCTGTGAGGTAGCTCTGCTCTGGTGCCTTTTCTGAAACTCTCCTTTACTTTCCAGTCTCTTTTCTTCCTCCTGAAATTGTGTTCTGACATTAAGAGAACCCCACCATCAAAAGTCATTTAAACTCATATACATTAAAGAAGTTGAAGCTAAACATAGAAAACTAAAGTGGATGTGCACAAACACAGATGGCATATATTATTAGTAACAAATTTTAAGAATTACCTGAGAAGCAGGTGGAGAATTACTCATCCAAAATTGCCTTGCAACCAGAGGCTCATGCCCTACATTTCTCAGATGGTTCACTGTTGGGATTTATGAACATCGATGGGAAGATTCTTAAATTCCTGATATTTTACACAAACTTTTGTGTGTGTGTGCACACATCTTTCTGGTGGAGAGGGTCTATGACTTTTGTTAGATTGCCAAAGTAGTGTTTGGCCTCACAAATTTTCAGAAGTATGGATTGCTTCTCTAGAGTATAAAATGATGTCAGCACTTTCAAGAGCATACTTGAGAGCCTTGTTACTTTAAGCATAGTCCTCAGGGAGTATCAGCAGCAATTCCAGGAATGTGTGAGAAATGCACAATCTCAGGTTTACTGAAAGAGAAGCTGGCTTTGAACACTGATTTTCGGGTGATTCACGTACATGTTAAAATTTGAGAAAAGTACTACTGCAGCTATGAAGGGATCAGGCTCTATCTTCTGAATTTGTCCTCTGGTTCTGTCAAATTCTAATGTACTGAGCTTGGATATATAACCTTGCATGTATGTAACATTCAACTGCAAAACCTTTAGAATTTATCTCAGGACTGCAGGCCTGAGTTAGACAATAATCAGACAATAATGACTTTGGCCAGATCACTAAACTTATGTGGGCAAGTCAGTTTCTTCATCTGTAAGATAAAAAAGGTTTTCTTTATGCTCTGAATTCTGGAGTTTACCATTTGTTTCCCACACAGATGTTTTTGCCATGACCTCTCATCTACTGATATGCTATCTTTTTGTCAAGGTTTATTAAATGTTCCCCAAACCCAGAAACCCACACTGTTTTATTTCTTTATTCAGCTCCTATTATAGTTTTGGACTGTTCAATTTATCACTTTACTATGGGCTATAATTCTAACTGTTTGATATACATATCTTTATTTCCAAGCTTGGAGACATATGATAAAGGTTCAGGCTTTATCTATTTCTTCTCTTATTATCCTTGTCATCACACAAAGTGTATAGTAGATGCCCAATAAATCATTGAAGATTGGATGCCATGTTTTGAGAAAGGTTATCTACAGAAGACACACTGAATAGGATCAATCTCATTAACTTAGTTACGAATTGTTCATGTTAAGCCATTTATTTCCTGGGGAGATAGGTATGAAATATGTTAACTTAAGCTATTCACATATCAATAACAGCTCCAGAATGAATAAATTCTAGTTGCTTTTAGAAGCAATTAATCCAGTTGAATAGGTCAAAGGAAAATGAATGTATTGAGCTACCTTATGCATTTCAGAATTTCCTTGCCTTTGGTAATTATTTGGAAACTCATATATACAATATTGATATATGTGCATATAAGCACATGTACATATGTATAAATATATACATGCACCATTCATATAAAACAAATTAAATTCTTTCACCAAAATAGTAAAACTTGATGGTCTCTTTAACTCTTTAATGAGGGATGCTATTCCTGATATAAAATTGCACATATTTTTTTTTGTACAAAAATTTCTGTTTCATTCTGTTCAGCTGCTCTAATAAAATACTTCAAACTAGGTGGCTGATAAACAACAGAAATCTATTTTCACAGTCTTGGAGGCTGGAAAGTCCAAGGTTAAGGCAGTAGCATATTTGGTGTCTAGTGAGGGCTACTTCCTGATTCATGCATGGTGCCTTTCAGCCATTGCTTCATGTGCAGAAAGGAACAAAAGAGCTCTCTCAGACCTCTTTTACCAGGACTTGTCCAGTCATGAGGCTCTGCCCTCACGACCTCATCATCTCATAAAGGCCTCACCTCCTAATTCCATCAACTTGAAGATCAAGATTTCTACCTAGAAAATTGGGAGGAACAAAATTGGATCATAGCACTGCCGGCTAAGAACTGTGAGGGGTCTAAGTTTTTATGCTGTGTTCAAGCTAGCTGTTTGCAGTTCAGCTTGCCATTTCCAGTAGAGTCAGCTACAAATAAAGTTCTCACTTTGAGTGAGTAATTAAAAAGAAAAAAGATCTTACAGTGACAATGGACATGAGACTCCTATGTCTGAGAAAAAGTTCTTTTTTATTCTCAGGAGAGCAAGTAGCATAAGCATTAGCATACCTGGTTCTGTTCTTCTGGCCACATGTCCATAATGGAAATTAAGAGGGTCTCCACAGGCAACACATGCATTACAGGAGAAGAACCCCCAAATTTAGGGCATCTGAGTCTTTTACAGTTTATGGGATATATGCTTCCTCCTACTCCAGAGAAAGACACTGTCTTTATTATGTTGGGTAATAAGTATGCCTGACCCTTGCTCCAAAGGAACACAACTATCTCTACATTCCAAGACTGTTTGCAATACAAGCATCTTTGAAAACATGATCTAAAATAAAGGGCAGTGAGTGCTTAGTTTCATAAGAAGAACTGAAATGCAAGCCATCATGGACAGTTATCTTCCACAAAACTCATGTATGATTCTAAATAAGAAGTAGTTTAGAAATAATTTCCGAATCATTCTATTAAAGTGGCTTTCCTTAAGTGACGCAAAGTGACAAAATCCTTCTCTATGTGAGGCAGGAATTTGATCCTAAGGTCAAATCAGAAATTTTTCAACATTGGGCACAATGATTGAACAAAATAAAAAAAGAAAAGAAAGAAAGAAAGAAAAAGAAAAAAGAACTTCCACCTAACTGGGAAGGGCACAGTGGTTTGAGCAGCTGTGTGACTATTTGCTTCCTGGAGCTTGTGCGTCTGACAGGAATGGAAAGGTCCTGGTGGCAACAGTCATCAGGGCCATTATCCTTGTTTGGAGGGTAAGACTTTGCTTTGTAACACCTGGCACGGATTCATTGGGAACATAGGGACAGCCGTTTTGTCCTGAGCCTCTTGTTGTGTTTGTGAATCTGGACAGGGAGTTGAGTCCTGGCCATTGACACTCAGATATGCTAGACCAGTAAAATCTAAATAAACCATTGTTTGAGCATGAGCTGGACCTTTGGGGAGCAGCAGATGGTTGGTAATCTCTTATTTGCCTGTTCCAGGCCCAGAAGGAAGAACATGGGAATTTGGTCAATACTCATTTACATCTCCAGCATCCCATATGATTACTGTGATTAATATTGTTTCCTTCCATGTATTCCATAAAATATTTTAAGTTGTCCCTAGAGAGGGAAGAAATTCTGAATGCAGAATTTGCTGCAACTTCTCACTGTGAATTCTTTGATGGGAGGTGGGGAAAAGGTTAAAGAGATGTTTTCTAAGTGTTGAGCTGCATCATTATAGTGTGAGTTTAATTTTTAACCTAAACTGTTCTATTTTCCTAATATCTTATAAAAAAATCAGCTAAAGATTGCTTTCCTCTTTTTAATTTTTTTTTCAGTGACTTATAATGCATCTTTGGATGCTATCATTTCCAGTACAACCAGCAATACAAATACTGTGGTGCTGGCTTGGAGAGAGAAATCAAAAAAGCATCTTAAAATTACATCCTTCGACATTGCCCAGGGCGTTCATGCTTTTGATTACCACTCTCGGCTCAATTTAATTGGTATGTAAAATAAATCATGATAACTATGAGGGCCTCATAAATAGTCTAGAATGCATATTTGTATGCACGGAGCCTCTCTACCTTGTTGCTTTTATTGCCAGAGAGACCAACTTGAACAGCTCATATTTTATTGCCTGAGAATGTCTGATAATGATGCATTATTATGTGTGGTGTATATAAACTACATTGGGGTGAAAATATGAAAAAGTACCCCAACGCTTTAATGAGTGTTTTTTATTAGAATTGGTGGGGGGTGCATAATGATATAGACAAAGAAGACAATTTGTGCAACATCTGCCATTCTGCTATCCTTCTAACACCACCAAATGTTGCACCCAAATACATCAGTTTCATTGCACAACACACACACACACACACACACACACACACACACACTGCTAAATAGAGAACTGCAAAATGCAGAATGTTTTTCGCTTGCCGTTTGGGAATACAATTTTTGAAAAATTGAGCTTAGCTTTAGTTTACTAAGGAAGAGTTCTTTTGACATAAATAGTATATTTTAGGAAATATGAAGGCTTTCAGATATTAACTATTTAAATAAAATACCTAGACATTCTGAAGTTGATATTTGATATATGTTAATGTTCAAACATTATAAAAATGTGAGGTGAATATGTATTGTTTAAAAATTGACAAATTAGTTATTAAGAATGTTCATGGCCTAGAGGTTATATTAGTCCTCATTCATTAGGTATCATTCATCAAAAAAAACATTGACATTAGCTATTGGATTCCTAAAATTCCCAACAATACTAGCTGACAATCATGATAAAAAGTACCATGAATGTCAACACAAAATCTAAAAGGAGTATTATAGATATATTATAGAGGGCTGAGGGGGGTGGTTGATGAATCGATTTGCAAGGATTCAAATATCAACCATTTAACTTATTAGCTGATTAGTTATTCATTTTCCTGTATATTTGATCACTATTTTCACTTGCCACAGTGCTGGAAAAATAAAGGTGAATAAGCTCAGCTCCACAGCTGATCCTAAAGTGGGAAACAAAAGAGAGTGTTACATTGTTTCCACCCACCTGAATAAGTATTATACCTCTTGATCTTGAACTGCTCCCCGAATATAACCAACTCATATTCACAAATACTTTATTTTACCAAGAAAATAGGACAAACATACATTTGTGATGCTAGTTTTCTTATATATTCTTGATTATTTCATTAGTTGTGAAAATAATTTCTTCCTTCTATTTTATTAATTTGTGAACTTCCAATGTTGCCCTAGTCTGTTCTTGCTCCTGGATAGCTCCAACACTGTCTACACTCCTAGGCAGCCCAGTTTGAAGAGAGGGAACTTCAGGATTAGGAAGGATTCTGTCCGCTGCTGGGGAAGGCTGCTGGTTGGCTCCTAAGTTGTACCATATTTTCCCTTTCGGCTCATGCACATCCCTTTCTGCTAGGCAAACCCTTTTTCTCCTGCTCCTCCATTTCAACCATTTTTATTGCCAGGGCTCATAGCTTGGTCTAGTTGCCTATTTTAGTTAGGCAATGGCAAGACTTTCCTTCCTTCAAGACAAGGAAGGGTGCTTTGGTGTTCATTAGAAGGCAGTTACTAACATAGATATGTGTAAACTCATTCAAAAAAAGAAAGGTTATTCATGCTATTTTTTTTTTTACTTTTTTTTTTCTTTTTAATTCTGATTAGCAACTGCTGGCATTAACAATAAAGTTTGCCTTTGGAATCCCTATGTTGTTTCTAAACCAGTTGGTGTCCTTTGGGGTCACTCAGCCAGTGTAATAGCTGTCCAGTTCTTTGCTGAAAGAAAACAACTTTTCAGCTTCTCCAGAGATAAAGTAAGTAATATTGTACAATTAATTTAGTTCTGCCTTCCCAATGCCTACTGAAAACTCTCAAGGGGCCTGAATTTCTCTGAGAGCTGATGTTAATTTTTAAAATACATTGACTAACTACTATGTCTTTGGAAATCTATATTTTAAAAAAGTGTTGATTGATGGTTATTTAAAAATAGTTCTTTGGTAACTACACAAGTATTTCATTAAAATCTTGTTCAAACCAAGAACTGACTCATGGATTTAATCCCTTTTGTTGGACTCTCAATATGTCACATTTTAAGAGTTTTCAAATTTCTCACTAATTCAAAGAAAAAAAAATGGGGACAATTTTTGTCTTATTGAAATGTTGTTAGATAGTACAGTTAAATAGGTATAGCCAGTGGCTATTGTTGCTTTGATACAGAAGTGATTTAATAAAATAGAAATTAATGCTAATCTGGAGAATATGAAACACATTTCAATTATACTCAACAATTCTTTTCTATTTGATGGTTTTGATGGGATGTTTTTATTTGTATTTCTGGGTGCTGGGAATTAAGCCCATGGCCTTGCCCATCCTAAGCACATGCTGTACCACTAAACTGTACCCTAAGCCCTTGAAAGGATATTTTAAATATTGTGGAAAAAGTATGGCACCAGAGCTGTATAGTCCAAGTTGAATTCTGGGCACACTATTTTGCTGTATGTATCCACTTAAGTCAATTTTTTAATCTCTAAAAATATTATCTTTAATGCTTCTATAAAATTTCCATTTTGTATAATTCTTGACTTAAGGATCCAGTTAAAAATGTGATAGATTTCAAGATACTTGTTTATGGTAAGAAAAGGGGGTGATAAGTTTAGTGGGGAAAGTCCCTGAGACTCTGGATTTTTGTTCTATGCTAAAGGGTACACACACAAGCATATAAACACACACATATATGAACATATACATGTGCATACACATATATAGTATAAATTTAATACGTGTAAATTAATGTTTAAATATACAAATATGTGTAAATTATATATACATATTTATATGGAAATTCACCTTCAACTCCTTAGCCACACCTAAGCCAAAAGTCCTACTAAACTTACTGTTTCACTCTGTTACTTATCATATAAACCTTTTCCCTTTCCCTTCCATTTTACCAATAAATCTTCAATTCCTGCTGATTCTACCAACAAGACACATTTGTCAGTCTCCCATCTCCATCTCAGCTGCCATTGCTCTTATTATAAATCTTGACTTGTTTCCTGCAAAACACTGCAGTATTACTAAAATGTCTGCTGACTTTAAGACTGGGTTGACTCCAGTCTGTCCTCAGTTCTAATAGTAGTTTGCAAGACAAAAGTTTTCATGCTCTTATATCTATCCTCCATGTATCAACTCTAAAATTCTTAAACTTTCATAAAAAGCTCTCCTCCTGTTTTCCAGTCCTATTTCACTTCCTGCTTTTCTCTTTCATTTATTTAGTGCTGTAGAACTCCATCAAACAGCTGTTCCTGCCATGCACTTTCTTGGCTTAGCAACATGCTCTTCTGTCTTTAGTCCCCTCTCTTCCATTAACTGACATGTGCCATCTATCCTCCAGGCTTCGGGCATTTTGGAGTCTCTCCTGGAGACTTTCTCTCCATGCACTCTGCTGCATGTGTCCTTGGAGCGTTTGTGATGCTGTGCTTAAAGTGGTAGAGTGCTTCCTTAACCAGGGTCAGGATCTTTTTGGCTTGTATTCTTGGTGTCTCACTGTGCTGAACACCTGTAGTGTTTATTCGGTGATTATTTGTTGACCACTTGAAGTGAAGGCACATTACAGTGAACAATAGTAGTGAAGAAACTCAAAGTGAAAACTTTTTATGATATCCTAGTTAAATCTACTTGTGCCTTTTAATTTAAAACCTGTCAGCACAATTGTCTTAACTTTCATTATTGAATTTGCCATCTAACTTGTATACTGGAGCATTGTGTATGTACATTGTACCTTTCATTAGATTTTGATTGCTTGAAGGCAAGGATCATTTGTTGAATTTATTTTTGTGTTTCCCAGGATCTAGCGAGTATTAGTGTGTTAAACACATGTTGAATATAATATATGAACTAATGTACTGTTAACAAAATGATAGGATTCATGAAATTAGGAACTCTGTTTTACTTGGATTGCGTCATATGCATACAAGGTCCTCAATAAATCATAATTAAGTGGATGAATCATTATCAAACATAAAAATGAAACAAATACCAGATATTTTACCATTAAGAGTTCCCCGAAGAAAGGTTTTATAACTTTAAAAGCAAGTGAAAACAATGTCCTTAGAGTCAAAATTGATTGTGAACAGCTGACATCAATTTTAAGACCACCTAGCCTCTTTTGAAAGTAGTTCTGTCCTTCTGTTTTTGGTTTGACTTATGAACCATTACATCATAATAAAGCTTGTCATGCTGTCATTCACATTAGTCTGAATCCATTACACTTTGATAAATGCATGATAATCTCAGTTCTTATGTCTTTACAACGAAGCACAGAGCTTTCTGCTGCCCGGTTAAACCTCTGCTTTATTGCTATAAATTAATTTTTTTTAATAGGACTAGAGGTAAGTGAGAGAACAGGGAAAATGAAAAAGCATTCTTTTTCAAACAGCCTTTGATTGAATCAGGTTTTGGTTGAAAAGTTGCTCAATTAGAGGATTTGTAGACCAAAGAAATTTGGATCTAAAATAATTTCTTCCAAAAATGATCTGAGACTTTAGATCTTTTTTTGGAAGATTGTTCTATCGCCACTTCCCAGTGATGATTAAATAATGTTTATTTCTAAAGAACTTGGTGTCATGAATAACAGCCCAGTTGCACTATATTTTGGAATCCTAAGCAGATTCTCTTAATGGCAGTCACTGGTGGCAAGGCCCTGCTGGGAGTCAGTAATGTGGCCAATTGAAGGAGGAACCATCAGGGGACTGAAAGCATTTTCAAGGCCCAAGAGGAATCGCTCTGCTGGAGTCTAACATTCCAATCAATGAGCTGAAGTCAGCTTTTCTATTACTCCTAACTCCTGGGCTACTAATCCTGATTTGGCCACCAGAATCAGATCAGTTTGTAACATAATCCTTTGTTTGAGGTTCTGATTTTTTCCAAAGCCTGGTGTCTATATTGTAGAACTGTGGTTGGCAAAGAAAATACAAAGCCAGACTTTGGTGTTGGTGATTGCATTGTACCTATTTGTCTTCTTCCCTCCACACAGCCCTCTACCCCAATTTCTATCACCCATCCAGAAGCTAAGTATTTTCATCTTGTTTAAATTGCATGAATAAAGGGATTGATTCTCCCCCATAAATGTTACATTCTTTTTATTTTATTTTATTTTTGCAGTACTAGGATTAAACCCAGTGACTCACACATGCTAGGCAGATGCTATACCACTGACTAAGCTATATCCCCAGCCCACCTCTAAAGATTATAATGATGAGGACGCATATAGTGCAAAAAGTGAATATTTTTCTTTTTCATTTCCCCTTCAAGTCAATTTCTCTCTCAAGAAATAATTGATAGTTGATGTACATCTTCTCACATTGTTACTGAATACTTAATGCATTGTTATATACATTGTCCTTTGTGTGCGTACAAAAGAAAAGTATTTATTAGTTTTTTATGTAAATGGAATCACATGAAATATACTTTTCTTCAATTACTTTCTCCTAAGTAACATCTCTTGGATAACATTCTGTGTGAATATACATAAACCTTTTTTTTAAACTACATAGTATTTTATAATATGGATGGCCATGGTTCAATTATTCAATCATCTATGGATTAAAATATATAGTTCCTAAGTCTTTAGTGATTCTCTCTCATACACACACACACACACACACACACACACACACATTCACACACAGACATTTACACATTTTAAGACCTCATAAATTAATTTCTTTGTGATAAATTTCTAGAAGTGATGCGATTGGATCAATAGGCATGTGACTTCTTTTATAGGATTTTCTTATATATTGCCTATTCAGTGTAGAAGTGTTGACCAACTGACATACTTGTCAGAGGTGTTTAAAAGTGCCTGTTTCCCCATGTTCTTTTCAAGAACGGAAACCATCAGTGTTGATTTATTTATTTATTATAAATCTGAAGGGCAAAATATTAGCATGAATTTGTTTTTCAAATATTAATTTATATTTCCTGATTTTAATGCATTAATTGATCGTGAACTTTATCTTATTTTAATAAATTTGACTATCTTCCTACTGATTTGTAGTAGCTTGAAAAATTTTTGATCAGCTTTTATTAGAATATTTTACCTCTTTCAAGCATACATTTTAAAACTTTATGTGACTTTGTTCATTCAAAAGTTTTTAATTTTTGTGAAATTGAGTCAGAAATGGTTTTCTTTGTGGATCTGGATTTTGTGTCTATCTTTGGAATGTCTTCCATAATGCTTCCATTTGTAAGAGTGTCCTTCTTTATTTTCTGTTAACACTTTATACCAGTAATGTTTTAAAAATTTAACTTGGCAATTTATTTTTGTGTAAAGATTTTTTTTTCTTCTGTAAATGGCTATCCAAGATAATTTATGAACAGTCTGTCTTTTCTACTGTTTTAAATTGGCATTGTTATCATCTGAATTACTCTATGTACATGAATTTGTTTTATATACTTTATTCTTTACATTTACCAACTTATTTTTTTCACACACAATACACATCCTACAGTTTAACTACTATAATTTAACTCAATATTCTGATACCTGGTAGGTCAATTTCTACTTAGTGTTCTTCTTTTTCAACTTTATCCTCTAGCATTTTATTCTTTCAAGTAAATTTTAGGATCAATATTTATGTTCCATGAAAAATACTATTAGTATTCAGACTGAAATTTCATTGAGTTTGGTGATATTTGACAGCTTTAAAATAGTGAGAAAGCACATCCAGTATTTTCCCATTTATTTATTTATTTGCTATCTCTCTGAAAACATTGTGTTTTCCCACCCATTTCTTTGTTCAGATTTTTGTTTATATTTTAGGAGGTGTTCTTATATTCTTGACCTGAGTGAGGTGTTTCTAAAGGCGGTGTGTCCACACTGCACATAACTCATACCTCTCATTCTTAATTTTTTAAAAAATGTATATTTTATAGTTATTGAGGGACAGAATACCTTTATTTTATTTATTTATTTATTTATTTTTGTGTGGTGCTGAGGATCAAACCCAAGACCTCCCATGTGTTAGGCAAGCTCTCTACTGCTGAACCATAACCCCAGTCCCTCATTCTTAATTTTTACTAAATTTTTCCTCTACTAGGTTTATTTAGAGCTATATGATAAATTTGGATAGTCTTTTGCTGTTCATTCATTTTGAGGACTCTGACTTTTAGCTCTTTACCTTTAAACTTAATTATACTTTTTTACTAATAATTCTTATACCTGGAGTCCTTGATATCTAAATTTGATGTCTGCTGTTCTGGCAATTCTCCCTCTTGGAGACTTGGTTATCTTTTATTGTTACCTTACTTTTTATTATTGTTGATGGGTAGGCATTTTGAAAACCAAATTATATGCCTGTTTCACAGATAGATGTATGTTTGTTTCTACTCAGTGTAAACATGGGAAACCGCTACTCCTGGCTTCATTATCTCCTGCCCAGTTATCCCTACTTGCGGGCCCACATCCTGCCAATCCCATGCAGGCTTGGCTACTGGTTAAAGGTCCTTCCTTTAAGCCTACTCTTCACTGTTCCCATTTTAAGTTTGTTGCTTTTTTCTTTCTTCTTTTGGACTCATGGAGATGGTCTCCTCTCCCTGAAGGCCTAACAAGGAAGCAGATATTATGTTTTATTCAGAGCTGTGTTTCTTTGAGGTGGAAAGGCACTTTACAAATATCTAGTTTTCAATGATAATTGAATAAAAGTTCCTAGTTCAAACTATTGACTTTTTTTCTTTCAAGGTTGTTAGAATAGATATTAAGGGAGTAAAAAGAAAGAACTTAAAATTTAAAAATGGAACTGTGATTTTGAAAAGAAAAAGTTGAAGAATCTTAAAAAATGGGATCATTTCTGCTACAATTTTAGATGTCATATGAATAATTATAATGGCAAAGAATCAATTTAATTTATGAGAAACAAAATACCCTGAAATGAAATGTTGGCATTATTAAATTTATTGTCAAATTGGAACTGAGAAATCAATGTGATTTCTGTTGAACAATTCATAGCTTTAGGAAATATTTTGACTTCTTCCAGTTCAGTGGTAGAATACACAACAGACATAATATAAATTGAGTCTTAGAGATATACAGCTCTCATTTCTTGATCTGAGTGAGAAAAGAAGTCCAAAGAAAATAAAGAAAACATAATATCATGGTAATGTTTAAATATAAATAGCAGAGGAGAAGATTTTAATTTCAGACTAGTACTCTAAATTTGATGACATTCCTTGGGGTGGGGGAGTCATAAAAATTTTTCTCAATCCTTTTTATCCCATTTTCCCAGATATTGTACTTGCCCAATATCCTATTTATAGGATGACTTTATATATAAAAGATACTTTTATAAACATAAAAGATATTGTCCTTGTATCCTATTTATAGGGCAATCTGAATTTTCATTCTTAATAATAATAAAAGATATCTCAACTCTAGATTATGATTTCTCACCCATTTTAATATGCCTTTGTTAATTTTATTGAAATATTTACAAAATTGAAAACTTGGGACATAATTTAAAGGAAGAACTGTTCTGTGACTTGAGGTAAAAATATTAGTTGAGCTATGTAGTAGAAGAATTCTGCTAATATAGATCAAGTCAAACAAAATTGCCTTTAAGTATTTACTGATTATGTTTTTGTGGATTACCGAAAGGCTTAAATTCTGAATAAATAGATTTGTTAATACATAACAGTGTATTGAGGACAGCCAGTGCCTTCAGTTCCAGTTATCCTATTATCTGCAAGTGGGTGATCCAGTTCTGTGGATTACTCCTGGAGAGCTGGGTTGCTGAACTGCTGTTCTCAAAATCCTCTTGCAATTCACGCACACCCTTCTGTCTCTTTCTCTTTTTTCTTATCATCATTTTATATTTGTCTCTTACAGAATGGCAGGAGTTAGTAAATGTTTGATGAAACCAAGCAAGTCTCCTGTCAATAGAGCCAGTGAATCTATTTCCTGCTTCTCCTTCACGTTTATGTCATTATTATTAAGAAACTATGAATCTTTTTTTTTTGTATTCTAACTACTTTTGATTAAACTTGATATGTTGTCAGTCTGTAAATAATGTTGATTTATGTGTGAGGTCCTGGGGATGGAACCTAGGGCATCATGCATGCTAGGCAAGTCCTTTATCACTGAGCCGCATCTCCAGACAGGATTTTGTTTTTAAAAGTGCACTGAAAACAGATTCTCTATCTGTACTTACATCTATTCATGCCCCTACTTATCTATTAAGTTACCCTTTTATAAATGTAATATTTGTAACCCCAAATTAATGTTATTTTATTTATTTCTTATAATTTTATGATGCCTGGGTGAATAATGGAGATTCTGTCTCTGGAGGGAGCAGAGGATTCTGCAGCAGAGCTACACTGCAAACATGCTGCTGTCCTACATCTCTAAAATTCAATCTTCACAACACACCCTTCTGAATTTGTTTGAATTGTTGTTATTTTGAAATATTTAGATAATGGATTGAGCAATTTCACTACATTCCAGACAGAATTGACAGAATCTCAGAGCTGGCAGGGTCTCTTTATCAGAAAGGTAAAGAAATGGACGGCAAAATCACATACCTAAGCTTACAAACCTCAGCAGGATTAAAATGGCATCCAGGTACATGCAGCCTCAGGACATTAGTTTCTAGTTCTTGTTGTGTAAATAATATAGTATTTGCTTATAATTCTTCATCATTAAAAGGTTAATATTGAAATAGGATAAAGATTATGCAGAAAAATGTCATTATTAGTTGAAAAATCTAAATTTTGCCTTAATATAAAACCATGAGCATAGGAATCTATTCTGATAATGTAAAAGAGGGCCTAAAATGGAGAACCCCTAAATATGTCCTTTCAAGGACCTGACTTGGTAAGTCTGAGTTTTAATAGACATCGCAAGATCCTGATGTAAGTAGATGCACCACAGTTTAGAGAAGATTTGTGGAAAATAAAAATTAAAAAAAAAACACCATTATTCAATTGTAGTTTTTAACCTTAGGAGTTTGTCAATCTCTTTTTCCTACTAAGAATTAAAAAAAAACACATCTAGAAGATTTAGAATGAAAATTGATATTAAATATGGTCCTTTCCGAACTTGTGAAAGTTGGGTAGAACCCATGATTCTCAAATAATAACTAGATGTCTAAGTGACATTTTGTCAAAGGGCTTGATTAATAAAACTGAAGTAATATGAGTTCTTTTGTGTGATTAAAAGGATATAGACTGATTAGGAAAGAGGAGTAGAGTTATCTGGTTTAAAGCCAAGGCATGTGATTTTACAAATTAAGCTGAGAGAAAGATTTCTTACACAAGGAGATTAGCATTGACCTTAAAACCAAGTAGAGCAGTTAAATGTTTAATACAAAGGAAAGACCAGGGGAAAGTATTTTAAAAATACTAATGTCTGAGCCCCATCCTCAGAGACTCTAATTTAATTGGTCTGGGATGGGGGCCCAAGCATAGGTGTTTTCTAAAGCATTGTAGATTATTTCTAATATCAAGTTTAAGAACCACTGGTATAGAATATGGTAGTATTTGGAAAACCGAAAAATGTATAGTAGATCACACATGATCACATAATTGCTAAAAGTATGCTATTTTTTTTTTTTTCAGTAATGGGGACTGACCTTAGGCAAGCACTCTACCACAGAGCTACATTCTCAGCCTTGGAATATTGTTTTAAGCATTGATGCCATCATATCAAACTTGTTGTTTGACTCTCAGAAGAGACAAAACTTTTGAATTAATGATGGAAGGTTGACTTAATGGGATTAGTAATGGAGAGACTTTAGGATGTCACAGAAGAATGATATGAATTAATTTTAAGGAAAATTAATTAATTTACACATTCCAATGAAAATAGTTCTAGTTTTAATTGCTAATAGCAAGAAGTTACCTGTTGTAGAACAGAGAGGTCACAGTTCATATATTCTTAATTTTTAGTTTAATTTACGTGACTAAATGTCAATGAAATGTTAAAGCCAATACTTTAAATACTCAATTACTTGAAAATAAAATGGAAGTTGATTCTGGTAAAATTATAGTCTACTGATACTGTTGAGCTACTCTTAAACTATACTCATCTATACCCCAGATTATTATGCTGACATGAAGTTAGTTTCTATTTCTTAGGAGGGGTCCCATACCAAACAAGACAGAATTTTGAATAATATTGTTAAGAACATAAGTAATTGAGACTGATATAGAATCTTCTAATCTTATGGATATAGCATTCAGAAGAACAGTTTAGTAATTCTACTTATATTTAGAGTACCTTGAAGTATATTTATTTATAAGTCTTTGTTCTTATAGAATTTATATTTTTGAGATAAAGATTTCTTGGGGTGCTGCCAGAACAATTTAAATTAAAACAATTTTTTTAAGCAATGAAAAAAAAAACAGGACAAGTTCTTTAATAAAATATTTGTGCCAAGGAAGCCAATTTTTCTTTATAAATATATATTTTTGGCATTAGAGGCACTGGTAATCCTGTTTGTCGTACAGGAATCAGGCCAAACCTCATTGGATAAGGGCTGGTAGAGAAAGGGATTATTCTATATAGGAAGCACAATATTTCTGTAAGATATTTGAAGAAGCCCCATGTTATAGTCAGCATTTTTGTCACTATGACTAAAAGGACCTGAGCAAACAACTGTAGAGGAGGAAAAGTTTATTTAAGGGCTCATGGTTTTAGAGGGCTCAATTGGTAGATAGCAGAGTCCATTCCTCAGGTCTCTCAAGGTGAGGCTGAACATCATGGCAGAGGAACGTGGCTCACATGATGATGAAAGAGAAGGAAGGAAAGAGAGAGGTCTCCACTTGCCAGATACAAATATATGCCCCAAAGCCATGCCCCCAACGAACCACTTCCTCTAGCCACACCCCATCTGCCTCCAGTTACCACTCAGTTAATCCCATCAGGGATCAATTCACTGCTTTGGTTAAGGTAATAACCCAATCATTTCTCCTCCAAATCTTCTTGCATGATCTCATGTGGACTTTTGGGGGACACCTCACATCCAAACCATAACACCCCATAAAATTTCATTGTGGATTATATGAGATCTTGAACTGGTTGAAAAACTATGTGAAATAAGGCCAATTTTTTTTGTTTTGTTTTTAGTGCTACATTCTTGGATCTATCCTAACTAACCTTTACATCAATAAACTGAGTAAAAAAAAATAGTGACTTGGTAAGCCATAATTTTAACAAATTAAAAAGTAATTATTCAGCATTTGCTGTGTCCTGTGGTATATTTGGAAAAACCAAGCAAGAATTGTCAATATAATTGAATTTGATTCAAAATGATTTTGTTCATATTGCAATCCTGGATTAAAACTAGGAAAATTCTTAATCTTATTTCAAAAAATAAGAGTTAGTGGCACATTATAAGTTTACCTAATAATGAAATTCATTGTGATATATTTGTACATGTACATAACATAATTTGGTCAACTTTATTCCCCAGTTTCTCCCTTTTCCCTCCTTTCTTTTCTCCCTCTGGTGCCCTTTCTCTATTCTTTGGTTTCCTTTATAGAAAGGAGCAACCCCTCTCTCACCTCCCCAACCTGGCTCATTCCTTTTGTCTCTAGCTTCCACATGTGAAAGAAAACACATAACTTTTGACTTTCTGAATCTGGCTTTTTTCACTTAACATGATGTTCTCTACTTCCACCCATTTTCCTGCAAAGGACATACTTTTGTTTTTCTTTATGAGTAAATACAATTCCATTATATATATATATATATATATATATATATATATATATATATATATATATATATACACATATACATACCATATTTTCTTTATGAATTCATTCATGCATGGACAGCTAGGATGGTTTCTTAACTTCAGTATTATAAATTTCACTGCTAAAAACATGGGTATGTGTATGACCCTATGGGCATGCTGACTTTAACACTTGAGAAACACCAAGGAGTAGTATAACTGGGTCATATAATTGTTTCATTCCTAGTCTTTCAGAAACCTTCATACTGATTTTAAAGGCAGGAAGTTAGATATCTGGCTAGCTTATTTGTTCATGAGAATAAAATCTAGAGCTTTGGCCAATCAGAATCTCATGGCAATTGGAAAGCAGGATGAAGTAGCTTATTAGCCAATGCAAAATTATGGTGCTTTGAAAAAGTCATAGGCTCTGTAATGGTTAAACCTCCCTTGAACAGAGGGTTTTGGTGCATAACTGTAATCCCAGCAGCTCAGGAGGCTGAGACAGGAGGATAGTGAGGTCAAAGCCAGCTTCAGCAACAGTGAGGTGCTAAGCAACTCAATGAGACTATGTCTCTAAATAAAATACAAAATAGGGCTGGGGATGTGTCTCAGTGGTCAAGTGCCTCTGAGTCCCATCCCTGGTATACCCCTACTCACAAACAAACAAAAAACTCACTTGAAATATTGGCTCAGTTCTGGGCAATTTTCTTAAAAAAAAAAAAAAAAGATCCTTGAGATCCCTAAGGTACTCAGAGATAATGTCTTAAATTAGTGGTGCAACAATTTTAAGTACTTTATTTAAAATTATAATAACCAATTATAATCTTAAAATATTCAGCTTGGGAAAGGAGGGATATGAAAAGCAGAAAAAGAGTATAACTGTTTCTCTAAGGACAACACACACACACACACACACACACACACACACACCTCCTATACATACATACACGATGATATTTGTTAGTGTTATTATGGAGAAAATCATAACCTTGGAAGAGTTAAAGAAGACTGTCTCCAAGAAGTGAGACTTAGGGTAGAGATAAGGTTGGGTTAAAAGCCCTCTGGTGCTATTTGATTTTATACAAAGAACACATCCTTACCATGGATTTTAAAAGTAAACAAGTCTGCATCACTACTCTTCCCTGCGGAGAAAGTGGGAACAAAAATGAAGCCAGAGAGAATCTAGAGGCTACCATGATGGAAGATGTGAAATCTGTAAACTGATATTAAGATGGCTGAAGAGACTGGGGTCATTTATTCTGGAGAAGAGGTTTAAGAGGAGAGTTAAGTTGAGGTGAAAAAAAGATAGAATAAAATCAAAAGGTAGGAGAGATTCCTTGGATGACTATATTTACAAATTACTATTATGGTTTGGATATGAGATGTCTCTCAAAAGTTCCTGTTCATGCAGGAATATTTAGAGGTTAAGGAATTAGATTTATGAAAGCTGTAACTTAATCTGTCCATCCTATTTGGTGGTAACTATAGGCAGGGAGTTATGACTGGAGGAGAGGGGTCACTGGGGGCATGCCCTGAAAGGGTGCATCTTTCCTGTGGTCCCTCCCTCTCTTTCTCTCTCTCTCTGCTTCCTGACACCACCATGAGCTGAGCAACTGGGCTGGGCTCTTCTTCTATGTTGTGCTGCCTTACCTTGGGTCTAGAGCAATGGAGTTGGCCATCCATTTCAGTCTTATTGGACTAAGACCTCTGAAAAACTGATCCCCATATTAACTTTTTCTCCTCAAAATTGTTCTTGTGGGTATTTTGGTCAGTGATGCGGAAACTCACTAAAACAGAAATTGGTTCTGTAGAAGTGGGGTAGTTGCTGTGACTCACCTGACCATGTGTTTCAGAATCCTTTGGAAATGGTTTGTGGGAGTATTTGGGAAACTCTGGAAATGCAGATTTCAGACTGTTGTAAAGCAGAGTTTAATGGGTGATTCTAGGGGGAGCTCAGAAAACTAGAATGCTGGTTGGACTGGGGGCTGTGCTCTTGTTTCAGAGAGAAATGAGGACTCTCTTGGGAATTGATCTAGAGGCCACTCATGCTGTATTCTGACAAAGAAGCTGGTTACATTTTGCCCATGTCCTGAGACTATGTGAGACTGAATTTAAAAGTGATGGAGTCATTGATCAGGTGGAGAGAATTTCAAGGCATCATAGTGTTTAGTCAGTGGCCTGCAGATTTTTGGCAGCTTTAAGCTAGTTTCTTGTGAGAATTGGGAGAAGAAAGCAGAGCTAAAGGATTTTCAAAATTTTCAGTTTGACTGGAATAGTGCATGTAAAGTTGGGGCCAATAAAGCTGTGCTTATTGAAGAGATTACAGTCCCTAAAGAAATGCTAAGTACTTTACACAGAGATAAAAGGAAAGATGCCTTGAGGGTATCTTAGGAATTTGTAAGACCACACTTATGAGAACTCAAGGATGTAGAAGGAAAATTCCTTTTGAGAAGACATATTGGGGATGCCTTACTCACATGGTGGGGAGCGGTCTAGGAAGTTGTTTCACCACATTGATCCATGCAGTCACTCAGGGGCCCCTGCAGCCATGATTCCAGGGAGCCCAGGTATCATGTGAGCTGGCAGCAGACCTTAATGGCATAATCCACATGGTGCTGATTCTGCAGGAATACAGGATACCAAATTTAAGGGATCATGAAGGCTTCCACCTGAATTTCAAAGGAAAGCTTGGGAGAGCAGGGGTCAAAATCCAGGTTGCTTCTGAGAGGGCCCTGTGTGACATTGTGAGGGTGAAGCCCAAGTTGAAATGGAGACCCCAGGAATTAAAAGATACTGGCAATTTGGACTGTCTGCTAAGACAAGCTGCTGGCTGTGAAGATAGCCAAGCTAAAAGAAAGCACACGTGTGTTATAAACATTAAAGTGGAGTGGGTCTGTCTAAACCCTTTGGAAATAACTTCTCATAGCCATTTGTCTTAGACACTGTATGTGGAGTTACAGAAAGAGTTCTGGGACATCTTTGACTAGCTTGGTTTTGGTAGGTCCCATCCTTTCTTTCTGTGCCCTCCCTTTTCCTTCCTTTTCGGAATGGGAATGTTTACTTGGTGCCACTGTATGTTGAATATTTGTAACTTGCTTTTGATTTTATAGGAACTCACAGCAAAGAGTTTGCTCTGAGTCTCAGATGAAACTTGGACTGAACTTTTGGGAAATACTGAAACTATTTGAAATATTGAAACTAAATGTCTGGGTAGTAACTACTCCAGGCAGGTGTGGTGTGGCTGGAGGAGGTGGATCAGAGTTGGCATTCCCTGTATTTTCTCCACAGGACCCTTCCCCACATCCTCTGCTCCCTGACCTCACTATGATCTTGAGCTCCAGCCATGATCTAAACAGCTCTCCTCTACTGTGTCCTTTCCCCCCATGATGTTCTGCCTCATCTTGGGCTCAGATCAATGGAGTTGACCTTCTATGAATTGAGACCTCTGAATTTGTGAGCCCCCAATAAATTTTCTTCTTCTAAGTTGTTCTACTCAGGTTTCTTGGTCACAGCAATGCAAAACAGGCTAAAACAATTACTGTGGGAGCTGCTATCTTGAATCCCAGGACCTACCGATATGTAGGTGAGGGGTGTGGTTGTGTACTCAAAGAAGTTGTATAGAAAATAACGTTAACCTGGGTATCAGTATTCAGTCAGGGGGATAGAGCTATCATTTTCAACAGATTTTTTTTCCAAAGTAGTGTATGATTTGAAATAGATTAAAAACTCTTGTTAGTTGCCTGTTTTATGAAATAATATTCATTTAAACAGAAGCTATCTTTCTGTTCAAAAATAATTCTCACATTGGGTAGTATAGTTTATTTGAATAAATCTTTTCTGCTCTTTGGTTCAAATATTTGTATGATGAAAAAATAATAATAAAATAAGTATAACAATAAAAAGCACCATTAAACAGTTATTACAGTATAGTTTTCATGCTAAAACATGAACATGGGCTCCCATTCAATTCTTATAGCACTGCACTAAAAACTCAGAGAGTAAAAACAAAAAAAAAAAACCTTGCTAGAGGTCACCCTAAAGTAAGGGACCAGTAGTAAGGTTAAAACCACAAGTCTGACCCTAAAACTTGCCTGCTAACCCCTTTTGGAGGGATTTTTTTACTATTTATTTTGACTCTTTCCCCTTCTTTAGCCTATGCTAATTTGGCACCATTACTTATAACCTCATACTAGTGCCCCAAACCTGCTCCTTTAGTTTTCTTCTGTGATAAACTTAGTGTAACTTACCTTCAGGGAATAAAGGGAACTTTAAGAGACTCAAAATATAGGAAAAATGGTTATTTAGCATCTGTTGAATTTAAAGCAGCCTTTCTCCTGAGCAGGCATTCAGTGTCTGTCCTCTACTATCCATTGATCCATTGATCATGTTTGTATAAGACTCTAATATCTGGTTTATTTGAATTTGATTTCATTTAATGCCATTTATTATATTTCACCAAAAAAATGCATGGATATCTAAATACACAGAGAGAGAAATAATTATATTCATTTTCCATGAATACAATTGACTATAAATTCATTGTCTTGAAACAACATTAATTTATAGTATTTTTGTATTATTTAGGTTAGATTTCTGACATGGCTCTTGCTGGGCTAAAATCAAGGTGTCAGCAGAACTGTGATCTTTTCTGGAGGCTGCAGGGAGAATCTACTTTCATGCTTTAATAGCTTTCTTGGATCATGGCTCCCATTCTCCATCTTCATAGCCAACAAATCTAGGCAGAGTCCTTGTGCTGTATCATGCTGATCTCTTTTTCTGCCTCTCTCTTACACATTTAAAGACCTTTGATTACATTGGATTCACCCAAATAATCCAGGATAATCTCCTCACCTCAAAGTTATTGATCTAATCACATCTGTAATATTATTTTTGCTTTATAAAATAACATATTCATATATTCTGGAAGTTAGGACACAGACCTCTTTAGGAGAGCACTATTTTACCTCCTATAAGCAATGCTCCAGGCCAAGCCATGTTTCAGGGACTGGGATAAAACAATCCCTTCCTTAGAGGAGTTTACTGTTTAGTAGATATTTCAACAGGCAACTGAAGCACAGAATAATATGTGCTGTGACAGAAGTAGGAACCAATTATGGTACTGTGGAGGAAATAACTGTATGCCTCGGGTCTAGAGTGAGCTAAAAAGAAATTGGTTAAAAAAATTAGAATTATCTTTGGCCTATTCATAGGATCTTATCCCTTTTCATCCAGGTTTTGAGACTCTGGGATACTCAGCACCAACTGTCCATCCAGAGAATAGCCTGTTCTTTCCCCAAAAGTCAGGACTTCAGATGCCTCTTCCACTTTGATGAAGCCCATGGACGACTTTTCATCTCATTTAATAACCAGCTAGCATTGCTGGCCATGGAGAGTGAAGCCAACAACAGAGTGAGAAGCCACCAGAAACCAGTCACTTGCATTCTTTATAATTCGCTCCTGAAGCAGGTAACCATGCTTCCTGCTCTGTCTCTCTCCTAGCACCTCTCCAAGACCAGCCACTCATTTCCTTAATTCATCCTAACCTCACACTGAAGACAAATCTAGCAAAAACAAATGTGGAGAGGAAATGATTTAGCGATCATGTACTCTTCTGTTATAATGTGTGCCCAGGTGAATTAGAAGAGGGATTTCATTTTCCGCCAGTGACTACAGCAGCACTGACAGAGTTACAAGGAATGATAACATTCCAGCTAAAACAAACACAATGTGTAAAGTAATTGAACTTATCTTTGTTACCAGTTAGTTTGAATCTTGAGCCAAATGCAAGTGAACCTGCTTGTAAAATTCCCTTTTATGAGTACCATCCTCCTGTATCCCAGTGCAAAGTTCTGAAATATGCATGAAACGTAATTAGCAAAGATCCATTTTGCCAGCGTATTTTACACCAGTGGCTCACAGTGGCAGCCCAGAATGTATTCATAATAAAATGATTCAGTTAAATGGGATGGCACTTGGTATGCAGCACGAGTGTTGTTTGTCTCCCCACCACTTTAATGATGCTCTGCAGCCCTTGCTTATGGGGAGCGCTACCTGCATCTCAATGAAGAAGCCTGGCTCCCCCGGAGCAGAGATGCCACTCAGACCATAGCCCTTCTTAGAGGACAGGGGAGGTCCAGCTGGGAAGCCTGCAGAGATGGGTAGGGGACAGCCTGTGGGTCTTGTGGAGGGGGCAGCAACCGGTGGAGGTTAGTCTGCTGAAATGATTACCTCGGGCTGATGGTAATAGCACAGCATGAGCCAAGCAGAAAAGCAAGTCTCCAGCTTGCGGCCAATTAAACAATAAGTTCAACCCATTCTTTCTTTTCCCTTCTGTGGAAGCTTCTGTGTTCACACAGAAATGAGTAGTTCAGATTTTGCACAAGGGGTGGAAAGCCCTTTGTTTGTAATGACTACTGTGTCATGTCACTACTTCAAATGTTCTGTTTTTCTGGTTCTTCTAGGAGATAAAAATCCTTTACAGAACTATCCATTTTGAATTCCATCTGCAGGGAAACATTCCCCTGCAAATGTTTTGCTGAACTTTATGAAGGCAACCAGCTAATTTGGCTCCCTGGTGGCCGCTGAGAGAGAGCGAGAGAGAGAGCGAGAGATGTGTTTGTTTCCAAGAGAATATTCTGTTAATTGAGATCTTCAAAGTTAAAAAGCTAGGCTTGCTTATAATGTTAACACCCTAAGTTGCATGGCCATAAAATGAGAAATGTTCCATGAGGAAGTCAGGAAATGGGACACAAAGAAGATCTGAAATCTTTCACCAGGGAAGCGAAGGAAGATAGAACCAAAGTAATACAAATATATGTGAGTTACAGGTGACCAAAAAAAAAAAAAATGTGCATATGGCAGATGATGTAGAAAGTATCACTGTACATTTGAGGATAGCTCTACTTGTTGCTGTTAATGGCTTAAATAACTGAAAGCCTTGATGTGTATATAGAACACATACAGCTGTATACCACACATACCAGTGTTTTCTACATGTGGCTAAGCTATCAATGCTTTAACATTATTATATTTAAAAGAATGTAATGCAGAATAGAGTACCACCCACAGTCCTATCACCAATAATAACCCATTTTAAAGGCATAAGACAAAGCAAATAAGTAGTTTTGAACCACTCTCAGGTGCTAGGCATGAAGAATTAAATATTAATAAACCTCATTTCTTTGCCCCAGTACCTCAGGGAGACTCAGCTTTTTAAGGGCAGGTCCAGATCCCCCCCCCCCCCCCCCCCCCGGGCTCACTGCTGGGCAGGTGCTCATTAAGAAAGAGAGACAGACATACTATGGACTGACCAGGAAACAACTGAAGGTGGTGAAATGAAGCACAGGTAAAAGCAAAGTGCTGTTGGCAAAAAATGATCACTTCTCCTTGAGCTGCCGGGCGGTGGATGACATTTCAGTCCTGAGAGCTGGAGTGGGAGTCTCTAGGAGGAGAAGAAAGTCATCCCAGGCAGAAGGCACAACAGGAGTGCCTGCAAAGAGATATGAGTCCTCACAGTGCCTTTACTGAGGTTGTCTTGGCTATCGGGGGAGTTTACAGCAAAGGTTGTTGGAGTTGAGGCAGTCAAGGGAGATCAGGGCCAGGTTGTGAAGGTCCTTCACTGGACAAACCACCATCTGGTCTCCGAAAATTAAGCATAGACTTGAGATTTAGATAACAATTCTCACCCTATGACTGTGGACCCTTGGGACACTCAGATCCTCTGGGAGAATCTGAGAGGTCAAAACATTTTCATCATAATAGGGATTCTCTTGTTTTCGTAGGAGTATACAGTGGAGCTTTCTAGAGGCTGCATGATACATGATCACATCATTCCTCTGACGGCTTAGGGAATATGTGTTTTTGTATTCTTGTGTTTTCACAATCAGTTCAAATTTGTAATGTGATGAATATATCCATATGTGCATATGCATTGTCTATTATATATGTACACCTATAGACTATATTTACATATATACACATATATACATATATTCAATTTTGAATTCTTTAGTAATTTTTGAGAATGCAAAGTGAACCTAAGACTAAAAGTTTAGAGCATTGCTAAGCTAGAGAGGTGGGAGTTGGAGTTCTGGGCAGACCCCTTAATCTGACTGATCTTCATTGTACTGGCTTTTAAAAATATCTTCTTCTATGAGTGTGGGAATAATAATGGCAATGTGCCTTTCCGGCATCGCCTTGCTAGGGCTGGCCACTGGTCATTTGGAAACTGTCCTGGCCCTGGTTATACCAGCTCCTTTGATCATAGTAGGGTGAATTTTGCTGTTTCACCACACATCTTTTTTTCTTCTTAACTTGTTGGGATTTTTTAATATTTGTTTTAATCATGTGTTGTGTGGGTCCTAGCTCTGCTTCTCTCAGGAATGTTCCTTGAGGTGAGACCTTCTCTTCTTGGCCATTGCAGTTGCTTCTTGTGGACATGCAGTTGCAAAGATGAGCTTTGGTCTTCTCCAGAGACATCCCCAGTCATTCTTGCCTCCTTGCTTTTTGAGCATTAGTCATGTATCTATCTAGTTGTTTCCTCACTTAATCTTTTATTTTTGTCTCTTCCCATGTTTGTGGCATAAGGAAAAGAACTTGTCTTCCACTTTTTCCACTTCCACTTATTTTCTTACATCTCCTAACACTGTTCTGAGTACAAAATAGATGCTCAATGGCTAGATTTGGTTGATTATTGCAATTTCACATTGCACGTTTACCAGGCACTTGTGGTTTTTCAGTCCTGGCTCCTGCTCTTTGGATATCTGGTTTGGCATCATTATTGAAAGCTTTCCCTTTTGTCTGAATTTAATGAAAACCTTCTCTTCTGCTGTCATTTCAACATGTTGCCCACATTTCATTATCATTTCATTACATTTGGACTTCAGTGGGGGAGCTCAAGTAATCCTTCTGTGAAAGCGGCTTGGCACATTCCTGTGACTTCTCTTTATCTTCTTGCCTTTTGGTTTCCTCACCTCCTAACCTAAGCAAGTGTGTTAAGCCACACAAACCCTTTTAAATGGAACTGCTTGTGGCTTGTAGCCCTCTCAGCTACCAGCAGAACAAATTGGGACTAGATAAGGAGTCCCTGGAATGGACTTTTTTGAAGGAATTAATCTTGGAGGCCATTCTAATGAACCATCTTAACAGTGATTTCTTAAATGAAGGTTTTATTAAAATCCATAAATATTAAGAAAATTCATGAAATGTAATTCTATATATCACCTAAAGTGGAATAGGTAAACTTTCTGTGTTATGACTAAGTTCTTCATTCTAATGATGTAGATTTACATGCGTTTATAAAACAGGTAATGTTTCAGTTTGTTTTGCATCTTGGGCACATACGTAGTCAAGCTAGATATTTAAGTGTTACCAAATCTTAGCAGAAATTGTATTTACTATTTCTGTGAAAAATAAATAAGCTTCACATTATATGTTAAACATTTTATATATATATATAATATTATGTATATATATATATTTATATATACACATACATGTAAGAAATTAAAACAATGTAGCAAAGCTCAAATAAGGAACTAAATATTGCTGAAGTTTCATCAGCAAGTTCTAAAATCTCTGTGCATAGGCGTTTTTTTACATAAGTATGGTTCTGTAACTTTTTATTCAATAATATATTGGAATATTATAGTTCCTTGTGCTTAAACATAGATCTAATTCATAATTTTTGAAAGGCAGTACAGTATCTCTTTGTGTCATAATTTACTGACCCATTTCCTTTGATGAATACTTTTTTCTTATGAAAGTTTTTGTATACATACATTCACACTCATGACTTTATCTCTGTAGCATACATTCCTAGAATATACTTCTAGATTAAAGGATGTGCCTATTAGATAGTTTGATATACAAACTGCCTTCCAGAATTTTACCATGTTATCCAACTCCTAAGAGTATATGTAGTCATCTTTTTTGTTGCTGTTGTTGTTATATTTTTATTTATTTATTTTTCTGTGGTGCTGAGGATCGAACCCAGTGTCTTGCAATGCAAGGCCAGTACTCCACTGATCTATAGCCCCAGCCCCATATGGTTACCTTTTAAAGAGACTTGTCAGATTGTGGCCAGGTGGCTTCTTTCAGCAGAATTCCTGAGATCCTTGATGGGGTTCCCATAATCTAGCATGGAATGTTTGCAGATTTGAAAACTAGAACCTCTTCATTTTGTCCAGAGTAGTGCTGTTGTTTTGAGGATTGACTCTCTCCCTGTCACAGGAAACCTGAGGCTGAATCATTCTTTAAAGAGGGGACCCATGTCCTTTGTTCTTTATGGGAAATTGAGGTATTTGATGATCCAGATAATTCAATTGCTAGTTCCCTTGGGAATCATAAAATCTTAGGAAAGGGATGAGGCTATCCTTGAGAGAAATTTACCTCTACTTATAACGAAGTATATCTGCTTAGTACTTGTATTTAAGGCAAAGTCAATAAATTTCTCTTTTGCACAGAACTGGATGAACACTAAGGAAAATTTCCTCCTTTCCTGACTTATTGCTGGGCTGGAGTGACATTACTGCAGTTAATATAGCTTTTTTGCCATTGGCCAGATTAAAGCTCTAACTGGTTCCCTATCAATCCTGAGGCTATGTGCTCTGATCACTTGATGGAAGCATAAGAAATACACTAATTTTGTTGATTACACTAAAATACACACACATGTATGTACACACACATACACACACACACATTTGTTTGTTCATTTATTTAATGTAATTAATTTGGAAGTATCAGGCATTTACATGTTAGAATATTCAAAAGGACAAAAGATTTATGGTGAAGATGTCTCTTTATCCCCCTGTATCTACCTACTCATTTCTTTCCCTGCAAGCATCCAGTTTTATGAGTTCCATGAACGACTTTCAAGGGCGATTCCATTCCTATAAAAGTGAACATATATATTCTTTTATACATATTATTTTGAATGTCTATATAATACTCAACAATTCTTAATATTTAATATATATCATTTAAAGCCTTTTTACACAAATGTATCCTAGTGCTTTGTGTTTTGAATTCCTGTACTTTGACCATAGGTGGTTACAGTCAGTGGCTCCTCAATCCCCTTCTCTGCCTAGGCCTTTGGACCTCCTTGCTGCTCTGCTCTGTGGACATGCTAAGGACACCCACACAGGGCTTTGCATTGCTGTTCCCTTCACCTGGAGCTCTTTTACTGTGGTATCTATCTTCATGGCTCATTCCTTCATCTTAGTTATCTTTCCTCCAATGATTCCTCAGGGAGGCCTTCACCGAGCCCCTAATTTTGCACTTACCCACAATGCTCTCTTCTTTCTCTTGTGCTGTATTTTTCTCTGTAACATTTTTCACCACCGAACTTCATATTTTAATATGTGCTATTTTTTTTTCTTTTTCTTTCCATTTTTTTCTTATCTGGCTGCATCTCTTCTCTCTCTCTCCACAAAATAAAAGGGCAGAATAGTTCATGGCTGGATCCCCAGTGGATCAGAACCTTGAACATTACAACTGTTCAATAAATCCAAGGAATGAATTTGAAAGAGAAAATTACAAGTTAATTGAGGAAGATGTAAAGTCTAATAACAAGATTCATAAATGGAGAATGACTGCCTTAATATATTTGAATTCTTTGTGTCAATACTCTGAGATATTATTCTTGTTCTCTTCTCCTTACTCACTGAGATTGAACTTCTGGATTTGATATGAAATGGAAATACAAGAAGTCGCCTGCTTTATGTGATGAGACTGTAAATAGCACTGAGTAAAATAATAAGATTATAAACAAAAATTAAATCAAACATCCCTATCACCTGATAGTCAATAGCTTCAGCTGCTGAAATTTTTGATTCCTGCTCTTTCTTAGACCTAGGACTTGAGATGCATGTAAAAGACAACTAACATGCCCATTGTTTTTGGATTTATAAGAAGACAATTAGGTGACACAGATACAGCTTCATATCGCTTGAAATTGTCTGATTAGCTGTGACAGCTTCAGTGAGAGAGACAGAAAGGACTCTGGAATTCCTAAACAGCTATTCAGTCAGGTGTATTCCCATCAGAGCAACGATCTGCTCATGACACTCATTTGCACTGCCACTTCTGCTCTGTTGATTGTCAGGGTCCCATCCTCACTGTCTGAGGTTTAGTCTGATAAGAGACATCCAAGAACGAACTGTACACCCACAGAGATCTGGTATTATCAAAAGGTGGTATGTAAGTGTGTTGCCAATATTAGTTCCTTAATAAAAACGGTTTGCTAAAAAAAAAAAAATCCTTACCATTCTAGAGTCAAACCACATTCTTCATCTGCCAAGTGACAATTGATGTACTCCTCTCTCGATAAACTTTGAAAGCTTTTTCACCATCATTGTTATTCTTATATTCCAGTATTGTCATAGTTAGAGTAGATTCTGGTTAATGCTAGTCGTATGTTTGTGACACAGTCATTTTCGACATACTGTTTTCCTGCAGACAGCACTGGAAGGCAGATTGCCATAAAATGAAATCAGACTAGCTGTGCGGTGTTGTCACTGTTGATTCTGATTTCATGAGAAATTGTTAAATGAGCAGGGAAAGGTGATGGAAAATGATGAATGGTGTGCTGGGGCTCAGCCAGGTGGGCAGGAGAGAGAGTGCAAAGGAGCAAAAGTGAACATTACTAATTTCTGATCAAATGTCTACATTAGGGAAGAGTGGTGCGGCGTATGATTTGATGGTTTGTAATGTGGATGAGGTCAGACTGTCAACAAGTAAGCAAGTCTTTCCTCAGAAAATGGCTTTTTAAAAAAATGTTATTTTGGTCTCTTTGTTTCTTTTAGGAGATCTCCATCTTTTAGTGCTGAAATGTCTACCTTATTAAAAAACAATGCTTTTTGGATAGAAATAAGGTTCTTTGCAAACTTTAAATGTTTTTTTTAAAGACACTTATTAAAAATTTTCTCTTATGCTTAGAAAATTATGTTTTCATGGATTTGTCTTTAATATATATAATCTAAATTCCTAATCAATTATGTGATAAATTCATAAGTACAATATAATTTGAAATTTCAATGTATATCTAAAATCTGGTTTCCAAAGTTTTAATTGTCCACATTCACTGTCATGGTTAGAAAAGGCAAGATATTTTTTCTTCAATTGATTTGGATATGCAAAGTGATATGAACCTAAATAAGAGGTCAGACAAATAAAACTTAGATAGAATAGTAATACTAGCCAAATTTTATGGCTGATTGACAGACGTGCCATACATTATGTTCAGTGATTTATAGGTCTTAGTTTATTTAAACTTCAAAATAATGTTTTGAACTGGTTGCCATGATTATCACTGGCTTACAGATGAGGACACTGAGACCTTGTGCTTGACCTTAATCTCAAGGTTGACCAGTAGTTGGTGAGACCACTAACTGTCAGACCTAGACATCCTGGAAGAACATCCCTGTACTCTTACCTACTGAACGTATTGCACAGACCAAGTCAAACCGGAACACAATTAGCTATTGGGAATGATAATTAAGGTGTTAGGACACTTTTTTTTTTTTTTTTTGGAAAGATCCAGGTTGTCCATCCTAGAAATTATACCATAGTAATGGCAATTAAGTATTTCATGTACTTTTGATTTTTCTGAGAGATAATGTGTAGCAACAATATAATTTTAAATAATTTAAGAAATTGTCTCATCAGAGTTGTAATTTCAGAAAAAAAAGGTCCAGTAGAGATCATACACTGATGATCATTTCTTTTTTTTGGCATAAACATTGATAAATGGTGACCCCATTTTTCAATCTCTCCTCTCTTTTCTACCTCTGGAACTAGTGGGTTAGGTGAGAATCTTTTACCTGAATTATGACAGAGACTCCAAATGGTCTTTCTGAAAATCCGATTTCTCCAAACTACTGTTTATCTTCACAAAGAAACCAACAAAAAATATTCTGTACCATACTTCACTAAAATTGCTTTTAATCTTTTAGGTTAATTATAGACCTCACTGATAATCAAGGAAAGGTACAGACCCTTGCCAAATAAAGTCAACTTTATACATTACTCTCTATTTCCTGGAACTTCTTATTAGGGATTTCTAAAATCTGATCTCCAGCTTGCCTCCTTCTCTGCTATCCCACTGTATTTATTACTCCAAATGTTTTGTGCTTGTGCTTCATTGAACTTTTCATTGTTTCTCATGCTTGGAATATTTTTTAAGCCCCCTTCTCTTTCAAACAGTCTCTTAATAACCTGGGATAGATTCTAAGCTGGAATAAAGATAGATTTTATGACATGGTACTTGCTCAGGCTGTCAAACCTGGTTATTGAAGCTCAGAAGCACTACTTAGCTGACTGCAATCTCAACGTCAACATTGGTAAAATGACAATCATAATATTATTTTGCAGAGTTTTTGGTGAAAATTTTTTTTGTAAAATTTAAAAATGACCAATGTAAAGGGATGTTACTCAATAAATATATATGTCTTACTCAATTCCACATCAATTATAACCTTCTGTGTGAATCCTGACATACCCCTCTCACCTCCACTTCCTACATCCCCATCTCCCACTACAGTAAATGTACTTTTGGGTTTTCTTTTCTGTGTACCTGCAGCACCCAAGGGTGGATACCTTTACACTTGCAGCATTGCTTGGAATTGACATGTTTCTTGCTTGTGTCTCCATCTAGATCAGTAGTTATGATCTCAGCCTGCACATTGAAATAACCCAGGGAGTGCTAAAAAATAAATGGTTGCAATGTTAATCAAGACTTAAGCAGAAAAAAATTTTTTTTGTTTTCTCTAAGTCTAGCTATTGCTTTAGACAACTTCCTACCTACTCATTTATGTGTTTGTTATTTTTTCTTTTTATTATTTGGGTTTCAAAAGCTATATTAGCTAGGTGGTTTTAACTAATAAATCTACTTAAAAAGGTGCCTAAATACTTAGACCTGAAATTAGCCATCTGCTTGCTACTATAAAATGTCTTATTTTGGACTACTGTATATAATCCTGTTTTGCACTCCTTTTGAAATATATATGCAGATTTATATTTAACTTGTGATGTTTATTTTTAGTAAACAACAATAATTGTGTTTAGCCATAAATATATGTATATTATACTGCCTTGAGAAAAAAAAATCAAGGGACTCATGGCATAAAAAGCAATAGCTCTTGTAATTTGTTGAAATTAACTTTTTCCCAGAATAGCTGGAAGTACTATTCAGAATGCTAAATGGAAGCTGATACTTAATAAAATGTTTCCTTTCACGTAGTAAATAGTGTCAGTGCACCATAACTGGTAAAATCAGCTTTCTTATCTAAATGTAAAAGATTTATAAGTTTATTTGTGGTAGGGTTTGATTTCTGGATGGCCTCTAGACACTACGCTGAGTCGTGGGTAAAGGAAGCAGATTCCTATCTTCTCCGATAAAAAGGATCATGACTTCATTACCTCAGTAGTGGCTTAGAAATTGAAATGTTATCAGCTTAACATAAAGAAAGAAAATGCATTACAAAAATGTCTCTAACTGTTGGGGGATCTTGGTAGTGGAAATGCATTGGCTAGATATTTTTTATTGAGATAAAATATGGTTGGCCCTGGGTCTATATTTAATGCCCATACAATGTTATTTTCTCTTAGGTAATCAGCTCTGATGCGGGATCTACTGTTTCCTTCTGGATGATAGACACTGGGCAGAAAATCAAACAGTTTACTGGTTGCCATGGCAATGCAGAAATCAGCACTATGGCCCTCGATGCAAATGAGACACGGCTTTTGACTGGCAGCACAGATGGTACTGTAAAGGTGCGAACCCAAGGATGCTTTTTCTATCCAGATATGAGAAGGCTAAAATTCTGTGAGAGGAGATGCAGCTACAGATTCACTCGTTTTTGCCTTTTTGGCCCTGCAAGGAGAACCATGGGACAAGATGAGAGCTAAATAACTTAAACTATCTCACAGAAAAGCTGCTAGGAAAATAAACCTCTGTGGAAAAATGAATAAATGACTTTTCTGAATAAATTATTTAGAATAAAGACACAACTTGGCTTGCTTATTTCAGAAAGCCTTTTTCAGTGTACTGGATAAGGGACTACTTTGGGGAATAAGAGACCTGAATAATTTTCACATGCTTCAGCTAATGTCTCTAGGCTTCTTTTTCCTAAGTTTATAAAATAAGAAATTAGGGCAACTTAAGTAAACTTTTAAAAATGGCACAGATGCAGATTTTTTTCAGAAAATAAATATATAAAGTGATTCTACTTAATAATTTACATTTTTGTTTTATAAAAAAAAAGGAGAGTAGAAAAGGATAGTAGAAAAAAAATCGTCATCTCATTTAGTATCCATCCTAAACTGACACTATCTTATTGCTTACAATTTTCTTATTTGTAACTGCTATTCATTTATTTTGGGAGGAAGGTGATATATTACTTTGCAAAATGATCTTATTTTTGTGCAAAGCTAGATGCTTGCTATGTGAAATCATGCCCATCAGTGACTCTTCTCTGCTTCCTTCAGCACAGAGAATCATGCTGGTGTGAGTGGAAATGGCTTGTCATACTTAGAGGAAACAGAAGGCAGTTTCTTGAATAAATACTGAATGGTCCTCAAACCAGAATAATTGGGGTCAGAAAGATTGTAGACCACCTCCCATGGCAGTCTATGAAAGGGATGCTGTGATAGGTGTGTGGCACATCCAGATAAGCTGTTGGGCAGGGTCACTAGAGCTTGTTGGATATGTAGCTAGAATATCCCGGGAATAGGGGATGAGTACTCATGGGGATTCCAGGCTGGCAACCGTTACTATGAGGGAGTTGCTATGGTGGCTTCAGGGGGAGAATCTCTAGAAAATCAGCAGAACTTGGTTCTGGAAAGGATAAAGGAATAAGCATGAACTAGGAACTTGGGTTTAAGGAAAGACAACAAGATTGCAGGAGATGGTAAGATGTACAATGGTACCAAACAATCCCAATCCCAATAACTTAGGTGAAATAAAACAGAAATAAATGGAACTGGAGTGTTAGGTTGTGGTGTAGGCAAAATGGACTCAGCAATTTCTCATTTTCCAGTCCTGTGGTATGAGATTGAACTCAATAAGGATGCAAGTAGAATAGGTCCCATATAACTTTATCTTGGAAAGTAACTGACTATTGTCTAGGGTAAGGCAGAACTTGTAGATGCAGATAAAATTATCCCAGATAATTAGTAGGACTTGGGACATACAGATCTTTGCAATATTTACTTGTGTGAATTATTTTAGTCATGTTTAGAGAAAAAGAGAATAACATGGGTAAAGAGTAGGTATGCCTCTCAATTCTCTGCAGAAGCCTTGACATCTTAGAGATTAATGTGAATTTAGTAATATAATCACTGCTTTTGAAGGTGCATTTATCTTTATCACCATAGCAAAACAGAGTTCTTAAATCTGGCTATCTCTGCATGGGTCATAAAAATCAGGGTTAAGCTGGTCTGGCCGAATTCTATGAAGAAACAAGAGTCAATGACATTTTCCAATCCTATTTTTAATTTAGAATATAAACTCATACCTATGTAATCAAAGATATAAAATTAATGTCCTATATATCATAGTTTTGAAGGAACTGTTTTTTAAGTTAATTAATATGTTAAGTCATTAATTAAATGTATGTACAATATTTTTTTTGAAATATAGAAGAGATGTGTAGTGGAAAGAAAGTCTTTTTTCTCCTTCCTATTCCCAGCTCCTTTCCTGAGGCTACCACTGTTATTGGTTTCTTGTGCATTTTTCTAGCCTATGAGCACTGTTTGTTTCTTAATGATAACCTACAATGCACACTGTTCTGCATTTTTGCATTTTTCTGTCTTGGACACTTGATAATATAAATGTGTAGAATAATAATGTTAACTGATTTTCACTGTATGCTTACTATGAATGAGGCATGGTTGCAAGCATTTCATAAGCACACACACACAACTTAATTGTTATTGTTATTGACATCTTAGAGGTTAATGTGAATTTAGTAATGTAATCACTGATATATTAGAAATCATTGTTATTATCCAAATTTTACAGATGAAGAAACTAGAGCTCCAAGATATAAAGCAACTTACTCAAGGCACCATAACTGACTGAGTTTTGGAAGAGTCTAGAAGCAAGGAAACAATTCCTTTTTATCCTTCTTTTCTTCCTTCCTTCCTTTTTTGATGCTGGGGATGGGCCTTGCACATGAGCTCTACCACTGAGCTATACCCCCAACCTCAATCATCCTTCTTAATGGTTACAATGTATGCCAGTACATAGATATTCCATATTCTGATCATTTAGTCACTAATGAGCAATTAGGTTGATTCAAATTTTTAGATTTTGTAAACAATGCTGCAAGACAGGTTTGAAAATATGTCATCCCACACCAATTACTGTATCTGTGGGATGATTTCTTAGAAGTTAAAATTTTTAATTAAAGCATATATGCATTTTAATTTTGAGACATACTGTCAACTTGATCTCTTGCTTAATTGCTAGTACAGAACCCAGGGAAACACTTTATTTTATTAACCTAATATAGAAGAAAAGCTGGTTAAAAAAGATGCAAAAGGCTAGGGATACAAGAAGGGGTATGGAGGATCCATGATACCCACCTCTGAGTGTGTGGTGCTCTGGGCACATCTGCATGCTCAGCTATCTGCCATAGAAACTCCCTGATCCTTGCCCTTGGACTTTTTATTATGTGGGCATGATCAGTTACATTACAATCTACTGAGTTTTCAGTCCCTCTCCCTAAGAAGTATTTGGGGCTTTGAGTCCAGACCCTCTAATGTTTTTGTCTTTCCTATGACCAGCTTCCAAATGCTATGCAGGGAACCCAATCTCTGGTCATTTTGTTAGCATGCTACAGACACTCCTGTCACTCTGAGATCTCAAAGTTTTTATTTTATTTTATTATTTTTTTAACCAAAGAAGGTATAGAAGACTATATATCTTATATTGTGATCTGTGTTGGTAGGTCATCACTTTATATAGTCTTAGGGAGGAAGATCTGGGAAGGCCAGAATGAGTGAATATATAATATGATATAGCATATATGAGATAGTATATATTACATAGACATTAGATTTCACAAATAAATATGTATACACACACATATATTTCCCAAGGTCATAAAAGTGATAAATAGAATGGTTAAATAAAATTAGAGGATTTTCTTTAATTATTACATAGCCTTACAACTCTAGTTCAGAATGTGAATATGAAGATTTAAAATAATTCTATTATACTGTGTTGTTTTAGTTATTGAAGATAATTTCATTTCCTGCCTAAAAGGTGGTTTTGATTTTTCTTTGAAGGTATGGGACTTCAATGGCTATTGTCACCACACTCTAAATGTTGGGAAAGATGGAGCTGTGGATATTTCACAGATCCTGGTTCTTAAGAAGACAATACTGATAACAGGCTGGGAAAGGTATGGTATGCTTCGTGCAGCTCTGTAGGAAGGTAGATGGGAATGTTTATATTTTAATCAAATCTAAAAGGAGAACAACATAGAAATCTTGACTAATTTTAAGTCATTGATGTGATGGTGACCCAGGTGACTGAAATTCATTGGAATTGACTGAGCATTTGGTAAATAAAATATACTAAGTTCATATAGGTTGAGTAGTAATGATAAGTGTTACAGGGCTTTCTTCTGGCTTCAGGATTTTGACGTTTTCTTTAAAAATTCCAGATATGAATGTACTAGTGCTTCATGAGCTCCAAAAGTTTTCCAAATTTTAAAGTTAATAAATTATTTTTTCCCATAGTTTTTATTGTTGCATTATAATTACACATAATGGGGCTAGGGTGGTAGCTCAGTGGTAGAGCGCTCGCCTATCGTGTGTGAGGCACTGGATTCAATCCTCAGCACCATATAAAAAAGTAATAAATAAAATAAAGGTATTGTGTCCATCTACAACTAAAAAAATTAAAAAAAAATTATACATAATGGTGAGATTTGTTGTCACATAGTCATACATTGCTAAAGTCAATAAATAATGTATGCGTTACATTATTCTAACTGTAAAGGGCACTCCTTCTTCCTTCTCTAGTTACCTGTGTTGAGTTGCAGGGCAGGACAGACTTAGCCCAGAGACTTCTGTGTTGGCCTGGTTCATATCACTGCAGAACAGGGCCTTGCATGGCCCACTTACTCTTCTTGTGGAATATTTCTTCCATTTCATTACAAGGAAAATTACTTTTATTTCCTTTTTTTTTCCCCTGAGAGAACAAAAAGATCATAAACAGGCCTTTTTCTATGCCATTGTATAAGCACTAGGAAAATTAAAGTGTGATATGTTTTGAAAAGATATTGTCCATAAATTCAATAGTTCACAAAATATTGCTCTAACAGGCAATTTGCCCAATGTTATTCATTGTAGAATTATGTTGTTAATGGTCTGAATCTAGGAGTAAGTCAGATTTTATACCTAGAAAACCAGCAGTGTATATTTTTTTCTAGGGCAAATGAGCAAACACTTGAGTAGCAAACATAGTCTCACACATGGCTTCATTTTCAGGGTATTTGGATAATAAGAAAAGAAAGTATAGTACAGATTATTCTACTTGATATTAAGAACTAGTTTAATAATCCTTACCTTTGAAGGACAGGCTTCTACACATCCCTGGGAGCAACCATGATCCATTATCAACCACTCCAACAGTCTATGGCCTAAAGACCTCTGTAATTAGGCCGAGGCAATGAATAAGTTTAATTCTCTAACACCACAGCAGGATATTTGGTGGTATCAAGCTGACCCAATTTAAATTTTGAACATAACAAAAGGACATTTAAAACCCTAATCAGTGTAAATCAAAACTAAGAGATGCTATTTAATTTTTTTTGTTCTTTTAAAGTGTTTTTATTTTATTTTATTTATTTTTATACCATGCAATTTCCTTGTTACAATGATTTTTTTTTGATACATTGAGAGACCATTTTCTTTATTTTTGTTGCTAGCCATAGTTAGAAATTAGCACCAAATAGCTTTAAAAAATTCATTACAAGGGAAGATTTAAAAGATTATATGAGGTTATCCAGGGTGGTTTAAAGAAAAATCTGGTATTCTGATCCATGTTAATGGGTCATCACTATGGTCTTAGGGAGGAGATTTGGGAAGAAGGGGGAGGAGAATAAAAAAGACTTGTCACTCCTCCATGGTCTTCCAACTTTTCCATCCTCCTTAAGGTTGTCAGCTTTTGGAACCCTTTGTTGGAATTAAAAATTGAATCAATACATTATCACTCTTATTATTTCACTTTTATATTGGTAGACTTAAAAATTTATATTTCCTGAGTCAGAGGTGTTATGTTAGAATGGATTTTGTAGGATCTATGACAGGATCCTTTTTACTAGGAGGCTCTTAACAAAAGAAGCAAGAGGGCAAACACTGTTTGGTTATAGTTGGGGAAATATGGACTATTAATCCAGCTCCTTAACAGTGATTAGCAAAGAAATGACTAGAAGATTGACAGTCAGCTTATTAAGCTTTCTGTAAAGCCCAGGGAGAGCCCCTTAGGTTAAGCTGTAGCTTTAACTTCAGACTCTATCTAAATACAGAGATTGGTTTGATAATTTTGCCCAGGATGGAAAAGAAATTACATTCATTGAGTGAGGAACCTAAAGATACCATTTAATTTATTTTTAGTGCCATGAAGCAGTAAGCACTTTATACACATTATCTAATTTAATCCTCATCTTTATTTTAGAAGGTAGGTGATATTCTATAGATACCTTGAATATCTGTCTTCAGCTCTTATTTCTCTAAGCTCCCTTTTTTATTTGCTTGCTGGATGTGTCTGACTGTGGCTTCAAATCCAACATGATCTAAAGTGTCTTTTTTTGTCTTAGATTTGGAGCTTCAGTTAATGAAAAGGGATCTGGACTTGTGCCTTATTCTCCCTTTCAACTTAACCTCATAAACAGTAGTCACTAAGTCTTGCCTATTTTTTTAAATATTTTTTTTTAGTTGTTGATAGATGTTTATTTTATTTATTTGTATGCGGTGCTGAGAATCCAACCCAGTGCCTCACACATGCCAAGCAAGTGCACTACCTCCGGGCCACAGCTGCAACCCCAAGTCTTACCTATCTTACATACTAAATGTTTCTTTAACTGCTCCCATGAGTACCACAGCTGTACCACTCAAAGCATCATTCCTACTTGGATGGCTTGTACAGCTTTATAAAATTTGTCCTTTCCTCCAGTGACATCCACTTCTCACTCCTTAAGGAGATTCGGTACATTTAGGCAACAATGATTTCTTTTACAATGAATTCTATCTATGCTACTCCCTTGTTTAAAACTTTTCAGAATGTCTACAAAATAAATCTAACCTCTGTCTGGCCTGGACTTATTCTTTATTCTCTAATTCCATTTTTACACATCCTTGTGTCTATTCTAAACTTCATCAGATAAAAACCTGCGGGTCAGGTTGTTCCCATACAAAGTATCGCATTTCACATCCCTCTGCCTTTATCTCTTCTCCTTATCAAGAAATTCCTCTTCCATTTTTTTTTTCATATGGCTGACATTTATTCCTATTTCAAGGCGTGTTAAGATACCTTCACCACCAGGATATTCCCTTTAACGTCCAAGATAAAAATATATCCTCTATGTGTCTATTTAACTTAGGGAAAAATATTATTAGATACACAATTTTATTTGTTTTTTATTGGTAAATTATAAATTATACATGATTAAAAAAAAACCCCAAATGATTGAGTAGGTTCGTTTTTTTCAAGCAAAGGTTATCAATTCAATTTGTGCATATGAAAAAACACAAAAAATGTTGTTTATCAGCTTAGCAAGATCTCAGATGTTTCACTTAGTATATTTTTTCCCCAATAGATATTTAAAAAACTTTATCCTGGTGGAAGACACTGAGTTAGGAACTATAGTATACAGAATATGAAAAATCATGATTCCTGATGTCAAGAGCATCACTTTCTGGAGAATCAACATGTACAAGGCAGGATATGTTAAATGTCATTGTAAAATAGTACTAAGAAAAAATGAATTAGAGCCCATGTTGTTTATTTAGAAATATAGTCATCAGAATTTATATGTCCAAAAAAAAATCTCAAAATTCAGAACTTCCAAAAATATATTTTCTATTTTTAAAGCAAAAATACTTAGAGAAAAAGTTGTAAATCAATATAGTGTCAATTAAAGATATCTCCTTGAATCCTTGGCCACATTTATGTTGTTAACATTAAATGAAAAGATGATCAATTATCTTTGCATTTGTTTAAAGTAGACATGTAATATGTATACCTATAGTAAAATCAAATAAATATTTTGATTTTTTAAAAAAATTTTAACCTGCTCTAAAATTCAGTGATTTAATACTAACAACTCATTAAAAAATATACTTAGTTTTCTTTCTTTATTTATCTCCTTTGTGTAAAGGAAAAATCTCCATGTTTTCTCCCAGCCTCTCCAAGTTATAATTGAAAATGACATATATTTATGACATACAAGGTTGATGTTTTGATATTTGCATAGATCGTTAAATGATTAATTCAAGATAATTACTATACTCTTCATATTAAATAAATATCATATATTTGTGAGAGAAATCTTTGCTCATAAGTATTTTAAACTCCTTAAAAATTTAGATATATGAAAACACTAAAAAGAGAATTTCTCATGTAACTTAAAATTTAAAATCATTCTGAAAATATTATTGGTAATAACATCCTTCTTAGAATTCTGTAAATAATAAGTGCTCAGAAAATAGGTATTGATATAGGTATTTATCAAGCCTCTGTCTTGACAATAATCAGACTGCCTATGCAGTTTTCATACATGATGTCAGGAATTAAAGTAGTTCATTACAGGCTTAATTTGATTTTTAAAAGTGTTTTCTAAGGTAAATGACATTAAAGATTTGAAGCTACCTAGGAATAAAATTTAACTTATTCATTACAAGATATTAAATTCTTAATAATTTCCTTACTAAGAAACTATAATCCCATGACTCAATTAATTTCTATTATTAGGCTAAGAATCAGAATGGAAAGTTCCAAAGTTGTAACTTATTCTAAATTAGCCATGCTGGAGCTAAGGAGAGAGAAAGGATGTTTGAAATTCACAAATAATCCTTAAATCAAATTTTGTGATTATTCCAGTGTCCAAAATTTGATTCCACACATTTTAGGAAGAAGAAAATAGGAAAGGAATCCAGATGAATTGATTCATGAGGAATTTATTCTCTGTCCTTTGAAATATTCTTTAAGCCTAAAAAGCTATGTATCAAAAGGTAGCTATTAACAAGACTTATGATAATTGTACTAATAACACATGAACAATTAACCTCCAAAGAAAGAAATAATTGATTGCATTCTTGTGAACTCTTAATTACTACATGGTTAGGATTCAGTCTAAACATTATTTTCAGGGCTAGGAGTATAGCTCGGTGGTAGAGTGGGTGCTTAGCATGCTCAAGGCTCCGGGTTCAATCCCAAGCACTCCACACACACACGCACCAAAAAAAAGTTATTTTCTTAACTTTTCATCCTAGAAAAATGTTTGTTTGTTTGTTGTAATCATTTCTTCTTCTTCTTTGCATTTGACAGGAAAACTAATTTTGTTCTCACAGAATTGTCCATCATGTCAGAATTCTGAATTAGATTATGCATTCCTCTTCACAAGATGATGAAATGGCTCTGTAGGAATGCTCTCAGGATTTCAGATGTGAGGTGTGTGAGGGAGCTGGTAAACTCCTCATACCAAAGGGAACAAGACTCTCAGACTCTGAAAATGGCCTAAAAATTGGCTCATTCTGAACTTTAATTTTACTCTTGGCAAAAGTACAAATTAAAAAAAAATTGTCTTAGAAATGGAAAAAATGAGAACCACAGTGTGGATTCTTAAGGTATTTTCAGGACAACTGTCATTTCAAATCAAAGTTTCAGGTTAGGCTTTAAGGGAGAGGCGTCAGGTAATTAGTTTTTCAGCATCTTGACACATAAGGTCAAATACCAGAAGGGCTACTTTTTACACCATCACATGAAATGCGTTTTGTTCCTTTGGGGGTGTTTCCTGAATATATTTAGTATAGATCTTTAATATGACTCTCTTGGTAAAAAGACATTTGACTCTGAATTCTGGCCTAGAGATAAAGGTGTAGGATTGAAATCTTTTGTCTCATTCTCACCCCACACTCTCCATCCTCAAAGGAAACTCTTCTCAGCCAAACTTACCAGTAGCTATTCTAGGATACCCTATTAAAGTGTAATTTTACTTAAAATTATCTTAGCTATAATATCTGATTAAATCTTAACAATATTATTCAAGTAATATTAATATTAAAATTATTAATTAATTTTAAAAAAAAGAAAATATTTTTTTATATTGATACAGGCTGAGAGACCCAAGGGAAAGTCTTGAGATAGGGTAGTCAGTAAAGTGTTGCCTGAGGATGTGACATTTAAGCAGATAATTTTTCCTTTCTCCTTTGTTAGATATTTATTGAACACTCCACTTATGTGAATCACTATCTTGGCTACTGTGGTTTACAGAATAAAACAAAATCCCAATTTCTAAGAACTTACAATTTATCATCTAGTTGAAATAATGTAAGAGTAAATACTGTAAGTGAAATGTGAATGATGTAAGAGGTCAGAAGAAAGAACTTTTTCTTTAAATCTTAGTTATTACAGAGGAATACTAGAGTAAGACAGGACTTAGAGAATAATGTGTGGATGGGTAGATGTGGGATCTATGTGGATGAAAATGCACAGGGGGATAGAAGAGTATACCATGAGTAAAAACACAGTACCAGAAACATAAAGGGTGCTTAGAGAACAATAATATGGCTTGGGGGGCTGGGGTTGTAGCCCAGTGGTAGAGCATTTGCCTTGCAAGTGTGAGGCACTGGGTTTGATCCTCAGCACCACATAAAAATCAATGAATAAAATAAAGATATTGTGTCTATCTACAACTAACTAACTAAGTAAATAAATTAAAAAATATGGTTTGGGTTGGACAAGAAAGTGTACTACAGAAACTTAGCCCCTAAATACACCCAACAGTTCAAAACATCTCTTGAAAGAAAGACATTGATTTGAATTTGACTTCTGTCTTAAAAATGTAGACAAACTTTGGATTTTATTGCATTATTTAATCTATCTTTTTAAAAAGTGGAAACAATATTTTCTACAACACCATATAAGACACAATTATGCCATATTTACCCTATGGCTTCTAGGGTCACTGTCAAGTAGTTAGTTGGATATTCACATATAATGTTGAAAAGGAAGAATAGAAGAACAGATAGATAATTCTAAAGAAGTAGAGAGGACCTATATATTATCGGATCTTGAAAAACAGGTCCACGTTTGAATTTTGTCATGTAGGAAATGAAAAACTAGTAAATATTCTTAAACAAGGCAATTAGCCTCATCTTTATCATATTTCCTCTACCTAGACTGCTTTCCTCTTTAAAGTCCTACACATCTTTTATGGCCCATTTTAAATATCAGGCCTTAACTAGGCTCTTTGTGACTTGTACTCAGGAATCTCAAGTCATTTGATTAGTATTTCCTTACTACTTACCACCTTTCACACTGCATTTCAGTTAAGTTTATGCTCACAGCTTATTATGTTTTGGATATGAGGTGTTCCCTGAAAGATCATGCATGAGAATGCAGGAATGTTTAAAGGTGAAATAATTATGAGAGCTATAACCTAATCAGTGGATTAATCCATTTGCTAATGGATTAATCCATTTCAAAGGACTGCTATACTGGGTGGTAACTGTAGGCAGGTAGGATGTGGCTGGGGGCAGTAGGTCCCTGGGTTGATGCCTTTGAAGTTTATATTTTGTCTCTGGTGCCTTAATTTCTCTCTCTGTTCCCTGGCTGCTCTGAGCTGAGCAAGGGCATTTCCTCTGCCATGCCCTTCTGCTATGATGTTCTGTCTCGCCTCAGGCCCAGGGCTATTGAAGTCCGCTGTCCATGGCCTGAACCTCTGAAACTGTGAGCAAAATAAACTCTTCTTCCTCTAAGTTGTTCTTGTCAGATATTTTGGTCACAGAGACGAAAAGCAGACTAACACATAGCTCTCAATCGGTAAGACCATTAACCGGAAATTTAACACAGGAGCAAGACGTGTTTATAGAATGAATGGACCTTGAGAGCCCCAGAACTAAATGAGTAATCTAGTAGCAGGATGAAGAATATACTAGAGGAGGGCGAACTGGAAGCAGTGAAACCGGTAGGAGGCTGTTGTAATTGTTCAACCATGAAGTACTGTGCACTGGCCTAGAAAGCTGTCTCTGGCAGTTTAAAAATTTTAAAAACGGAAGGAATAGCTATGTAACATATGTCAGAGGCAAAATGTAAGTATTTGATTTGACTGGGGAGAGAGCTACACACAGGAGGCTATAATGCTGGTTTATTTGGGAATCAGGATGGAGGGCTGATGGGGAGGGAAGATGGCAAAGTTTGTTTTTTGATGTTTTTGTAATATTGTTTGCTGATGGAAGCATTGTATGGAACTGTGAACTGGCAAATGGATACTATTCAACACCTAGCAGAAGTTTTGAATGGAAATCAGCTTAAGAGCATTGGTACAGAAGTGAGACTAGAACCATGGTTGTACAGAGGATCTCTGATTAAGCTAGTTTGAACGGATAGAGAGGAGTGGAAGAAAGGCACTGAGGAATATCCATATTAAAGGGGCTAGATAAAGAAAGGACAGGGTAGCAGAGACTAAGGAATGGAAGATAAAGAGACAGGAAGAGAAGCAAGAAGTACTGAAAACAGAGGAGTTTCAAGGAGAGGGAGAAAGTTATCGCCATCCAAGGCCGAGAAGGTCACTGTAAGCACAATTAGGAGACCTCACAGTGGTGGGAAGAAAAGCACAATTAAAAAAGGTGACGAGAGAATGATAGTGAAGACACCAATTTTAGGGTTTCCAATGTTCATTTGAGAAACGTGTGGCTCTAGAAGGAAGAAGAGGCTTAGCATGAGCTGGCAAACAGAGCTCAGACCCAGTAGAAACAAGGTGGTACTGATGGCCCACAATTTAATATCAACAATCTTTTCTTCCCAACTAGGAACCAGGCATTTCATTCTCTACCCATTCTAGTCTGTTCTGAAATTTGTTAGCAGTGCTCCAAGATGCTTACTTTCTTCTATTCAAAGTGTATCTGTCCTATATACCATTTCTTTGGAATGGTATTTTCCAAATGAGTTCCACTTTAAGATGGAGTATACTCCAAGAGAATAGATATGAAACCACCTAAGTATGGGAAATACCATAGAAAATGTGAATATGTTAAATGTCCTGAGATGCTTTGAGGAAAGAAACTTTATTGATTTTGCTTAAACTACCTAAGAGTATTCATAGATATATCCTACTTTATTATTATTATTACTATAAAACTTTCACTAGTTTCATTATACTTGTATGGGGAAACTGTGTTTTAGGGTTTTGGAAATGAATAATTAATCCAACAAAAGGATATGTTTGGCGTTAATGGTTATAAAAGAATAATTAATTCCCAGATGTTAAATATCCATAATTTACCAGAGAATTCAGTGAGAGAATCCAGAAGAAAGTCATTTGTTAGTCATTTTAATTTTGTTGTTGCTGTGACAAATACCAGAGAAAAACATCTCAAAGTAGGACAGATTTATTTATTTATTCATTTTTTTAGTTGTTTGGACACATGATCTTTATTTCATTTTTTTTTTTTTTATGTGGTGCTGAGGATCGAACCTAGTGCCTCACATGTGCTAGGTGAGCATGCTACCACTGAGGCACAACCCCAGCCCTAGGATAGATTTATTTTGACTTATGTTTTGAGAAGTTTCAGTCTAGGTTGGCTGGTTCCATTACTTTGGGCCTGAGATGAGGCAGATCATCATGGTGGAGGGAAGCTGTTCAGTTTATGAAAGCCAAGAAGGAGTTGGGGGGAGAGAGAAAGAGAAAGAGAAAGAGAAAGAGAAAGAGAAAGAGAAGAGAAGAGAAGAGAAAGAGATAAAGAAGAGAAAGAGAAAGAGAAAGAGATAGAGAAGAGAAAGAGAAAGAGAAAGAGATAGAGAAGAGAAAGAGAAAGAGGGAGAAGGAGAGGGAGAGGGAGAAGGAGAGGAGAGGGAGAGGGACCAGGGATAAGATATAGTCCACAATGGCATGGTCCCACTAATCTATTTCCTCATTGCTTATAGTTTCCACTACCTACCAATAGTCCATTCAAATTATTAATCCACCAAATGAATTAACCCACAGCCTTCCTGACCCAGTCATTTTCTAAAAATCCCATCTCTGAATATTGCTGCATTGGGGACCAAGCCTTCAACACAGATGACTTTGGGGAACATTTCAGATCTAAACCATAACAAGGGGAAAGCTAAATGTTATAGATGAAAATTGATGATAAAATTTGGGTCAGTGTAACCATTTATGGACTTATTTTTATTCATTCAATTATTTTTGGTTCTGGGAGTTAAATTCAGGGCCTTTTTGTTGTGCGAGACAAGTGTTCTGCCACTGAGCTATATCACCAACCCCAACATAGTATTTTAGACTTCTCAAATCACACCACTCAAGTGGATAATGGCTACTCAACACCTGTATCAATTTCAGATTCACAGATAAATTCTATATCCTTTTTACTAGAGCTATTACTGTGTTTCGACCCCAAAACTTCAATCGATTTTTCATCCAGCCTGAAGAATGGAAAGGTGGAATACAGCACCAAGATGACATCCTGTGTGCTGCCTTTTTACCTCCACAAACTCTTGCTACAGGTAAACCGAACCTTCACAACTGGCTGCAGGCAGTTCGGTTTGTTTTGGTTCACTTTAACAAAAAAACTTTTCTCAAGTGCAAAATGAATAGATTTCCTGAAGAAGCTGCGCTTGCCTTTAAATCACCTTTCAGTCCTTATTTCTAGGGCAATATATTAATGGTGATAAGTGTCAGCTCCTATGGTGGGTTCTTCGGCTTCTTATCCTGGCTCTGCCACTTGCCACAGCAAGATACTGTGAGAGTTACTCAAACTTTATAGTTTCTTCTGGCTAATAATCATATATTTATACTATATTTTTAAACTACAAATGACTTGTGTCAGGGTTTATCATTGTGCTTGGCATGTAAGAAGCACATCGATGATTATTGCTTTAATTTTTATTGTCCATTTTCAAAGAGTAGCATTATAATGGTTGAGTACAAATCACACCTTGGTGGTACTCAGATGTTACACAACGGGAACATTTTAACCCCTTGATGTAATTCAGCTCACAAAATGTACAAATCTAAGCTCTTAATACCATCCCATTGGCATACTTTGATGATGTAATATATTAAAGGGTTTGAAAACTCTTATAAAAGCAATTATAGAAACAGATGATACATTGAAATTTTTATGTCTGTATTTTGACAGCTTAATTTTTTTTTTTTTTATGGAATCCAAAATGTCATCAGGTAAGAGGAATGAAAACATGCAGGAGAAGAGCTGAAGTATCACTCTATGAGGTTTACTGATTCACATTTAAGGTTCCATTAATATTTTTAGGACTTACCTGATTGTCCTCTGGTAGGGCTAACTCAATAGTTGAATCCACTTTATAGCTACTGAAAATCCTTACCTTAGGGGAGGATCACATCCTGAATTGTGATGGAGACTGTGAACTCGAAAGTTGTGTGGTTGTTATTGTAAAAAATGTGTCATAAAATACCATTGTATTGGTGGATAGATAATCATTCTCCTTCTATTAGTTCTATATGCAAATGTTTGGTCAAGCACTTCACAAACAGAAAGTTTAAACACCATGAAGAGAACATGGATATGCTGTGGATATCTGAAATTCATCTGTTTAGCCAATTTCTGAGTTATACAGGCTGCCCTTTCCAGAATAGTACAGAGATGTTTTTTTGTGGGGGGAGGGTAAATACCAGGAATTGAACTCATGGGCACTTGACTGCTGAGCCACATGCCCAGCCCTATTTTGTATTTTATTTAGAAACAGGGTTTTACTGAGTTGCTTAGAGCCTCACTTTTGCTGAGGGTGGCTTTGAACTCTAAATCCTCCTGCCTCAGCTTCCTGAGCCGCTGGGATTACAGGTATGTGCTACCATGACCGGCTTCCAGAACAGTACAGAATTTTGTGTGCATTTCTCTCGACTCTTCCCAGCTCTCAAGGAAGTCACCATCTGTAGGTTCCACTCAAACTCAACCCTCCACTTGCCATTGACACTTTGCCAAAGACTCTGTTAGTCCTCCTGGAGCCACTGAACGTGGTGATGTGGGCCTTGCTGCATTTTTCTCCACAGGATAGGCTTGGTCAACTTAGCCTCACTCTTGAGTTTTTCCTCTGTTCCCTGGGACAAGAAATAGTGAGTACTTTCAGCAGGGAGAACTTTAGGTTTTCAGAATGCAATGTTTAATGCAAGGAAATAACACATGTATGTGCGTGTGCACCAAGAGCATGGAGAATAGAAACCTAGGAGGTCTTTAATAATAAAAAGAGTAAAATGATAATTAACACTTTTCAGTTCTTACAGTGTGCTCAGCACCATTCTAAATACTTTTCATTCTTCACAACAACCTGGTAAGAGAAACACAATTATTAACCCAGTTTTGTAGATGAGGAAATTATGGCATCAAGTAGAGTTAAATATCATGTGCAAAGTTACACAACTAATAAGTGGCAGAACTCGGACGGAAACTTAAATTGTTTAAGTGCAAAGCCTTTATTCTGAACATTTTATTACTCTAAAGTAAAAGAAAGTAAATGTCATTTTGTACACCTACTACATAGATTATTCTGTGAGGAATGTAAGTCTAAAGTTAGTAAAAAATATCAGTTATTTATATTCATGTCTCCAAAAATATAGAGAGAATGCCTGCTATGTGCCAGATTATATGTATGATGCATTGATGATGTATTTGAGTTACTATTGCATGTATTTTCTGTCTAAATTTTTGGCAACTTATATTCTTTATCATGGCTCATGTAGGGAGTTATGATGGAGAAATTGTTCTGTGGAACAATAGCACAGAAAATGCTCACTATGTACTTCACCCTGATTACCAGAGGTTGCTAAAATCAAAATCAGGTGAGTGCAAATTTGAAACTAAAATGTGACTGAGTCAGACCATGGTAGGGCTGGTTGTTTATGCCTGTATCTAATGCAGCTTACTGCTGAATTATAGATGATCAGCTATAAGCACAAAGGATTAGTGATAATGTTGTCTTGTCAAAGTGACTAAAAAAGAACCTTGAGATTTATTTGGCTTAGCAAATTCTCCACGGCACGTTGTTTCTTCTCTTTATGCTACATCAGCGTTTCTGCTTTACTGACAGCAGGGAGCAGGCCTCTCATTTTTATCTAGTTCAGTTTTTGCCAATAAACCTTGCCAAATTGCCTTTGAGTGAACCTTGGGTACCCCTTGGTAGGAAAATGGGAACTGTGTTCCCTTGATTGGCTGTTCAGGCTCAATCTGGAGCTTCTATTAAATATTATACCACCTGGAAATCTTAAATTATTCCTTGCTTTAGAAATCTGTGAGGAGCATTAGACAGAACTATGTTGTACTTTATGGGAATTTAGCAGAGCACATGAATATTTTAGACTTAAGCAAAATACCTTGACAATTGCCTTTCACATTTTATTTGAATTTCCTTAGATACTAAAGGTATTTCCTTAGACTAATTTATTCGGGCAATGAATATGTCATTCCTCATGGTCGGGCCAGGTTCTGTTGTCTCAATTGGATAAGCTCACAGAGAATGAATTCAACCTTAGGAAAGCACTGGTCGTCAGATGCAGTTGTTTGGAAAAAGCTGAGGAAGTGATTTATGGAGAGTAAGAAAACCAATTTAAGAGGTTGAGGATTACTTGGCTGCAGGCACACAGGCCTGACCTGTTCAAGTACAAAGAGCTTACTATAAGTGTTCATCTGAGCCTTCCATGGAAAGGGTGGGTATCTGCCTTTTTCTCTACCTTAAAGACAGCACTGACACCTATAGCAAACCAATTGCAGCTACCATTAAATATACAGAGAAATAAATACGATAGAAAAATAAATAACTCTGAATTTATAAAAGACACAAAGAACATATCTCTAGATTTCTTGCTTCGCAACTTTGAAGAGATCTCTGTAGATATTTTTCATGACTATGTGCACACTAGTCATAGATTTGCTGATGATTTTCCTCAGTTTTCTTTAGTGTCTCCTAGAGATGGTATTAGTGCACACTGGAAGTACCATTAAGGATGTCCTCTCTAAGGTAACTCACTGACAGCATTGCTAAAAATGCTCATTTAAATATGTAAAAATATCCATTAGACTTCATGTTCATTACAATATTTACAAGATTATTATTAATGATTAATAAGCTGGAAATGCCATATTATTAAAAACACATTTGTCTTGAGCATGTTAAAAATCTCTGAGATGTCAGCAGCAACTATAGTATGAAGTCCATATTAATTCCTGTCAAGGGAGAACATGGTGTATGTGGAATATGCAAGACAAAAATTAAATAATCCGTCAAGTTGAGGAAATGAATAGCAGGAGACTTGAAGGGTATTGACTGTATGTCTGTTATGAGACAGTGACTGACATGGACCTGTTGTTTCCATATGTACTAGTTTGAACAGCATATGTTTCTCTTCATTAAGACACCTGGCTTTGTCTTCACGACAGACACAGAGCCTCAAGACCTTCTCAGTGCTGAGAAGAGCCCCTCTTCCCACCACATGGCAGATCAGGCCACCCTGGCAGCCTACACCTTGGAGATTGACACCGAGGGTAACAATGCTGTTATGAGGCTTTGCTTCCTTGAAGCAAGGAAAACCAATGCAACCACAGGTAAAAGATGTGTTTATAGTTTGCCTGTGGTTGAGAAGGGAAGCGATAAAAATGTTCAATCTATTTCTATTTAGGTCTTGTAGCATTTGACTCCGTGTAGCTAACAAGTCATTCCTGAGTCATGGGAGGCCACAGGTCTTGCAAAGGAAATTAGGGTTGATGAGAATGGGTGCAGAAGTGGGAGTCAGACTAGAAGTGACGACTAATTTATCCAGTGCTGTGTGTAACAGGATCAGAGTGACGAAAATTCTGACAAACTATTTTTTATGGGCAATGATTGAAATTGGTGTCCCAGCCATGGGGAAGAGAGACCTTAGCCGGGGAGGAGACACAGCTAAAGACACATATCCCAAACATAAAAGAGTCAAAGTTTAGGTTCAAACATAGCAGAAGAGTAGAATGAGGAGAACATAATGATGAGCTTGGAGATTGGAGCAATAACAAATTCTGAAATAACTTGGATCAGAAGATCCAAGGATGAGAACTCCCTGTTTCTCTCTCTCTCTCTCTCTCTCTCTCTCTCTCTCTCTCTCTCTCTCTCTCTCGGATAGTTGTATTTACTTTCCAGAATAAGTCAGAATCTTGGTTTAATTTTTACTGAGATGAATGCCAACACTGTGCTATCAGATGATTTACTGTAGTTATTTGATATCATACTGGTGAAACACCCATTTTCCTGATATTTTCTCTATTTTCAGTGGCTATAGTAGCATGTTTCAAAGAAAATTGCATTGTTCTCAATAAAAATCTGCTTTTGAGAATAGTGCATCTAAATATTAGGAATTATATTTATAAGTATATTTTCATCTAAATATTAGATGAAATATTTATATATATATAAGTATATATATATAAGTATATACTTATATACTTATATATATAAGTATTTAAGTAATATATAAGTATATTTTCATCTAAATATTAGGAATTATATTTATAAGTATATTTACTTGACATTAGAGATCTAAACTTATGAGTTATATGTTTGAAAAAAGAGATAAGCATATCTAAATCATGTTTTCTATTTTTCTTTCCCATATTTAATTTGCAAATGGAAAAACTGCATGATACTCATAGAAATCTTTTCATCATCAATGTTGTAGGAACATTGTGGAATATTTAAAATGGACTTGGAACAGATTATAAAACTTTCTATTTTCTAGAACCCACTTATACTCACAATATGAACTATTATCCTAAAATTACTCTCATTTCCTTAACACTAATTCTTCTTAATGATATCAGTATTCCCAAATTGTTTCCACTGAAGTGACTACATGCCATTATTTCTATCTTAAACAGATATGATTGTTAATCACCAGTACATTTGTGAAGGAAATTGGAAGTCATCTACAGATTTATCAGATAATAGGAACTTTGCCACAGAAGAATAATTTAGGTAAAGTGCTTTCTACAAAGCACATAAAAATGGAAAGTGAAAAGGTTATTTCTAGGTCTATTAACCAAAAAAGAGTTCCATAAGGGCTTACAATAAATTCTTGATGAAAAATTTAAAAACAAGCTCAAAATCAGAATTCTAAGCTTGCTGCAAACAGAGAACTTAATAGCTACACTTTTATCACATATACATGCCTCTAACTTTGTGCACCGGTGTTTTGACTTCTTTCATGTATATGTCCAATAAGTGATTAGGAAAGATAAGTTTTGTGTAATCAGAACATTATTATTATGTTGAAATTAATATTTTATAACTTTATTTGAAGAAAACTTAATTCCATATTTAAAAAAAACCAAAATAACATTAGAGTAATAAATAAAGGAAAGGAAACTAAATATAATGAAATATCTTATGTATCTTATCTCATTTACTACTTAACACAAACGGGTGGCACGATTATAGGTTTATTTCCATTCTGTATTCTAGAGCATCAAAGTGGAACTGGAAATTGTCCTCAGTGCTATCAACTCTCTAATGCCACATGCTTTCTTGACAGAGGGAAAGCCACTTGAGGAAGTTATTTTCTGGTGTTTGTAGTTCCAGTTTCCTTATTAGGTTTTCCATTTCTTTTAAGGAGGAGCTAACCTGGTATCATGTGGTGGGTCTGGTTATGTCAGATTCTGGAATACATTTAAGAAACAACTTCTGGCTGAGTTTTTGGCCCACAGAGGAGCCAGATCCATTATTATGTCTATTGATAAACTGAACCGATACCTTACCACAGGAGATCTTGATGGATGTTTGAAAATCTGGAATATAGAGGTAAATTGAAATTATTTTCCCATTGTTTTTGATTGCCTCTAGTTGCAGAAAACAAAAATTTAATAAAATTATATTCAATCATATGGATTGGGTCTTGTCTGTTTCTTAAAGGAAGAAATACTCAAGTTTTGAGTATTTTAAAGAAAGCACGTACATTGAGCAGAGACTTCTTTTAAACAAGTAATTGGGAAAGCCAGCTTTTTCTCAGTATTGGAAAGCTGTTAATATATAGTCAAGTCAAACACCCAATTTAGTAATGCAATTTTGTCAGCAACGTACTGCAGCATCATTTAAATATAATAATTAGGTGATACTTTATTTGGAATGAGATTATAAATGTAATTTAGAAGTACTGGAACTTTAACTAATATTATTGCCATCATGAGCTAGTTTGGTTTTTCTTTTTTTAATCACTGATTACATGTTCAGTTTTTGAATAGCATTATAATATTATGTAATATGTGATTAACAATACAAAGTAAAGCTCCTCTCTATCAAATTACTCTTCATCTTTTTCTTTCCATTCTCTTCCCTGTCTTCTTCTACTTCCCAAGTCAATGAAGTGAGAAGCTGTTTTTTTTTTTTTTTAATGTTAATGCCATTTTTCTACCCTCTGATATCATGAACTCTCTTTTGCATTTGGGATCACAGATGGTTATTATCAAATATACATTTTTCATTTTTGTATCAGGCTTTAGAACAAGTGCTATGCCATTTTGAGCTAATATTTGGATTTTTACAGTTCTGAAATTTGTTTTTTTCAGGACTACTGTCTTAATTCCAGTGAGAACAAAGTCACACAACCCCCAATGCTAATAAGATCATTCCAACCTCATGAGGACCGGATAACTTCCTTGGAGGTTTGTGAGCGAGGTGGCCATCTACTGATTGTCTCCTCCTCTGCAGACTGCAGCATTTGTGTGACTGGAATCTGCAATGCTCCTATTTGGATCTTTGGTCAGGTAGAAATACTGTTCCTTTCTTATTGGAATATTTACTTGGCATTCAATATGAACTTGGGATGATTTCCATTTGAATCTTACCAGTCTTGAAAGAACTGACCTAACATTTCTGAAGCTCTAGTTCCAGGCATCTCTTATCCTGTCTACCATTAGATGCAGTAGTTCCACCAAATAGAGGACACTAGAGACATGGAAAGACATATTTAAAGACATGTTTAGTACGACTCAAAATATTTTAGGATTTCTGAGAAATTTTTCTTTTCTAAAATACATAAATTCAAGTTCAAGATTTAGTAAAAATATAATATGGGGCTGGAGTTGTAGCTCAGTGGTAGAGAGCTCGCCTCGTACATCTGAGGCACTGCGTTCGATTCCCAGCACCATATATAAATAAGCAAATAAAATAAAGGTCACCAACAACTAAAAAAATTAATATATGTAAAATATGGATAAAATTATCATTAGGCAGGTGATTCTGGCTATCAAATAGTAATAAAGGTAATAATCAGATATGGAACATTTTGGAAAAAGACAAATCTCCCTATTCATTTCCTGGTTTATTTTTTCAAATGTAATAGTTAATATTTACTGGGTGTTTTGTGTGTACTCAGAATATCTAAGATCTTTACATGAATTATTTCTTTTAATTTTCACAATGGTCCACTCCATGAGGGTAGAGGTTCCATTATTTCTATTATATGGATAACAAAACAGAGTCACAGAGAGTTTGAGTGAATTCTCAGCTCAAATAAGCTCATGATGGCCGACTTTTGCCCTTTTACCCATGCTGACTCACTTTAGAGCACATGCCTTTAATCCTTTCCTTCCATGAAATTAAGGTCTACTTGTTCCTGACTGAAATAAAATAGAAGTGGGAGGCGTGGAAGAAAGGGAATATTCATTGTTTCATATTTTTTGTTCTTGTTTTCATGGGGGCTTTGTTCCTGTTCCCTTTGTACTATGGGAACATAATATATCTGGCTGGTTTTAACCAGTACTGTTCAAACATGTTGGAGTGAGTTTAAGCTGAAACCTTGTTCTGTTCGGCCAGCTAATTTGGTTCTTTTCAGTGGCCTCATGTGCCCATATCATGCTGTGAGAGTACCTGATTCTCTTAGTGTTGGAAGAAAAGCTTTGATGTTTCTGTATTGGTGAAGTCAGTTTGCTAATGTCAATCTGTGCTGAAAGAATTCTCTGCAACCCTTTAGGACATAGAACATTATGATAAATCAGAAAATAGTCTAGGGAGGTGGACCTGTGTTTGGCTGAGCAGTGTGGGAGTCTCCGTGTAACACTTGTGAGCTGTATCAGTGTCTTCTACTCTATAAATAAGGCAAGTGCTAGACTTTTCTCAATCAGGAAAAACAGCAGCTGAGTGGAAGCTCAAAGGGTGTGTGGGTAGGTGTGTGGTGGATGAGATGAGTGGGACATGACTGTTAATCTGCGTAGGAGAGAAGTCGGAAGCCTGCTTCTGGCAATTGAAAAAGTCCATGTAACGCTGATGCTGGCAGACAGCCACAGGGCTCTGGAAAGACACGAGGGGGAGTTTGAATGACAGGTCAAGAAATGAAGTGTCACCAAGTGGGTGAGGTCTGGTGTATCCATCCCTTAGATGGGTTGAAACAAATAAGACCATGCCTAGGTAAGGGTAACATATAAACTGTGCCTACCAAATGCAATCTGTTCCTAAATTTTAACTTAATTAAGAAATGTGTCCTAGTTAAACTATTCATTTTTATGTCATTGGTATTTCATAACAGGGGTGAGGATGGTTTATCCATGATACACATTTATCCCAGAAAACTGGGATTGTGGGACAAAAGGAAATCAGTTGAGTGCAATTCTTCAGTGCCCTTCCTGAAGTCCTAAGTACTGGTGTGTAGCACTGATTGTATACTGGTAACTCCTCATCAGATCATTAGGTTTTTGTTTGTTTGCTTGCTTTCTTTTTTTTTTTTAATATGAAGGACTTCATCCTCCAGAATCCTTTATAAATTATAAATAGTGCCTTTTCCCCCTTCTAATTGACAGGAGTAGAGCCACAAGAGCTGCATCATTTTGGAACCATGAGGCTGACAAAGCTGAGGACTCTGGGCTTTCTTGTCCCTTCTGCTTGAGACTTTTGATTTTATTTTAAAGAACGATTCACTTTTGTCAAGCTGCCTTGAATATGGGTACTGCTAGTTTCAAGGGGTAAGGGAAAGAGGGGAGGGGAGAGGAAGGAGAAAGGAAGGAAAGAGAAGGTCGTCAAGGGAAGAGTCAGTGGAAAAAAAAAGAGAAGGGAGGAGGGGGACAGAGAAGGGGAGGAGAAGGAAGGATGTGGAGAGGAGGGGATGAGTGAACAGGTACTGGAAAATAGCAACAGCGAATGTCTGGCTCATGAGGAATAAGAAAAGAAATCCTTTACAGAAAGAAAACATTATGGAAGACAAACCCAAGAACATAGATAAGGAGGAGAAGGGGCTCAATGAGTAAAAATCATAGGATCAGAATAATTCTTCCTGAACAAATTCCATCTGTACAATGTAGCGACTGACTGACTCCTGCCCACACTTGAGTGTAGCATTTGTCTTTCAGTTGAATTAATACGGATCTAGTAGTAATGAATACAGGGCAAGCAATAAAGTATTTTGATTTCCTACCTTGACTTAATCTCCCAATCACACGCAATCTGATTAAAGGATTTAAAATTTATTGCAATGCGATTTCATATACTTCATGAAAAAAGATTTAAAAAAATAACTTTGAATCGCTTTTGTGACATAGCTCTTGATCTTTGGCTAGTTTTCAAGTTAGATTTTTAAAAGTAAGTGCTATGGCATGGCTATTTCTAGAGCTGAAGAAACAGGGTGATGATGATTTATCCTTGAATACACATTTATCCCAGGAAGCTGGCAGATGATGATGGGATAAGAAGTAATTAGATGATGCCTGCAATTCTTTAGTACCCTTCTGTAAGCACTAACTGCTGTTTGTGCTGGGCAGAGTTTATCTACTGGTACCTCTCCTCATCAAATTGATTTTATGGCCAGGGACTTTGGCTATGCCTGCTCACTTAGTGCTTGCAATTTGAATTAAACATAAAGCAATGTCATGTAAAGATAAAAGATTTCTTTTCTTGAAAAAGAGCATATGTCACTCCCTGAGAGTTATTATGGCCCCTGTATTAGTCTGCTTTCTGTTATTAAAATGACATATCTAGAGTTAGGTAATTTTCAAAGAATAATGGTTTATTAAGCTCAGAGTTTGGGAGGTTGAAAGCTTAAACAGCATGGTTTTGATAAAGGCCCTGGCTTTACCACTTCATGGAAGATGACATTAGAGATGTAGGAGCCACTGTGGGATGGAGAGGTCACAAGGCAGGTGGGATAGGAAGCCAGAGAGCTGGGAAGGCCTGCTGAAAAGACAATAAGGAACTATAGGCTTGGTTCAACACTCTACTTCAATATAGCCACACTGGGGACCAAACATCTACCACATGAATTCTTGGAGGACACAGTGTGACTATTTTCACATCATCACAGCCTCTTTCACATGAGTGACTTACTTTGAAATTGAGTGTAGTCCCTACTCTTCCCTATTGCTTTTGAATACAGAGGCCAAATTTAATTTGCTATTTATTATGTATTTATTCTATGAAGATCAGTTCACACATTGACATTATCTCCCTGCCCTTACAGGCATTTTACTTTACTGAAGACAAATGCTGAAGACAAACTCATCAGTTGGAAGGCTAGTCAAATATCCTTGGAGTGCCTAATGCTTCTCTTCTAACACATAGGCAGTGTTCAATGGTGCATTCCTGTGTGTACAATGTGAATTGATACAAGATAAGGAAGTTGGTCTTGTATTTAAAATATGAAAGAGCTTGTCAGTGTGAAACTTTTGCTAGATGGGTGCATATTAAGAATTATTGGCAAAATCTGATATGTGAAAACTATCATGTAACACATGTTTTTCTGGGAAAAAATTAATACTTAGATTGTATTTTGAGGCTCTCGAGAAAGTAGTGTATAAAGAAAATTTAATTCTGGCAATTTTTCAATGAAAGTTTTGTTTTTTGTTCTTATTTAATATACAGTTTGCTATCCAAGAATTTAAAGTGGAAGTGGCAATAAATTTTTTTCAGTCTATTATTGACTTTTCAATGAATTTCTGTTTCCTTGTTATAACATCTCATTTTCTGCCTTTATTAACACAATGTTTCACCTCCTCCTAAGATTGTAAGCTCCTTATAGATGAGAGTCTGGTCAAAGTCATTTTCTGTTTGTGCATGTTCCCAGGGCATCAATTAGTAATCTAATACATAGTAAATACACAAAGATATTTGATGAAAATATGTTTTATAAAAATAAGATAGATTTCTTTGTCGTTGTTGTTTTTTAGGCAAAGCATTGGCATATTGACAACTGTCTTTCTCCTCCTAAAAGAGATACTAATTTAATGGAAAGTGAAACTCAAGAGGAAAGTATGAGAGCAAAACCTTTGTTTTCTAAAGAGGAATCATATTTAGACCCAACAGAATATTCTCTACTTAACAAGAAAAACAAAGATCACTCAACATACAAGTAAGAAATTTTAAGCATTACGCAGATGTCAACTAGAGAACAGAAAACATACAGTTGGCCTAAAGTTCCTTCCATGTTCTGTGGCTGTCCATTGACCACCCCACCTCTAGATTTCTCTAAAATTTGGGGGATTAATAGGTGGGAGGGGGTTTATGTTCTCAGGGCTATGTTTGGTTAGTTCTTGCCTTCATTGTACTTTTTTTTTTTTTTTTTTTTTTTTTTGGTACCAGAGATTGAACTCAGGAGCACTTGAACCACATCCCCAGCCGTATTTTGTTTTTTATTTAGAGATAGGGTCTCACTGAGTTGCTTAGCTCCTCACCATTACTGAGGCTGGCTTTGAACTTGCCACCCTCCTGTCTCAGCCTCCTGAGCTGCTGGGATTACAGACATTTGTCACACATCCAGCTCCATTGTACTCTTGATTTATATTCAGTGTCTCTAGTCCTTTTATTTCTACTCCATCATCAACCTAATTGTGGAAAGTAGTCCCTTTTCTCAAACACAATGTCTACCTCTATATCTAACTCCCAGCCCCCGCTCTCTCTCTCTCTCCTTCTGTCTCTCATCAGTCTATCCATTGTCTCAGAGCAAGTGTTACTCCTGGTTTTGGTAAAGTGCACAGGGGTTTATATAAAAGAAGTTCTAAGAGTTTTACTGAATGTTAGACATCTCCCTCCTTACAGATTCTGGCCTTTTTACCTTGCTCAGACATTTTTCCTCTTCACATTGCTCTGCAAGGTTCCATTCTTACCTTTCATTCACTCTCTAATGCCAGGCAACTTCAGTATTATTTTTTTTGTTTCCTGTATTCTTGTTAACTCATGCTCTCATAATTTCACCTTCAATACTAAACAATTGACTTATTTTGAGAGGATAATTTAAAAATATATTTTTTGTAGTGTAAATGGACAGAATGTCTTTATTTGTTTATTTTTATGTGGTGCTGAGGATCAAACCCAGTGCCTCACACATGCTAGGCAAATGCTCTGCCACTGAGCTGCAGCCCCAACCTGAGAGGATGATTTTATTTATTCAGTTTTCTTCTAGAAAGTTGGAATTTTTACCATGTGCATATGTTGCATTATACTTTTTTTAGGTTTACAGAACAAAAAGTTAAGAAATACCCCCCCACATACACACATAATGTCTTGTACTAGAATGGTATATTTGTTAAAATTGATGAATAAATACTGATATTGCACATTAAAATCCATTGTTTACACCAGGGCTCACTGTTTGTTTTGTACAGTTTTAAAAATGGTTTGTGTTACACTTACCCATCCCTCCTAACATCATCTAATCATTGATATTTCATTATCTTCTTTACCTATTTCAAAGTGTTATATAGTTGGAGTCATAGTATATAGCATTTTTAGGTTAACTTCTTTCACTTAGTAATATGCATTTATGACTTCTCAAAATTCCCTCATAACTCAATACAATAGTTTATTTCCTTTTATCACTGAATAAAGTTTAATCATATGGATGTTCCATAATTTATTGATTTACTATTGACAGGCATCTTAATTGCTTCTACATTTTGGCAATCAGTTCACTGTATTTACATATTTTGGGGCTCTCTATTCTGTTACAATAATCTAGTTTTTAAAAAATACTACACTGTTTTGATTACTGTACATTTACAGTAAGTCTTGAAGTGAAGTGGGTATTTGTTAATCCTCCTACTTTGTTCTTCTTTAATATTTCTCTTCCTATTCTGGATCTTTTATGTTTTCATATAAAGTTTAGTCAATTGTTGATAACTCAAAGTAATTTCTAGAATTACCATTAAGGTTATGTTGAATCTATAAATCTGGTGGGGAAAATGACAATATTAAATTTTTCTTCTCATATATATCTCTACATTTATGCAAGTGTTCTTTGATTTTGTTCATTAGAGTATTTTGTAATTTTCCTAACAAAGATGTTATTGTATGTGTCTTATATGTATTATAACTAAATATTTCTTTTTTTTTTTTTTTTTTTTTCTGTGTATGTATAAAATGCCATGTATTCTTTTTTTTTTTTTTATTGGTCGTTCATAACATTACATAGTTCTTAATACATCATATTACACGGTTTGATTCAAGTGGATTATGAACTCCCGCTTTTACCCCGTATACAACTTGCTGTATCACATCAGTTACCCTTCCATTGATTGACATATTGCCTTTCTAGTGTCTGATGTATTCTGCTGTCTGTCCTATTGTCTACTATCCCCCCTCCCCTCCCCTCCCCTCCCCTCCCCTTTTCTCTCTCTACCCCTTCTACTGTAAATCATGTCTTCCATTTGTATTCTCTTGACTTACCCCTCCTTACCTCTTATATGACATTTTGTATAACCCTGAGGATCGCCTTCCATTTCCATGCAATTTCCCTTCTCACTCCCTTTCCCTCCCACCTCTCATCCCTGTTTACTGTAAATATTCTTCTCAAGCTCTTCGTCCCTACCCTGTCCTTGTTTACACCCCTTATATCAAAGGAGTCATTTGGTATTTGTTTTTTAAAGATTGACTAGCTTCACTTAGCATAATCTGCTCTAATGCCATCCATTTCCCTCCAAATTCTATAATTTTGTCATTTTTTAATGCAGAGTAATACTCCATAGTGTATAAATGCCACATTTTTTTTATCCATTCATCTATTGAAGGGCATCTAGGCTGGTTCCACAGTCTTGCTATCGTGAATTGAGCTGCTATGAACATCGATGTAGCAGTGTCCCTGTAGCATGCTCTTGTTAGGGCTTTAGGGAATAGACCGAGAAGGGGAATAGCTGGGTCAAATGGTGGTTCCATTCCCAGCTTTCCGAGAAATCTCCATACTGCTTTCCAAATTGGCTGCACCAATTTGCAGTCCCACCAGCAATGAACAAGAGTGCCCTTTTCCCCGCATCCTCTCCAGCACTTATTGTTGTTTGACTTCCTAATGGCTGCCAGTCTTACTGGAGTGAGATGGTATCTTAGGGTAGTTTTGATTTGCATTTCTCTGACTGCTAGCGATGGTGAGCATTTTTTCATGTACTTGTTGATTGATTGTATGTCCTCCTCTGAGAAGTGTCTGTTCAGGTCCTTGGCCCATTTATTGATTGGGTTATTTGTTATCTTATTGTCTAATTTTTTGAGTTCTTTGTATATTCTGGTTATTAGGGCTCTATCTGAAGTGTGTGGAGTAAAGATTTGTTCCCAGGATGTAGGCTCCCTATTTATCTCTCTTATTGTTTCTTTTGCTGAGAAAAAACTTTTTAGTTTGAGTAAGTCCCATTTGTTGATTCTATTTGTTAACTCTAGCGCTATGGGTGTCCTATTGAGGAATTTGGAGCCCGATCCCACAGCGTGTAGATCATAACCAACTTTTTCTTCTATCAGATGCCGTGTCTCTGATTTAATATCAAGCTCCTTGATCCATTTTGAGTTAACTTTTGTGCACGGCGAGAGATAGGGATTCAGATTCATTTTGGTGCAAATGGATTTCCAGTTTTCCCAGCACCATTTGTTGAAGATGCTATCCTTCCTCCATTGCATGCTTTTAGCCCCTTTATCAAAAATAAGATAGTTGTAGTTTTGTGGATTGGTTACTGTGTCCTCTATTCTGTACCATTGGTCCACCCGCCTGTTTTGGTACCAGTACCATGCTGTTTTTGTTACTATTGCTCTGTAGTATAGTTTGAAGTCTGGTATCGCTATACCACCTGATTCACACTTCCTGCTTAGTATTGTTTTTGCTATTCTGGGTCTTTTATTATTCCATATGAATTTCATGATTCTTTTATCTATTTCTACAAGATATGCTGTTGGGATTTTGATTGGCATTGCATTGAACTTATAGAGAACTTTTGGTAATATCGCCATTTTGATGATGTTAGTTCTGCCTATCCATGAGCAGTGTATGTTTTTCCATCTTCTAAGGTCTTCTTCTATGTCTTTCTTTAGGGTTCTGTAATTTTCATTGTATAAATCTTTCACCTCTTTTGTTAGGTTGATTCCCAAGTATTTTATTTTTTGGGGGGATATTGTGAATGGAGTAGTTGTCCTCATTTCCGTTTCAGAGGATTTGTCGCTCATATACAGGAACGCCTTTGATTTATGCGTGTTGATCTTATATCCTGCCACTTTGCTGAATTCATTTATTAGCTCTAATAGCTTCTTTGTAGACCCTTTTGGGTCTGCTAGGTATAGAATCATATCATCTGCAAATAGTGATAATTTAAGTTCTTCTTTTCCTATTTTTATGCCTTTAATTTCTTTTGACTGTCTAATTGCTCTGGCCAGTGTTTCGAGGACTATGTTGAACAGAAGTGGTGAGAGAGGGCATCCCTGTCTTGTACCAGATCTTAGAGGGAATGCCTTCAATTTTTCTCCATTCAGAATGATGCTGGCCTGTGGCTTATCATAGATTGCTTTTACAATGTTGAGGTATGATCCTGTTATCCCTAATTTTTCTAGCGTTTTGAACATAAAGGGATGCTGTACTTTGTCGAATGCTTTTTCTGCATCTATTGAGATGATCATATGGTTCTTATTTTTAAGTCTATTGATGTGGTGAATAACATTTATTGATTTCCGTATATTAAACCAGCCTTGCATCCCAGGGATGAATCCTACTTGATCATGATGTATAATTTTTTTGATATGTATTTGAATCCGATTCGCCAGAATTTTATTGAGGATTTTTGCGTCAAGGTTCATTAGAGATATTGGTCTGTAGTTTTCCTTCTTTGATGTGTCTTTGTCTGGTTTCGGAATCAGGGTGATGTTGGCCTCGTAGAATGAATTTGGAAGTTCTCCCTCTTTTTCTATTTCCTGAAATAGCTTGAAAAGTATTGGTGTTAGTTCCTCTTTAAAGGTTTTGTAAAACTCTGCTGTATACCCATCCGGTCCTGGGCTTTTCTTAGTTGGTAGTCTTTTGATGGTTTCTTCTATTTCCTCTATTGTTATTGGTCTGTTTAGGTTGTCTATATCCTCCTGGCTCAATCTGGGCAGATCATAGGATTCAAGGAATTTATCTATGCCTTCACTATCTTCTATTTTATTGGAGTATAAGGATTCAAAGTAATTTCTGATTATCTTCTGTATTTCTGAAGTGTCTGTTGTGATATTGTCTTTTTCATCCCGTATGCTAGTAATTTGGGTTCTCTCTCTTCTTCTCTTCGTTAGCATGGCTAAGGGTCTGTCAATTTTATTTATTTTTTCAAAGAACCAGCTTTTAGTTTTGTCAATTTTTTCAATTGTTTCTTTTGTTTCAATTTCATTAATTTCAGCTCTGATTTTAATTATTTCTTGCCTTCTACTTCTTTTGCTGTTGTTTTGCTCTTCTTTTTCTAGGATTTTGAGATGAAGTATGAGATCATTTATTTGTTGGTTTTTTCTTTTTTTGAGGAATGAACTCCAAGCAATGAATTTTCCTCTTAGAACTGCTTTCAATGTGTCCCATAGATTCCGATATGTTGTGTCTGTGTTTTCATTTAACTCTAGGAATTTTTTAATTTCCTCCTTGATGTCTTCTAAAACCCATTGATCACTCAGCAACCTATTGTTCATTCTCCAGGTGATGCTTGCTTTTTCCTTTCTTCTTTTATCATTGATTTTCAGTTTCATTCCATTATGATCAGATAAGATGCATGGTATTATCTCTACCCCTTTGTATTGTCTAAGAGTTGCCCTGTGACATAGAATATGGTCTATTTTTGAGAAGGTTCCATGTGCTGCTGAGAAAAAAGTGTAGCTACTTGATGTTGGGTGGTATAGTCTGTATATGTCAATTAAGTCTAGGTTGTTAATTGTGTTATTGAGTTCTATAGTTTCCTTATTTAACTTTTGTTTGGAAGATCTGTCCAGTGGTGAGAGAGGTGTGTTGAAGTCTCCCATGATTATTGTATGTTGGTCTATTAGACTCTTGAACTTGAGAAGAGTTTGCTTGATGAATACAGCTGCACCATTATTTGGGGCATATATATTTATGATTGTTATGTCTTGTTGGTGTATGGTTCCCTTGAGCAGTATGAAGTGTCCTTCTATATCCCTTTTGATTAGCTTTGGCTTGAAATCTATTTTATTAGATATGAGTATGGACACTCCTGCTTGTTTCCGCGGTCGATATGAGTGATATGATTTTTCCCAACCTTTCACCTTCAGTCTATGTATATCTTTTCCTATCAAATGCGTCTCCTGTAGACAGCATATTGTTGGGTCTTGTTTTTTGATCCATTCTACTAGCCTGTGTCTCTTAATTGGTGAGTTTAAGCCATTAACATTTAGGGTTATTATTGAGATATGGTTTGTTCTTCTATCCATATTTGTTTATTGATGTTACTAAACCTGATTTGTTATCCTCTTTGACTACTTTCCCCCATTTACTGTCCTACCTCCCATTGTTGGTTTTCAATGTTGTTTTCCATTTCCTCTTCCTGTAATGTTTTGCCAAGGATTTTTTGAAGAGATGGTTTTCTAGCTGCGAATTCTTTTAACTTTTGTTTATCGTGGAAGGTTTTAATTTCATCTTCTAACCTGAAGCTTAATTTCGCCGGATACACGATTCTTGGTTGGAGCCCATTGTCTTTCAGTGTTTGAAATATGTTATTCCAGGATCTTCTAGCTTTCAGAGTCTGTGTTGAGAGATCAGCTGTTATCCTGATTGGTTTACCCCTAAATGTAATCTGCTTTCTTTCTCTTGCAGCTTTTAAAATTCTCTCCTTATTCTGTATGTTGGACATCTTCATTATAATGTGTCTAGGTGTGGATCTCTTATGATTTTGCACATTCGGCGTCCTGTAGGCTTCTAGGATTTGGGATTCTGTCTCAATCTTCAATTCTGGGAAGTTTTCTCGTATTATTTCACTGAATAGACTGTTTATTCCTTTGGAATGGAGCTCTGTGCCTTCCTGTATCCCAATGACTCTTAAATTTGGTCTTTTGATATTGTCCCATAATTCTTGGATGTTCTGCTCATGGTTTCTTAGCAGACTTGCTGAGCTGTCTATGTTCTTTTCCAGTTGAAATACTTTGTCTTCATTGTCTGATGTTCTCTCTTCTAAGTGATCTACTCTGCTGGTAGTATTCTCAATTGAGTTTTTAAGTTGGTTTATTGTTTCCTGCATTTCTAGAATTTCAATTTGTTTGTTTTTTATTACCTCTATCTCCCTGTGAAATTGATCTTTTACTTCCTGGATTTGTTTGTCAATGTGATCTTTCATTGTCTGATTTTGCTGTCTCATGTCTTCCTTGAGACTCCAGATCATCTGAAGCATATATATCCTGAACTCTTTATCTGATATTCCATCTGTTGCAGCTATTACCTCTTCTAAAGTTGAGTTGACCTGCATTGCTTGTGGACCTTTCTTTCCTTGTCTTTTCATACTGCTCGCGTTTCTTTCTGCTTGGTGCAACTGTTGTGTTTTGAAATTTACCCCCTATTTATTTATGTTGCTCTTATATACTTGAAAAGTCTCCCTTGCAGGTGCGGGCGGCGGCTGTGCCCCTACTCCAATTGGGGTGACGTGTCTACCACGCTGGCGGCTCTCTGGGCCTGTTCCGGGAGTGGAAGGCGGCTCTGCTCTGTCCCTATTCCAATTGGGGTGTCGTGAGTACAATGCTGGCAGATCGCTGGGCCTGTTCCGGGCGTGGGCGGTGGGCTTGGCTGGCGGGATTCCACCTAATGGCAGTCCCTAACCTCCCTGCTTGCTAATTAATGGCTTCTCTGAGGCGCCACGCCTTCTGTAGCTGCGGGGCAGGCCGCGAGAATCAGTTGGCCTGGATCTCCGGGGTCCTGCTGCTGGCTGTTTTGATGTTGCAAGCTGTTGGAGAGTGGTGGTGTATTCTTCAGCTTTCCCGGATGGTGTCCACTGACTGCCTGGATGGAGTGTCCGCTGTTTTGATGTTGCACTCTGAAGGAGGGTGGCGGTGTATCCTTCAGCTTTCCCGGATGGTGGCCGCTGACTGCCTCGGCGGGGTGTCCGCTGTGGGGGATGGGACTGTACCGCTTCCTTCCCCTTCTGAGAACCCGTGCTCGGCCCAAGGGTCCGTGTGGTCTTGGCTGGTGGGATTCCACCTAATGGCCTTCCCTAACCTCCCTGCTTGCCAATTAATGGCTTCACTGAGGCGCCACGCCTTCTGTAGCCGCAGGGCAGGCCACGCGAATCAGTTGGCCTGGATCTCCGGGGCCCTGCTGCAGGCTGCTGGGATCCCTGGCACTCTATCACTTTGATTTTTTCTGCTTGCCCCTCCCCCAGCGCTGGCTAGCCAGGTTTCCTTTTCGCTGCTACTGGGAGGAGGGGTTGGAGGTCAGGTGTCTCTGGTTTCCCCCTGGCCTGTATGGAGGCTCAGCTTGATACTCCCTCTCCCGGCAAGCCTAGGAGAGATTTTATGCGAATTCCCGCTGTCTGGGGGGTGAGCTGAATGACACCGACCTGTTTTGATGTCGCACTCTGAAGGAGAGTGGCGGTGTATCCTTCAGCTTTCCCGGATGCTGGCCGCTGACTGCCTCGGCGGGGTGTCCGCTGTGGGGGATGGGACTGTACCGCTTCCTTCCCCTTCTGAGAACCCGTGCTCGGCCCAAGGGTCCGTGTGGGCTTGGCTGGTGGGATTCCACCTAATGGCCTTCCCTAACCTCCCTGCTTGCCAATTAATGGCTTCACTGAGGCGCCACGCCTTCTGTAGCCGCAGGGCAGGCCACGCGAATCAGTTGGCCTGGCTCTCCGGGCCCTGCTGGAGGCTGCTGGGATCCCTGGCACTCTATCACTTTGATTTTTTCTGCTTGCCCCTCCCCCAGCGCTGGCTAGCCAGGTTTCCTTTTGGCTGCTACTGGGAGGAGGGGTTGGAGGTCAGGTGTCTCTGGTTTCCCCCTGGCCTGTATGGAGGCTCAGCTTGATACTCCCTCTCCCGGCAAGCCTAGGAGAGATTTTATGCGAATTCCCGCTGTCTGGGGGGTGAGCTGAATGACACCGACCTGTTTTGATGTCGCACTCTGAAGGAGAGTGGCGGTGTATCCTTCAGCTTTCCCGGATGCTGGCCGCTGACTGCCTCGGCGGGGTGTCCGCTGTGGGGGATGAGACTGTACCGCTTCCTTCCCCTTCTGAGAACCCGTGCTCGGCCCAAGGGTCCGTGTGGGCTTGGCTGGTGGGATTCCACCTAATGGCCTTCCCTAACCTCCCTGCTTGCCAATTAATGGCTTCACTGAGGCGCCACGCCTTCTGTAGCCTCAGGGCAGGCCATGCGAATCAGTTGGCCTGGCTCTCCGGGCCCTGCTGCAGGCTGCTGGGATCCCTGGCACTCTATCACTTTGATTTTTTCTGCTTGCCCCTCCCCCAGCGCTGGCTAGCCAGGTTTCCTTTTGGCTGCTACTGGGAGGAGGGGTTGGAGGTCAGGTGTCTCTGGTTTCCCCCTGGCCTGTATGGAGGCTCAGCTTGATACTCCCTCTCCCGGCAAGCCTAGGAGAGATTTTATGCGAATTCCCGCTGTCTGGGGGGTGAGCTGAATGACACCGACCTGTTTTGATGTCGCACTCTGAAGGAGAGTGGCGGTGTATCCTTCAGCTTTCCCGGATGCTGGCCGCTGACTGCCTCGGCGGGGTGTCCGCTGTGGGGGATGGGACTGTACCGCTTCCTTCCCCTTCTGAGAACCCGTGCTCGGCCCAAGGGTCCGTGTGGGCTTGGCTGGTGGGATTCCACCTAATGGCCTTCCCTAACCTCCCTGCTTGCCAATTAATGGCTTCACTGAGGCGCCACGCCTTCTGTAGCCGCAGGGCAGGCCAGGCGAATCAGTTGGCCTGGCTCTCCGGGCCCTGCTGCAGGCTGCTGGGATCCCTGGCACTCTATCACTTGATTTTTTCTGCTTGCCCCTCCCCCAGCGCTGGCTAGCCAGGTTTCCTTTTGGCTGCTACTGGGAGGAGGGGTTGGAGGTCAGGTGTCTCTGGTTTCCCCCTGGCCTGTATGGAGGCTCAGCTTGATACTCCCTCTCCCGGCAAGCCTAGGAGAGATTTTATGCGAATTCCCGCTGTCTGGGGGGTGAGCTGAATGACACCGACCTGTTTTGATGTCGCACTCTGAAGGAGAGTGGCGGTGTATCCTCATAACTAAATATTTCAATTTTGGTGCTAATGCAAATGATCTGTTTTAAATGTCATATTTTAATTGTTTATGGCTAGCATTTTAGAAAGAAATTTATTTTTTGTGTCTGTTAACTTTGTTTCCTAAATTCTTGCTAGATTTTGAGTTCTAATAGTTTTTTTTTTTTTTTTTTTTTTTACTTTTTGGGATTTCCTATGTAGACAATTATGCCATTTTCCTTTTCTTTTCTTTCTTCTTCTTCTTTTTTTTTGGTTACTGGGGATTGAACCCAGGAGTGCTTAACTATTGAGCCACATTCCCAGCCCAATTATGTCATGTTCAAGAAAAGATAGTTTTATATTTTTTAAATTGATTTAAAAAAAATATATGACAGCAGAATGCATTGCAATTCTTATTACATATATAGAGCACAATTTTTCGTATCTCTGGTTGTATATAAAGTATGTTCACACCAATTCGTGTCTTCATACATGTACTTTGGATAATGATGTCCATCACATTCCACCATCCTTGTTAACCTCCTGCCCCCTCACTTCCCCTCCCACCCCTCTGTCCTATCTAGAGTTCGTCTGTTCCTCCCATACTCCCCCTCCCTACCCAACTATGAATCAGTCACCTTATATTAAAGAAAACATTCGGCATTTGTGTTTTTGGGATTGGCTAACTTCACTTATCATTATCTTCTCCAATACTATCCATTTACCTGCAAATGCTACGATTTTATTCTCTTTTACTGTTGAGTAATATTCCATTGTGTATATATGCCACATTTTTTTTTAATGCATTCATCTTCTGAAGGGCATCTAGGTTGGTTCCACAGTTTAGCTATTGTCCATAGTGCTGCTATAAACATTGATGTGGCTGTGTACCAGTAGTATGCTGTTTTTAAGTTTTTTGGTTATAGACGGAGGAAAGGGATAACTGGGTTGTACGGTGGTTCTATTCCCAGTTTTCCAAGGAATCTCCATATCTCTCACCATGCACAAAACTCAACTCAAAGTAGATCAAGGACCTAGGAATTAAGTCAGAGACTCTGCATCTAATAGAAGAAAAAGTAGGCTCTAATCTTTATCATGTGGGATTAGGCCCCAACTTCCTTAATAAAACCAATTCTTGGTTTTAATCAATAAATGGGATGGATTAAAACTAAACAGCTTCTTCTCAGCAAAAGAAACAATTAATGAGGTGGATAGAGAGCCTATATCTTGGGAGCAAATTTTTACCCCTCACAATCAGATAGAGCACTAATATCTAGGGTATAAAGAACTCAAAAAGCCAAGCCCCCCTAAAACAAATAACCCCATAAATAGATGGGCCAAAAACCTGAACAGAGAATTCTCAGAAGAGGATATACAGTCAATCAACAAATATATGGAAAAATGTTCATCATCTCTAGCAATCAGAGAAATGTAAATCCAAACTACTCTAAGATATCATCTCACTCCAGTCAGACTGGCAGCTATTATAAAGACAAACAACAATAAGCGTTGGCGAAGATGTGGGGGAAAAGGTACACTCATACATTGCTGGTGGGACTGCAAATTGGTGCAACCAGTTTTATCTCTTTTTTCCAACATATATAACTCTTATTTTCTTTTCTTGTTTTATTGCATTAGCTAGGAGTTCCAATATGATGTTGAGTCAGCATGGTGAGAAGGAGCATTATTTTTTCTTCTTGGTCTTGGTCTTAGGGGGAAACCATGTAGTTTCTCTTTATTACATATGATAGATGAATGTTTTTTGTAGATGGTTTTTATCAAGGTGAGGAAGTTTCCTTCTTTTCTGTTTGCTGATAGTTATAATGAATGGGTATAGGATTTTGTCAAATGTTTTTTTTCTGATCATATGATTTTTCTTCTGAAGCCTTTAATGTGATTTTGATTTTGAGAGGATGATTTTATTTATTCTAGTTTCTTCTACACAACTGGAATTATATCAATTGATTTTCAAATGGAGAACCAGCTTTGCATGCCTGAATAAATTACACTTAGATATGGTAGACAATTATTTTTATACATGGTTGGAGTTTATTGCTAATACTGCTTTGCAGATTTCTGTAATTATGTTTATGAGAAAGAATGGTCTGTATTATTTCTTTATTGAAATATCTTTGTCTGACTTTGGCATGAGAGTTATGCTAACTTTCTGGAATGAGTTACAAAATGTTCTATTTTCTGGAACACATTATATAGAATTGATATCATTTCTTCTTTAAATACTTTATGGAATTAACCAGTACAAATGTCTGAGTCTGATGCTTTCTGTTTTGAAAGGTTATTAATTATTAATTCAGAAAATAAATATTAAATGTTTAAAAATAGACACTCCCCCCAATATACATATACGATTACAAAACAGAATTCTGGTAGGGATAAATATTTGAACCTACTACACGAAGACAAACAAAAAATATTTTGGTACTTTTGATTCATTACTTATTCCAAATAAGAAAAGAAATAGGGCTTCCTCAGAACTGACAAGAAGATAGTTCTTCTATAAAATTCCCACCATATTTCAATTCAATGCCACTGTCATTTTAGAAATCTTGACCAAGTAGAACACCATTGCAGAAACTGTCTTTTCTCTGTTGTTCGCTGGTCACAGTTTCCCATTCACTGAGGCTATAAAAGGAGGATGAAAGAGAAGGAGGATGTTGGCATTGCTGCTCTCCCTACATGGCAGATGCACAAAGCTGACTCTTCCTTCTCCTTCTCACCCCAGGATCCAGTTGAGGGTTCTTTGATGATCCCACTCAGGACCTCTGTATTGCACATTTCCAAACGAATGCACTCTTTGGCTCTCTCTCTCCTGTGTCCATCACAGTTTATTTATTTTTAATTTTAACCCCCTCATACTCCCAGGCTTTCCCTTGTACACAATTCCTCTTGGGTTCACTTCTGCTTGGCTCCTAGGAAACTCCTACATCCTCACTATGTCAACTTTTCCACCCACTATATCTGTTCCTTACCCAATTGAGACACAACTTTTTACCTGTAGACTTTTTAGGTATGAATGAGAACCCAATCCACCATGTCCCTCTCTTGGTTATCCAGAGGCTGTACATCAAGTTCTTTGACTGGTCAACATGACTGGAGGCTAGAAATAAGAGGCAAAGAAGTGTCCCTCTGCTGTCATGGGGTGGGCCTCAGCACATACCTATAACTCTCTCTGACACAATCCTCCCTGTTAATGTCCAGTTTGTGTCTCTCGTATCCTAGGGTGCTGACTGGCCTAAGCACCACAAGTCAGTTTGGGAGCTATCTTCTTGGCAAAGTGGGCTTATATACAAGGAATCTAGCACTTCCCTTTGGAACATAGGAATGTTTTACTTCCCAATTAAGAATTTTGCTCTCAGACATTTTGGACTTCTGCTGATAGCTAAATAGAAGAGAGAGAGAGAAAAAAAAACTTATTTAGACATCCTCTTATACTAAATTATACTTTGATATTTGTTCTTGCATTTCCTTGAATTGTGGCTTGCTGAAATGTCAAGTGGCATTTTATTTTCAGGCAAAAGGATATTTCCAATTTAGAAATATAGCATAACAAAAACCTGTACAAGCAGAGAGTGCTGAGAATGGAGAGATAAAATGCCCCTACCTACACACCCAACCAAATTTTGCAGATAAGGAAATAAAGTCATCCTAGGGCAACATCGCTATTTCTCCTCATGTCACACTCCTGAAAAAGGGAAGACAAATGTTACAGATTCCTGCTTAAGAGTATTTCAGACAAAATGCTAATTTTCCATTCCCTGTGACAAACTCAGTTATGCTTTTAACAATTTGTATCAGCTGTTCCTTAGATTTGAAAATTGGAATTCGAATGTTTTACTACTCTCTCAATTTCCATCTCATTGTATTTCATTACCTATTCATCTTAAGCACTTTGTTTTATGAAAATTATTGCTGATATGTTTTTAAATTCACAGATTTTTTTAACCTCAAGCTTTGTTCTCTGTTATAATAAATGGGCATACAGAAGAGCAATCTTTTCACCTGGGTTGTGCTTAGGTAGGCTGTGGGAGATTCCCAGGTAGGGGCAGGGATAATGCAAAATTTTCTCTGTTGTACTTTTTCGAAGGACAAAATAATATATCAAAAGTGCTAACGGTATTTAAAAATGCTTGTTTTTAACCACGTTACATTTAATTCAGATGAAGGGATTGAAATGAGAGCATATGGAGTAATGCCACTTAGGAATCACCAAACTAATTGAAATAAAATTGTTAAAAATGTGTCTTCAGAATTGAACTGCCAGGTGCATCCCTCCCTTCTCCCAGGAATGTTACCAGGAATCCTATGTGGAAAACATGGTCCGGTGGAGTTGTCAGCTATGAAGTGTCCTTCGAGCTTTCTGTCCAATACTGAAGAGATTATCAACAATTTTCTTTCTAAGAAAATGCTTTCTGAAGAATGTGCCCCTTTACCTAGTCATAGTAATAAATTCGATTAATAAATTCAAGGAGGATATTATGTCAGTTATTGTCCATGTGCAAAAATTTGAAGGAAAGATAAATGTGTGTGGAAGTTTAGAGAGACTAAACAAGAAAAAGCATATTTGGTGTGTATGTGAATATGCATCTGGGGGCATGGCTAAGAAAGATGGAGAAGGAAAAAGAAAAAGTCTAGAGAAAATGAAACAATCAGCTAACATACAGGAAAAATTAAATGATTTGAAGGTATATTCTCATTTTAGTGCCTAAGATTATCTTTCCAGGAAAAAACATTTGGTGTATATTATCTTCTGGCTTGTACACAAACACCTAGTTTCCATACCATTTATAATATTTTACAACAGAAGTAGGTAGGTGGTCAAGATCATACTTCCATTTAAATCCTGGGAGATGGAGATGAATGTAGTATTTAAAAGACCAAAGGAAGTCTCAATGCTAATTTAATAGCTGATACAGAGATACAGATTTCCTCCTTCCTTAAATTCTACAAAAATTATACTCTGACTAAAAAATGAAAAAATAAAAAAGAAATGAAGAGATATATAATAAGAAATAACCATAGTAGACATGAATTCTTCTTAAATTATAGCAATATTTAATTTTTGGACTCAAAATTATTTTAATCTAGAAACATTTATATAAGTCAATTCATTTAGATAACAAAGTTAGAATATTTTTATATTGCAAAGATAACATGTTTTCTTTATGGGAAAATTTGGAATTACTAACAAGCAAGAAGAAAAAGAAGAAATCAGTGTAGCAAAACCATTGCTAAGGCATTTCACTTTCCAGACTTTGTTCCAAGTATTCTTGTGAAAATAAAAAAAAAATTAATATTATGAAATTGGTGACTTAATGTAGTTTATAGTGTGTTTTGTCATTCAAAAATATAGTGACTAAACAATATGCTAATTTAGCATATGCTAATTTAGCAATATGCTAATTTACTAAATATAGTGAACACATTTCTGTATTAATTAATGTGAGCATCTATGGATATCAATAATCATAATGACTTCCTAGAAATTTTTCATGTAGCTTTCTTTTTGTTGCTTGTGGTCCTGGGATTGAACCCAGGTCCTTGCATATACTAGGCAAACACTGTACCATTGAGCTATATCCCCAGTGCTTATCATATAGCTTTTACACATTTTAACTGGGAAAACATTTCTTTAAGTTTCTTAGTGGGCCTATGTTGGAGTACCCAGTGAAATTCATCATTAGAGTAAATTCTTGGAAGTGGAAGTGCTGAATCACAAGATTTAGAGGTCTTTGCGACATTCACTAAAATCGCTGTGTAGAAATGTGAAATTTTTGGCTGCTTTATTCTCTTGGAATTGATATTGGATGCTACTGTCCTCTTAAAACTACTAGTGAGATATCATTGTTTTAAATTGGATTCTTTGTTTGCAAAGCAAACATTATTTTTTCATGTTTATTAATTTTAGTAAATTAATAATAACATTGAAAGGGATATTAGAAGTGTGCCAGACTAACATTTGTGGCATCTTTAAGAAGCACACCCCAGTCTCTTTTTGAGTAATTTCTATGCAGTAAATTCATTCACTGTCATACACTCTGTTACAGAATGATTCTAATGTTAAGTCAGGCCTATCCTGTCATAGAACTCTCATTCATTGATCTTTATTCTTATTCTAGGTCAACAAAGATCATTTCTATTTCCCCTTCTATTATTTGACACATTCCCCTTGTTTACAGTTTACAAAATTGCTTAACAAGTCCACTAAATTCATTATTAGGAACCAGGATAAATAATCAGAGGAGAAATTACACAAATTTCTGAGCAAGTTTATACATGACCGCTTAAGGCACACTTAAAATTAAGGTGTTTTAACCATGTTAATTATAGCGTTTTGAATTCCATACTGTTATTAGAAGAGAACTGACACGTAAAACTATTTGTATGGTATCGATAACCTAATTATTTGTCAGCATATATTGTGAGAAAAATTGAATTAGAAAATGTATGGACAACTTCAAGAAAAAATATGTAACATTCAAATCTCATTTCAAAATAGACCTTATGTGAATAAAACACCTGAGGGATTGACTATCTGCTTTTACCAACAACTTGTGGCAGCAATTATCCTATGCTCAGATATGACAAATGAAAGTCTACTTAGTTTTTGAAATTTAAGGCTTAAAACTACAGGTAGGTACAAGAAGTTATTATTTGGGGGAATGCCTTATCTTCTTACTTTTTGTCTTAATGGTAGCTCCCAAGGGTTTTAGAACTGGCTCATAGGGGGCTCTTGGAATGCCCCGATTTGAGTGAAAAGTATCATCTTATTCTGATTGAATGTAATAGTAGCCAGACCCCATAGAGCTCTGACCATTTCCAGGCACTGTTCTAAGGCCTTCATGTGTTTAAGTCATTTAATTTCAGTATAATCTTAGGCAATCGCTGTTATTATCATCCCCATCTCACAGCTCAGCAAACCACAGCAGAGAGAAACTACGTGATTCACTCAGAACCAAATTAACTAACTTGGTTCTGAGTAGATCAAATCCAAACATAGACACTCTGGCTTGAATTAGCCCTCTGCCACCACTCTGTGCTGCTGTCCAACAAGCATCATATAAAAACCTTAAAAATTGGTGTGTCACAGTCAAGTCATCTGGTATTTTGTCAAGGACCCACTATGTGAAAGCCACCACTCAAGGTCCTTTCACTTTCCTTTTATTGCTTCCTAGGGCAATACAATCATCATCTTCTCTCTGCAGCCAGAGCTCAGAGGAGGGAGATCAGCTACAGTCTTTCCTTCTCATAGAATTAGTGCTAAGGTTGCCAGAGCCCACAACAGGCCCTACATATGAGGTATTTTTGCCTAGAACTTTCTTTAAGTCTTTCATTGCATGCTTCTTCTTCTTTATCTTCCTCCATGACATCTACTCTTAGGAACGATCACCTCTTCTCAGTCCCCAACACATTTTCATGGTAACCACTCCCCCATGTCGATGTCTATGTGAAGGAAGCAATTTGTTGTTGGCCTTCTGATCTAGTCCTGTGTAGAGTTTCCCTTTCTCTTGCAGCTTTATCAATCTAACCACATTTCACAGGCAGCCATCTATGTAAGTAGTGCAATTTGTTATAATTCCAAGAAGATTCTTTTATGCCCTGCCTGCTTCTATCCTGCTGTGGATAAGACAAAATATTTTATTTTTACAAAAAGATACTTAATTTAGACACCACCAGATGAGTCAGCCAGAAAGCAAATAGTCCAAAGGCAGGCGAGAGTTCTGTGGGCTTTGGGGAAAATCAAGGTCTGATGTTAACTAGTCAAAAAAGGGAAGTTCCTGCTTCTAGCCCACCCTCCCAAACCTTTTTTACTTCATCAACAATTTTCTGGGGGAAAGGTATATTCTTAACCCAGTAACTGCAAGGCCTAACTACATCATAGCCCACCTTTCCAGTATTCACCAACTTGTTATGGTTACAGATTCCTTTACTTTCTTAAAATGATCATTCTGTTTTCAAAGCACAGACATTGGCTAAATAGCATGCTATTATTTATAGGAGATGGCATATTGTGAGGGAGGCCAATCCAGCATGATTTGGGAAAAAAATTACCCACCTACCTTAAGGCTTTTGGACAGCAAAACTCTCCTAAAAAAAATCTGTAGTTCCAAATAACTTATGTAGGTACTCTGCCTACTCTAAAAACAGAACTAAACTCCTCTCCTCAAGTGTGGGCTGTGCTTGGTTAAGTTGCTTCCAGAGAAAAAGTAACATTCGGGTGGGTGCTGTAAGCTGTTATTACTGCAAAATGGGCAAACACAGTCTTGGACAGGTGACCAAGGCTGACATCAGCAGTGGGAAGTCAGGTTGATAGCACATATCTTGGATTGGATGTGATGAGGGCACTTGCGTTCTGTGGCCTTCCTCCCAACAATGAATGACACCAGTTTAAGAAAAATGTCAGGCAAACCTAAATTGAGAGGTATTATACCAAAAGTCTGACCCATATTCTTCACAGTTGTCAAGATCATGATCCACAAGAAAAGTACAATGAGCTGTCACAGGCCAGAGAAGTCTCAGGATTCAGATAATGAAGTAGAACATTTTTGTTATTACAGAACATGGAAATTAGCAAAATACTAGTAGAAACTCTTAAAAAATTGAAATTTGATTACTCATAATATAACCAATTTGATTTTTTAATTGGGATAAATGGTAAGATATTAACAATAGAGGCTAGGTCCAGTGGCTCATGCCTGTAATCCCAATGGCTCAGAAGGTTAAACAGGAGGATAAGGAGTTCAAAGTCATCGTCAGCAACAGTGAGGCACTAAGCAACTCAGTGAGACCCTGTCTTTAAATAAAATAAAAAATAGGGCTATGGATGTGGCTCAGTGGTTGTGTGCTCCTACGTTCAATCACCTGTACCAATAAATAAATAAGGAATCTGTAACAATAACAAATTGGTGAACACTGGAAAGGTGGGCTATGATATAGTTAGGGCTTGTAGTTATTGGGTTAAGAATATACCTTTCCCCTAGAAAATTGTAAGTATTATTTCTTTAGGTCTGGTGCTCCCTAGACATTAATAATGATTTTTTACAACCACCAGTGGAGGCTGTTAAGTTTGAAATCTATAATAATGACTATTAAGTATTTGAGATTATTTATTATTTATTATAAATCAATCAATAAATGATATTGACAATAGAGAAAACTGGGTGAGAGGTATACCAGAACTCTGAACAATTGTCATATCTTTTCTGTAAACCCAAAAAGAATTCTAAAATGAGAATTTTGTTTATGTATATAAAAAATCAATAAATTCTTACTTCAAGCTGTATATATAGCTTCTGATATTAATGTTAAGGGTGCATAGATTTAATTTTGTTTGTATTGACATTTGAAGCTGGATTTGTGAGATACAGTAAAAATAGAGTAGAGGAAAAGGAAGGAGGGCAATTAACATTTATTGAATAATATTATATATTAGGTACATCACCATCTTTCATCCATTGTACCTCCTAAAGGAGGAGGTATACCACAGCAAAAGTCTCATTGCATAGAAGGAAAATTAAGGTCAAGGATATAAGAAATATCTCAAGGTCCTACAGCTACAAAATATGAAGCAGAGTTGAGGATGAAAGAGAGTCTTGAAGAGCCAAAGCATGCAGAGAAGGGAATCAGAAGGGCCCGGGCAGGCAAAGGTCCCCATGGCTCTCCGGGGCTTGGGGAAAATGGGTGTGTTTTTAGGTCTGGTGCTCCTTAGATATTAATAATGATTTTTGACAACCACCAGCTATGGCTGTTAAGTTTGAAATCTATAATAATGAATATTAAGTATTTGAGATTATTTTCTTTTTTCTCACAGAATTTTCATAGAGCTAAATAAGGAGCTCCCTCTCTCCCTACATTTTGTTGATAAAAAAATCTTTTCTGTGGATTCAAATATTCTAAAGGTTTTTTTTAATAGATGCATATGGTAAGCTCTAAATATACTGAACATTTGCATTTTGGATACCTTAAGTGAAGATGGATGACTTGACATGGATCACTTCTACTTGTTCCTCGTTGCCCTTGTAATTTACTCATCAGGAAAGGATGTATGTGTGTCTTTCTGTAAAATTTCATCCTGCATAATTTTTTTTTCTGACTTTCCAGTTGTTATGGGAACAGAGTTCTTGCTTAACTAGACTCTTGGCCTGTGGTTCTCACTCTTTTATATCATCACCTGGCTAGCAAGCATTTTATTCAAAGGTATGGCTTGATTAGTGTAAATAGATGTCACTAATAAGTACACAGAAACTGACTTTTTTTTTTTTTGGTAGAAGTATAATATGTACTTATTGCCACAAACTGTCCTTGTAGTTAATTTTTTATTTCATCGTGAATTATTTCTTTCCAGTGTCAAACCATCAGAAGATATAAATTTAGACATAAAATATGAGGAAAGAGATATTTATAAGAAAAAAACACCTAAACTTTATTATGATGAAACTATACAAAAATCAGCCAGTAAGTAATCACTGTTGATATAGTTTTATGTTGTTATTTTATAGATCAGTGTGAATCAGGGAAACAGCTAAATTCTGTATTCCAGAAATGTCTGTATTTCTTAAAAAAAAAAACTAATGTAAGATTTTATGATATCCATTAAACAAAGGAAGAAGGTAAGGTTCAGAGATATTAAGTAACTTATTTAAGGCTATACAGCATGTAAGTGATGAAACTGTAAGCCAGAAGACATGTGTAAAGTGCTTCTTGTGATTCCCAAAATAGATTGCATCAGAATGTTGATACTTCCCTAAAGCATTTAAGAAATGAGGACTCTGACAACTGGAGTAGAACTGGAGACCATTAATGTTAAGTGAAACAAGCAAGGCACAGAAAGACTAGTGCTACATAACCTCACTCATATGGAATCTAAGTTGATTTCATAGAATCTGATGATAGAATGATGGTTACCAGAACTGGGATTGTAACTAGAGCCCTTGCCTGTCATCTGGGAGGACCCTGGTTCCACCAGCACTGGGGAAATAACATGGGGTTACCAGAAGCTGGAGGTGGGGGTAGGGGATGGGGAAAAGGTGATCAATGGGTACTGCATTACAGTCAGCAGGAAGGAGTGTTCTCGTGGGTTATTGCACAGGAAGGTGACTCTAGATAATAATGGTATTCTGCATATTTCATGAAACCAGAAGAAAGAATTTGAGGTGTTTTTACTTCAAAGAAATAATAAACATTTGAGGTAATAGATATGTTTAGCTTGATTTAGACATGATGCAATTTATATTTGTATCAAACATCGCATGGTTCTCCATTAATATGCAGAATATTGTTTTATATACCAATTAAAACAAATTTTATCAGTTAATAAAAACAAATTTTATCAGTTAATAAATTAATTTAATTTTACTTTAATAAGGAAACATTAGTTTCCTTTTATCTTTCCTCAGAGTTCCTCTTTGCTAAATTTGTAATTTAATGAATATAATTTAATTTTAAATAAAAAATAAATTAAAGAGGAAAATATGAAAATGAATAAAAACCCTTTTTGCCTCAGGATCCAAAAGCTACACAGGACTTGTTTCATAGCAGGTGCTATCAAACCTACCCTAAGTACTGAGCCTCATAATGACAAAGGTACAGTTTCTATCCTCCCAGAGCTAATAAACAACATAAAGTCATATATTGAATTAAGCTTTCGTTTATTTCTATACCATTACCCACTTACATGTGAAGCCATTTTTTTTTCATTCTGTCCAAAACATTGATTTTAAGGGTCTGATTAAAATGCATTCCCATCATCTCTTTTGTGTGTATAATAAATACAGTGACACAGCCCTGGTTTACATTACTATGGAGTGAAAAAAATACCTGCCAATTCAAAATTATAGATTTTTTAAAAAAATTATATACTGAAAAGTAAATAGATTCCATTTCACAAAGGATATATAATTTTCTCATAGATAAAAGAGAAACTGAAACATTTCCAAACTGCAGAATATTCATTTTCAAGGGGAAAAAAAGCAAAATAAAAAAAATTAAATAAATGAAAGGGAAGTCTTGAGTTCATCTTGGTCCCTCTGAATAGAAAGGACCCTGGATTTATTTTGAACAGCTGTGTTTATAGTGTTTGCTGATCACTGCAGCTGTACCAGCTGAGTAACAGGAAGGTTCAGTTTTAAAAAGTTAACTTGAAAATGTGCAAGTTTCTTCTAAGGGATGAATGATATTGTCCTTTTCCCATGTCTTTCCCTAAAGCCTGCTGTTTTGAAAGTGCCTTTAGGTCATTAAGCATCCAAGGGCTGAAAGAGCTGCCGGAAGTGAAGAAACCTTCTTTCCTTCTAGACCTTGAGAAATACTTTAGGGAAGAGCCAGAGGAGGAGCATCCCCACATTCCAGAGCTTCCTTTACTTTCTGAAAGTAAGTCCTCAGTCATCATACACCTCCACTCTCTCTCTCCACTAATCTTCAAAAATAAAGTAGAAAAGCATGTTTGCCTTGTAGGTTATAGTGAAATGAAGTGGGTAATTTGATTGCTGAGATTTATAGCTCAGCTGCTGGTCTGTGCTCTCAGGAAAGTCAACAGGCTGGAACTCAAAAAAAGGAATATTTTTATTTTGTCCCTTTCTGAAGTCAGAATGCCATGAACTTGTATTATGCATCTACTATGGATGAGAACCTCTCTCCCCAAAATAACCTTCATGTTCAAAACTGGTCCCAGAAAATGAGGCATCATGAGACTGCTTTAGAAGAGAATCTCTGGCAATCTGGTTTTGTTCTATTCATGTCTCTAAAAATAGAGGCCACTTAAAGTGTATTGTCTCAGAGGCTGCCAGCTGCAGTGCTGGGCTAATAAGAGAGGGCAAGAAAACTTAACTTAGAAAATACAAGTGAATGATCTCTGAAGATTTGAAACAAGATGTGCAAAAGAATGCCCAGTTTTTCAGACTATTCTAATTTTTTGAGTTTCTAACAATTTAAAGAATAATTTCTGCATGAAATTTCTGCATGAAAATTTCTCCACAATGGGGAGCCCTAATGGGAGCACAGGTAACACAATCTGATTTTCAGTGAAGCACTTAGAAAGCATATGCACACTTCAGGGGAGCTCATTTAAAATAATTAATGAACAGTGTAAGTTTTCAACCTGCAACAGTCAAAAAATCAGAACTACATGGCATCTGTCTGAGATCTGTGGCTTCTCAGCTTTCCAAATCTTCTGACATCAGATTCCTTGAACCATAAAAATCATTGCGGTAGATAGGTGTTCCCTTATGTCCACACTTGTGGATGTTTGAGCTTCTCCTTTTCTCTTGGTCCCCTGTGGAAAGGGAGAACAGCTGCTCGCCATTATTTATTTATTTTTGCTTGAAATTTCACTTATGAGCAAAGTATATCTGTCATTCCCCATCACCATAGTTTCCAGTCTACTTATCATCAGTTTCCTTTTATCTTTCCTTAACGTTTCTTTTTGCTAAATTTGTAATAATTTGCTTGTCATGAGGGTCATCTGTGGCTTCTGCTCATTTCTCTTAAAAAATGTGCAGCCATTAACTATGGTTCTAAATAACCTTTAAGTGTATCTGATGAGGTTTCCAATCTATCCCCCTATCATTTTTCATCAGGATGATCCATCTTTAATAATGAATATGGGGGAATAGGTATCTTGTTCTTGTGAGATGCAGACTGGGAGCATCTGGGGAACAGACATTAACAAAAGATTCTGAGAACCAGGATGAAGCTATATAGACTGTTCAGACCCAGGGTAAGCACAGAGGAGAAAACCAGGATGGAGCAAGGAGTCTGAATTTATGCAAGATGAATACACAGCAGGAGGTAGTGAGTGAGGTGAGAGAGAGACAGGTAAACAGAAGCAAATCCCATTCACAGAGGACCTTTCATACTGTGCAACCAGATGAGGATGTAGATGAATTCTGCTTATGGGCAGGGAGGATGTGCATGTTGGTGGTTGGGGGTGATGACTAGATCAGAATATGTAAAACATGTGCAAAACATTAACAAAGAAAACAATTTACACTAAATTTCTTATACTATATTTTCTTGTAATTTCTCCATGGTTTTTAAAAAAAACATGCTTTCTTTCCCTTTTAAATTTTCTTTCTTTAGCTTTTCTTTATTTACCTTTTAAAAAAAGATTTCCACTCAATGTGCCTTTTCTGCAAGGGAAAACAGTTCTGCCTTTTAAAATCCTCACAAGCTTATGAGAGGTACTGATGCAAACTACTGACTTTACAGATTACTATGTGACATAGGGTACCACAGATGAGGTTTGGCAAAGGTACCAAGAAAGAAGATGGATTCTTCCTGGTTGGGGCCTGGGAAGGAAATCAGAGTGAGGGTCACATCTGAACTGAGACTTACAGAATGAGGAGGAGTTCAAAGGACAAGGAAGGAGACCTGGAAGTCGATAGGGAATAATGTAAGAAAAGACACACCAGAGATAAAAAAGGGACAGAATTAAAACAAATGCCTCCATGTCGACTGCTATGGACAACTTCAGATACTGAGGCAGTTGCTAAGTCTGACACACAAATAGGGGTTAAATGGAATGGGTCATATTTAGAATGTGTTGAGTTTGAGGTATTCATGTGCCATTTAGAAATAAAGGAGTGGAGAATGGAAGCAGATTGTAACATACCATAAATAACATCATGGTCTTCCACTAGAAGATCCTGAAATAATGCATGTTCATGTAGGCGTTTAGATATTGAATGCCTTCCCTTTGTGTATCTGGCATTCCCTAAGGTAGATATGGAATGTGCTAGCATCTATGCTAGATGTTGGAGACACAGAGATAAAATGTATAGGCCCAGCCTTCAAAAACCTTGAAAAGTCTAGGTGGGAAAGTAGATAAGTAAACATATAATCATGTTTACAACAAGGGCTATGGTACAGATAAGCACTGGGTACTGTGGAAACACATGGAAATTCAGAGACATTTTCTCAGGGAAACAAGATTAGGCCTGAGCTATATATTAAATGTTAAATTGCAATAAGTCAGATAAGAAAAGAGGGGAGTGTTTCTGGTAAGGAAGTGGTATATGCAAATCTAAGGTGGTTTGAATAACATGATGTGCTATGGAAGACACATGGAGTTCCTAATGGTTGTATTCTAGAAGGAGCATGAAGAGAATTAGGCTAGGTAGGCACGGGGGGCCAGATCATGGAGGGCCTAGTCTACTAGTCTAAGGACCTTGGCATTTATTTAATCAGACGTGAGGAGCCACTGAAATGTTTTAATTAATTATTCTGAATTACTGAATGTTATCTCCTCTTCAGAGCTTTTATATCTCTTTATAATATTGTTTTAGTGAGTGCCCTAGAGGTGAATATTCTTTCCTGTGTCCTTCAGTCCTTGTGATACCAGGATTCCATCTGAAATCATTTCCTTTAGTATGAAGAACTTGCTGCAGTATTTCTTATAATATAGGTCTATATACCAATATTTTCTCCAGCTATTATGTGTCTGAAAAATGCATTAATTTCATTTGGACTGTGGGAGAAGATTTTCACTGGGTTTAAAATTGTAGATGGCAAGGTTATTTTTCTTCCTATTCCTTAAAGATAACGTATTTCTTTGCTTCCATAGTTCCTGTTTAAAATCCTACTCTTAATATTATTGATGCTTCTTACTCTGACTGCTTTTAGGACCTTTATCCATGGATTTCAGAGGTTTTATTGTGATGGATTTAAATACAGTTCTCTGTATGTTTATATTCCTTAAGATTCATAGACATTCCTAAATGCATCTTTCTTCAACTATGACCATTCTCAGCAATTATCTTTCTCCTATAATATTTCTATTTCCCTTCCTGCTGTCTCCTATTATTCTAGGATTGTGATTACATGCATTTTAGAGAGTTTAATTATACCTCAAATCTTTTGATGCTCTTCTTTTCTTTTTTTCTTGTCTGGCCTTCAGTTTGTATCTTTTATGTTACTTTTCTTTGAATTCCCTAGTTCAATCTTTTGCCAGCCTAATCAGTTCCCAATATCAGATTTTATATATGTCTAAAATTACACACACACACACACACACACACACACACACACACACACACACACTTATTTCTAGAATGCCATTTGGAATTATACATGTTTTCATTTATTTTGTCCATCGTTTTTCTGTTCCATTTATTTATTTATTTATTTATTTATTTTTTGAGATGGGATCTTGCTATGTTGTCTAGCTTGGCCTCCAATTCCTGGACTTAAGTAATCCTCCTGCGTCAGTCTCCTACATATCTGGGACTATAGGTGCACATCACTGCATGTGACTTTTCTTTTTTTGTGTGGAGGGGTACCCGTGGATTGAACTCAGGGACACTCAACCACTGAGCCACATTCCCAGCCTTATTTTGAATTTTGTTTAGAGACATTGTCTCACTGAGTTGCTTAGCACCTTGTTTTTGCTGAGGCTGGCTTTGAACTCCCAATCCTCTTGCCTCAGCCTCCTGAGCCACTGGAATTACAGGCATGCTCCCCTGTGCTCATGTTTTTAATAGCTATTTAAAAGTCCTGATCTGCTAAACACCAATATCTGAATGGGCACTGGTTCTGTTTCTAATGTGTTTTTCCTTCTTGGTTATTGTCACATTTTCCTACTTCTTTGCAAGCCTTATAAGTTTTATTTTTAATTTATATATGACAGCAGAATGCATTACAATTCTTATTACACATATAGAGTGAAATTTTTCATATCTCTGGTTGTATACCAAGTATATTCACACCAATTTGTGTCTTCTTACATGTACTTTGGATAATAATGATCACCACATTCCACCATCATTTATGTTATTTTCTCCTAGAAAGAGCTTACTCTTTCCTTAGTTTAGCAGAGAGGGTAAGGGGCTGATCATCTTTATCCGATTAGGAACTGAGATGGGTCAGTGCTGAGGTGGAGCTTTAGCTGGTTTAGGCCATGTTTGATATCAAGTTTCTGATGTAAACCTCTCCCTTTAGTTTTATATTACCTTCTAAGTCCAGCGAGACTGTAGGAAACATTGCTTTACATTTCCAGTCCCATCCACAGTCGCCCACACATTAAAGAACTCAGAGGCTGTCCTGTGGGGAACACTAGCCAAAGCTGTGGGTTTTTTCTAGATTCCAGCACATCACACCAACCCACATAGCCATCAAGACTCTGTGGATTTTACTTGTACATTGAAGAGTCTCTCAGTCTATGGCAAGTTTGTGTCTTAGCAATGCTCAAACATGATAAATCCTCAGAGGAAAGACAATATTTGGCCATCTCTGCTCATCTAGCAAGAACTCTATTATGTTTGGAATTATATTTAATGTGGTTATCTTGGCTTCCATAGCCCTTCGATGGCTTTAAAAATATGATTTGTAATTTATCTGTTTTTTTTTATTCCTATCTCTCTGGTACAATGAGAATGATGACTCGCCACTACCTATCCTCTTATCCAGGAACAAAATTCCTGATGAAATATTTGAAACCGGAGAGTGATATGACCAGCTCTGAATTTTAGAAAGCTTCAGGGAACAATGTGGTGGATGGATGCATTATAAGGGGGCCAGACTGCAGCCAGCATATTATGCACAGCCAGCTATATGCCTCTGACTCATCACTTGGCCTTTGACTAGAAGTTAATATCTGGATAAATTACTACACCCTCTCTGGTTTCTTGGATATTATATTGGGGTAGCGATACCTGCCTTTGGAGCTATGTGGGTTAATTATGGCCCAATTACTGACACTAGTCACTTACCAAATGGTATGTGTC